>NC_090656.1:19214418-19929418 GCF_040937935.1 Hyperolius riggenbachi | reverse complement strand
GGCCGCGAGGGGGCAGGTGTCCGGGCAGGTCCGCGGAAACCTGTCCGACTCACACCACCTCCATCGGGTCCTCTCGCCACCCTGTGGGCCATCCCCACCCCAGCAGCTGGGGTAGCTTGCCCCTAGGGGCAAGCATCCCTCCAGCTGCAGGGAGCTGCGCTGAGGGGTCCGGGGGTCTGCGTCAGCCTTCCTCGGTGCCATCAGAAAATTGTGCTCTGCCACAGGCCTGCCTCGGCCTAGCCAGCATGGGGGAGGGGAGTGCCCTCTCCCTGCTGTCAACCAAACAGGAAACCGCAGCATCTTCAGGCCTCTGTTGATTTCCTACGGGTCTCCGCAAACTCGCCTGTGCCTTTGGCCCCGGTCCCCTGGGACAACCAAGCCTCATGACAGATCTTCAGCCAGAGGGGGATCTGAGCGTACATGGGCAGTGAGGGGAGAGCTCTCCCACCATTAGCAGCCGGGACCCCGTGGCCTACGGCCTGGTGGTCGAATCTCCCCTGCCCTGACGCGGGTCGCCTCATCGATCAGTGGAGGTCCAGGACAGATGCAGGCTTTCACCTTCCTCTGTTGGAGGGGGTTGGCCAGCCCGCCGGGTCCGACCTCCACCCCTAGCCTTGCTGGCTTGTTCTCACCAGAAGAGCACCTCCTGCCAATCTCCCCGAGGGTGGCAGGCTTGGGTCATAGAGAGTCGGAACCCACCCCCCCTTTAGGGGGGATCGGTGCCTCGCTCGGCCGGAGTTGTGGAACCCCGCCTGGGGTCGAGCGGGCAGATCCGCTCTCATCGGGGCCTCCGCCACGGAGGAGCCCGCCCGCCGCCAAAATCGGTCCGACCGCCCTGCGAGTGCCCGGGTGGTGGCCTCTGCCAGGGAGCCCATCCACGCCCCCGGCCTCTCCTCCGGTCAGCTTGCCCCGCAGCGACGCGCTGCTATTCTCCCCGAGGGTGGCGGGCTCGGGTCTGCTGCGTTCGAAACCCGGGGGCGCCGCACCCAGCCTGGCCGCCAAAGTCACCCGACCTCATGGAACTCTGGGTCGGCCCGGGCGTTCAAATCCGCTCTCATCGGGACTTCCAGGGGACCTCCGGGGAGCGAGGTCCCGGAGTCGCCCGGAATCAGTGAGGGTTGAGCAGGCTCTTTTGAGACAGCTTGCCCCGTGACCCCACAGGCGGGCCAGGCTGGCCGGAAAAACTTTGCCATTTTTCACATAGCAACCTCTAGGCGGGCCAGGCTGGCCTGAAAAACTTTGACATTTCCCCTTAGCAGGCTTCAGGCAGGACAAGTTAGCCGGAAAAAAAGGTGATATTTCCCCTTAGCAGGCTCCAGTGCGGGAAAAAAGTTGACATTTTACCCCCCAGCAGGCTCCAGTTTAGGCACTTTTCTCGGCGGAGGAACGCCTCCTGACATTCTCCCCGAGGGTGGCGGGCTCGGGTCTGCTGCGTTCGGAACCCGGGGGCGCCGCACCCAGCCTGGCCGCCAAAGTCACCCGACCTCATGGAACTCTGGGTCGGCCCGGGCGTTCAAATCCGCTCTCATCGGGACTTCCAGGGGACCTCCGGGGAGCGAGGTCCCGGAGTCGCCCGAAATCAGTGAGGGTTGAGCAGGCTCTTTTGAGACAGCTTGCCCCGCGACCTCACAGGCGGGCCAGGCTGGCCGGAAAAACTTTGCCATTTTTCACATAGCAACCTCTAGGCGGGCCAGGCTGGCCTGAAAAACTCTGACATTTCCCCTTAGCAGGCTTCAGGCAGGACAAGTTAGCCGGAAAAAAAGGTGATATTTCCCCTTAGCAGGCTCCAGTGCGGGAAAAAAGTTGACATTTTACCCCCTAGCAGGCTCCAGTTTAGGCACTTTTCTCGCCGGAGGAACGCCTCCTGACATTCTCCCCGAGGGTGGCGGGCTCGGGTCATGGACGGTCGGAACCCGGGGGCGCCGCACCCAGCCTGGCCGCCAAAGTCACCCGACCTCATGGAACTCTGGGTCGGCCCGGGCGTTCAAATCCGCTCTCATCGGGGCCTCCGCCACGGAGGAGCCCGCCCGCCGCCAAAATCGGTCCGACCGCCCTGCGAGTGCCCGGGTGGTGGCCTCTGCCAGGGAGCCCATCCACGCCCCCGGCCTCTCCTCCGGTCAGCTTGCCCCGCAGCGCCGCGCTGCTATTCTCCCCGAGGGTGGCGGGCTCGGGTCATGGACGGTCGGAACCCGGGGGCGCCGCACCCAGCCTGGCCGCCAAAGTCACCCGACCTCATGGAACTCTGGGTCGGCCCGGGCGTTCAAATCCGCTCTCATCGGGACTTCCAGGGGACCTCCGGGGAGCGAGGTCCCGGAGTCGCCCGAAATCAGTGAGGGTTGAGCAGGCTCTTTTGAGACAGCTTGCCCCGCGACCTCACAGGCGGGCCAGGCTGGCCGGAAAAACTTTGCCATTTTTCACATAGCAACCTCTAGGCGGGCCAGGCTGGCCTGAAAAACTCTGACATTTCCCCTTAGCAGGCTTCAGGCAGGACAAGTTAGCCGGAAAAAAAGGTGATATTTCCCCTTAGCAGGCTCCAGTGCGGGAAAAAAGTTGACATTTTACCCCCTAGCAGGCTCCAGTTTAGGCACTTTTCTCGCCGGAGGAACGCCTCCTGACATTCTCCCCGAGGGTGGCGGGCTCGGGTCATGGACGGTCGGAACCCGGGGGCGCCGCACCCAGCCTGGCCGCCAAAGTCACCCGACCTCATGGAACTCTGGGTCGGCCCGGGCGTTCAAATCCGCTCTCATCGGGGCCTCCGCCACGGAGGAGCCCGCCCGCCGCCAAAATCGGTCCGACCGCCCTGCGAGTGCCCGGGTGGTGGCCTCTGCCAGGGAGCCCATCCACGCCCCCGGCCTCTCCTCCGGTCAGCTTGCCCCGCAGCGCCGCGCTGCTATTCTCCCCGAGGGTGGCGGGCTCGGGTCATGGACGGTCGGAACCCGGGGGCGCCGCACCCAGCCTGGCCGCCAAAGTCACCCGACCTCATGGAACTCTGGGTCGGCCCGGGCGTTCAAATCCGCTCTCATCGGGACTTCCAGGGGACCTCCGGGGAGCGAGGTCCCGGAGTCGCCCGAAATCAGTGAGGGTTGAGCAGGCTCTTTTGAGACAGCTTGCCCCGCGACCTCACAGGCGGGCCAGGCTGGCCGGAAAAACTTTGCCATTTTTCACATAGCAACCTCTAGGCGGGCCAGGCTGGCCTGAAAAACTCTGACATTTCCCCTTAGCAGGCTTCAGGCAGGACAAGTTAGCCGGAAAAAAAGGTGATATTTCCCCTTAGCAGGCTCCAGTGCGGGAAAAAAGTTGACATTTTACCCCCTAGCAGGCTCCAGTTTAGGCACTTTTCTCACCGGAGGAACGCCTCCTGACATTCTCCCCGAGGGTGGCGGGCTCGGGTCATGGACGGTCGGAACCCGGGGGCGCCGCACCCAGCCTGGCCGCCAAAGTCACCCGACCTCATGGAACTCTGGGTCGGCCCGGGCGTTCAAATCCGCTCTCATCGGGGCCTCCGCCACGGAGGAGCCCGCCCGCCGCCAAAATCGGTCCGACCGCCCTGCGAGTGCCCGGGTGGTGGCCTCTGCCAGGGAGCCCATCCACGCCCCCGGCCTCTCCTCCGGTCAGCTTGCCCCGCAGCGCCGCGCTGCTATTCTCCCCGAGGGTGGCGGGCTCGGGTCATGGACGGTCGGAACCCGGGGGCGCCGCACCCAGCCTGGCCGCCAAAGTCACCCGACCTCATGGAACTCTGGGTCGGCCCGGGCGTTCAAATCCGCTCTCATCGGGACTTCCAGGGGACCTCCGGGGAGCGAGGTCCCGGAGTCGCCCGAAATCAGTGAGGGTTGAGCAGGCTCTTTTGAGACAGCTTGCCCCGCGACCTCACAGGCGGGCCAGGCTGGCCGGAAAAACTTTGCCATTTTTCACATAGCAACCTCTAGGCGGGCCAGGCTGGCCTGAAAAACTCTGACATTTCCCCTTAGCAGGCTTCAGGCAGGACAAGTTAGCCGGAAAAAAAGGTGATATTTCCCCTTAGCAGGCTCCAGTGCGGGAAAAAAGTTGACATTTTACCCCCTAGCAGGCTCCAGTTTAGGCACTTTTCTCGCCGGAGGAACGCCTCCTGACATTCTCCCCGAGGGTGGCGGGCTCGGGTCATGGACGGTCGGAACCCGGGGGCGCCGCACCCAGCCTGGCCGCCAAAGTCACCCGACCTCATGGAACTCTGGGTCGGCCCGGGCGTTCAAATCCGCTCTCATCGGGGCCTCCGCCACGGAGGAGCCCGCCCGCCGCCAAAATCGGTCCGACCGCCCTGCGAGTGCCCGGGTGGTGGCCTCTGCCAGGGAGCCCATCCACGCCCCCGGCCTCTCCTCCGGTCAGCTTGCCCCGCAGCGCCGCGCTGCTATTCTCCCCGAGGGTGGCGGGCTCGGGTCATGGACGGTCGGAACCCGGGGGCGCCGCACCCAGCCTGGCCGCCAAAGTCACCCGACCTCATGGAACTCTGGGTCGGCCCGGGCGTTCAAATCCGCTCTCATCGGGACTTCCAGGGGACCTCCGGGGAGCGAGGTCCCGGAGTCGCCCGAAATCAGTGAGGGTTGAGCAGGCTCTTTTGAGACAGCTTGCCCCGCGACCTCACAGGCGGGCCAGGCTGGCCGGAAAAACTTTGCCATTTTTCACATAGCAACCTCTAGGCGGGCCAGGCTGGCCTGAAAAACTCTGACATTTCCCCTTAGCAGGCTTCAGGCAGGACAAGTTAGCCGGAAAAAAAGGTGATATTTCCCCTTAGCAGGCTCCAGTGCGGGAAAAAAGTTGACATTTTACCCCCTAGCAGGCTCCAGTTTAGGCACTTTTCTCGCCGGAGGAACGCCTCCTGACATTCTCCCCGAGGGTGGCGGGCTCGGGTCATGGACGGTCGGAACCCGGGGGCGCCGCACCCAGCCTGGCCGCCAAAGTCACCCGACCTCATGGAACTCTGGGTCGGCCCGGGCGTTCAAATCCGCTCTCATCGGGGCCTCCGCCACGGAGGAGCCCGCCCGCCGCCAAAATCGGTCCGACCGCCCTGCGAGTGCCCGGGTGGTGGCCTCTGCCAGGGAGCCCATCCACGCCCCCGGCCTCTCCTCCGGTCAGCTTGCCCCGCAGCGCCGCGCTGCTATTCTCCCCGAGGGTGGCGGGCTCGGGTCATGGACGGTCGGAACCCGGGGGCGCCGCACCCAGCCTGGCCGCCAAAGTCACCCGACCTCATGGAACTCTGGGTCGGCCCGGGCGTTCAAATCCGCTCTCATCGGGACTTCCAGGGGACCTCCGGGGAGCGAGGTCCCGGAGTCGCCCGAAATCAGTGAGGGTTGAGCAGGCTCTTTTGAGACAGCTTGCCCCGCGACCTCACAGGCGGGCCAGGCTGGCCGGAAAAACTTTGCCATTTTTCACATAGCAACCTCTAGGCGGGCCAGGCTGGCCTGAAAAACTCTGACATTTCCCCTTAGCAGGCTTCAGGCAGGACAAGTTAGCCGGAAAAAAAGGTGATATTTCCCCTTAGCAGGCTCCAGTGCGGGAAAAAAGTTGACATTTTACCCCCTAGCAGGCTCCAGTTTAGGCACTTTTCTCGCCGGAGGAACGCCTCCTGACATTCTCCCCGAGGGTGGCGGGCTCGGGTCATGGACGGTCGGAACCCGGGGGCGCCGCACCCAGCCTGGCCGCCAAAGTCACCCGACCTCATGGAACTCTGGGTCGGCCCGGGCGTTCAAATCCGCTCTCATCGGGGCCTCCGCCACGGAGGAGCCCGCCCGCCGCCAAAATCGGTCCGACCGCCCTGCGAGTGCCCGGGTGGTGGCCTCTGCCAGGGAGCCCATCCACGCCCCCGGCCTCTCCTCCGGTCAGCTTGCCCCGCAGCGCCGCGCTGCTATTCTCCCCGAGGGTGGCGGGCTCGGGTCATGGACGGTCGGAACCCGGGGGCGCCGCACCCAGCCTGGCCGCCAAAGTCACCCGACCTCATGGAACTCTGGGTCGGCCCGGGCGTTCAAATCCGCTCTCATCGGGACTTCCAGGGGACCTCCGGGGAGCGAGGTCCCGGAGTCGCCCGAAATCAGTGAGGGTTGAGCAGGCTCTTTTGAGACAGCTTGCCCCGCGACCTCACAGGCGGGCCAGGCTGGCCGGAAAAACTTTGCCATTTTTCACATAGCAACCTCTAGGCGGGCCAGGCTGGCCTGAAAAACTCTGACATTTCCCCTTAGCAGGCTTCAGGCAGGACAAGTTAGCCGGAAAAAAAGGTGATATTTCCCCTTAGCAGGCTCCAGTGCTGGAAAAAAGTTGACATTTTACCCCCTAGCAGGCTCCAGTTTAGGCACTTTTCTCGCCGGAGGAACGCCTCCTGACATTCTCCCCGAGGGTGGCGGGCTCGGGTCATGGACGGTCGGAACCCGGGGGCGCCGCACCCAGCCTGGCCGCCAAAGTCACCCGACCTCATGGAACTCTGGGTCGGCCCGGGCGTTCAAATCCGCTCTCATCGGGGCCTCCGCCACGGAGGAGCCCGCCCGCCGCCAAAATCGGTCCGACCGCCCTGCGAGTGCCCGGGTGGTGGCCTCTGCCAGGGAGCCCATCCACGCCCCCGGCCTCTCCTCCGGTCAGCTTGCCCCGCAGCGCCGCGCTGCTATTCTCCCCGAGGGTGGCGGGCTCGGGTCATGGACGGTCGGAACCCGGGGGCGCCGCACCCAGCCTGGCCGCCAAAGTCACCCGACCTCATGGAACTCTGGGTCGGCCCGGGCGTTCAAATCCGCTCTCATCGGGACTTCCAGGGGACCTCCGGGGAGCGAGGTCCCGGAGTCGCCCGAAATCAGTGAGGGTTGAGCAGGCTCTTTTGAGACAGCTTGCCCCGCGACCTCACAGGCGGGCCAGGCTGGCCGGAAAAACTTTGCCATTTTTCACATAGCAACCTCTAGGCGGGCCAGGCTGGCCTGAAAAACTCTGACATTTCCCCTTAGCAGGCTTCAGGCAGGACAAGTTAGCCGGAAAAAAAGGTGATATTTCCCCTTAGCAGGCTCCAGTGCGGGAAAAAAGTTGACATTTTACCCCCTAGCAGGCTCCAGTTTAGGCACTTTTCTCGCCGGAGGAACGCCTCCTGACATTCTCCCCGAGGGTGGCGGGCTCGGGTCATGGACGGTCGGAACCCACCCCCCATTTAGGGGGGATCGGTGCCTAGCTTGTCCGAAGCTGTGGAGCCCTGCCTGGGCGCGGCCGGCCAGATCCGCTCTCATCGGAGCCTCCGGGACGGAGGACCCTGGCTGCCGCCAAACTCGATCCGACTGCCCTGCGAGTGCCCGAGTGGTGGCCTCTGCCAGGGACCTCATCCATGCCCCCGGCCTCTCCTCCGGTCAGCTTGCCCCGCACCTGGAACTCTTCTTCTCTGACTACATCCAATTCTTATGGGAGCATGGCCTCTCTGGCCTCGTGCATTGAACCCCCACCCCACCCCACGCCCCCCCCCCCCCCCCCTCCTGCCAGCTTGGCCCGCACCTGGAACTTTTCTACCCTGACTACACCCACTTCTTATGGGAGCTGGGCCTCGCTGGACTCGGGCATTGACCACACCCCCCCCCTCCTGCCAGCTTGGCCCGCACCTGGAACTCTTCTGCCTTGACTAAACCCAGTTCTTATGGGAGCTGGGCCTCGCTGGACTCGGGCATTGGCCACACCCCCCCCCCCTCCTCCTGCCAGCTTGGCCCGCACCTGGAACTTTTCTACCCTGACTACACCCACTTCTTATGGGAGCTGGGCCTCGCTGGACTCGGGCATTGACCACACCCCCCCCCCCTCCTGCCAGCTTGGCCCGCACCTGGAACTCTTCTGCCTTGACTAAACCCAGTTCTTATGGGAGCTGGGCCTCGCTGGACTCGGGCATTGGCCACACCCCCCCCCTCCTCCTGCCAGCTTGGCCCGCACCTGGAACTTTTCTACCCTGACTACACCCACTTCTTATGGGAGCTGGGCCTCGCTGGACTCGGGCATTGACCACACCCCCCCCCCTCCTGCCAGCTTGGCCCGCACCTGGAACTCTTCTGCCTTGACTAAACCCAGTTCTTATGGGAGCTGGGCCTCGCTGGACTCGGGCATTGGCCACACACCCCCCCCTCCTCCTGCCAGCTTGGCCCGCACCTGGAACTTTTCTACCCTGACTACACCCACTTCTTATGGGAGCTGGGCCTCGCTGGACTCGGGCATTGACCACACCCCCCCCCCTCCTGCCAGCTTGGCCCGCACCTGGAACTCTTCTGCCTTGACTAAACCCAGTTCTTATGGGAGCTGGGCCTCGCTGGACTCGGGCATTGGCCACACCCCCCCCCCCCCTCCTCCTGCCAGCTTGGCCCGCACCTGGAACTTTTCTACCCTGACTACACCCACTTCTTATGGGAGCTGGGCCTCGCTGGACTCGGGCATTGACCACACCCCCCCCCTCCTGCCAGCTTGGCCCGCACCTGGAACTCTTCTGCCTTGACTAAACCCAGTTCTTATGGGAGCTGGGCCTCGCTGGACTCGGGCATTGGCCACACCCCCCCCCCTCCTCCTGCCAGCTTGGCCCGCACCTGGAACTTTTCTACCCTGACTACACCCACTTCTTATGGGAGCTGGGCCTCGCTGGACTCGGGCATTGACCACACCCCCCCCCTCCTGCCAGCTTGGCCCGCACCTGGAACTCTTCTGCCTTGACTAAACCCAGTTCTTATGGGAGCTGGGCCTCGCTGGACTCGGGCATTGGCCACACCCCCCCCCCCTCCTCCTGCCAGCTTGGCCCGCACCTGGAACTTTTCTACCCTGACTACACCCACTTCTTATGGGAGCTGGGCCTCGCTGGACTCGGGCATTGACCACACCCCCCCCCTCCTGCCAGCTTGGCCCGCACCTGGAACTCTTCTGCCTTGACTAAACCCAGTTCTTATGGGAGCTGGGCCTCGCTGGACTCGGGCATTGGCCACACCCCCCTCTCCTCCTGCCAGCTTGGCCCGCACCTGGAACTCTTCTGCCCTGACTACATCCAGTTCTTATGGCAGCTGGGCCTCGCTAGCTGCGGGCATTGTCCCCCGCCTGCGCTACCGCTGCCCGCCAACGGTGGGCGCCGGTCCTCTGTTGAGCCAGCCTGACCCCCCGCGCTGCCGACGCCGGCCACCTGGGGGCGCCGGGGCTCCCGGGTGCCGGGCTGCCCAGCGCTACCACCGCCCGCCACCAGGGGGCGCCGGTCGTCCTGAGAGCTGGCCTGACCCCCCCTGTGCTACCTCCGCATGCCACCGGGGGGCGCCGGGGCTCCCGGATGCCGGGCCACCCTGCGCTACCGCCGCCCACCGCCGGATGGCGCCAGTCCTCCTGAGAGCCCCGGCGCCCCCCGGTGGCAGGTGGCGGTAGCGCGTGGGGCAGGCTAGCTCTCGGGAGGACCGGCGCCCCCTTGTGGAGGGGGGTGGCAGGCGAGCTGGATGACACTATTCGAACTCGAATATTAGGTATCTGATCATCTCTGCATTCATCTGCAGATCAGATCCACCAGGATGGATTTTCAGATCTGCAGACAATTGTCTGATCTGCAGATGAATGTCTGTTAAACAAGGTGTGTATGATGATCTGCAGTGCAGATATCATAGACTATGAATGCAATTTGCAGGAACGGATCTTTTGCAGATACTGATCTGTTGTGTCTGTACAGCATCTTTGTGTGCAGCATCTTGCAAAGATTTTTATCTGATGGGGAGTGCAGCTCCATAGAATAGACTGTGTAGAGTATGGCTCTCATACTATATACAATATATTGCTTGGTGGACTTCCAACTAACCGACTAACACCGCTCAATTCTGTACTGAACTCTGCTGCTCGACTCATTTATCTCTCCTCTCGCTCTTCCTCTGCTGACCCTCTCTGTCAAGCTTCACTGGCTACCAATTAATGAGAGGATTCAGTTCAAACTCTTAATCATAACCTACAAAGCTCTCCACAATCTCTCTCCCCTGTACATCCCCTCACTAGTCTCCAGATACCAACCCAACCGCAATCTCAGATCTGCACACGAGCTTCTTTTATCCTCTTCTACAATTACCTCCTCACATTCACGTGTACAAGACTTCTCACGTGCCTCACCCCTCCTCTGGAATGCCCTTCCACAACACATCCGCCACTCTCCCACCTTCGAAATCTTTAAACGCTCCCTCAAAACCCACCTTTTCCGAGAAGCATATTCTCTAGTTTAGGCCATGCACCCACTAAATAACCTAATTACGCACTGCCTGTACATATACTGTATACTTCCCCCACCTCTTGTTTCCACCCCATTCCTTTAGATTGTAAGCTCGCAAGGGCAGGGCTCTCACCCTTTTGTGTCATGAAATGTTATTAATTCAATTGCTTGCACTCTGTTAGACATTTATACATTTTAGTCATCATGTTAAATCAAATTGTAATCAGCAGTGCTGTATCTTGTATCAGTGTTTATATTTCATGTATATCATTGTCTGTATCATTATGTATCCCTTGTTTGTTTTCTTACATTATACAGCGCCACGGAATATGTTGGCGCTTTATAAATAAATAATAATAATAATAATAATAATAATACTACATGGAAGGGGGTAAAATTGGTCTGTGATCTTTCATTTTCCAAAGACTATAGTCTGATGTGTGTATGAGCCTTAAATATATATATACATAGCTCCCAATTGTCCCTTTTTTGGAGGGACAGTCCCTCTCTGGGAACCAAATCCCCCTCTCTTTCTTTCCCTGATTGTCCCTCTTTCAGGACTCATGTACAGATCTATGTAAATATTTGTATTTTTCTACTGAAAAATGTGTTTAATTGACTCCAAACTTTATTTCCATCATTTAAATTGATATATTTCTTAATTTAAAATGTTAAAGAGGAGCTGTCAGCAATACTATCTCAGAAAAAACATATATAAGTAGATAAAAACTTGCTCTACTTACATAACATACGGTATGTATTGCACTGTCCACGTTTTGATTTTAGTGATTTTTCTATAGTTAAAAAACATAAAATCCTGCTTAAGATTCTCCATCTTAAAGTGGACCCAAATTAAAAATACAAGATTTCAGGAATAAAATCTATTTTCTAAATTATAATAATAAATAGCAGCCTTTTTTCAGCTGCATGATGACAAATATAAAATATTTTACATTTATTGGAGGAACCCCTCCCTTCCTTTCAAATTGCCGGGACAAAATCCGGCAAACTGGTGGAGTAGGTAGTGTCTGGCAATGGAGGAATTGCTAATGGCTGCCCCCAGTATAACCCTAGTTATGAAAAGAGGAGGGTGAAAAGCCTGCACTGAAATGCTCATAGGTTTGAAGGAGTGTTTATCTTTGTATGTGTTAGAGTGGTGCAACTAAATATTTTTAATTAAAAAAAATATGTTTGGTTTGGGTCCGCTTTAACAGTGTCTATTTTGAAGCCAATCCTGATGTTATTTCCTCCCTTACTGTCCTCGGCCTGATTGTGTATGCATTGCCCGCCCTACTCCCAGTCTTCAGGCACTCCCACCCAGCTCTGCAATAGAAAATGCATAATTGTCTCAGCATGAGAAATATTGGCCAGTCACAGAGGAACAGAGGTGTGGGTGGGGAAAACAGGAGGGAAAGAGGCTTCAGCCAATCAGGCTGCATTAGTTAAGTCTGAGGGGAAAGTAAAGAAGCAAAAAAAGACAACCCAGCGTGCCCTGCAGTTTCCTTTGTGCAGCAGATGTACCAAATAAGAGCTACAGAAACTGGGAAATGTTGTTTTATGGATAAGAAAACTAAGAGTGATTTTTAACTTTTGGATTGCCTAGTTACAATCCTTTTTACTTCTTTATTATATAAAAATAAAGAATTGATTTTTGATTTTATGCCTGACAGTTACACTTTAATATGAAGAAAAACAATTGATGATAGAAAGGACCAGTGTGGTTTGAGTTCTAAAATGACAGCTTATGCTTATGAATTTTTAGTGATATGCTCGGCTAGGGATGTGTTGGGGGTGTGGTTAAAGATGTGGCGGGGGCGTGTCTAGAAGTGCCCCTCCTTCCTATCTCAAAAAGTTGGGAGGTGTGGATATATTTTTAGCATTCAGCAGGGAAATTGGACAAAAAGTCAGATGTCCGCTAATCAGAGACAACTTCTTGTCGGTGGTATTTTGTTAGTTGCATGTTGAAAAGGCATCCTGAAACTCGTGAGATAATTCATGAGAAAGTTTTACAATGTCTCTTAATTTTCTGATTCATCAAAGAAGAATTGGGGTACATGTCCTTTAAATGCTCCCCCCTCTCCCATTACATGTAATGTACTTACATTATCTTGTCCTTCCGTGCCTCCTGCTAACCTCCAGACAGTGTTAGCGGAAGGCGGTAATGATCACACCCACACAGAGTAATGATACTTTATAGAGACAAGCTTAAATATGTTGTTGTTAATTGGTTTTAATTATCACCGTTAAATTGTTGTGTGTGGGAGGATCTCGATTAGGGAAGAAGAATGTGACCTTCCTGGTCCTCTATCCTCCGTCATCGGCGTGCCATAATTCATAGAATAATGGCGTTGTTAGACGGTTCGTTGAGCAACAACAATAGAGGAGTCTTGCCTGAAAAAAAAATAACGTTTATGTAAAAGAAAACATTGAATCTGAATAATATTCATTGTGTATATGTTGTTAATAATCCCTCTTCTTCATAAGTTGTTATCTGCAGAAGTATTTAAAGTACACCTGAACTGAGAGAGCTATGGAGGCTGCCATAGTTATTTCCGTTTAAACAATGCCAGTTGCCTGGCAGTCCTGCTGATCTCTTTAGCAGTAGGAGAACGGAGGCGCCAGCAGGATAAAAATGGATAAAACCTTTAAAATTTGCTTGGAGGAAGCGGTGGACTTACCTCCATAAAGCAGACATGAAACACTGTCTGAATAGTAGAAATGACATTTATTATATAATACTCCAAAAAGTGCAGTGCTGATCTCTTTGGCTGCAGTAGTGTCTGAATCACTCACCTGAAACAGGAATGTGGAAAATCCAAGGTGAAAATAAACTTATGAAAAAAACTATTGTATCTATCCTCCTTCTCCTAAAAAAGACTTTTTTAGATATCCCACAGTTGTATATTATATTTAAATCTAGTTGTAAGTTTTTACTGTTTCATGGTCTCTGCTTGATGACACATTCATTGAAGTATGCCAGAGCTCAAATTTATGAATGATTGACCCTTTGTATCTCTTTCCTACTCTCAGAAGCCATTTTCTGACAGGAAAGTGTTTTATGGCTGCAATTACTTATTAGTGAGGGTTATGCTATAGTCTGACCAAGTCTGACCTGGTCCCGATCCAGTAAGAAACTGTCACTTACATACCTGATGTTTAACTCTTTCAGGCAGAGAAAGAAAAAAAGGAACACAGCATAGTTATTTGCGCTACAGTGCTTGCCACTGTACATACACATGTCTATCTCATCATGTCACATGTCACCTCGGTTGTCCTTTAAGTCAGGTTTAAAGGAAAGATGCAAGGTAATTAAAAAACAAAAATGTACTTACCCGGGGCTTCATCCAGCCCCTAGCAGCCATCTTGTGCCCTCGCCGCAGCTCCGCTCCCCGTCGGTGCCCCGGGGGTCCCCTCCGGTGCAGATGCCAACAGACATTTACTGTGCCTGCACGAGAGCCGCTCCCGGTCGCATTGACACCATCTGGAGTGTTCTGCGCAGGTGCAGAATTACTGCGCCTGCTCAGTAAACTCCAGACCACATCATTGCAACCCCGAGCAGCGCTCGCGCAGGCGCAGCAGATGCCAACCTGGTGATGTGATGCTGTCATCATGAAACTAATTAGACCATTGAAACTCACAATCCAGCATTGCACGGGGTGTAAACCACACTTTTTCTTTCAAATAGTCCTTTCAAAAACACTATTTTTTTATATGTTCTCACTTTTGACCTTTCATACATAGCACATGTTACAATGCATTTCCCACCTAAATTTTTAACTCAATTTTCTCAAAAACACTAAACTCATGTATGGGGGCATGGCAATCAATCTTTAAATCAATCAATCTTTAAATTTTGCCCCATAGACCTCAATGCAAATTAGCAAAAATCTTGCAAAAATCATAATGAAAATGTCGGTAAAAATGTGTGAAACTGGTTCGGGCGAATTTGCTCTGCACACTGCATGCGATTCCGATTCTGTTTTTTAATCGTTTTTTTACATGCGATTCTGATTTTTAATCGTTACTGCATGCTGTGTGTTTTCTGCATTTTTCTGTTAACATTCAGGGAAAATCGGAATCGCAAATCGGAACCGCAAATCGCAATCGCAAATCAGATTTGCAGTGTGCAGGGAGTGTGCACTAATGGTACACTTTTACGGAAGATCCACCAACTGCTGGGCTGGATCTAACCAGCCTGAGGCAAACTGGGGTATCAGCCAGGGAGGGGGAGCAGCGGGCACAGTGGTGGGGAGGGGGGCAGATCCGCCTCCCTCACCTGGGGCTCCCCCATCCGCGCTCCCCCTCCAGCTATGATCGCTAAATTTAGAGCCGGCAGTGAGCGAAAAAGCAATTACTCATTTACTTCCTTGTGTTCCACTGCTCGCTGCGTCACTTCCTGCAATGCAGGAAGTGACGTGGTGAGCGGTGGAATGCAAGGTAGTACGTAATTGCCTCCCCGCCTGCTGCCCAAGGCTGACCATATGTTCTGATAGTTGCGATTGATCGGAAACAATCATTTGGGACCAACAACAGCAGGAAAAATGATAATCAATTTGATCAAACCAAAAGAATCATTCTCAAATTCATATCAACAAAACAATCTATAGAACAATTGTTTGTCATCAACCTGATCCGATTGTAAAATCCATCGTTCAGGCGATTGTAACGTTAAAGGGCACCTTTAGTATAAAATGTTGGCTACAAAGCTCCTGGAAATCAAACGATAATTATACGTATTGCATCAAAATTAGTTTTGATCTATGAAATTTTGTTTACAAAATCTTATTTTGCTGTGTTTTAAAGTTGTCGTTTAACTGGTTCTGCACCGCTGTATAGTGTATCTATGCCCCTGTGGACTTCACTTCAGCACCAGCACCCAACCCAACCACTTGACTTCAGCACGCGACCCAACCCTCTTTTCCCCCCCCTCCCCCTTCCTGCTCCAGTGTACTGATCGTGAATGGGAACATACGTTCCGAAAGCCGATCAAAGTGCTTTAGTGAATGAGCACTGGCATCAATAAGAGGCCTGTGTGGTGTGGTCATTTACAAAGTGGAAGTCCAAACACAATTTTACACTACTTCCTGTGTACTGTTCAGCACACAGGGTAGTGTGCTGCCATCTTATGGCCAAAAAGTAAAAATACACCTAAATATATAAAAATAAACAAAAATTAAAAAAATCCCCCATGGATTTTAACCCCTATTTCCCACTCCCCTATAGTTACCAAAACTAAATTAAGTGACAACATTAAAAAAGTTTTTACATAAACAGTTACCTTAGGGATTCACCTTTTTTAATATGTATGTCATAAGGGTATATGACTGTAATAACAGCGCTTGAGATTTGGGAGCAGCCAGCACCACCATAGACAGTGCACTGTGAGTAACTTCAGCGCCGTCAGAAAACGGAGCTGAAGTTGCTCTTAAAACACTATAATTCGGCCTTCAGCAATAGCTGGAAGCTGATTTATATCATTCTCCACCATCCACGTGGACCTAGAGAGGGAATAGTAATTATGGAGCCGGGAACTTGTTCAGCAGCAGGATAAGCCATATACCGGCTATGTCCCACGTCCAAGTCTCCAAGCCAATTAATATGTACACATATCACTAACATTTTTGCAAATTAGGGCTTGTAATTATTGATATAGTATAAAGAAACATAAACGGAAAAATACACCTTCATTTCCAAATAAAACATTGTCTCCATACATTGTACTAGGAACATAATTAAATCACTGCAATAACCGGGACAAATAGACAAATAAAACGTGAGTTTTATCCATTGTAACACATTTTTTCTTTAGAATTTTAATGGCTGAAAACTCATAAATAATTATTTTTTTTTTCATTTTTTTTCCCTTTAACCACTTTGTCCACCACTACAGTATATCTACGTCCTCTGTCACTTTATCTAAGCCACGAGGATGTAGATATAATGTGTTTTTTCTATTTTTTCCCTGTTTTTCCTATTAAAATGAATAGAAAACAAAATTGTTTGAGGGAAAAAAATGCCATACAATGAAAACCTAGTCTTGAAAAAACTATATATATTTAATTTAGGTGTCATAAGTAGGGATAACGTTATTGCTGATTAAACAGGGACATAGCTAAAATGTCAAAACTGCTCAGGTCCATAAGGGGGAAACAAGGTCTGGATGTGAAGTGGTTAAAATGCAAATAAAATAAAATAATTTTTAGCAAAAAGTACCGCCCAAAGAAAGCCTAATTTGTGGCATAAGAAGAACAACAATTATGGTGTGATAAGTAGTGATAAAGTTATTGGCGAATGAATGGGAGGAAGGTGATGTGTGAAAATTGCTCTGGTTTTCAAGGGTAAATAACCTGTAGTGGGAAAGTGGTTACATTTAAAAGAAAATGTGTGTGTATATATATATATATATATATATATATGTATATATATATATATATATATATATATATATATATATACTGTATATTTAACCACTTGGCAACCTCTGCCACGCTTATCTACGCCCCTTTAAAATTCACCTGAGTCACAGGGGTGTAGATAAGCCTCTCCTGTTTATTTTCCTGCTGTGCGTGATCGCGTCCGCGTCGGGCACCTGCTGGTCCGTGATTGGCTGATGTGAACATGTGTTCACAAAGCCAATCAAAGTGCTTGCAAGCTTGAATGAGCACTGCCAAAGCCAATGACAGTGCTCATTCATGCAGAATGTGTGTAAACATTGTATCAGTCACTATGCTGTTACAGTTAAGGTGGCCACACACCATACAATTTTTTAAATATCTGTTCAATTTAAGAATTGCAATCAATTTTTCTGACTGATTGTAACATTTCAAAAATATGACCAATGTACCACACACCTATGCTCAATTTTCCCCCCAATTATGATAAAAATGATTGGAAACTCTAACAAAATTGCTATGGTGTGTATATTAATAAATTGACAATCCAACAGATTGAAGAAAAATATCTCGAATGAAAAAAAAACTTTCGATTTTTTTCGGGAGATACGATCGTTTTTATCGAATTACTGTAAAATCGGATCGTTTTATTGTATCGTGTGTGGCCACCTTTACTGAGATCACTCCTGTGAGAGGATCTCAGATAACTAACACAGCATTAGTGACTGATCAGCATCAGTGAAGTTTTTTTTTTTGGTTTTTTTGTTTTTATAAATTATACCCCCATTAACCCTTGCCTCCCTGAAATGTGAAAATTGCTGTGGTTTTTAGGTGAAAAACCCTGTGGTTGAGAAGTGGTTAAAGTGAATTGGCAATTTGTAAATACATTCTTGAGGCTGTAGTAGCATGTTTGGGCCGCCAGCTATGGTAGGACATTGAAGGAGAGAAACTCATTACAAAAAAACCTGTGAACATATGACATGTGTGCTCATCAAATCTTAAATGTTTTATTAGGGTGTAAATACTTGAAAATGAATGATAAGCCACACGAACGCACACGGCCGCTCGGCCAAACATCTGATCGCTGGATACATAAAGCAGAGGTATTTATGGAGTGTTTATTATACTGTAAGCATTGTGTCAGAGTGATTCACGGAGCCCATAAACAGGGCAACCTTGAAGCAGAATCTGGCTGATGACATCGCTGTTTCCTGTAATAATTGCAGAAGGACACGAGGCTTGATAGGTCGAATAATAATGTATACACAATATAAGATTGTATGTGTAACTTGTGCTGATCCAGCAGTCTTGGATGAAAATGTACAAAGAGCTGCAAGAACCAGAGATTGAATAAGAAGGAATGGGGCCAGGGCCGGTTCACTCATGAAGCAAGGTGAAACATTTGCATCAGGCGGAAGAGATTACAGAGGCAGCATGTTTGTATTGTGTTTACACTAACAGCATGCAGTCAGAGTAGGAGGAGAGCGAGGTGAAGAGGTCACCATTGGGGAAAAGCAGCTTGTTGTGCTGTGTGAGGAGTCTGACAGTGAGTGAGGAGGGGGAGGCAGGAGAGCATCATTGGGGAAAAGCAGCTTGTTGTGCTGTGTGAGGAGTCTGACAGTGAGTGAGGAGGGGGAGGCAGGAGAGCAGCATTGGGGAAAAGCAGCTTGTTGTGCTGTGTGAGGAGTCTGACAGTGAGTGAGGAGGGGGGAGGCAGGAGGTCACCATTGGGGAAAAGCAGTTTGTTGTGCTGTGTGAGGAGTCTGACAGTGAGTGGGGAGGCGGGAGGCAGGAGAGCAGCAGTGTTCCATTTGACTTGCACAGTAGAAGGAAGGAGGTGGCACTGCTGTCTTGACTGAGGAGGATTGGAGAAGCTGAGGGTGAGCAGTTTGTTTGTCACAGACTCACAGCCAGCAAGTGTGCTATTCTGTTGAGCTGAAGCATGTCATGTGAGAACATTGCTGTGCGATCATTCCAAATCGGAGGGAGGGGGCGCATTCTCAAAAGTTTGCCTCGAGCAGCAAAACGCCTAGAACCGGCCCTGAATGGGGCCCTATGCAAAGTGGTAGATTTTGCGCTTCCTTGTGGTCCCTTTGGTAAGCTGTAGTGGGGAGTGGTCAGAGAAGGTGGTAGATGGGCCCTTTGCCACCCACTAGGCCCCTAGGTTGCCTGGTGGATGATCCTGCTCTGGCAAGACCCTGACACCCAGGGCCATCCTGTGATTCCACCGGCAACTTCAGAGGGCGCACAGCCAAAAATGAGAAGATATTTGCCTTTATAAGGGTAACAAGTTCCACGTGGGGACACCAGCAACACTGAGGGACAGGGACAGCTTTGACTTTTGAGTTAGCACGATTGTATGTATGTAGCATTAACCACTAAAGAGGAACTTTACCAAAAAGATAATAGTAGAGGGAAAAAATAAATCGCTACATTGTAAAATGAGAAGTTGAAGTAGACCCAAATTAAAAATACAAGATTTTAGAAATAAAATCTATTTTTTAAAGTATAATAATAAACAGCAGCCTTTTTTCAGCTGCATGATGACAAATATAAAATATTTTACATTTAGTGGAGGAACCCCTCCCTTCCTTTCATATTGCCGGGACAGAATCCGGCAGACTGGTGGAGGAGATAAAAAACAAAAACAAAACACAGGCTGCTACTGATGATGTCAGAGGAGGTGTGTTCTCAGCTTGTGTGAGATTTCACATATACGACACCCCTGTGAGGGAGGGTAGCTGATGACAAATACACCCATGATCTAAAACCTCCTACTAAGCTCAGAAGTAATGACTGCCATCTGTATAACCCTAGTTATGGAAAGAAAAAGGGTGGAAAGCATGCACTGAAATGCTCATAGGCTTGAAGGAGTGTTTATTTATCTTTGTATGTGTCAGAGTGGTGCAACTAAATATTTTAAATTAAAAAAATGTTTGGTTTGGGGCCGCTTTAACAGATAGAACAACAAATGATAGATATTCGCCATGTAATTTGTGCATGTTGTTTGATTCCCCCCCACCCCCCCCGAGCCTGCAGGTCATCATCTTTACTGCTGGCAGACAAAGCAAAACAGACAGGACCAACTTCCATTCTCTATAAACACCCCGCTAACAATGTGATAGGCTAAAGGTTTTAATAAAAAAAAATTCAATCCTGAGTTAAACTACAGTACCTGGGGTTCATTTTCTAGACAGAAAAGGGCATTTACTTTGTCCAGACACCCCCTGGTTACCGCAGCTGCACCCCCTCCCCCCATCCCCAATGACAACAGGCATTGAGACGCAGGGAGGGTCATCCTTAGCAGGAATGGTAGGGAGTGGTGGGTAAGTGGCTGTACCTGATCCAGCTAACCTAGATCAGGTAGTATGTTTTTTTACAGATCTCAAATGCCTTGGGTTCTCTTTTAAAGCAGAACTGTAGATACGTTTCAAACTCACTGTTTCACTTACCTGGGGCTTCTGCAACCCCACAGTAGCTGTCCTGTCCCGCGCCGGTCCTCCACGAGCCTCAGTTCTCCCGCCACCGCTCCATTCCGTTCCTCGACTTGTAAGTCGAGACCAGCGCAGCCCAGCCAAGCGTATCCTTTCTTCGCGTTCCCGTCTGCAATAGCGCTATTGCAGAAAGGAACACGAAGAAAGGATACGCGTAGCCAGAGCCGCGCAGATGCAGTGGCCCGGCGGTGAAACCGAAAGTAGCTGGTGGCGGGAGAACAGAGGCTCGTGGAGGACCGGCGCGGGACAGGAAGACTGCTGGGGGCTTGCAGAAGCCCATCTTATTGTTATTGGCGGATTCGAGAAATGTTAGCCTAGACTAGAGTAAGCATTACTGGGAGGGTGAGATTACATACAAGTATACAGCAATATACTGTATAGACATAGAAAGTGTTACTGATGCTGAATCCAGGATAATTCTTGTAAAATGGGGTGTCCTATGCAGTTGCGGTGCCGGTGCCACTTTAAGGGCATTTAAAACAGGGGTGGAGGCGCCCAATGCATACAAGATAAGCTAATAAGCTCTTAATCCAGGCCCGGGTTTACATGACAGGAGCCTATAGGCACAGATGTCCTGGCACCCTAGACTCCGCCCTCCATGAACCTACAAACCCTGCCGAACCGCACCGCAAGTGTGCTGGCTGGCCCAGCTTTCACTTCTCCCATACTTCCCTTGCCCATCATAGCTACAGGTGCCCCTTAGCACTAGGTAACTATAGGTGCCCCCAGTGGAATGCTGAGAGCCATGTCAGTAACCTCTCATTACATTCTGCTCAGGAATCTGTATAGGAGGGAGAGGAATGAGCCGCCTTTCCATCATCAGGCGCCTATAGGCACTTGCCTACAGTGCCTTATGGTAAATCCGGCCCTGTCTTAATCTTATAAACAAAGAGGTAATCTTACCTCTCTTGAAGAATTTGGACCAGTTTATTGAACAAAAAATGTATTTTAATAGAGCACATAAAATTGACAACGCGTTTTGCAGGTGCTTGCCCACTTCCTCGGGTCAGTGAAAAAACAGGTGCCTTAAATGCTATGGCTGTGGAGAAAGCATGAGCGCCTCTCTGTCTGAGGGCATATTTGTCTTGTTTCTGACAGTTTTCTTGTTTCCTCTTTGAAATAGCTTTTTAGACTGTGGTTTTGGCATGTATGTTTGTCTTTCTCATTGAGCCACTGAGGAAGCAGTGAAAAGGCCATGAAACGTGTGTCAGACAGTTCAGAATAACGCACTATTGTGTGATGTATAGCCAATATATGCTATGTATGGAAATTATAGGACGTTTTAGAATTGTATCTTTTGGGATCTTGGGGGGGGGGGGGGGGGGGGGGGTTGGGTTGCTGTGTTGGGAGGGAAGCTTGGGATTTTTTTACACCTGCCCTGTCTGACTATTTAGCCTCAAAGCTGCCATGTCTTTCCTCCTCTCCTTCCCTGGCTATAAGGTGGTGCGGTGAAGTTGGCCGATTAGAGGCCAATCAAAATTGGATGCATGTACCAGGCTTAAGGCTGCTACAGCTGATTGGTTTAGAATTGCAGTAGAATCTAAATTATCCAGTACCGCCGGGGATAGGCTAATGCCAGATACGTTTGCTTTCTGGTTGCTTGAGACTGTTAGAAGCAGGCCCAGCTAATACAGTACTATGCCACACTTTATAAACATACCATAAGCTTTGTATTAAATATTGAATACAATAATTGAATGTGTGTACCCCGGGGGAGCTGTGGAACCCAGTCTTTAAGCAGCAGCAGCACAAAACAGCCTAAAGGTGGTCACTAACGGTCCAATCTTTTTTGATCCAATATTACCAAATCTGTGTAGTGTTAAAGTGGCCACTAACGGTCCAATTTCTAGCAAAAAAGATCAGAAATTCTGATAACAAACGATTATAAAAACAAAGTCGTCCGATTAAATTTTCAGCAAAGGAAAATTTGGATTTTTTTGGCTGTTGTGATAGATAAGAAGCAAAGATTGGTTCGTTGATGGTGTAGTGACCAATTTTACTTCCGACCAGAATTATCTGATCGCTCGAACAATTTTTTTTGCTAGAAATTGAATCGTTAGTGGCCACCTTAAGGGCCTGTTCAGACTATCTGCGTATGAAGAATGCGTTTAAAATCAAAGAAACGCAAGGGGAAAAACGCATGCGTTTTTCTTGCGTTCTAATGCGTATTCTATTGCGTTTTGCACACACACGTGACCCAGGGGAGAAAAAAAAATTATGGGAACCGCAGAGGAAAACGGACGCTAAAAACGCAATAGTACGCGTTTTTGATACGCGTCCATAGACTTTCATTGCGTCCGTTTCTATGCGTATCGCACAGAACTGCGTGCAGCAATGCGGATGAAAAACGTATGCGTCTCATACGCATACATGTGAACTAGCCCATTCAAAAGCATTAGGAGCCGTTTCTATGCGTTTTTGGTACCCAGACACGTTCCCTGAAAACGTCCAGGAACGCACATAGTCTGAACAGGCCCTAAGGGTAAACTGAGTGAATATACTGATTGGATCATTTAGGCAGTTACCTTATATATTACATAGAAATGATAAGAGTGGATAAAAAAGATTGTATCGTTAGTGGCCACATTAAAGGGAACTCGAGGTGAGAGGTATATGGAGGCTGTCATATTTGTTTCCTTTTAAACAATACCAGTTGCCTGGCAGCCCTGCTGGTCTATGTGGCTGCAGTAGTGACTGAAGTACATCAGAAACAAGCATGCAGCTAATCTTGTCAGCTCTGACAATGTCAGAAACACCTGAACTGCTGCATGCTTGTTCAGGGTCTATGGCATAAAGTATTAGAGGCAGAGGATCAGCAGGACTGCCAGGCAACTGGTATTGCTTAAAAGGAAATAAATATGGCAGCCTCCATATAACTCTCACCTCGGGTTCCCTTTAAGATGCTGGCCTTCACCACTGTGAGCACTGCTGGCGATTTGTGCTGGTTGGTTGCGTTTCGGATCACCAAACTGTATCACATTGTTCAGACTACAGGGAAGAATATCACAGCCTGAGCTCTGGCCGTCTGCGCTGAAGAATATGGCTGGTGTCAGGGCTCCTGGTCAAACCACGTAAAATGGATTTATTTCCCATCTGCTAATAAAGGTTCTCCTTCACTGATATAAGCAATCTCTGTTCCTGAATTGAACCTCAACCTCCTTCCGCATTGTTTGAGCGTGCTGACAGGCCCGGCTGCGTCCTGCGAGAATCTATCTATCGTGATTTCCCAGGTGACTCCAGCCTCCCGCTGTGATGACGCCGTGCAGGGCACCAGCTGGCTGGTAAAATGCCATTTCTTCTGACCTTGGCACTAATTGGGACTGGCGCTGGAGGGGGACAGTTTATATGTATCTGCAACACTTTAATTATTAACATCCGAAACCATCTGGAAATCAGCGTGGGGCTAGCGTGCCCTGTACTCCCCTCGGCCGCTAGACATTAATCAGCGCCCCCTGCTGTCTTAGCACCTTGCTGATAGCTGCTGTGCAGATGGAGGACTGCAGTGACTATAGAAACAGGCAAGGATTTGCTCATCTTAAAGTGTTTGTGTTCATCATATAAACGTAAGTGCGAATAAAATGTCTAAAGTTGGCATAACACTGTATGATCTAAAACCTACGTTCTCAACAGGTGATACATTTACCCTCAAGAGTCTGATGGGTCCAGGGGATACTCTGGCTTGATATACTTAAAGGGACCCTGAGCAGCAGATAAAAATGAAATCGGTACTTACTTGTGGCTTCCTCCAGCCCACCGTGGACTGCAAGTTCCCCCGGGGTCCTTCTGGCTCCTGTCCCGGTCCCGCTGGCGACTTCATTAATGGTGACAACCGGGCCGAGTGTCACTTCCTGAATGGTGGCGCTCCGCTTCATCACACTGCCTGCTACTCGTCATCACAGCATGAAAGTCCTGCGAATGCGCGGTTCAGAGTTAGAAAACTACTATCTCAGGGTGCCTTTAAAGGGTACCGCGAAAAAGGTCCGCATTTAGATACTTACCTCAGTAGAGAGAAGCCTCTGGATACTCCTGGATCCGCTGACAGATCCTCTGGATAATCCTCTGAACTTCTGGATGGGGTTTGTATGATGTCATTGCTATATAAATACATCATAATCAGGGCTGGGCCGAGGCATAGGCTGGAGAGGCTCCAGCCTCAGGGCGCAGTGTAGGAGGGGGCGCACAATTCATTCAGCTGTCATTCCTAATTGTGTATGAAGCAGAAAGAAATAAGAAAAGGGGATACATAGCAGTGACTGCAAGCCAGATAACTAGATATTAAGGTGTTGGGGAGGTTGTGGGCCCTGTGGCCCTCTTACTCTAATAGCAATCAGTGTGTGACGGCTGGGGCGGCAGGGACGAGGGGCGCACTTTGGTGTCTCAGCCTTGGGTGCTGGAGGACCTTCTCCCTGCTCTGATCATAATAATAATAATAATATGGTAAGACATTACACTATGACTATGGTAGGATTAGAGTGTGAGCTCCTCTGAGGACAGTCAGTGACATGACTAATTTGTCAGCACTACATAAATACATAATAACAAGGAGAAGTGCGGAAATATAATGTCCTGTTGGTTAGATTACCATGGTTCACCCAGGAGGAGCCAAAAACTCTATAAGCAGTGTCTGCCTAACACAATAGCCAACGTCGGCGTGAAAGCCGGCATTTAACCTCCCTGTCAGTATTGTGACTGTTGTTCCTCCTTCACTCATCTGGTGACAAGAGTAATGGAGAAATACTGGCATTTAAACACCTAAAGAAGGATGAGGCAAGGCACTTATTAATTAAAGCAGAAGCTGATTGGATAGTCATTTCCAGAAGTGGCATGGTGGACAGATGACTTATCCAGAACACTGGCTGCCAATATAATAGAATCCCTTTATCGTAAACTCCAAGGGGCAAGTAGTTTACTATATCAGAAGTTTACTCTATAACATATTGTCATACTCAAGCCAAGTACACTATAATACTGTATCTTAATTCAAGTCAATAATTGGGAGTTATTTTTTTCTTTTCAATGCTTCAGCAAGAAATCACAGTGTCTATGCTGGATCAAAGTGCATGCAGGAATTTGCATGTAATAATCACGCAACAGCTTGCACAGGAAGCACAGGTCTCACCAGTTAATGCAGGCACAGTACTGATAGTGTGCTCCTCTGTCCATATTTCTGTGCAGCCTGGAGGATACTGTAGTGTTGCAGCCAGTGGCGTAGCTAAGGAGTTGTGGGCCCCGATGCGAGTTTTACAATGGGGCCCCCCAAGCACTCTATACATAACAATTAATACGGCGCATCAAAACCTGCCAATGGCAACTACAGTGTCAGAGGTGCAAGAAGGGGATGGGGAGCAGCTTGTTAATGTTTACCACTATTCAAAGTATCTATAGAAGTGATTATTATGAGCACAGGACCAATAGAGAACTAATACTGTAGTTGAGGGAGGGCCCTTCGGGGCCCCTCTGGCCCAAGGGCCCCGATGCGGTCGCTACCGCTGCACCCCCTATTGCTACGCCCCTGGTTGCAGCCATGCACAAGCTAGTCACAGATGACAGGCAATCCCCTCAGTAATCAGGCAGTAGCTTACACAGGAAGCATTGGTCTCACCAGGTAATGTAGGTACAGTACTGATAGTGTGCTCCTCTGTCCATATTTCTGTGCAGCCTGGATGATGCTATAGAATTGCAGCCATGCACATGCAAGTCACAGAGGTAATTCCCTCAGTAATCAGGCAGCAGCTTACACAGGAAGCATAGGTCTCCCCAGTACATCCAGCTTGCGGTCTTTAGCTCATGCACTGGCCGGTGCTAATCCACGCGGGTCCAGAGTAGCATGCAGATGGCGAGCAGGCTACAAGTGGCTGCCAGCCCGACCACGGCTCATGGGTCTCTGACTGCCGTATGACGTATGTGCCACTGCCCGCCCACTTTCCACTATAGCCAGATACAGAATGCCACAGGGGCCAAAAAAACAGGTCCACTTTAACAAAAGTTCTATTGTATAAGAATTTACTATAACTAGACTACACTTTAGTATGATGCAGCCAGAAGTGCATCAATAATACAGCATGTGCACTTTCTGTAGTACAAACCTCTTTTTTATTGTGATGAATAAAGTGACAGGTTTTCTTTAAGTGTAGACATCTCATAGAGTTTCATTACTTCGTAAATCATTCATTTTATGAGATTTTTTTTTTCTGGGAAACCAACCAAGTCGGGAGAGGAGGAGATTAATCAAGTCTGGGAAGTGATGGGATGGGGACGTTTTGCAAAACAGCACTTTGGCTTGATCTATGGAAGAGCCTAAATCCCTCTTTTCCTCTTCACTAATATTTCCCTCCACAGTAAGAGACTTTGCTACGGAAATCTTTTATTTTTTTATTTTTTATTTCACACACAAAAAAATAGAAAATAAATAAATAACTATGGGGTGAGCATTTTTTTTCACCCTCCCAGGAGATCAGACACTAAAAATGTCTAGTTTATAAAGTGTACCACCGGTGACAGAAATAAGAGGGTTTCTTTCCCTATGCAGCCAAGCCAAAGTCAATATCCTATTATTACTGTTAGAATTTTTTTTACATTTTTGAAACCTTGATTTTCACTGGCAGTGGCTACCTATAAAACTTGGTGTCCCCCCCCCCCCCCCCCCCCCCAGAGTCCACATCAAAACCTTTGAAGACAGAGCCTTCTGTCATGCTGCTCCTACACTTTGGAACTCCCTGCCACACCCAATCAAGATATCTCCATCCCTGGAAGCATTTAAATCCAAACCGAAAAGTCAACCGTTTAGTCTGGCATTTATGATCGCCTGACTATTTTCTCTTTAAAGAGAATCTGTATTGTTAAAATCGCACAAAAGTAAACATACCAGTGCGTTAGGGGACATCTCCTATTACCCTCTGACACAATTTCGCCGCTCCCCGCTGCATTAAAAGTGGTTAAAAACAGTTTTTAAAAGTTTGTTTATAAACAAACAAAATGGCCACCAAAACAGGAAGTAAGTTGATGTACAGTATGTCCACACATAGAAAATACATCCATACACAAGAAGGCTGTATACAGCCTTCCTTTTGAATCTCAAGAGATCATTTGTGTGTTTCTTTCCCCCCGTTCTCATGCACTGAAGTTTCAGGCTGCTTGTTTCTTCCTGCAAACAGCTTTGCCCTTGTCTGTAATTCTTCAGTATGTGAAAGCCCAGCCAGCTCAGAGGACGATTTATCCAGCTTGTAAAAGATAAGAGAGAAGAGAGAAGCTGCTCTAATCCTAAATGACACACAGGCAGTGTGCATAGAGGGGCCTGGAAGGGGGAGTTCATAGCAGAACCACAACACTGAAGAACTTGGCAGCCTTCCAGACACAGGCCGACAAGTCTGACAGGGGAAAGATACATTGATTTATTACAGAGACTGTGATAGCAGAAAGTGCTGCAGTAAGCCAGAACACATTAGAATAGCTTTTTGAACTTGTAGGATGATAAAAAACAGGATGCAATTTTTGTTACGGAGTCTCTTTAACACAGTCGAGCTTTCAACCCTGTATTGGTCTGAGACATATCTACAGTATGTGCTTTGAGTCCTATAGGAAAAGCACTTTACAAATGTTATTGTTTTATTATTATTGTATTGCTGCATGAGTTTCCCCTGGGCCACTGAGAGGGCATCACAGAGGAGGACGTGTATTGGGCGTTGAGGGATTCTGGGGCCCGGCCAGTGGGGAGCCCTACCACAGAGCAAACTGAAGCACATTAAGGTACTAATCAGACAATTGACCAGAGCTGCAAGTTCTGAGGGAGATGCTAGCTGGTATAATATAAATTCTGAATGTCAATCAATAGTAGACAAGCACCAGCAAAGCACAGAGACATTGTTGTTTCTCATACTGACCTCCTGACCACTTCTACTGCTGTGAGTGCATCTTCTCATCATTATTCACTTCAGTCACCTCCCCTCCCCATGTGCAGTGCTGAGACTTTTGGCAGAGAGTAAGCTCTCCACGTCTTCCATTTCTGTGTGCTAGCTTTTTTCACATTTTTACATGTGTGTAGATATTGGCCTCAATTCACTAAGCTTATCTCCTGTCTTTAATAACGTTTCTATAGTTATCACCATGGTGATAAGGCATGTAGTATTCAGGAAACGTTTTACCTCAGGCAAACCTAAAGTTAACTCTTCTGTCTTTAAAGAGGAGCTGTTAGGTATAAGGTCTCAGAGAAAATAAACACATATATCAGTAGCTAAAGATTGGCTGTACTTACATTACATATGCATTTCACTGTCCACGTTTGGATTTCACAGAATTTGTATATAGTATATGCAGAGATAGATGCTCCTGACAGCTCATGGCAGGCTCCATGTTTTTCTGTCAAATGTGTCGTCATGTCCTGCCTGCTTCCTGATCACAGATAAGCTCCTACTTGAACAACACAGTGTGCAGTGAATATTAATGAGCCATGTGGCTAGGAACAATAGCTGACTCCTGCAGTGTACTCTGCCCGAGATTTATCAGTGCTACTCGATTACAAGCTGCTGTAACGTCTCATTAGCAGCCGAGGGGAGAGCCCCAGAATGCTTTGCAGTATGGTATGCGGCTTGCGTCTTCTTAAGAATAACAGCCTTGCTGATAAGCACACATCAAAGGTAACTGAGATTTTTATCTTCACTAATTGCTTTTGGGCTTCCTTCTAAACTGTTTAACACAGGAGAATAGAGGTTTAAATTAGCTTCTGCAGCCTGACAGTTACTCTTTAAGTTAACTCTTCAATCCTTAAAATAACTTCAGAATTCTAGACAGGCTGTGTGTGAAAATAAATACAGAGGAGGTAAATTAACTATAGAGGAGGTAATTTAACTACAGAAGAGGTAACTTAAGGAATGAAGAGATAAGATAACTCTCTCACTGGGCGGTGGCAAGTTATCCCTTGCCTTATTATCTCCAGCATGATCTTAGTGAATTGAGGCCAAAGTGTGTAGATATTGTGTGTAGATATTGATACTTAGGTCATAAGCCTCATCTACACGGTACAATTTTCCATCAGATTGGATCTATTAGACGGATCTATTAGATAATTTCCAACCGGATTGCGATAGATTTTGCAATATATTTTGGGTACTTATCAATGCAAAATGTATTGCAAAATTGATCTGCAACAAATTGGACGTGCTTTTTCCTATCAGAGAACCGGTCGATCTGATGGAAAATTCTACCAAGTAGATGAGGTTTAAGGGAGTAGAGAAAAGTTAAATGACGTTAAGCTGGCCATACACTAGTCCGATTCCCCGCCGATCGACAGCAGATTCGATCACCGGGATCGAATCTGCTGTCACATCGTTCACGCTACAAGCTAAATTTCGAGCTATTTCGTCCCGAAATAGATCGATCCCGTCGATCGCTCCGTGTGGGAAATTACCGTCGATCGCCCGCGGGTATGGAGCGCGTCGCTAGCGGCGTTCGAGTGCCCGACGACTGACGCAATACAGCTGCAATACATTACCTGCTCCACTGGCGCGACTCCCCAGGTCTCCGCTGTCTTCTTCTTCTCCGCTCTGGTCTGGTCTCCGGCATGCTTCACTACTTCCTGTCCCGGCAGGAAGTTTAAACAGTAGAGGGCGCTCTACTGTTTAAACTTCCTCCAGATATGAAGAAGTGAAGCCTGCCGGACCAGGAGACCAGAGCGGAGAAGTAGACAGCAGAGACCAGGGGATTCGCACCGGCGGAGCAGGTAATGTATGCGGGGGCCCGGGGGAGCGGCGGCAGCACCACCACCCCCACAGATTGTGAATGGTTTCAGGCTGAAATCGATCCACAATCTGTTTGCAGTAAAGGTGGCCATACGATCCCTCTCTGATCAGATTCGATCAGAGAGGGATCTATCTGTTGGTCGAATCTGATGGCAAATCGACCAGTGTATGGCTACCTTTAGCCCGGTCTGCTCCTCCCTGCTGTGTTTACAGCTCTGAGCCAAGCTGATAATGAATTTGGTGATGAAAAGGAATTCAGCAGGACAGGGAGACAGTGAGGGATACTGGCTGTGTGTGATGTATGCATATGTATGGAGAATGTGTGTTTGCATTTTGTGTGCTCTATACAGTATGTACAGATGGCTGTGCGGTGTGCTGTTTTTGGACCTGAGGGTTCATGCACATGCATTTTGAGATTTTGAGACTCTTCCTGTGCCTTTGTACTCTTGAAGATGAACTCATTTTCAGTTGCAAACAGCCCATAAACATAAGAGATGAGTGTGTCATAAACATAAGAGATCCGAACCCTGGTCACCTGTGTCAGAGGCAGAGCCCTTAAAGGGGACCTTGGGCAAGACTCCCTAACACTGCTACTGCCTATATAGAGTGCGTCCTAGTGGCTGCAAGTCTGGCGCTTTGAGTCCACCAGGAAAAAAAGTAAAATATAAATGTTCTGTGTCTTGTGTCTTATCTGTAAAAATGCATCCTGTCATGTGGTAATGCAGAGTGTAGTGTGGTCTCCAGGCCGCACTTCCCTGCAGCTTACCAGAGGTGCGAGGTCAGTCCACCAAAGCATCAGGCAGGACAGAAGTCCAACGTTAAGCAAGGACCAGCACTCTCCACAAAGTCTTTTTCCAAAAATCAGACTTTCTTTATTCAAAATCTTGACATACAAAATAGTAAAATCATGACAGGACCAGGAGAGATCCACAGCAATTAGATAACCATCAAAAATGGTCACTGTCCATCAAATAGCTTACTCTCTCAGATCCAACAGGCTGTAAAAGTGGAAACACGGGGAGACATAAAGTTCACAGCATAATATGTCCCAAACAAATCAGCGAGAGACACGGGCCTAGAGCTGTTACGGGCTTTACGCCCATCTTCAAGGCAAGGTACATGTTTCTTGGCTTGAAGATAGACGAAAAGCACGAAACAGCTCTAGGCTCGTGTCTGTTGCCGATTTGTATCCTTAGGCCCCGTTTACACTTAATCAGTTGGTATGCGTTAGTGCGCGTTGGTACGCGTTTTTTCCATAGCAGTGCATTGGGAAGAAGATTTCAGTTAAAACGCGTTAAGTGTGAAAGGTGCCATAGGAAAAAATGGGACTTACTTTGAAAATCATTTTCTTTCCGTTTTAACTGAGAGCAACTGATTAAGTGTAAAAGGGCCCTTACTCTTATTACACCTCTCTGACACTGCAGCTATCCTTGGAAGGTTTTGGGGCTATACATCAATAGAGTGTTTGGGGCCCCATGTAAATTCTGCACTAGGGCCTTAGAGTTTTACAGTGGGTAAATAATTACTAAATACATTTTTTAAAGTTTTTTAACCCATTGGGCAATAGTCATTTCCTATTAATATATGGCATTGCCTATCTACATTGCCTGCTGACCTGTGTCGCTCCTGCCTGCCTGCAGCATATTTCTTTGTATTATCCTTCTCATGACATTTACAATAAAGTTGACTTGCTGCTGAGTCAAAAAAACAAAATTTTTTTAATGCTTAATTTTTTTTTTATTTCAGACTGATGGGCTGTGGAAAAATGAATCAAAAACCAAAGGGATGGTTACAAGATGACATGAATGAAGCTCCAGAAATAGTCTAGAAAGCATTTCAGAACTGAAACTTCTGAAGCGGACAAGTATTTATTTATTTATTAAATTTATAAATTGCCAACATATTATGCAGCGCTGCACAATAGATAAAAGGATAACATACAAGGTAGGACTTACTAGAGGCTCACAACAAAACAAGATCATGCAAATGTCTCTGATAACAGTAGTTCAGTGTCATTGATCAAAATCGTTTGTTCTAGTCCACAAGAGGAGTGGGAGACAGTGAGATTGAATCAGAGCTGGGACAAGGTCCTCCAACACCCAAGGCTGAGACACCAAAGTGCGCCACTCCCTCCCTCCCACCCCAGCCGTCACACACTGATTGCTATTAGACTAAGAGGCACCCCAGGGCCCCCAACACCTTAATCTCTACTTATCTGGCTTGCAGTCACTGCCATGTATCCCCTTTTCTTATTTCTCTCTGCCTCTGGAGGAGCCTCTTGCAATGGCCATGTGTGTCACTTTCTCTTCCTGCTTCATTCGGTGATGCACTTCTCTAACAGAGACGACAGGGGCGACCCAGAAGTTATAACATAGCCAAGATGGCAGCCACGATTTTTAAATTTAAATCAAACAAAAACTATTTGGTGTAGAACAGCGATTTATTTTCAAATGAAAGAGGAGAGCACAAGCTACAGAAAGGTATGCATCTTTAAGTACATTGCAGTACTGGTCGGAGTCTTAAAGGGATGCCCATGAGATGTCCTCAGAGTCCCTTTAAGCAGGCCTTGCAGGTGAAGACTTTGCCTTGTGACTACAGGCATGCTTTAGCTCCAGCCTGTAGCCTGTAGGCCGCTGGGTGACAGTGAGGCAGATGTATATGATATATGCCCTGATGAGCTTTGCTTTCTGCCCTGACAATGATACATGACCACACTGAAGATCCCAGCCAGGGCTTTCAGCAGAACCTCCATCTGCCACCCAGAAGGAAACGGCTGGAGTATTTGTCAGGGCGAACGTGATCCTCTCCAGATCCGCCGGTGTATTTCTTCCGCTGATAAATCTCACAAGGTAATTTTCGGTCAGTTTTGCGGCTGATAGACTTGATAAATGACTCACTTTCTCCGACTTCATTTAAATATCCTGCGATAATTCCCTCAGCCAAGTTCCCTGATTAAATCTTCGCTTGTCACGGCTGCCAGCACACTTTTTTTTTTCAGTAATCTTTAAAATTACTTTATCCCAAAGAAAAACGTATTTGCGCTGCGGTACGGAGGCTCAAATGAATAAATTTTGTTGACTGTGGCGTTTATGGGGATGTGAAAAATATATAATCATTATCTAAATCTCTCAGCTCGCTGAATATTTGCCATCAATTGCTGGCAGTAAAAAGGCTTAAATGTTTTCCCCCCAAAATGAAAAGAGGATTTTTTTAGCAGATTTATGGAAGAGAACCTGTTTATTTATTCAAAGGAGAACGACATAACGACATGACGTGTTGCTGGATTAGGCGATGAATAAGAAGAGTATTTGCAATTCATACCTTTATAAAAAAAAAATGGCATGTCCTTCAAAAGCCATCATCTGTAAAAGTTTTCAAGGCTCTGTCTCTCGAGAGGAAACTCTCTCTCTAAAACTGAATACTCACCTGAAGACGGAGCGGGGTACCTCGCAGCGACGCCCCTCGACAAAGAGCGTTCCCCGATCCATCTTCTGACCCAAAGGGACATGGTACTCTGCGCGAGAGTCATCAGGGATCTTAAAGGGAAGATCCGAGAGAAAAAAAAGGTATACTTACCCAGGGCTTGCTCCAGCCCCTGGCTGCCGATATATCTCTCGCTGCAGCTCCGGTGTCCTGGGTTCCCCTCCATTGCAGATGACCTCTCTAGGTTGGCATCTACATTGCCTGCGCAAACGTGCAGCTACTCGTGATCACGCTCACGTGGTCTGTAGCTTTCTGAACAGGTGCAGTACTTCTGACCACGTGAGCGCGATCACGAGTGGCCGCACTCCAATACCACTCCACATTACCTGCCTCCTCCGTAACTGATTCTGATGAAGACAATTGAATCTGTCGAAACATGTCAATCTGAGGTCTGGAGGGGCGCCCCAAGGACTTTCTCAAAGTACCTGGATCGAAAATTGTAACCACCGCTTGATTTTCCTGTGTTACACAAACATATACAGCATTTTTGAGAACCAGGAAAGAATCGGGAACCAGGGTGGAACGCAACACCAATATACTTCCTCCTATTGTGAGAAGGACTGCACAGCGGGTGAATAGGAACTATCGCGAGAGTGAGAACAGGTGACGTCACACCAGGAAGAGTTGTGCAGCCAGCTGGACCGTAAGCTGAAACGCCAGTACGGGCGTACGTACTGACAGTGTTACAACTTGAACACTAGCGGAGAACACCGCAGGGACAGCGGGGACAGTGTGAGACCAATCCAGTATTACGGAGGAGGCAGGTAATGTGGAGTGGTATTGGAGGGATTCCATCCACGAATTTATACAGCTACTATTACTTGTCCAAGGTATACTGGCTATAGAGGTCTCCAAAACGCATGTATACAATTTTATCCTTCTAGGTGAATTGACAAAAATACGTGGCCTGACTGTCACACATGGTCATCACATACAGGATCAACTCTATATATATATATATACGTCTTCTCACATATGTGGACAATTCCTATATATGATTCTCTGCAGAGAATTTTTATAGAGATTTTTCATTTTTTATCATTTTTTATCCTTTTTATAGACACCGCAAACTCCCATGTGTGTATGTGTTGGATGGATTGTATGTGGGAATTAATGGTTCTTGGTAGATGATTTTTTATCTGTATGTTGCAGGTTTTTTTTATTGAAAATAAAAATCAAACAAAGTCTAATACCTGCGCTCCTACTTTTTGAAATTAATTGTGTGGCCAATTGGCAGTGAAGACAAGGGGCTCTTCACTGCAATTTAGGAAGCAGCAGGTGGAAGGATTGTCTCTGTATATATATAAATATTACGGAACTCAGTCTAGCAGCGCCATCTAGTACATTGTAAATTATTTTGACTTTTAATTTTCAGTTCAGGTTCTCTTTAGGAGACCAAAACCAGCAGTGCAAAAGTTCTGGTAAAATTCTGGCCAATATGTCACCACCACTGTGTTTTAATTCACTGCAGTAGTATAGGCTTAGGACTTCAAAAGTAAGCACAAAAGCTAACTCAGTAATGTGGCATGTTTAGTGTGTTGAGAACGTCATAAGGTGGACGGCAGCCCCTCCAAACAATCCTCCATGCAATGGTTCATTCGTTTAGACTCCAGCCAACTTACTATAGTGTTCAGTAAAGTACTTGAGCTGTATTACTCCTAAGAACTATGAATACAGTATCTTCACTTGTTCACGATTACTTATTTGAAACTCTGGGGCTGGTTGCTGTGTACTGTATATGCTGTAGAAGCTTACTGTGTCCTCCATGCTGCTGCCACCACTTGGCAGGACCCTCTAGAACACGTGTCGAGCTCCAGTCCTGGAGGGCCAGATCCATACCAGTGTTTAGGATGGACTGAGAGAGGAATGTGTTCTACCTGATGGACCGCACCTTTCCTGATTCAGACCTATCAATTAATTTAAGCTGTATCAAAAATGTGTGAGGATCTTGGCCCTCGTAGAACTGGTTTGACATGCCTGCTCTAGAACCTAGGTTCTCAACATGTGGTACGCCTACCCCAGGCCAGGGGGTACATCTGGTGGGTCCAGGGGTACTTGGACTTGATGTATTTAATTAAGTTAAATACATTTATAGTTTCAGACATTAATAAATCCTATATAAACAACAGCCAAACTAGGATTTCAGCTAATTAAAAACAATAACAAATTTTTGGAAAATGTTTAGAAACGATTATCATGTACAACTAATAAGTGTATCTGTATCAAGGGGTACTTGAGATAGGCATTATCAATTTAGGGGGTACTTACTGACATACCCATGAAATGTTGAAAAACACTGTTCTAGAAGATCCATCCACATTCCACTTCAGGCATGAGGGCGATCGTGCTGCACCGCCGCAGTAGCATGGAGGCACTTGTGCATGAGTGGCTCTGACTTACTACGCAGGCGTGGCAGTACTCGCATAGGCGACAAGCCCTTGTTGGAATTGTATGGGAGGTTCGTGCTCGGCAAACGGTTGACCAGAGGACAGCTTGTGAAGCCTCTAAGCCAGCGATATTCAACCGGGGTTCTGCGGAACCCTGGGGTTCTGTGAGAACCCCTCAGGGGTTCCGCGTGTTTTGCTCCTTCTGCGGGACAAATATGTCCCGATTTCTCCTTCCGTGGGACAAATTAGTCCCACTGATGCGACCGGCAGATGGATTCAATCCGCTCCGCATCACGCCGCTCTCTTATAGGGCAGTTGTTGCGCCCTTCAACGATGCGGCAGAGAGCAGCGTGGTGGAGAAGGAGGAGACGGCGACGGTAAAGAAGATGGCGAGCGAAACAGGAGACGGATAGAGGCAGTCACCAGGTGAGTATGTATGTATGGACTTTGTAGTGTCACTCAGCATGCACTGTAGGACTGCACAGAACTCCAGGGCCTGTTTTTATTTTCCCCACAGCCCACACGCTGACTCTGTCTTGGAGACTGGAAGCCCCTATTCCTGCCTACAAACTGAAAACTTATATGCTTGGTTACCTATATTGGGGTCCCTATCCCTGCCTACATATACTGGGAACACCTATATCTGGTTACCTATATTGGGGGTCCCTATTCCTGCCTGCATATACTGGGAACACCTATGCCTGGTTACCTATATTGGGGGTCCCTATTCCTGCCTGCATATACTGGGAACACCTATGCCTGGTTACCTATATTGGGGTCCCTATTCCTGCCTGCATATACTGGGAACACCTATGCCTGGTTACCTATATTGGGGGTCCCTATTCCTGCCTGCATATACTGGGAACACCTATGCCTGGTTACCTATATTGGGGGTCCCTATTCCTGCCTGCATATACTGGGAACACCTATGCCTGGTTACCTATATTGGGGGTCCCTATTCCTACCTGCATATACTGGGAACATCTATGCCTGGTTACCTATATTGGGGGTCCTTATTTCTGCCCACCTATACCGGAAACATCTATGCCTGGTTACCTATACTGGGAATAATTGCCACATTGTATATGGGGGTGATAAATGCATTTATGATGTGAGATGATTAGTGCATTTGCTATGGTAGTAGATTGGTGCATTTTATATGTTGGGTGATTGCCATATTGTATACGGGGGTGGTTGTGGTTGATTAATGCATTTATGATGTGAGATACTGCATTTGCTATGGTAGTAGATTGGTGCAATTCTATATGGGGCGATTGGCGCTGGCGATGTTTCTCGCCATCATTTATATGCAGGGGTTCCCTGAGATTTGAAAAAAAATGTAAGGGTTCCCCGGCCCAAAGAAGGTTGAGAAAGGCTGCTCTAAGCAGTGTTCCCCAACCCTGTCCTCCAGGCCCACAACACTTCATGTTTTGTAGAAATCCAAAGAGGTAGTTAATCAGCTCTGCTGAGACATTAATTACCCCACCTGTGTATATGTGAGGTTTTCAGCAAAACATGTACTGTTGGTGGGCCTTGAGGACAGGGTTGGGGAACTCTGCTCTATAGGATCCAGAGTCTTCCCTCTTCTTAGGTAGGTATATCTCATAACCTGAGGTTTGACTGGGGTACACTTTAAATTTATTTTCAAGGGTGGTCACATCTTTTGTTAACCTGGTTCAGCTGGACTTGGACCTCTATTCTAAGCTGAGCAGTCACAATGCCATTTATCAACCCCTAGAACAGGAGCCCACTTAGATTAGTGGCAAACATTCCCTCCTAGAGTGCAGAAGTTAGAATTCTGGTGGACATCGGTTAATTTTCCTGTTGTCCCTCCATAATCTGGAGACATGAGCGTCTTCATCGAGCGGTTCCTGGAAATGGCGGATTTGTATTCCAACCCCGAGTTTCTATAGTCATATTTCAGACCTGTCTGCAAAGTTTTGTTGTAAACTTCATCGGCAGAAAATGTTTAGCCATAAATGAGATGAAAAGCGATCGTTAATTTCGCGTTCTTCACAAGCGCCGTGTAGATGGAGCCGGTAATTAAAGGCAAACATTTGAGGATTTTTCAACGGAGCCAGATGGATCCAGTCAAACAACGCTTTTAATTGCCACTTACAGCCTTAATGGGAGCAATGCTGACTTACACACAGGGAAAAAAATGGCTTTCAGAAGTTCCATAACAAGGAAACTTCAGTCCTTTCCTTGGATTTAATGCTTTGCAGTTTTGTTTTTAGTTTCTAATTTTAGACCAGAACAGTACGGTCCGTTTTTTTACAATGTGTAATAAAGCTGTCAGATAGGAATGGTAAATATTCCCCGTTCTCATTTTTCCTCCCACTTCATAATTTTTTCTCCCATAAATTGCCTTTTCTAGAGTTATATTTATGATTTGCCATCATTGGTTTTCAATGCTTCTGAGTTAAAGCAGACCTATGTGAGCAGTAACCACTGGCGGTGAGCCTGGGGGCAGGTGTGGGCTCTCCTAGAGCACGGAGTCTGACTACTGATCTTCAACAGAGCATCCTACCGGGGTCATTGATTGAGCTGCCAATTCTAGCTGCCGATGGACATGTAGTCATCAGTGCTTGGGTTTGCCCACCAGAGATGGACGGAACGAGAAGCAACACTTCTCCGGATACAGCTAGAGGGTGCAGGCTGGTGGTTGGAGAAGCATGTTCAGGAACCAAAGATTCAGGACAGGTGGTGAACAATTATAAACAGTATGAGAGACAGAGGTTAGGGTAGGTAAGAAACATGCATAGTCTGAGTCCAAGCCAAAGTCAGGGCAGGCAGAGATCAAGTAGAGTCAAGTTCACTAGCCAATGTCAGGAAAAGAAAAGATAACATAAGGACAAGGCCAGACAAGTCAGGTCACAATGGCAAGTCAACTGGAACACTCAAGGTACTAATAACAGAGATGAGAACGTGGCACATGCACATAACAGTTGGTGCCAAGCTTTGGCACAGGCACTCCCTGCATGGTGTACACTGCACTTGCGCACCTAATTAGAGGGTGACTTGAGGGGCTCATGCATCTTGGATAACATATACAAGTCAGACTCTGGTCGGGTAATCCATAACAGCATTAATAGTGTTGATGGGGATCTGAAAGACCTGGTGCACCCAAAGGAAGCGTGCTGATATAGGTGAGCTTATGATTATGACCTCAAATAGCCCCAACTATCAGAGGGAAGGAGAACTAGTTATAAACCTCATTCACTGCCCCGGCAATGCTGAGGCTTGGTGGGTTCTAAGTATAATATTTTCTGGGCCAACTCCTGCAGGATACAGCAGGGAGATAGTTTAAAGGGGCCCATACACTGGTCGATTTCAGCCATCAATCGATCAAAAATCGATTCCATCAAATCTGTAGATAGATCAAATCCATCGAAATCGGCTACAAATCGATCGATCTGACTGGATGGAAAATCTAGGTCGATCTGCTGCTGGCAGCAGATCGATGTCCCATAGAGTTGCATTGGATCTAATGGTCCAATAATGCATTTAGATCGATTTCCAATAGATTTCAGAATAAAATCTATTGGAAATATGTTCCTGGTGTGTGGCACACATCAGATAGATTCCTGTTAGATTCGACTTGACAAGCATCTGACAGAAATCTATCCGATGGTCGAATCTGCTGCAAATCTATAAGTGTATGGCCACCTTTAGATCCGGCACGTTCTGGCAAGCAGAGGCAACATGAAAACGTTATGCCATTATTATCAGACAATAGACATGAGGCAGCCAGTATATCAGGTGACACCTGGTCTGAGCACACACCTTTTCTTGTGGGTTCACATAATATTTTCTATGCTGCATGATTTTCAGAGGAAGTGATCCAACTTTCCATGATGTGTGCGTTGCGGCAGGTAAGCCAACCTTGGCAACCTATAGGGCTTAGGAACCTAAAAATATTGTGGCATTATATTGGGCACTCAGGGTTCTAAACAAGATATCTGAGGCACAAGCCCTTGCACCCATAACCTACCAAACATTGACATTTATCGATGCTCGATATATTCCCCGCTCGATTCCGCAGGCGATTCTCTCATCTTCCGCTCGTTTTTCTTATCTTTGTCCATTGTGTTCAATGCGGAATCGAGCAGCGAAACGATCAGGCAGGAGATCGGACATGTCGGAAATGATCTATTGAGTCATCTCAATGGTTCAAAAAACGAACCGTGTATTCCCAGCATAATCGCACAATTCAACACCATCTGGTGTGCAGATCTATAATATGTTATGTAGGTGGACTTGATTGCCAGGACCACCACTCACCAACCATTGCTGTAACCAGGAGTGGTGAGGTGTAAAGAAATCAGAGACTTGCTGAAGACTTCACTGTCTCTCCAAATAAAAAGGTATATGGGCACCAGGAAGAAGACTGGAGAACAAGGGGAGCTTTCTCAGCAGGTATTAGGTTTTTTTATTTTCCTGTTTATAATGCTATCTTTATGGAGAACCAATGTCATTTTGTGAAGTGGGCTGGAAAAAGCTCCTCTGCTGAAAGCATTATAAAAAGTCCATTATTGTTTTCTTCAAAGCTGAAAGGCAAGTAAATAAAATAGTCCAGCCTCGAATCAGTACAAAAAGGCACAGGAGCCCTTACGGAAAAAAGGGCGCCGCCATATGCGCCTATTATAAAACCTGCCATTTGCGGCAAGGAAGGGAAATTTGGGTGCATAGTGGTGCCCAATATCAGGCACTGAAATTTACCTTCTTTGCTGCAAATCGCAACTTTTATAATGGCCATGATTTGCAGCAGAGAAGGTAAATTTCGGTGCAAGGAGGTGCCCAATTTGCGGCACAGAAAGTAAATTTTGATGCCCGATAGATTAGCAGGCACGGAGGCATGCAGATATGCAAATTGCAGGATTAAATAACGGACTTCATGCAGCCCCTCCAGGCACCTACCGGTATTTACTTTCTTTGCTGCAAATCACAGCCCTGTGGCAAGGGGGAGGGGTTAAGGTTTAGGTCTCGGGGGGGGGGGGGGGGGGAGATATAGGGTTAGGCTCCATCAGGGTGGTTAAGTTTAGGCACTCCCGGGGGGAGGGTCTTAGGGTTAGGAACCACCAGAAGGTGAAGGGAGGACTTGGGGTTAGGCATCGGTAGTGGAGTGTTCAGTGTGAGAGTATTGTTAGGTTTAGCTATAGTAAAATATCGGTAAAGGTTACCAATATTTTTCTATCGGAATCCAGCAGTAGATTATCGCTACCAATATTCTACTTGTGGCAATCCCCTGCTCCCTTTTTTTTCAGGTGCCTTTTTTTTGCATGTCCAGCCTACAGTTAAGTCTTTGAAGGATGGTTTTTGTCTTCATAAATAGTTAATTTAACTACTGGTGAGTATACTTATTGCAATCACCATCCTCGTGTTCCAGAACCTCTCTTTACCTTTCTCTGGTGAGCTAGTTCAACAACCTTTAGTCCAGCCTCAGTGACATAGGGACAGCCATTGTGGCTGATATGAGGCCTGGCCTGTTGTTGGAATGGGTAGCACAGGATAGGTGGGCACCAGACAGTGGGAGGAGATGCTGGAGAGCCCACACTGATGACGGGAGAGGGCAACTTCATCAAAGTTATACATTGTGGAGTTCCAGGAGTCCCGAATGAATGAGAGCACTTGCTGAATGTCAGCTGAACGAAACCGGATGTTATCCAAACCTGACTTCTGATTGGCCCGCAGTCAAAATCCATTCTATTGCAATGCACCTGAAGTGCTATTCATGCTTCCTACTATGTGAGCTACATGACAACAGACTCACCAAAGTAGAGAGCAGTCTGTTTTCATGTTGTGTTACCTATTGCTCCGATATATGACGTAAGGTGGGGCAGGAATAAAAAATGGTGCTGCTAATCCCGGTGTACTCTGCATCCTTTTAAAGGGGAACTTCAGCCTAAACAAACATACTGTCATTAAGTTACATTTGTTATGTTAATTAGAATAGAGAGGTAATATAATTTTTTACCCATCCTGTTTTAAAAGAACAGGCAAATGTTTGTGATTCATGGGGGCTGCCATCTTTGTCATGGGGGCAGCCATCTTTTTGGTTGAAAGGAGGTGACTGGGAGCATAAGACACAGTTCCAACTGCCCGGTGTCCTGATAATCCTACCCAGCTGCACACGCTAGGCTTCAAATGTCAAATTCAAAATGTAAAAAAAAAAAATTTGCACCAAAACAGCAGAATGAGAACAACAAGATCAGAAATCCCATCATGCTTTGCACAGCATCAGGGGAAAAATGCCCGGGCAGTTTTCTTCTGTGCAGCTAAAAATGAGGCTTGTATAAGAGAAACAAAGTTCTGATGCTGTGAAACTGTTAAAGAAACACCAGGCCTTTTCAGTGCTGCTGAGTTGATTTTTAGTCTGGAGGTTCACTTTAAGCTGGAGCACCTTGGCCAGCACTGCCAGATGTCAGCATCAATCGAAATCCTCAGCAGAGTCAGCCATTCTTTCATAAAGAACTGGGTCATCAATGCTGAACCTTCGCCTCTTTCTGCCCCCCAACCCCCTACCCAATGTCTCCTTAGGTATGACCTTCAAGAACCTGTATGAGCCATCCTTCCAGAACCTGTATGAGCCAAAACCAATTCCGGGTACAACTTCCCGTTTGTACTTGGGGAAATAAATTATTCTGATCATTTTTTGTTAATGTTTTCTGCTGTCAGTGTCCCTGTCTGAGAAATTTGCTTGAAAAATGGGGAGAGAGAAACTGAGAGCCCAATATAGTGTAGTAGATTTTGTAAGTATATGGTCATACATTAATAGAGTAATACTCACAAATGTGGGTTACCACTTAGGCAACCACTGTATTTTATTCCTTAAAGGACCACTGTCAGGAAAATCTTAAAATACACGTAAACACATACACTTAAGAAGTACGTTTCTTCCAGAGTAAAATGAGCCATAATTTACTTTTCTCCTATGTTGCTGTCACTTACAGTAAGTAGTAGAAATCTGACATTACTGACAGGTTTTGGGCTAGTCCATCTCTCCATAGGGGATTCTCAGCATGACCTTTATTCTTTATAAAGAAACTCCTTGAAAAAGATTTATAAAAAAAATGCTGGCCAGCCTCCCTGCTCGCTGCACACTTACAGTATTTGGCACTTGAACGGAGCAACTGCCATTTACTAAGTGCTTTTGAAATAAAGAAAACCCTGAGAATCCCTTATTAGAGGATCGGCTAGTCCAAAACCTGTCGGTTCTGTCAGATTTCTAGTGCTTACTGTAAGTGACTGCAACATTAGAAAAAAGTAATTTATGGCTCATATTACTCTGGAAGAAACATACTTGTTATCTGTATATGTTTACATGTATTTTAAATTTTAATATTTTCACAACAGTGGTCCTTTAAATGAAACCTGAGATGAAACAAGTCGGGATTTACACTTACCAGGGGCTTCCTCCACTGGTGTACCAGGCTGTCCAGCAGGGGACCAGCGCGGCCTCAAGGGGGCAGGGAAGTATAAATCCTGAGACTTGTTTCGTCTCAGGTACACTTTAATTAAAATCCGTTTTAGAAAACTTTTTGACTACCTGTGTCATACACTTGGAGGTAAGTCCACCACTACCTCCCTTTTAATAGGATTTTAGTGTATTTTATTCTAAATTTGGCACCTCTGCTTAACTACATTTCTTTAAACTGTTGGAGTTACCTACTTCCTGTTAAAAAAAAATGTGAAATGTTTTCAGATGAGGACACAGACAGCCATAAAATCCCAAACCCAAAATGCAGCCAAATATATATTTAAACATTAAAATGAAAAAAAGAAAAATAAAGCAACTCATTTTGTGATCAAATAAATGTTTATTTTTTTTTCATACAAATCACATATGATATTTTTTTTCTTGTAAATAAATTTCATTTGTGTTAATGTTATCTTTTATTTATTAATTCACAAGACTTCTTCATAAATTCTTTATTGCCCAAAAAGACTATATAGAAATAATCTGTAATAAGTTTATTTCAGAATAATTTTATTTTATTTTTTAGTTAAGTGTACCTGTCACTTCTACATGGTGGATGCTGATGTTTGTCAGCCAGACCAATCTATTGGATCCATCCAATAAGAAGCCGTGACATCAACAGGGGAGGAGGTACTCCGATGCCACCAATACTTATGGAATTAATATTTTGAACACATACATGAACCATGAACAGATATACCTTTGTATTTAAAAACAAAGAGATGAACATGACCTATCCAAACATGGTCACTTTATGAGCCAGGGGTAAATGGAGTTGTGGGGCGGGGGCAGTGGGAGTCAAGGCATTTTAGTGTGGGAAAAATGTTGAACCTCTGCCAGTTTTTATTTCTATCAGCGATGTAATTTCTGTCACAATTTGAGAATAAATTATCAGAAACTGTAAAAAGTGATAACTTCCTTTCCTGTGAGGAGATTTCTTCTAACTTCCTGTTGTGTCTCTGTAGCAGGAAGTGAGGAAAGAGCTTCCCAAACGGGGAGGGTCAACAGAGACGGCAGTAAAAAGCCTGGCAAAAGCTCATATTCTCTTTAAACACAACAATGTTTGCATTAACTCCTACCTTAAAGGAAACCTGAAATTAGAGGAATAAAGAGTAAAAACATGCCAGTTGCCTGGCGGCCATGTGATCTTTGCTCTAGGTCACAGGCCTCGAACTCCAGGCCTGGAGGGCCAGATCCATGCGTGTGTTTAGGATGGACTGCAAAAGAGAGGAATGTGTTCTACCTGATGGACCGCACCTTTCCTGATTCAGACCCATCAATTCATTTGAGCTGTGTCAAAAATATGTAATGATCTCGGCCCTCGAAGGACCGGTTTGACATCCCTACTCTAGGTGGTGTACCTGTCACAAGCCTACAGACAGTGGAGTCCTTCTTACCTCAGATCTCCTGATCTATGAACTCAATCTAGGCCAATGAGTCTACGACAGAGGGATCTGCACAACAGTCAGGCGACTCAGAGTTTTTAAATGGGGGGAAAAAGATGGCCCCCCACTCCATGGGAGTCATCTCATTTCAGGTTTACTTTAGGGTCACCATCAGTTTGGAATTTTAAGAGGTTGGCAAGGAAGTAAATATTAGTACAAAATACAAAATGGCTACCTTTGTATGAGTGACAACTCCACTTTAAGTTTTCTGTTCTATGTTATTATATACACTGAATACAATTTTTTTCTCACAAATATAGATTTGTCTTGCTCAAGTTTCTTAAATGATGCTGCTTTGCAGATGGCGTGTCTCTTTAATCCCCAAATGGGTGGGGTGTTTTTCTTTTTTCTTGTTCTGTTTTTACTTTTTGGTGTAAACATGGAACAGGCAGGTTCGATGTATGTTTTCTTGGCAATGATCAACTAAACAGACATTTGGAGGAGTCATGGAGCTCTCCCCGGATTGTTTAGCACCATGAATAATTCTAGAACAACGGTATTGTAAGGTTAAAGAAAACTTCTATTTTGTGTAAAAACATAAAGGCCAAAGAAAGAAAAAAGTACAAAGAATCCATAATGACAATATCAATCAATGTGTCTTCTTCAGTATCCTGTGGGTGAAGTTTATACAGAGTCCTAGTAAGACAGAATATCAATGTCATGCAAACCTTCACATTTCGTGATCCCTGCTCGAAAAATAGACAGAGCTTTATGATACAATTCTCCGTAACTTGCCGAGTCTCAACATCATGTCTTTAGAAAAACTGAGTGATTGTGTTGGAGATTGTCTCAAAAATAGAACACTCTTGATTAGGGAAACTTTAATTTTTTGTTTTCTCTGTGAGGCCATTAAAAGTCAATTGATATCGAACCCTGAGCACAATCTTCTCGACCTCGAGCGTATATCTCACAGGGGATTTCCTCCATCACCCGGTCCTCAATGCCTTTCTCGCCACAGTCGTGGGCCTGTTTGAAAGCATAGGTGCTTTTCTTGTAGGTACTGTTAAATGTCTTCATGGGCTGTGGTTGGGCAAAGTCGTTCCGGAATGGGAGCTCCATGGAGCTGAGGTTCGCCCTGCTGTGTTTCAGAGTCCCCGTTTGTGAGCCACAGTGATGGTCGTGGATACACCGAGATGATGCAGACGAACGCCTGGTTTTTTGGAAGGTCTCCAGTTCTTCTGACAAGTCAGCCAAATCAGAGGAAATCTCTTTGTCACGGAGGGAGAAAAGCTCATAGTGTGGAGGGTCAAAAACTTCCTGGAACCCAGTTTTGTTAAATGTGGTCTTCCTGGCCATAATCTTCTTCCGAGGCTGCTTGACTTGGACAAGAACAGAAATGATGAGGAGGACCAAGACAATCCCAGAAGTTATTCCAATAACTGTACCGTGGGTCCTGGTGATTTGCTCAAACAATCCGGCTTCCTTTTTTTCTGTAACGAGAAAATAAATATCACTGCTGAAGAGAGGTTCAAACATTACAATCTGTTATTTATATATTTCATTATTTTTCTTCTTTTGTGGAAACGAGTGAAAATGGTACTTCACGTTCCTCCTCGGATTCAAGAAGGTATTAGATATAAATCTGGTCAATAGGGGGGACTCAAACACCATTTGTGAAGAAAGCCTTTTACTGCTGCATAATAACAGAGTGTTTTTCATTCTAGTATAAAACCCACTCGTGGCGATGCACAGCTTTATGCCTTCACACTGGCTTTTTGACAGGATAACGATGTGTGCCAAGGCCTGGGCGTATAAACAACGGGACACTGAACACACACTAAACTTGTTATTTAAAAGAGACCCTCAAGTAAGGTGAATGTAAAAGCTTCCATCTTTTTTCCCTTTAGAAGAATAGCAGTCTCCTGGCTGAGATCTTTTGGCTTCCGTATCATCTGAGTTACGAACTTGGAACAAGCACACAGGCAGCAGAGACAAAGTGGAGAACCAATACCCAATCTTCCTATTTTTGTTCTGTTTCAGTGATTGGTATTGGTTGGTCAAATTCAGGAGCTTGAAACCCAAATTCTCCAGCACACCACACTTCAGCACCGAAGAAGTGGACAAGGTCACAGGGAGTTCACTTACTTGCGGTTCATGCCACGTGTCACATGACTCCTACGCTTCCTCTTCACATGACTTTGATGCTTCCTCCTTCACCAAAGTCATGTGAAGTGGAGTGAACCGCAAGTAAGTGAACTCCCCGTGACCCTGACCACTTCTACGGGAGCTGAAGTGTGGCGTGTGAGAGAATTAGGGTTTCAAAATTCAATCTCACAAATTTGAAGGCCAGCACTATCAGTGAAGTCATTAGAAGTTGAGAAGACCAGCACAACAGTCAGGTCACTAACATTGTTTAAAAGGAAGTCAGCACTATTAACTCCCAACTTCCCTTCATTTCAGATTACCTTCACTCTCCTTTACAACAAATAAGACCTGGACCTCATGCAGTAATAAGAGTTCCTTAAAGAGGAACAGTCGCGAAAATCTTAAAATTTAAAACACATACAGTGGAGGAAATAATTATTTGACCCCTCACTGATTTTGTAAGTTTGTCCAATGACAAAGAAATGAAAAGTGTCTCAGAACAGTATCATTTCAATGGTAGGTTTATTTAAACAGTGGCAGATAGCACATCAAAAGGAAAATCGAAAAAATAACCTTAAAGGGAAGGTTCACGCAGGAGCTGTAAAAAATAGAAATCAAAATCCACTTACCTGGGGCTTCCTCCAGCCCGTGGCAGGCAGGAGGTGCCCTCGCCGCCGCTCCGCAGGCTCCCGGTGGTCTCCGGTGGTGATCCCGACCTGGCCAGGCCGGCTGCCAGGTCGGGCTGCTCCTGCGCTCCAAGTTGCGTGTCACTTGTGCGCGCTGACGTCATCCGACGTCCTCCGGGCTGTACTGCGCAGGCGCAGAACTTCTGCGCCTGCGCAGTACAGCCCGGAGGACGTCGGATGACGTCAGCGCGCACAAGTGACACGCAACTTGGAGCGCAGGAGCAGCCCGACCTGGCAGCCGGCCTGGCCAGGTCGGGATCACCACCGGAGACCACCGGGAGCCTGCGGAGCGGCGGTGAGGGCACCTCCTGCCTGCCACGGGCTGGAGGAAGCCCCAGGTAAGTGGATTTTGATTTCTATTTTTTACAGCTCCTGCGTGAACCTTCCCTTTAAATAAAAGATAGCAACTGATTTGCATTTCATTGAGTGAAATAAGTTTTTGAACCCCTACCAACCATTAAAGGTGCCCATACACTCGTCAGATTGGCAGCAGATAGATAAGAAATGCATCTGATGATCTATCTGATGCGTTTTTAGAACATTTTTTACCAGGATAGAATTCCAATAGATTTCAGTTTGAAATCTATTGAAATTCGATCTGATGGCATTTTTTTGCCATCAGATTTCAATTAAGGCCAATGCAAACTGATAAGCAATCTCATCAGATCAACCTAAATTTTCCATCCTGCCAGTTTGATGGAAATCCATCGAAATCGATCGAAATCGGCCATCGATCGGTCGATTGGCCAACCGATTTGCAAACGATCAAACTCCTTAGCCGATACCCCCTTTCTCTTGAGAAATCTTTACCTTTCATCAGGGATGTGTGTATGGGTGATATAGTGGTTATCCCCAACCCATCCCCCCCCCCCCCCCCACACACACACACAGTGTGATATCAGGGCCATGGCCAGTCTGTGAACCGCCTTGCATTGTGGGAAAGAACTGCTGTACATGAACGAATTACACTGCGAATGTCAATCATTTCTTGATCAATATTTTTGATTATTTTTTAATTTCTCACTTTGCAATGTATTAATTAGCTTTTTTCCCCTTACTTGTATCTATTGGTAAACTTCCTCTTTACGCCAACTGCCAGGGGTTGCCCTGGAAACACTGCCTCACCTTTGCAATGGTTCTCATCCCAGGGGTAAGCACAGTTCTGGATTCCGTTGCAGACCAGAGAGTTATTGATACACATATTACTGTGACAGAAAAAGGTGCTCTCCCCACACGGAGCTGAAAAACAAAAAACATTCATATGTGGAGTCCTGTAGCTACTGCAGATGTATTTCCAACATGTGAGGAAGCTTCAAAGACAAGCATGCTGAGAGCCAGTATGGTGTAGTATGATAAGATAACATGAGGATACTGTATAGTGGTTGCTTAATGCCTCCCTCCATACATAGGCCTCGATTCATCAAGACTTATCGAATCAATTACCGACAGCTCGGAAAAAAAATACCGAACTCGCTAAGTTGATTTCAGGATTCATCAAAGTTATCTACAGCTGTTAGCGAGCATTCGGTAATCATTCGGTAATGATGCGATAAAACGGAAGAAAGTGCAATTCATGAAAATGAAAGTGGGCGTGGTTTAGCGTTACATTTAGGATTAGTTATCTCCTTCACTGCTCTGTCGTTATTCCTGTCAGATCATTGCTGACAGAGAAGATGGAGCCATTTGAAGTGGTTATGTATCTGCTGAGAGTGATTCAAAGGCGCAGGAGGGCAAGAATAAGGTCTAGAACCATATAAATTTGCAAGAGAATAGATTTATTTGCTATACCAGGACATCGGCATTTCTCTTGAATCATCTTGTAAGAGAACACAGGCAGTGCCAGGGTTAACTAATTTGCTAGCTGCACTACATTTTTTCAGAAAAGGCTCCTATCAAGCCGCAGCTGGCAAAATTGTGGGATTGTCCCAAGCTACTTCCAGAATCCTGGTCCAGGTGTTACGCCCTATTCGGAATGTTGCTATGTGGTGTTCAAAGGACTGCCTTTTTACCCACAATTCCACGGGAATCTTATGGCCTTGTGTTAAATTACTGCTGTAAAATGGAAATATCGACACGTTACCGAATGGTTACCGCATTGAATGAGGAAAAACCTTGATGAATACAACTAGAAATCGATAAACTTCGAATTTGGTAATTTAACAAACTGGAAAAAGTTATCACAAAGACAATGATGAATCGAGGCCAATGTCTAGTATTTGTAACATACTCAGGGTAGCATGGAGACTCCATCATGGATTTATCAGTGCTCAGGACTTCAGTTTGTCACCTCACAGTTCTCTTGTTCTTATATTTACCGCTGTGCTTGATGAATTATGAAATAGATCCTTTAAAGGGACACTTAAGTCAAACAAAAAAAATGAGTTTTACTCACCTGGGGCTTCCAATAGCCCCCTGCAGCTGTCCGGTGCCCTCGCCATCTCCCTCCGATCCTCCTGGCCCCGCCGGCAGCCACTTCCTGTTTCGGTGACAGGAGCTGACAGGCTGGGGACGCGAGTGATTCTTCGCGTTCCTGGCCACAATAGCGCCATCTATGCTGCTATAGCATATATCATATACCATATAGCAGCATAGACGGTAACAGATTTAGGATTGGCACACCTTGCCGTGGATAGTTGGGTGCTCAACCTTGATGTAGAAGCAACATCAGTTCATTACAAGCGATTCAAGGTCGGTCGGCACACCAATTCAAGTTCCCAAGCACATTTATTGAATGCACAGCATGCTGTGCATTCAATAAATGTGCTTGGGAACTTGAATTGGTGTGCCGACCGACCTTGAATCGCATATAGCAGCATAGAGGGTGCTAATGTGTCTGGGAACGCGAAGAATCACTCGCGTCCCCAGCCTGTCAGCTCCTGTCACCGAAACAGGAAGTGGCTGCTGGCGGGGCCAGGAGGATCGGAGGGAAACAGCGAGGGCACCGGACAGCTGCAGGGGGCTATTGGAAGCCCTAGGTGAGTAAAACTTATTTTTTTTGTTTGACTTAAGTGTCCCTTTAACTACCTTTGTACCAGACGGCTCTGGCCCTGTAAGCACCACATGACTGAAAATCACATGACTGAAACATACCGTATATACTCGCAAGCAAGCCGAATTTTTGACCCCCCAAAAGTGGGCCAAAAGTTGGGGGGTCGGCTTGCTTGCGAGTCATGGGTGGGTGGGTGTGTAGGTGCTGTCCCTCCCCGCTCCCCCCGCGGCCGCCGCTGCTATTACCTTAGGCGGCGCCGCTTCCTCTATACTGGGACATACTGGGGGGAACACGCGGCCAGCGTTTCCTACCCCGGCTTATATGAGGGTCAATCATTTTTTCCTGTTTTTTGGGGTAAAAGTGGGTGGGTCGGCTTACATGCGGGTCGGCTTGCTTGCGAGTATATACGGTATGTGAAAATGAATGGCAACTAGCAGGTGACTGTGCAGCGATTTCCCCAAAACACAAGCGAGACTGTTGAACACTCACGTTCCACAAATGAGGTGAACAGCATTCGGAATCGGCTGAGTCGGCTGCCTTCGTCCGCCCACATCCGCACCACCCCAGTTCCTGTCTGCAGCATGACGTCATTGGCCACTGTGCTGCAGAACTTGGCTTTCAGGTTCTCTATGGAGCTGCTGCCGTCGTAGACCGCCACAAAGTTCCGCTTGCACTCATTGGAATGTTCCATCTGATAATCCAGGAACCGCAAATAAATCTGGACCAAGAGATCATTGACAAAGCGTTACTGTACTTGCAACATTGAACGAGAATTCCTTGAGGGTAAAGAAACAACAAGAAAATGACCAGGAACCAAGCTTGTGCAATATTGCCTCTCTATATGAATGGAAGCGGTTTCATCAGGAATAGTGAGGATTGTTATCCGCTATTTATGATAATGCGAAATTTCGTGTACATTTTTGCAGTTACGACCATATGCAATTACGGTTTGTAAATTCAATTGATTTCGTATGATCATTGGTAATTTTGCATACATTTTTGCATAATTTTCATGTAATTTTATGCAAAATTTAGCAGTAAAAGACCCCATACATGCTATTGACACATTTTTCAAAAAGACGTTGTAGGTTATGAGAAAAGAGATTTTAAAAATGTAAAGAAAAATGAGAATCATAAAAAGGGCAGTTTAAAAACCATGTTTCCTTTGCATTTTTATATCCATTTCTCAAAAACTACAAGGTCTTTTTGAAAATGTTTTTTTTTTTCTTGTTGCTAGTATTCCCCTTAAAGAGACACTAAAGCGAAAATAAAATCATGATATTATGATTTGTATGTGTAGTACAGCTAAGAAATAAAACATTAAGATCAGATACATCAGTGTAATTGTTTCCAGTACAGGAAGAGTTAAGAAACTCCAGTTGTTATCTCTATGCAAAAAAGCCATTAAACTCTACGACTTTCAAAGTCGTGGAGAGAGCTGTTTTCTGACTTTTATTATCTCAACTGTTAGTTAACTATTTACTTTTTCTCTGCCAGAGGAGAGGACATTACTTCAGACTGCTCTGAAAGAATCATTTTGAATGCTGAGTGTTGTGTAATCTGCACATATTATAGAATGATGCAATGTTAGAAAAAACACTATATACCTGAAAATAAAAATATGAGAATATTTTCTTTGCTGCTAATCTTCTAGTAATTATTCATAGTACACAACCAATTCACTATATCATATTTTTTTTTTCGCTTCAGTGTCTCTTTAAAGGATCACTACCGCGAAAAAGTAGGCAGTTAAAATCTGACAGTCCATCTCCTCAAGGGGGATTCTTGAGGAACTGCCAAAATAGTAAGATACCAGCCGGCCTCCCTGCTCACTTGCACACTATTCTGTCAGTTAGTCTTTGCAACTGCTGTTCAGGAAATGCTGTTGAAAACAAAGAAAACCCAGAGAATCCCCCATGAGGGGGATGTATGGTGATTTTTTTGTGACTTAGTGAAGGGATTTGTGCAATATTTATATTTTTCTGTGCACCAGCCATATGATTGATTGTTCACTATTACACAGTGGTCCCAGTCCCTGGAGAGATTTCCGATTACAATCGGTTTAAGAGGGGGGTTTAACCACTTAACGACCGCCTAACGCCCATAGGCGTCGGCGGGTCGTTAGTGGTATAGCCGTCTCCGTGAACAGCCGGAGAGCCGCCGATCGCGGCTCGCCGGCAAAATGTAAACACGCGGGGAAAAACCCCCCGCTGTTTACATCACACGGCGCTGCTGCGCAGCAGCGCCGTGACGTAGATCGGCGATCCCCGGCCTCTGATTGGCCGGCGGCGATCAGACCACCCCCAGCAGGACATCCCCCTAGTGGGGAAAAAAAGGGGGGGAAGTCTGATCGCCCTGGCTATTTCCTGATCGGTGCTGCGGGCTGAAGAGTCCACGCAGCACCGATCAGAAGAAAATCCCCTGGTCCTTAAGTGGTTAAAATGGTTTTAACTCTTGGTGTTTTTGGATAAGTCCTAAATAAACTTTCATATTTTTGCAGCATATCTGGATGTGAAGTGTATTTGTGTTTATATACTGTCTCTAGAGAAGGCATCTTTCTTGGATTTGCATTGTGTTGTATAGCCTTTTAGGGACACATTATCATGTGCATTAGATTAGCTCTATTAGTAGTAGTATTCATCGGCTTCACATGGTGAACACCATTGTGAGAGCAAGCTTTTTATCTTCAAGGAGAGCGACCATCCCCAGTCCTTGTTGGACTGCCCAAGTGGAGTCAGGTTCTTTTTCTCCACCTGCTTCAAGTGGTTGGTTGCCCCCCCCTGCCTTTGTGTGTAGACCTTTTATCTATTTGAATTCATCCCGCATTTATTAAACATACTATGCTATCTGGGCTCCCGTTTTTGTTTTTCGGTGTTCTTTTCACTAGGGTGTCGAGACACCAAACCCCATCTTAACCTACCGGAGCAGATCATGTTTCTTCTGTAACTTCAAGCAAACCTACCTTGGCTTTGGGTGTTGCCCTAATGGTCCATATGCAGTCCACAGCCTGGCCGGCCTTTAGCTTATCCCCTTGTTCCACCTGGCTGGAGCGGATGATTCCATCAGGGCCCGATAGATCAAACTGACAGTCTGAGATGAGAGGAACAGAGCATCAGAATAAGGCACCTTTTTACATCATTAGACAGTCTGAGATTTGACAGGCCAATACAGACCTGGTATGGGGTTCAGAATCCCTCCAAGGTAGCTGAAATCTGGATCTGCAAGACAAGATCAAGCAGGCACAGTGAATCTTATGCTTTTCAAACATTGAAGTACACCTTTTACTGACACATAAATGACTACAAGAAGGAGAAAGCCTCTTAGCTTACTTATGATGGTATATAGACAGTGCATCAGTGCTTTAGAGATTACCGTATATACTTGAGTATAAGCCGACCCCCCAGCTTTTCCCCAAAAACACGGGAAAAGGATTGACTCGAGTATAAGCCGGGGGTAGGAAATGCAGCAGCTACTGGTGAGTGGACTAGTATAAATAAATCCCAATAAAATAAATTACATTACATGAGACATTGGGGTTGAGTATGCTAGTCTGATATACTGTATATTACACTATTAAGTTATTTCATGTAGATAACAGGAGAGGATAAATATATTCTGCATAGATTCTCACATACAAGAAATCACTAAGAAACGTGAGGGATTTGATAGAGTGACAGATTTTTAACTCTTTACAAAAAATCCGATCACTCAGGATTCCAAAAGTAGAAACATACTTAAGGCATAATGAAAAATAAAACAAAAAAACAAGCTGCTACTGGTACATGATTAAAAGCGAAACATGCCATATAAAGATTTAAAATAAATGTTGGCTGTGTGCTGTGCGGCTTCCCTCCGTGAACAGAGAGCATGCTAATTGGCAGAGAGAGGTGACAGGTGAGTGTTAGTGGCACTGCTCACACCTGCTGGCTGCTGCTGCCCAGGCCCCCACCTTTACTGGCTTCTCTCTGTATGGCTGTTTCTATCACCTCGCTCCACTAAACAGCATGCTGTCTGTCCCGAGGGGGGGGCGCGGCATAGCCTGAATGTCCGCCTCTGGCGAGGGGCTGGGCTGGGACAAGGCAGAGGCGAGAGAGGCTCCAGCCTCAGAGAGCAGTGTAGGAGGGGGCCTTTAATGTGTTTGAAGCAGAGAGAAATAAGAAAAGGGGATACTTGGCAGTGACTGCAAGCGGAATAAAACCCAACATTTCTTCTTTACTCTAAAATGTTATTTAGAGCATATAATATACTAACACGATTTTTTTTAAAGTAAAACAGCATTCAAAGGGTTAAATCACAGGACTGACTTTTTCTCCTGCAGGGGCAGCCGCGTCCGCACTGGTGATAACCTTATCTTGTGTTTACATTCTTCACTTGATACAATTAAGTGAACCTTCTCTAACTGTGCAGAAACTTCTGCTAATGAGTCCTGAACTGAAACACTGGTCAGAAATCATTACTGGGTGCATTTACAATAGAAATACAACAGATACAACAGTTATGAATAAAATGCACCAGCAGCTTTTAAAGTAAATAAATTGAACTTTGGGAACTTATAATTTCTAAATGAATAATAATTGTGCACAAAAGCAAATATGATAATTGTATGGGTTATAAAAAGTAGGAAAACACATTTTTATTGAATATTTTGTCAGAGATTAAAGCCGCTTTAAGGTGTTGGGGGGACACTTTGGTGTCTTAGCCTTGGGTGCTGGAAGACCTTGGCCCAGCGCTGGTGAGGGGGATAGAAGCCATACCGCCTACAGTGGGAGCACACTCAAAAGGGGATGGGGGGGTTACACCTCAGTGACTCGAATATAAGCCGAGACTTTTGGGCCACTTTCTTAAATCGAATCGAGTATATTTGGTATTAATCTAATATTGGAGATGGTGCCTCAATACTGCCTCAGAGTTACTGTAACTCAATATTGGCTAAGAGGCAGTTTCCTATGCTGGGAACACGATGTAACTTCCAGTCAGATCAGCCGGAATTGGACAATTGTTTCTGACCTGTTAGATCTGTTTCTGATCGGAAAAGGGATCGATTTTGCAAAGCTATCATCGGCTATTAATCGGGAGCAGTTTGGACACGTACACACAATACAACTTCCTGTCAGATAACCCGTCATTCGGATGGGAATTTGCATCATGTGTTCCCAGCATTAAAGAGGCACTGTAAGGACATATAATAGAATGTAGTCAATTATTCAGTATACCCACTTTTAGGGTTACATATTGAATGTAGCCCTGCCTTCCCAGTGATGTCTCCCAAACATTCTGGGAAATTAGGTATATTTTGTACTGGCTTCGGAACTCTCAGTAACCAAACATTCCGCAGAGCTGCACCTGACAGCAGGGCCACCGCTAGCTACAAGCGAGGCACGCCCCTTGGCCCTCACTCGAGGGTGAGTGCAACATGCGTTGGCTTCCTGCTCTTCATACCTGGAATGAAGGAGTATTTGGCTCGGAAGCCCAGACCCTCCAGCTCTTCATCAGAGGTGAATTTAATCCACATGAATCGGCCCGTGGATCGGATTGGCGTTGGGCTCCGGACCCCGCAGTACCGATCAATGAGCGGAGAGAAGCCAAACGGACCATCTCGTACCTCCAGGTGATCAAAGCGACATTCGAAGGAAGGCTCTATGTGGTAGGGCTCATCAAAGGTCAGCTCAATTCTTTGGCGAGGAGCAGCTGGTGGCCAAAAATTCAACAATGTTACCATATAATAGTCTCCCTTCGTTTTCATAATTATCATACACTCACAGGTGACACTGGGCCACATACAGCACAATGCATTCGCTCTAACTCCTGCTTACCACCTGTCCTGTTTGGTCATGTGAGGGGGAGGGGCTTAGAAGAGTTTTCAACCAACACCCTGGACATATAGCAGGCCCTAAGCACCCACCTAGGGTGCCCTGGCTGTGGGCGACCCATATTTGGAATTTTTATATACCATTTTATTTTTTAACATACAAAGTTGTTATAATGAAAAAGTGTAATAACTTTAAAGGATACTCGAAGTGACATGTGACGTGATGAGATAGACATGTGTATGTACAGTGCCTAGCACACAAATAACTATGCTGTGTTCCTTTTTTTTCTTTCTCTGTCTGAAAGAGTTAAATATCAGGTATGTAAGTGGCTGACTCAGTCCTGACTCAGACAGGAAGTGACTACAATGTGACCCTCACTGATAAGAAATTCCAACTATAAACCACTTTCCTAGCAAAATGGCTTCTGAGAGCAAGAAAGAGATAAAAAGGGAAATGTCCTTTCAGTGAGGGTCACACTGTAGTCACTTCCTGTCTGAGTCAGGACTGAGTAAGCCACTTACATACCTGATATTTAACTCTTTCAGGCAGAGAAAGAAAAAAAGGAACACAGCATAGTTATTTGAGTGCTAGGCACTGTACATACACATGTCTATCTCATCATGTCACATGTCACTTTGGGTATCCTTTAAAGGGTTACTAAAGTCAAAATAAAAAATCAGTTTAACTTTTCTGCAGCACTTCTTGCAGCACCCTGGAGTCATCCAGTGCCCACGCCGTCCGTCCGAGTCCCTCCATCGGTTGCGGTCAGTCGGCGGCTACTGCACATGCTTGGCTCCGAGCCATGCGCACCCTGACCATGCTCTACAGTAGCGATTTGCGAGTAGTATGCATGCGCAGAACACTCCTGGCCGTGGGAGCCCTGTGAGGAGGGGCGTCGCCAGCCAGCTTTGCAAAGATTGCCGCTTCTGGCCGGATGGACTCGGACGGACGGTGCTGGCACAGGATGACTCCAGGGGGGTTGCAAGCAGGGCCGGAGCTACCATAGGAAAAAATGGGCAATTGCCCCAGGGCCTGTAGGGGCCCCCAAGGTGTCCCTCCCCATCTTAACTGTTGCTCCCCAGGGACTCTGCAGAGTCTGTTAAGTTGGGAGGTGATTGGAGGAGGGTCAGCAGCCAGCTCAGGGGCCCAGGAGGGAAATTTGGCTGCTTTATAAATACAATATGTTGGCGCTTTATAAATACAATAAATAAATAAATAAATAAACAAAGGGCCTCTAATGACGCTTTTTGGTTGAGGGGTGTCTGTTGGGGAGCCCCAAGGCTAATTTTGCCCTAGGGCCCAATTGTTACTTGAACCGGCCCTGGTTGCAAGAAGCCCCAGGTAAGTTAAAGCAGCGCAGCTTAATGTGCAGGAGCGCGCGCTATGCACACTTTACAAAGCCGCGCTCGCTGCTATGTATGGAGCATGCCTTACCTTAGTTATGTGCGCTGCTTCTATAGCAACGCGTGTAACTTTAAATGCGGACGGTCCTGCGAAGTATCGCTACCGCAATACTTCAATGGCGGCCGCTACTATGTCAATTAACATGTTAATTGACATAGTATCCTCCGCTAGTGAAGGACCGCACCGCATTTAAAGTTATGTGCGTTGCTATGGAAGCAGCTCGTGTAACTAAGGGAAAGCACACTCCTTACATAGCAATGAGCGCTGCTTTGTAAAGCGTACATAGCGCATGCTCCTGCACTGCTTTAGCAGCGCAGCTTAATGAATCAACCCCATTGGTTGGTGATCACATAACTGAGAAATGTTACAGAAAACAAAAAACACCTCTTGTTCATAAGGCAATGTCATGGCCATGGTCATAAATTTACATGATGATATTACATGGAAGTGCTCTAACAGCGCTACAAACACTTAAAGAGACAAAAACTACAACACCATTGTGCATACAATTATACGCAATCCAGGTGGGCACAAGCACTGGTCAATTAACAACTACAAGAAAACACCACACTACCAGTATCTGCTGTTCAACCACCTGTTATTTATTTAGAAATATCTTTTTTTTCACAATTAAAAATTGCGTTTCAAATTTGTTCAATTATTGAGTATACATATCTGCACAATAATTACTCCTCTTCAGGGCCAATCAGCCCAAACTGTAAATACCTGAAGCAACCACATTCAGTTCAACTACGGTAATAATATAACATCAGAATAATCCTTCTGCCCAATATTGCACGGTGAGCAGGTAGGCGCAGTGGCATTATAATTATAAACTAAATAGTTACTATACTGCGCAACTCACCTGCCCCATGCGCAAGTGGCAGAAGCAACACTGTTGCTTAGTACAAATTCCCCCCGCCCTCCTATGCCGCCCCACACTCAGTTTATAATCATAATGCCACTGCACCTACCTGCTCACCGTGCAATATTGGGCAAAAGGATTATTCTGATGAGATATTATTAGTTGAACTGCATGTGGTTGCTTCAGGTATTTACGGTTTGGGCTGATTGGCCCTGAAGAGGAATAATTATTGTGCAGATATGTATACTCAATAATTGAACAAACTTGAAACGCAATTTTTAATTGTGAAAAAAAAGATATTTCTAAATAAATAACAGGTGGTTGAACAGCAGATACTGGTAGTGTGGTGTTTCCTTGAAGACTTAAAGAGAACCTGAACTGAAAATAAAAAGTCAAAATAACCATACACAGGTCATACTTACCTCCTGTGTAGTCTACTCCTCAATCTCTTTCTCCTCTCCTGCCTCCTGTTTGTCCGCTGTGAACAATGGAATTCTCGGTCCTCCATTTTGAAAATGGCCATTACCCCATAAATGCTTCCAGCTCAGCACACTGTTAAACTGTAATATCACCCACTTGAGCCATAGGGAAACATGGACATTACCTTGCACATTCAGTTGTAACTGACAGCAACTGCTATATTTCAGTTCTGACAAGATATTGTAGGCATGGAGGACGCCGTCCGCGCCCTCCGTGCCGTTCCGGCGGGTCCCCACCGCTCAATAGCCACCCGGGCCGCTCCCGACCCCACGACCCAGGTCGGGCACTCCTGCCTGCACAAAGATGGCCGCATGAGTTGGCCGCAGCTGCGCAGTCCGCATAGCCGCGAGTGCGGCTGCGCGGTTCTAGGGCCAACCCCTTGATCCACGCAACAGGCTGTTTCTTGTTGCGTGGATCAGGGGGTTGGCCCTAGAGCTGCGCAGCCAGCTCATGCGACCATCTTTGTGTAGGCAGGAGAGCCCGACCCTGGTCGTGGGGTCGGGAGCGGCCCGAGGGGCTATTGAGCGGCGGGGACCCGGCGGAACGGCACAGAGGGCGCGGATGGCGTCCTCCGTGCCTACAAAAGTGATCCAGGTATTTAACTTTTTTTGGACATTTGGCCTCGGAAGTCCTTTAAATAATTTTACTCACTTCTGGTTCCCTTTAAAACACATCATCCTTTCATATTCCCCTCACTGCAAGTCTCCTCCAATGAATCTTACGCTATCATTGCATTAAATAGTAGTAAGAATATGAACACTTAGTTTCCACCAACCTTCTAATATATAGACACATTCCTTATTGGGAGGATACGTATTGGGGAAATTTGGGGATGCGAAATGTCCTCCGTTGCTGGTTCTGACCCAAGTCCCGCACTGGGTCACCGGCGTGTGTTTTGCACCCATAATTGTTCCATCTGTAATAAATACAAAGATCAACCAGTCCTGAGATAAGATAGTTATAATGCACACAACTGTCAACATTTTAAAATAATTAGCTTTTATATATTTGTAATCAAGCTACTATGAGGGCTCGTTTCCACAAAATTTGCATGCTATATTCCAGACCCGAAATTGCATGCAAATGTGAATTTGTATGCGCAATCGCATTTAGGTTTTTTCATTTGAATTTAATGCACGCAAAAACTTAAAAAAAACAAGAACACGAAAACAGACGAGGAAATCACACACGGGGTCCAGAAACATATAGCACTGTTGTTCAGATTTTTCCTGGAGGCAAATTTCATTTATGATGGAAAAAGGCCCATTGAAATGCATCAATGTGAGTTTGTGCGCAGCAAATCCACACAAATTTGCATGTAGTGGAAACGGGGCCCTGAAACATTACCTAGAAATATTTCACATTCTCCAATTCCAACTAGGTTGCATGCCCCCCCCCCCTCCATATGGCCTGCCTTTGTGACCCCCTCTTAACGCGGGATTGCCACCGTAAAAATCAAATTTCAAAAGCAACTGGTCTGAGTGTATTAAGTGACAAAGATGCTAATCCTGCATTCAACACTTTTTCTACTGTTATGGTTTGGAGTTCTCACATACCTTAGGAGCACTGGCCCTTTAATTGCCATTGCCATTGACTGGCAAAACAGTTACATGCTGGGGGGTCTTTTTATCTTCAGTCCTGGCCAAATATTTTGAGACTGTCAAAAATATTAGTTTTTACAAAGTTTGCTGCTAAACTGCTTTTAGATCTGTGTTTCAGTTGCTTATGTGATGTACTGAAATATAATTATAAGCACTTCATACGTATCAAAGGCTTTTATTGACAATTACATGAGATTTATGCAAAGAGTCAGTATGTGCAGTGTTGGCCCTTCTTTTTCAGGACTTCTGCAATTCCACTGGGCATGCTCTCGATCAACTTCTGGGCCAAATCCTGACATCAACCCATTCTTTCACAATCACTTCTTTGAGTTTCTCAATATTAGTTGGTTTTTGTTTGTCCACCCGCCTCTTGAGGAATGACCACAAGTTCTCAATGGGATAAGATCTGGGGAGTTTCCAGGCCATGGACCCAAAATTTCAACGTTTTAGTCCCCAAGCCACTTAGTTATCACTTTTGCCTTATGACACGGTGTGCCATTGTGCTGGAAAATGCATTGTTCTTCAACAAACTGTTGTTGGATTGTTGGAAGAAGTTGCTGTTGGAGGGTGCTTTGGTACCATTCTTTATTCATGGCTGTGTTTTTTGGCAAAATTGTGAGTGAGCCCACTCCCTTGGATGAGAAGCAACCCCACACATGAATGGTCTCAGGATGCTTTACTGTTGGCATGACACAGGACTGATGGTAGCGCTCACCTTTTCTTCTCCTGACAAGCCTTTTTCCAGATGCCCAGTGGCATAGCAATAGGGGTTGCAGAGGTAGCCACCGCATTGTGGCCCTTGGGCCAGAGGGGCTCCGTAAGGCCTTCCCTCAACTGCAGTATTATCACTTTACTGGTCCTGTGCTTGCAATAATCACTTCTATAGATACTTTGAATGATAATAATCATTAACAAGCTGTTCCCCATCCTCTTCTTGCACCTCTGACACTGTGGTTGTCCTTGGCAGGTTTTGGTGCACTGTATTAATTGTTATGTATAGAGTGCTGGGAGGGCCCCATGTATAACTTGCACCAGGGCCTTAGCTCCTAAGCTACGCCACTGCAGATGCCCCAAACAATCGGGAAAGGGGCTTCATCGGAGAATATGACTTTGCTCCAGTCCTCAGCAGTCCATTCACCATACTTTCTGCAGAACATCAATCTGTCCCTGATGTTTTTGTGGGGAGAGAAGTGGTTTCTTTGCTGCCCTTCTTGACACCAGGCCATCTTCCAAAAGTCTTCGCCTCACTGTGCGTACAGATGCACTCACATCTGCCTGCTGTCATGCCTGAGCAACCTCTGCACTGGTTGCATGCCGATCCCGCAGCTGAATCCTCTTTAGGAGACGATCCTGGCGCTCACTGGACTTTCTTGGATGCCCTGAAGCCTTCTTAACAAGAATTGAACCTTTCCTTGAAGTTCTTGATGATTGCATAAATTGTTGATTTAGGTGCAATCTTAGTAGCCACAATATACTTGCCTGTGAAGCCATTTTTATGCAATGCAATGATGGCTGCACGCGTTTCTTTGCTGGTCACCATGGTTAACAATATAAGATCAATGATTTCAAGCATCACCCTCCTTTTAACATGTCAAGTCTGCCATTCTAACCTAATCAGCCTGACATAATGATCTCCAGCCTTGTGCTCGTCAACATTCTCACCTGAGTTAACAAGACGATTACTGAAATGATCTCAGCAGGTCTTTTAATGACAGCAATGAAATGCAGTGGAAAGGTTTTTGGGGGATTCAGTTAATTTTTATGGCAAAGGACTATGCAATTCATCTGGACACTCTTCATAACATTCTGGAGTATATGCAAATTGCTATTATAAAAACTTAAGCACCAACTTTTCTAACTTCCAATTATTTTGACAGTCTCAAAACTATTGGCCATGACTGTATAATTGTATAATATATTCCTCCTCTTCCCTTTAGTTCCCCCTCCTTCTAATGACATAAGACAGTGCACTTCCTAGTATAGACCTCAGTGGGAGTGTCTGTAGACTCTGGGAGGAGGGCGGGTAACGAATACACAATTAGCAAGAGGAAAAAAAAGAGTGAGGGAGGAAATGATGTCAGGATTAGCTTCATTCAAAGGTAACCAAGATGGAAACTGTCTAGAATAGGATTCTCTGCTTTTCCTTTATGAAATTCACAAGAATCATAACATGGACAGTGCAATACATCTGTTATGTACGTAGAACTAGTATTTATCTACTTATATATGTGTTTTTTATTTCCAGATTAGCATGGGTGTCACTTGTTCTTTAATGAGAGCTTACATAGCCGCATCTTCACTCCCTCCCCTTTACTCTGCAGCACGAGAGCTTTCCCCAAGGCCCCAATGTCTCGTGACGTGCATCAGTGCCTTTTGGAGAATGCTGCTGCACACTGCCATGCTGTACAGTAAAGAGGAGAGGGTGGAGCCATGGTGACATAAGTATGTGTACACTGCACTGCTCTGCATATAGAGGAGAAAGAAAGGTTTTTCTCCGCCAAAAGTGATGGGGGGGGCGTGGTCTTATAGCCCAAATGCAGGTAGTTCCTGACTAGTGAACGCCTGCCAATACCAACCTCCAACCCCCCCCAATGTTGGGGACTCCCTTTACTGTGCACATAAAGAGGAGGACACAGGGGGGCACAAAGGGACATAGAGGGGGACACAGGAGGACACAAGAGGTACAAAGTGGGCATAATCCACAGGATGCCTCTTCACCATGGATGCACCAGGTTTAGTATATATTTTTTCCCCTGGTTTTTGTCCTAGGTGCGTCTTATAGTCCGAAAAATGCGGTAAATATTTATTGCAGATGCATTTGCCTTTTTTGAACATGGAACTAAATAAATGCCCACATAAATAACATAGTACCTAAAAACAGTATACGTTCCTTTAAAATTATTTTTTAAAGCATATAAACATGAAATATTATAAATAATAATGCAGACATGTTGTACAGGATAACTTCCGTGCAAGCTCTGCTTCTGTGAGGCACACATCTTGTGGCATTAGAGAGTAAAACCGGAGTTTGTATCTCTTGGCAGTATTGTGCAGGCGTCACAGCGCATGCCAGTAGATCTAGTGCGTAGATGTGAATAATTCACAGACAACATTGCCCTGGCATGCATTGCAGCATGCGCACAACACTAACAGGAAGTTACAAACTGTGGATTCTGCAGTAAGTCTGAGGAGTAGATAGAGCATCCCAAACGGACTGCGGGGGGAGGAAAGAGGACCAGAGGGGCAACAACCCATAGGTAAGTAATGACGCTCCCCCAATCCTGCCCCCCCCCCCCCCCCCCCCAATGGCAGACTTAATTAGCCTCCCTAGCGTTATGATTACTTCTGGATTCTAGGATCTAAAAGCAGTGTAATTTTTTCACAAGCTTTCAGACCCTTAACCCTCCTGGCGGTTTGCAAAAAAATCGCCAGGGGGCAGCAAATCTTTTTTTTAAAATTTTTTTTTTTTTTTCCATGTAGCGAGACAAAGTCTCGCTACATGATAGCCGCTGCTCAGCGGCATCCCCCCAGCCCCTCCGATCGCCGCCGGCGATCGGAGATCCGGAGATCCCGTTCAAAGAACGGGATCTCCCGGAGGGCTTCCCCCGTCGCCATGGCGACGGGGCGGGATGACGTCACCGACGTCGTGACGTCAAAGGGGATTCCGATCCACCCCATAGAGCTGCCTGGCACTGATTGGCCAGGCAGCGCACGGGGTCTGGGGGGGGGGGGGGGGGGCGGCTGCGGCGCGACGGATAGCGGCGGATCGGCGGGTAGCGGCGGCGATCGGGCACTGCACGCAGCTAGCAAAGTGCTAGCTGCGTGCAGCAAAAAAAAAATTATGCAAATCGGCCCAGCGGGGCCTGAGCGGTGCCTACCGGCGGCTTACCCCGAGCTCAGCTCGGGCTTACCGCCAGGAAGGTTAAGGTGGCCACACACCATACAATTTTTTGAAATATCAGTTCAATTCAAGAATAGCAATCAATTTTTCTGACTGACTGTAACAATTCAAAAATCTGACCAATGTACCACACACCTATGTTAAATTTTTCACCAATCATGAACAAAATAACGGAAAGCTCAGAAAAAGTTGATTAGAACTGTACATCAAGTAATTGACAATCTATCACACACCATACAATTCTTGATAAAGTTGGTCTGAAATTTCCAACATGTCCAAAAAAAAAAAAAGGAAAAAAAAGGGAAATCCAATCAGATTTATCGATTGAAAACAAAGAAAAGCTCTCAATTTTTTGGGGACAACCGATCGTAATTATTGAATTGGCAAAAAATTGCATCTTTTAATTGTATGGTGTGTGGCCACCTTTCAAGCAAGAAAAAAAAACATACCGCTAAATAGATCTGCGGCAGCCCTGCATATGACTCACCTCTCCTGGATCCAGCGCTGCAATCCTCCCTCCATCCACACCCGGCAACAGACGGCAATCTCATTATAGGGATCGAGAGCCTCCGAGGACCAAAAGAAGATATGCCAGCGTCTGGATCCCGAGGGAGGCAAGTTAAAAAACACCCACTGCATATACCTCCCGGCAGCTACCACGAGTCAGGCTCGGTGTTACCGCTCTGAGCTGCGGATTTCTGGCCCAAGCCTGACTCGGGGTTACCGCTAAGGAGGTTAAGGACCTCCCTTATGATGGGTTCATTTAAAGAGACTCTGAAGCGTGGAATAAAACTCGCTTTTTCCCTTATATTCAGCATGGGCATGTTTGCCCATGCTAAAACGCCGTTATCCCGCGGCAGAATGGGGATCCTTTACCCCCAAATCCCCCTCTGCAAAATCCACAACCAACTTGGTCGTAGATTTTGCTGCTCATGGAGCCAGAGCTATGAGCTGTAGCCCTGCCTCCATGCGCGTTTATCAGCAGCGGATCTCCGCCTCTCCCCGCCCCTCTCAGCGAAGGAAGACTGAGAGGGGCGGGGCAGAGGCGGCTATCAGCGCTGATAGACAGGGGTGCGGCCGTTAGCCCTGCCTCAAGCAGGAAGCGCTCCCCGCACAGCGCGGTGGGGATTTGGGAAGTAAAGGACCCCCGTTCTGCCGTGGGATAGCGGCGTTTTAGCATGGGCAAACATGCCCCTGCTAAATATAAGGGAAAAAGCGAGTTTTATTCTTGCTTCAGACTCTCTTTAAAAGAAAGAAAACATTGTGGTGGTGTCTGGTTCCCTTTAAAGTTAAAGGGAATAAAAAAAAACATTAATTTGATACTTACCTAAGGAGGGGAAAGGCTCTTGGTCCTATAGAGTCTTCCCGATCTTCTCACGGTCCCCGTTGCAGCGCTAGTTACCCCATTTGAATCCCCTGCTGGAGAAGGCTTCGGGAGCCTGAGTGCTCCTGAAGACAGGCGGCTCTGTACTACGCCTTCATGATCACGTGAGAGAGTCTCGCACAGTTGCAGTACGCAGCCCTCCTTCTTCAGTAGCACTTGGGCTTCCAAAGACTTCCAAATCCTCCTGCGGCGGCAGAAAGCAGTATTTGACCAAAATGGTCGAATACTGCTACCGGGTGGTAATCATGACCACATCTGGTATTAAAGAGAAACCGTAACCAAGAATTGAACTTTATCCCAATCAGTAGCTGATACCCCCTTTCCCATGATAAATATTTTTCTTTTTTACAAACGGATCATCAGGGGGCTCTGTATGGCTGATATTGTGGTGAAACCCCACCCACAGTGTGATGTCAGGACCATGGTTATGACATCACACTGTGGGAGCCTTGTTGCATTGTGGGAAATAACTACCGTTTCCAACTGCCAAAAAAGCAGCATCTCCTTTCACTGACATCACCTGCCAGCAGTAAAAATGTCACCATGTGATAAATGTCAGAATGTAAATCGAGGAGAGGAAAGATTTTACAATGGGCAAAAACTGACTAAATCATTTATACATCATTATTGTAAAAATTAAGCACTTTTTTCTATTACATTATTTTCACTGGAGTTCCTCTTTAAGCTGTCTCTATTGAAATACAGAATGCACCCCAAAGAGAAAACCAATTGAGGAACACAGTTGGGGGTGTGACAAGTGTTTATTACTTACGTACCCTGCGTCCTCTGCGCCACCGCTATCCCCTCCACCACCAGTATGGTAATAAGAAGCACTGCGAGAAGAAGAGGAGAAATGTCATCCAATGATAATCCACTTTATAAAAGCAACCACAAGCAGCTACTGTGTATATTACAGGAAAATACCGCATAAGCCACGATGAAAGCTAAATGTACTATAAAAAAAAAAAAAAATCAAGGAAAAACATTGACCAAATATTACAAAGAGGTCCCCCAAATTACAGATCTAATACAAAAGCTTGGCAGATGAGCTTTTTTGTCCCTAAGCTTGTACAAAGGACAAGGATACATGATCTGTGAATGGAGGAAACATGTTTTTGCCATCTATTTAGGAAAGGGTTCTTTACAGTAAGAGCGATTAAACCGTGCAGTGTTCTCCCCAGGCTCTTTTAGCCGGGTGCTCCACCCCGCTGATTTTAGTGATCACCCGGCTGCCATCGGCTCGCCTCCAGTCCTCATCATCCTCCTATGCTGTAAGCAGAGTTGTGCAGGCCCTGCATTCCCCCCTTGCGCCCCACCCGTCTTCTTTTTCATGCCACCCGGCTGGAAAACAATTATTGGGAGTTGTGGAATATTTTACCAGTAGTTATGCCAAATTCTACATCTGCATTTAAAGAGGGCTTTGTTGGTTTCCTTGCATTGAAGAGCATCCACTGATTTAATTATAGATTGTACTGAAAAAAACAATAATAATATATAAATATTACTAAAATGGCAAAAGTAATTAAAAAGTTACTGCTGTATTGAAGCGACACTGCAAAATTATCAAAAATGTCAGTAATGTTAAGGGGTAAAAACCGAGGAACGTGAGCCAGTTAACGTGAACCTTAAACGACATGGGGAAAAAAAGTTTCACTTGCCTGGGGCTTCCCCCAGCCCCCTGCAGACGTCCTGTGCCCTTGCCGTCACTCACCGATCATCCGGTCCCCCGCAGTATGCTTACTACGCGTATGTATGTACCCATACTGCACTTGCGCAGGACGGCCAGGGCGACGGGAGCGCGATCAAGTACGAGCGTGGCCGAGCCCGCGCAGGTCACTGAGAAAATGGAGCTGAGCCTCGGCGGGAGACCGGATGATCGGGTAGTGACGGCGCGGGCACAGGAAGTCTGCAGGGGGTTGGTGGAAGCTCCAGGTAAGTGAAACTTTTTTTTTCACATGTCAATTAAGGTTCACTTTAAGTTACAGTCAGTAAAGTTCCACTCTAAGCCTCCGGCACATTTACATGGGGGAATGTATGTTGGTGTAATCGACTCAAGTGAAAGTATACATTTTTAAACAGTAGCAATTTCAGTTCTCCCATTAATTAGATTAATTGGCTTCGACCAGTAAGGCCACGTCCGGTTGTTTATCGGATTGTAATCAATCGCCGGCCGTTTAATAGATCTGAAGTGTTTTCTGGATGCTGGGGCATAAATCACGCGTGAGACTGTCGCGGCTGGTCAGGTATAGATCGCGGAAGGCACAAGTGAAGCAATCTCCTGCCATCCATCCATCCTGTGACTCCGCGAGGCCGTCAGCGATACGCGGCCGTTCCCAGAGGCAGGTGGCCGGCGTTCTGTCCCCGCGATCTGATTTACCGCCGCTGATGTCAGCCGCTGTAATGCCCCGAAGGAGCTTTTATGGCTTTTTGTGAGTTACTGCGTTCTTTTTTAATGCTCCTGTTTTGTGATTCAATCATTTGCGCTAATGAAACTGTAAAAAAATTATACGAGGCATTAAAGAGGAAATTCAGCTGAAATACCCAAAGGAAAAATCAAACACGGTAGTAACTTCAGCCGGACAGCTTTCCGCGTTCTCAAAGACATTTCGTCACCATTACAACAAACTTCTTCAGATCAAATAAGGCCTCTTTTCCACGGGCTGTTGATAGGCAGTGAAATCCCTCTCAAACTCTCACAACTGCTTGCTAGAGTTGGGCCGAACCTCCGATTTTAGGTTCGCGAACCGGGTTCGCGAACTTTCGCGGAAGGTTCGGTTCGCGTTAAAGTTCGCGAACCGCAATAGACTTCAATGGGGATGCGAACTTTGAAAAAAAAAATTGATGCTGGCCACAAAAGTGATGGAAAAGATGTTTCAAGGGGTCTAACACCTGGAGGGGGGCATGGCGGAGTGGGATACACGCCAAAAGTCCCCGGGAAAAATCTGGATTTGACGCAAAGCAGCGTTTTAAGGGCAGAAATCATATTGAATGCTAAATGACAGGCCTAAAGTGCTTTAAAACATCTTGCATGTGTATACATCAATCAGGTAGTGTAATTAAGGTACTGCTTCACACTGACACACCAAACTGTTCACTGAACAGAACAGGTATACAGTGGCGGGTTCACTGAACAGAACAGGTATACAGTGGCGGGTTCACTGAACAGAACAGGTATACAGTGGCGGGTTCACTGAACAGAACAGGTATACAGTGGCGGGTTCACTGAACAGAACAGGTAAACAGTGGCGGGTTCACTGAACAGAACAGGTATGCAGTGGCGGGTTCACTGAACAGAACAGGTATACAGTGGCGGGTTCACTGAACAGGTATGCAGTGGCGGGTTCACAGAACAGGTATGCAGTGGTGGGTTCACAGAACAGGTATGCAGTGGCAGGTTCACTGAACAGGTATGCAGTGGTGGGTTCACAGAACAGGTATGCAGTGGTGGGTTCACAGTACAGGTATGCAGTGGTGGGTTCACAGAACAGGTATGCAGTGGTGGGTTCACAGTACAGGTATGCAGTGGTGGGTTCACAGAACAGGTATGCAGTGGTGGGTTCACAGAACAGGTATGCAGTGGTGGGTTCACAGTACAGGTATGCAGTGGTGGGTTCACAGAACAGGTATGCAGTGGTGGGTTCACTGAACAGGTATGCAGTGGTGAGTTCACAGAACAGGTATGCAGTGGTGGGTTCACAGTACAGGTATGCAGTGGTGGGTTCACAGAACAGGTATGCAGCCAGGGAGAAGCTAAGCCTAACTAATCTTTCCCTATGAGAGACAGTGCAGCAGCTCGCTCTACTCTCACTAATGCAGGCAGGCAGTGGCACACGAGTGACCGTAATGGCCGCCGCTGCCTGCCTTATATAAGGGGGGTGGGGCTCCAGGGGCTAGTGTAGCCTAATTGGCTACACTGGGCCTGCTGACTGTGATGTTGAGGGTCAAAGTTGACCCTCATGGTGCATTATGGGGTGAACCGAACTTCCGCAAAAGTTCGCCTGCGGGACGTTCGGCCCAACTCTACTGCTTGCTGCTGCCTGGTAACTGCTCACTGCCTGGCAACTGCTCACTATTGCCTGGTAACTGCTCACTGCTGCCATGGTCTTTTTTTTTAGATGGTGGGGGTGTAGCTACAGCACTAACATTAAAGGGAACCAAGATCCACTTTTTTCCTGGTCTCTAATAGCTATAGGAGCTGCCATGTTCCCCCCTCTCCTTCTAGCTGCCCATTAGTTATCCAGGGGAAGGTGTGAAGATATCATCTGTGACTTCTGTAAACCCTTTGAAGCACAGTGTCCTATCTCTAAACCAACCTCCCCCCCTGCTGATGAAAGCTTTTGTTTGCTCTCTGCTAATGTGTGCAATAAAATAATTACATCAGTCCTTATCTGCCTGAAACATCTGCACATTGGGCTGGCCTTGGAAGTAAGGCAATAAAACCCTCTGCTAAACTTTTACATGTAAAAAGAAGAGGTTTTTTTTGTCCATGAGCTGCATTGTTGGCATGCATATTTAATGTGCTATTGAGACGCCCTGAGTGCTAAAAATGGTGCCTGGTTCATTTTAAAGGGAAGGTTCAGGGACTATTAAAAAAAAAAAATCAGCATCCACTTACCTGGGGCTTCCTCCAGCCCGTGGCAGGCAGGAGGTGCCCTCGGCGCCGCTCCGCAGGCTCCCGGTGGTCTCCGGTGGCGCGTCCGACCTGGCCAGGCCGGCGGCCAGGTCGGGCTTCTTCTGCGTTCCAAAATGCGCCTCACGGTGGCGCGCTGATGTCATCGGACGTCCTCCGGGCTTTACTGCGCAGTACAGCTCGGAGGACGTCCAATGATGTCAGCGCGCCGCCGTGAGGCGCATTTTGGAACGCAGAAGAAGCCCGACCTGGCCGCCGGCCGCGCCACCGGAGACCACCGGGAGCCTGCGGAGCGGCGCCGAGGGCACCTCCTGCCTGCCACAGGCTGGAGGAAGCCCCAGGTAAGTGGATGCGGATTTTTTTTTTAATAGTCCCTGAACCTTCCCTTTATAGTGCACCTGAGACTTTACATGTACCAGCTTTTATACTTACCTGGGGCGTCCTCCAGCCCCATGCAGGCCGTGGGCTCCATTGCCGTCCTCCCAGGCTGCTCCTTTCCTCCGTTGTCTCACCCGTTACATTCCCCAGTTATGCTGCACTGCGTATGCGTGGCCCAGCCTCTGTGCTCACCTCTATTGTGCTCCTGTGGCCGGGAGCGTACTGTGCCTGTGCAGTACTTACTGTATTGTATCACAACAAAAGATGACCGCGTTTACCAGACCCTTTCAGACCCAAATGATAAGATCTCACAACACATTCACAGACCATCAGCAGGCACTATCGCCAGCAATCTCCAATGTGGTTTTTGTTAGTAGATATGACCACATTCAAAAACACTCAGCTGTTTATCTCCCGGCATGGCATCAACCATTTAAAACAGGAATAAATGCCAAAAATACATTCTTTTTCATATTTCACCCTTCCTAATTTTAAAGAGAATCTGTAACTTTAAAAAGTGCCCCTGGGGGATACTTACCTCGGGAGGTGGGAGCCTCGATAGAATCTAGAGACTTCTCCCTCCCACGGTGGTCTCGCTGGGCCCCTCCAAACAGTGGCTATGTAAATATTTACCTTCCAGGCTCCAGGGCAGAAGCAGTAGCGGCTCTCGGCTCGGAATCAGGCTGGAAATAGCCGATCCCAGTCGGGGCCGCTCTGCTGTGCAGGTGACTTGCGTAGAGCAGACCCAACTATTTCCACCTGATCCCGAGCTGAGAGCCGCTACTGCGCCTGCGCTGGGGCCGGGGAAGGTAAATATTGCAGGCGCTAGTGCGCCTGCGCCGCAGCCAGCCACATTGTGGGATGTGGCTTACGATGGGCCCAACGAGACCACCGTGGGACGGCGGAGGATGGGGGAAGCCTCTTTAGGATCCAGAGGCTTCCCCTTCCCGAGGTAAGTACCCCCCAGGGGCACTTTTTAAACGTACATAGTCTCTAGCAGGGCCCATTCACACATAAAAGCGCAGAACGCCAGCGTTTTGCGGGAGTGATTTTTCCGCGATTTAACACGGAAAAATCACTGGACACTGCAGCCATCGCGTGTAGCGCTTCTATAGCACTGAAACGCACCCGCCGGGAAATCGCCTGAAAATGGTACATGCTACACGTTCGCGTTTGGCAATTTGCATGAATCGCCGGCGATTAACGCAAATCGCCCAAATAAGAACGGGCCCATAGGGTATTATAGCACTAGTGCTTTAAAAAGCGCTAGCACTTGAGAGTTTTGCCGAAATCGCCGGCAAAACGCTCTAGTGTGAATGGGCCCTAAGTGCCACAGTTATAAAACACCTGAAAATAAATTATTTGGCTTGTTTCTGTTAAAACGATACCCTATACGCCATATTTTAACTCTAGTTGGGCATATAGCGGACAATTATTCCCAGCCTGTGCGTCTGTAGCTACTGCATGCGATCCCTATGGCGCATAGTTTGCGGACCCCAGTGCTGTTCAGATGCATTGCTAGGCAACAGTTTATATTCAGAAGATTCCACAGTTGAGTCATAGCCGGTGCAGCCATCACCATGACCATCAGTGGAGGCTACTGAGAGTTGTACATGCTTCTAATACTGCATCCCTTAACAGAGCTACTAATGGAGATGACGGAATATTGATTTTACACTAATCCAAAATCCTTTAAAGGGGAACTGAAGAGAGAGGTATATGGAGGCTGTCATGTTTATTTCCTTTTAATCAATACCAGTTGCCTGGCAGCCCTGCTGGTCTATTTCTGTGCAGTAGTATCTGATTAAAACCAGAAACAAGCATGCAGCTAGTCTTGTCAGATCAGACTTATAAGTCTGAACCACTGAAACACCTGATCTGCTGCATGCTTGTTCAGGGGCTATGGCTAATAGTATTAGAGGCAGAGGATCAGCAGGGCTGCCAGGCAACTGGTATTGTCTAAAAGGAAATAAACATGACAACCTCCATATACCTCTCTCTTCAGTTCCCCTTTAAGTATGGGACATGATGACCACCACATATGGGTTTTTCCATCTGGCCGATATTGCCATGCAACAGACTTACATTGAAGAAAAAATTTCGCCAGATGGAATAAGAATAAAGACACTCTCAGCCTTTCCTAAAGATATTACTTTTTCAACTGAGTGGTATGAATACCTCGAATTTTGTGTAGAAGGAATGATGATTAGATTAATTAAAAAGAGGGAATCACTAATCAAAGATTTACAGCCTATTATTTTGGAATGCCGGGATTTCTTGTCCCTACATACCGACAATTCACAATACCATGTAATGATGTCTAGTCTCACCAATAGGGTCAGGAAATTTGAGTTAGACACTATTGACACCAAAATGAAGAAATTAAACAGGGACCGGCAGGCCTATGCAGAGCACAGGGAGAGGGAGCGCAGGCCCCGGCTCCCCCCTGCCGGTCCACACCCTGGTCCACCACATAATCACCCACCTATCAATACACCACGTCCTCTTATGAGCCTGAACTTACCACCACCCCCACCCCCATTCAAATTTCCACCCTTTCCACCCCCACCCCTATTCCCACCTCCCCCCACGGCCCCAACCCATGGCCCCCCTATCCTTGTTCCAAGTTCAGCAATAGCGCCTATCATTTCAACCCCCAAGGTTCTAGAACCACCTCAATCACTACCCCCAGACTCTGCTGATCCCACACTCAACATAGCACCTAAACCTCCTAGGAATAACCCCAAGAAAAGACATTTTAATGAAATCTCAACCAGCCCTGAACATTCGGCCTGCACACAGGAGACGACAGGTACCAATGACACGCATAATTCCCCCAAGTCTAGATCCAAAACAGCCCGATTAGCACATATTGAAATGGCCTCCAACACCCCCGTTTGCACAACCCCTGACAACATTAAAGAGCAAATAGATCCTTATCAATCCAACACTTCCACTCCCCTCGAATTGAGAATTTCACAGATCAGCATTTGCGAAACGGAACCACCGTCACCTAACAATTCCTTTTTTAATCCATCTCAACTTCAACCTACCACTACTAAGACAGCCTCCCGGCAGAAAACACCAAATACTCTACAAACCTCCATTAAAACCTTTTTCCAACCACTCAACATCCAGTCCAACAGAGCCCCAAGTTTGGAAGCCACAACAAACCCAACTCCCACCACTTCTTTTTTAGAACTTCCCACCTCCTTATCTCAGAATCTGTTAACCAGCCAACTACCCAATCCGCCCACGACCTAAACTCTCTCCCTCCCCTGTCCGTTAATGACCACAACCCAGCACGATTGAGAAAACGAGGCAGTAGAGGTAAAGGAAAGAGTAAAAAGAAAAATAGAGACACAAACACTGTCCCAATACCCATCCCAAATACACCCAACACCGAAAATATCAAATGCATCTTCAATTTGTCAGACCACATCCTCACCAAACATGAGACCACATTACTGGAGAAAGGACTCTCCTTCTGTCCAGTCAATGCTCCAAACATGTTTGAAGTTTTTACCGATCTCAATGCGTTTATACGCAAGCTCACCTTAAAAAGACATTTCGAAATCAAAAAACACCAGAAACTCCCTGAATCGACTGCTATGATCATTACCAATAATGACACTTTACCGACTGTATCCATAAACCCCCTTGAATTAGAACTGGAAAAATGTATCACCACTAACTTGAAGGGGAGATCTCGTTTCTACCCCACAGCCTCTAAAGGCAACTTTATTGAGACATTCTATACCATGGTACTCAGTGACCTCCAAAACTCACAGTCCTCCAACCTCATTCTTAATAGTAACCTTACCCATAGAGAAAAATTTGCACTTAAAACCCTCCAAAACAACACAGAACTTATAATCAAACCAGCCGACAAAGGCGGGGGCATTGTGATCCTAAACAGAACCGATTACATTGAAGAAGCTTACAGACTTCTGAATGACACAAGACATTATGCTAAACTTACTCTGGACCCTACCCCCACATTGAACAACACCCTTAAAGAATTCATAAACCAGGCTTTCCTCCATAACATAGTCAGTAAAAATGAAAGAAACTTTATTATAAATTTACAGCCTAAAACTCCATTTTTTTATTACTTACCCAAGATACATAAGAATCTCCAAAAACCACCTGGTAGGCCGATAATAGCAGGGATAGATTCCATGAGCAGCAATTTATCACGTTTTCTAGACCAACACCTACAGCCCCTGGTCCGAAATCTACCCTCCTATCTTAGAGATTCTCAACATCTCATACAGCTCCTGTCCGACATAAATTGGTCCCCTGATTTTCACTGGCTCACCTGTGACATATCCTCTCTCTATACCAACATCCCACACCAATTTGGACTTTCAGCTATTCAATACTTCCTTTCCACGATTCCATCCATGCCCGTTATTCAACAACAATTCTTATTGCATTGCACTGAATTCATTCTGGAAAATAACGTTTTTTCTTTCCATAACCAATTCTATCATCAGATTAGTGGTACTGCAATGGGCAGCTCATTTGCACCATCTTATGCTAACCTTACAATGGGCCTATTGGAAAATCAACTTCTACAACACAATCAATTATTCATCAATAATATTGTATTTTACAAGCGCTACATAGATGATTTAATCTTCATTTGGAAAGGCGACACATCCCTTATCCCCATTTTCATTCAACTTCTCAACAGTAACTCAGCCGGACTAGAATTTACGTCACATCATCACTCCACAACCATTGATTTTCTAGACTTGACCATCTTCATCGAGTCTAATACCATTAAAACCAAAACCTTTTTTAAAACAGTCGATTCCAATAACTACATCCACTTTAACAGTTATCATCACCGGCCGTGGACACTCAATACCCCATATTGTCAGTTTAAACGTATTTACCGCAACTGTACTGAAAATATTGACTATGAGGAACAATCTAAATTACTGACCAAAAAATTCACAGCTCGTAAATATCCTAGAAAACTGATTAGAGACGCCAGTCGGAGAGCAAAATCTATGAACCTAGCTCCACCGTCCTCCTCTCCGACCACATCAGACCCACCACCACGGTTTATCACAAGATACAACAAAGAACATCAAAACATTAAAAAGATTCTTCATAATAGATGGGAAATCCTTCTACAAGACCCCTATCTTAAAACAATTTTACCATCCAAACCAGCAATCACTTATAGGAGAGCTCCCAATCTCCGGAATCTCCTAGCCCCCAGTCGTCTCCATACACCACCTCCAGCTCCCACTCTTACCATGTCCCCGATCGAACCAGGCTCTCACCCTTGTAGAAGCCCCAGATGTTCTGCATGCCAGTTTGTTACCAATACCCCAGTGTTTCATTCCACAGCCACAGGTATTCAATATTCCATCAAACAGAACAACACTTGCCTATCAAAATATATCATTTACGTCATAACCTGTGCCTGTCGTCTCCAGTATGTGGGCAGGACAACACAAATGGCACGTAACAGGATAGGACAGCACAAGAGAAACATCTTAAATAAATTTCCCTTCCACAGTGTCTCCAGGCATTTTCATTCACACCACCACAGTAACCCAGACTCCTTCTCCATAACCTTGATTGACTCTATTGGTGAGACTACACCCAACGCCCATGAAAATCTCAAAAAAAGAGAAATGTATTGGATCCAAGTACTCAAAACCCTTATTCCAGAAGGACTGAATGAAGTACTGGAAAAGGTTTACTGAATGTTGGATCCACATATAGCCGCTATAGTTTTTAAATGTCGCTCTCTTTTTATTATTATTATTATTAGTATTATTAATTTTAAATTTATTTATTTATTTATTTTTATTATTTATTATTATTATTTTTTTATATATATATACATTTTTATTATTATTATTATTATTATTTACACATATTTTTTATAAACTTTTTATTACCACGTTATCTCCCTCACACTCCAAAATGTTTGTTTACCTCATTATTACTGATGTCCAAAAACTAAATTGGGTGCTGGCTTGCTGTGCCGGGATTTGAACCTGGGTCGCCTGTGTTGGAGGCAGGGCCCTTGACCATTACACTATGTAGCCACTATAGGCAGCAGCCATCACGCCAGTGTGTAAGTTTTCACACTTGGTACTTTTCCATCTCTACTCCGCCCCACAGCAATGACATCATACGTTCCACATGGCAGTTGCTGATTGGTGGAAAAGCTTACACTCCCCCTTCTTAAGACACTGGAGCATTCTATGTGATTACAGAGGCGCTCAGTGTGGTTTTGATGCTGTTAAGGTAAGCCAGTGTTCAGGCAATGCTGGTCTGTTGTTTGTCTTATTGTTCTATTGTTTTATTGTTTAACAGAGATCATTATCACTACCATTTCTAGTACTATTATACTTTGATTGACCTCGTCCTCATCCTGGTAATAATACATATGTTTACCCTATATTCTATAGATAATAATATGTGTATATATATATATATTTTTTTTTTTTTTTTTTTTTACTTTATATTTTTGTTCTGTATTTTTACTCCATATTTTTACTCTATATATTTTTACTCTTTGTCCTTTTAGCTGTAAATACGTTTTTACCTCTCTTGGTGACACGTTTGCCCTCCCCCGTCTTTCTTTAAATTTAGACCCAATACTGAATCAACAGGTAGCTCCCATTTATTATTATATACCACTTGATCCCATTAAGGAACATATTAATTTACATGCATTTATTCACCTGATCAAATGTACCTCTATTTATCACTGTTGCATGAAAAGCAAAAGGAATACAGTGGCCAGTAGAGCTAATAGGCTAAATCCTGAGTTTTCTACATGAAAATGTTCTGCATAAAATCACTTTGCATAGAATTGCATGATTTAAGAGTGTTGCATAATAAGTACCTCTGAATATGTTTTGATGTTCATATAGTTATGTTTTGACATTGAATTGTTTGTGAACATGAGCGATACTCACAAAACCTGCCTTACACTATGTCCTCTGACACTTTGTTTTCAGCTGTATGCTCCTTTTTTCATTGGCCTGATGAAGCGGGATTGAGCCCGTGAAACGCGTTGCCTATTTTTACTGTGGAGTATAAATAAATTGTTGTTTGACTGTTGATGCCACAGTCCTTCCTTTGTTTGCTTTGTCCGCATGGATGGGATAGGCCCACCACTGCCCCATCGGTTTTAAGCTCGTTTAAGTGACTTTTATTCTATTGGCGCCTCTGGAAAGCTTCTACATACCACATATGGAATGGAGCACCTTCAAGGTTACCACTTCAGACGCTACAAGATGATTGTGGGATTAGGTCAGCTAATCCCACCATTTATCACCACACTAATACTTCTTAATTGGCTCCCAATTAGATGGTGTTTATGGAATGCTTGGACATTTTCTTCATTGCGTTTTGTAAATCTTACTTATGTTCCTGTACGGACAATACAGATAAAAAAATGGGTCCAGTTTTTGATCACTTACAATAGACAGTCAGCCTGCAAAATCTTTTTTTGTTTTTTTGCAGATCCTTGTTGCTTCCAATACTTTCTTCTGCTACAGAAATGTTTTATATCAGACATCGAGATCCCAGTTCCCAGGCTAAAAGCATTCCTGTCAACAGCCTCAACTCTACATCCAATAATTTCAGTTATTTGCTGTATGTTTTCTACTGCTCTGTGGTCGGACTCTGGGACCTTATTTGTTCCATGTCTTGACCTGGTTTTCCTCCTGTCTGGACTCTGTGATTTTATGTTGTTTACTTTCCTGAGCTGTGTGACCTTAAAGAGAAAGTGTTGCGAAAAATCTTAAAATTTAAACCACATACAAATAAGAAGTACATTTCTCCCAGAGTAAAATGAGCCATAAATTACTTTTCATCTATGTTGCTGTCACTTACAGTAGGTAGTAGACATATGATATTATTGATAGGTTTTTGGGCTAGTCCATCTCTTCATGGGGGAGTCTCAGCATGGCCTTTATTCTTTATAAAGACATTCCCTGAAAAAGATTTATACACAGATGCTGGCCAGCCTCCCTGCTCACCATACACTTCTTTGACAGTTGGATGGAACAACTGTCATTCACTAAGTGCTTTTAAAAATAAAGAAAACCTATGCTAATGAGGTTTTTCCATTTGGCACTGTTGTTGGCCTGGGGAAGCGGGCTTAGGCGCATTGCGTGTGCTTAATAATAAAAATCTTTTGTTGTTACAAGGATTTTGTTATTTGAGGTAAGCTACCTTCCTTTCTTTAGTTTTTATTTGTTTTTAAAGAATATTATACACACCAGGGCACCTCTTTCACCCATATTGCCCCCCATGAGAAGATGGGCTAGTCCAAAATCTGTCGGTAATGTCAGATTTCTACTACTTACTGTAAGTGACAGCAACATAGGAGAAAAGTAATGTATGGCTCATTTTACTCTGGAAGAAACATAGTTCTTATTTGTCTATGTTTACATGTATTTTAAATTTTAAGATGTTTGAGACAGAGGTTCTTTAAGGCCTCTTTTCCGCAGGCAGTTGATAGGCAGTGCATTGCCTCTCAAACTCTCACAACTGCTTGCTGCTGCCTGGTAACTGCTCACCGCTGCCTGGCAACTGCTCACTGCTGCCTGGTAACTGCTCACCGCTGCCTGGCAACTGCTCACTGCTGCCTGGTAACTGCTCACCGCTGCCTGGCACCTGCTCACTGCTGCCTGGCAACTGCTTGCTGAGCACACAGTTCAACTGCCCGTGGAAAAGAGGCCTAAGGGCTCAGCCACACTATAAGCGGTTTTCTGAGTGTTTGCGATTGATTAGCGCTTTCTGAGCGCTTTTTAAAAATCGCTCCCATTCACTTTCATTAAAATTGCGGTAAACAATCGGCGCAATCGTGTACGTGAAAAATTGCAGTGATTTTTACCAGGGCTGTGGAGTCGGTCCAAAAATCCACCGACTCCGACTCCTCAGTTTAGGATTCCACCGACTCCGACTCCGACTCCACGACTCCGACTCCTCTAATTTGCATATTACAATTTTGTTGATTAAAAGTATGTAACATGAAATTCGTCTCTTAACTGCCAACGCTTAGGAATTTTACAAGACAACTGAAGTGAGAAGGATATGTAGACTACTATATTTATTCCCTTTAGACTAAAACTAGTACTTGGTAAGAGTACTTGTAAAAGGTACAAACTGGAACAAAGAACATCTATCAGGACCTAGGCAATGTAACTGTGGGTACATGTAAGAATGATGTGCAGGTACTCTGCAGGGGAATGAGGAGATTGTAAACAGACAACACCTCTGTGTTCAATGTGCACAGCATTCTCAGTGGGTTCCCTGAAGCTCTGTGGGGAGTGCATATGTAGAGTATAGTACTACTGTGTAACAAAGTAAACCTGAGACAGATGAAATTAAAGTTTTATATATACCTAGGGCTTCCTCCAGCCGCCTTCAGGATAATCAGTCCCTCGTTGTACTCCTCCACCACCTGGATCTTCTGCTATGAGTCCAGGTACTTGAGCCAGTCTGGCGTAGTGCGCATGAACACACTCCACCGCTAGGAGCATACTACACCTGTGCAGCACTATTGTGCAGGTGCAGAATGTTCCTGGCTGTGGGAGCGGCATGCGGCTGGACTGCGCTGACTGGCTGAATTACCAGGACTCATAGCAGAAGATTCGGGTGGTGGAGGACAGCGAGGGACTGATTAGCCTGAAGGGGGCTGGAGGAAGCCCCAGGTATGTATAAAACTTTACTTTTCATCCGTCTCAGTTACCCTTTAATTTGTAGTCACCAAACCAAATTTTAATAACATATCAAATTATTTGATTTCATCAGCAAAGGGAGTGCATACATTTGCATAAATCAGCATCAATGCGGAATTATTTCCATCTCGTTGACCATCTCTATTAGTGACATGGCTACACATCAGGCTTTATTCTTACAGCATAGATGTTATTTAGTATATATAAGAGATTCCTGTGTGCACATCATATATACAGTCACAATCAGATATGTATATCTGACCTTAAAAATACGGGGACTGCTTTATTGAAGCAGCACAAGTAACTAATTTTGATTGGTTCATTTCATTTTTGTAGACAAAGCACAGCTTTTACTGTATATATACTGTATATATACATTATTTTTAATGACTATTATCTGAGAAATAGAACATTTTATCATATTTTCTATTTTAATTACAGTTACAAATTCATTAGGAGTCGGAGTCGGAGTCGGTGCATTTTTTCCCGACTCCGACTCCAGGCACCCAAAATTGCCCGACTCCACGACTCCGACTCCACGACTCCGACTCCACAGCCCTGATTTTTACGCAATTTCAAGTGAATGGGAGCGATTTTTAAAAAGCGCTCCGAAAGCACTAATCAATGACAAAGTGCTCAAAAAAGTGCTTATAGTGCAGCAGCTGAACTGTGTGTTCAGCAAGCAGTTACCAAGCTGCAGTGAGCAGTTACCAGGCAGCAGCGAGCAGTTACCAGGCAGCAGCAAGCAGTTGTGAGAGTTTGAGAGGCAATTCTCTGCCTATAAACTGCTCATGGAAAAGGGGCCTTAGTCTGGACTTGGTCTTACCTTATGTCTTCCACTTCACTGGGCTCAGCCTAACCTTACACTTGTCTGCTTGCCCTCGTGTCTCCCAGTTGTCTGGATTTGGCCTGATCTTGCAGTTGGACTGATCTTGCAGCTTCCACTTCTGTGGACTCTGCATGTCCTTAGGCCTCCCAGCTATCTATGCTCAGCCTAACCATATACCTTCACTTGTCTGGACTCTTCTGGTTGTTACATCCCCCAGTTGGCTGGATTTGGCCTAAACTTACACTTGTCGGGACCCAGCTTGTCCTTATGTTTTCCAGTTGTCTTGGCTGGTCTAACCTTACACCTTCCACTTGTGTGGACTCTGCTCGTCCTTACAACTCCCGGTTGTCTGGACTTGACCTGATCTTACATTTTCCACTTACCTGGACTCTGTGATCTTATGGTTTTTTTTTACCTTTCTGTGCTGTGTGACCTTCAGTCTGGACTTTGCCTTACCTAGTGTCTTCCACTTCCCTGGGCTCAGCCTAACCTCGCCTCACATTTGTGTGGACTCTGCTTGCCCCTACGTCTCCCAGTTGTCTGGACTTGGCCTGACCTTACGCCTTCCACTTATCTGGACTCTCTGCTTGTCTTTAGGTTGTCTGGACTTGGCCTAAGCTTACATCTTCTACTAGTCTGGACTCTTCTTGTTCTGATTTCTCTCAGTTAAAATATCGGGACTTGGCCTGATCTCTTGCCTTCCACTTGTCTAGAATCTGCATGAACGTACATCTCCAAGTTGTCTGGATTTGGCCTAACCTTCCTCTTGACTCTGCTTGACCCTTTATGTTCCACTTCTCTGGATAAAATCTCTCTAATCCTTTTAATATAACATATTACTGCATTAATGATTATGATTTCTTCTTGAGTTTAATTGCATTAAACGGAGATCCTTTGCAGTACAGAATCCATACATTTCTGGAATAATAGGGAGTGGGTGGAGTTATAATAGTTGGCGGCCCACAGATTCTTTACTAACTGCATTTTACTAATCATTAGATGGATTTCCGCTGGAATGCACACTTGGAGGTTATAGACTAGAGCTCTCTTAATTGGAGCATTAAGCCCCCTCGCCTTCCAGGACAGGCATTTAACCACTTCCCTACCCTGGTCATTTTCACAGTTCAGCTCAGCTCTGATTACTTTGGCAATAACTTTATCAATAATTATCACAACTAAATAATCTACATATTGTTTTTTTTTCAGGACAAATTAAGCTTTTTGTGGCTGATATTTGCCTTTAGTAATTACCTTATTTTTCTTTCTTTGCATTTTAAAAGGAAAATAAGGAAAAAAGTGAAAAAATACACAATTTATTCACTTTTATACATTGTAGCTTTAACGTAAACAGTTCTATTGTACAATAAATCCACTAATTTTATTTGTCTATCCCTCCTGTTTATAAATTTGTTTTGATAATGTATTAGATGTAACAATTAAGTAATGTATACAGTCTGCTACTGCTCCTGGAATGTGAGATAAATAATCAGTGTTATCTAAGATTTTGTAGGGAGAAGAGTGCAGAGACCTATTTTCACATCATAGGTGCAGGAAGTGGTTAAGGTTCCCAACAAATCGGTATATTTAATGTATATATTGTAGATGTGTAAATAGTTCATTAGTCCAATGGATGATGCTTAGACACGAAGAACCAGGAACAGACAAAACAAGACCCTCATCTGACGCGGCAAGTACAGTGGCAAGAAATATGACAGGATTTTAAGGACCACTATCACGAAAATCGTAAAATTTTAAATACATGTGCATGCATTCAAATAAGAAGTACATTTCTTCCAGAGTAAAATGATCCATAAATTACTTTTCTCATATGTTGCTGTCACTTATAGTAGGTAGTAGAAATATGACAGAACCGACAGGTTTTGGAGTAGCACATGTTCTCATGGGGGGTTCTCAGGGTTTTCTTTATCTTCAAAAGCACTCCGTGAATGGCGTTTGCTCTGTCCAACTGCCAAAAAAGTGTGATGTGAGCAGGGAGGCTGGGCAGCATCTTTGTATAAATCCTTTTCAGGGAGTGTCTTTATAAAGAATAAAGGCTATGCTGAGAATCCCCCAGGAAGAGATGGACTAGCCCATGTCGGTTCTGTCAGATTTCTACTACCTACTGTAAGTGACAGCGACATAGGAGAAAAGTCATTTATGGCTCATTTTACTCTGGAAGAAAATTACTACTTATACTGTATGTATCTGTTTACATGCATTTTAAATTTTACGACTTGCTCCTCTAATACGCTACAAATTCCTTTCAACAACATAATGGCATTTAATTGATTCACAACTCTTATCTAATCCTTACTTATTTTTCACCTCAACTATACGTAGAAATATTTCATGACATAAATCATTAGGGAAGACACATAAGGGGAAACCAAATATTCGTATTATTTCCTATTTACAGTATATAGCGCCGACATCTTCAGCACTGCTGTACCAAACACACAGTCATCACTTAAAGGGGAACTGAAGTAAGAGGTATATGGAGGCTGCCATATTTATTTCCTTTTAGGCTGGTTTCCCAGTGGGACGTTAAAGTCCCAGGTTACAGCAGCCAGTAACGCAGCCTAACTCACAGCACTGTAAAATCAATGCGCTGTTCACAGTGCCCACGTTCCGTTACATAGTAACGCAGCACGTTTAAACAAAGTGCTGTATGCTGTATGTTATACTGGGCTAAGCAGCGTTAGACTGCTTGCACATGCTCAGTAATGCTGGAGGAGTTCTCCCCTCCTCCTCTGCGGCCAGCCACATGGCTAATTAATATTCACTGCACTGTGGTAACTCATGGTGGAACTCGTAGTGTTGTCCGGATCATGAACGAATCGTTCATTTGATCCGGATCTTTTTTGTGAGTCGAATCATCCGGATCATTACAATGAATGATTCGGTTCACAGTGGATGTCTGTCTGGAAGAAACAGGAACATACAGAATGTACAGTGCAGCGAAAGTCCTGTCCTGCTAGTCATTTTACCCCCAGTCTGCTTCCCTTGTAAAATGATTCAAATGATTCGGTTTAAAGATCCGGATCTTTTCAATGATCCAATTCAAATGATCCGAATCCTTAAAAAGATCCGGACTTCCTATCACTAACCTAGAGGGGCTGCTTTGAGAGCTGCATAACGCAGCTCAATCTGACGTCCAACTTCAACACCACCAGGCGTTGTGTTAGGGGCACGTTATGCGACTATAACGTCCCCTAAAACGCAACGACTTGGTGTGTAAGTAGCCTTAATCAACACCAGTTGCCTGGCAGCCCTGCTGGTCTATTTCTCTGCAGTAGTATCTGAATAACTCCAGAAACAAGCATGCAGCTAGTCTTGTCAGATCTGACTTATAAGTCTGAACCACTGAAACACCTGATCTGCTGCATGCTTGTTCAGGGGCTACGGCTAATAGTATTAGAGGCAGAGGATCAGCAGGGCTGCCAGGCAACTGGTATTGTCTAAAAGGAAATAAACATGACAGCCTCCATATACCTCTCTCTTCAGTTCCCCTTTAAAGCGAACCTGAACTCAGAACTTCCTCTCTGCTCTATAAGATAAGCAGCAGCATAATAACCTTTAAAGAAAAACATTTCTTTATTACAGCTGATATAAATCCTGCAATACATCTGCAGTGTGTCTACTTCCTGCTTTCATGGAAGCAGACATATTGGTCACATCTTGTTTACAAATTAGCTGCTCTGCTGCGGCAGATGAGATTCCTGAGCTAACACAGTTGAGGGATCAAATTATGGTGGTGATTAGTCACAGATGAGGGGGGATTAGACAGGCTAACCTCTCTAAATACATACAGGGTGCATTTCTCTATGTCCCGTTCAGGTCCACTTTAATTGTCCCCCAGAGGGGCTCACAATCTAATCCCTTCCACAGTCTAGGGCTAATTTAGAGGGAAGCCAATTAGCTTATCTGTATGTTTTTGGGATGTGGGAGGAAACGGGAGTGCCCGGAGGAAACCCAGACAGACACGGGGAGAACATACAAACTCCGTGCAGATAATACGGTTTTTTGTGAATTAGACTTAATATCCCGTATACTTGCAACTGTCCCATCATGCACTGCTTCCTTTACCCGCAGCATGAAGAAGTTTGGATCTGTAAGGCTGGTTTCACACCAGGATGTTGCGTTTTAGGGGACGTTAAGGTCGAATAACGTGCCCCTGACGCAATGCCTGGTGCTCTCTGATGTGGACGTCAGAGTGAGCCGCGTTGTGCAGCTCACTCTGGCGTCCGTGATGCGTACTCTTGGACGCATGCGGCATCACGTGGTCCCGCCCGGCCAGTCGCCGCACAGAGCGGCCGCTCTAGGAAGTAAACACTGCACGTCACTGAGTGCAGTGAATATTAATTAGCCATGTGCCTGGCCGCTCTCCGCTCCCCCCCAACATTACTGAGCATGTGCAAGCAGTCTAATGCGGCTCTGCCGCTTATAAAGTACTGCATGCACTACGTTGTCTAATGGCGCAGCGTTACTAAGTAACGCAACGTGGGCACTGTGAACAGCCCATTGATTTTTCATTGCTGTGCGGTGGGGTGCGTTACAGGCTGCTCTAACGTGCGCCTGTAACGTCCCACTGTGAAACCAGCCTTAATGTACGCAGCACCACTAGCATATTTTAACCTGCTGGGCGGTCTGGACGAGCTCAGCTCGTTCAGTACCGCCGGAGCCTGCCGCTCAGGCCCTGCTGGGCCGATTTGGCTCAAATAAAAAGCAGCACACGCAGCCGGCACTTTGCCAGCCGCGTGTGCTGCCTGATCGCCGCCGCTCTGCGGCGATCCGCCGCGAGCAGCGGCGAAAGAGGGTCCCCCCAGCCGCCTGAGCCCAGCGTAGCCGGAACAAAAAGTTCCGGCCAGCGCTAAGGGCTGGATCGGAGGCGGCTGACGTCAGGACGTCGGCTGACGTCGATGACGTCACTCCGCTCGTCGCTATGGCGACGATGTAAGCAAAACAAGGAAGGCTGCTCATTGCGGCCTTCCTTGTTTATTCTGGGCGCTGGAGGCGATCGGAAGAACGCCTCCGGAGCGCCGTCTAGTGGGCTTTCATGCAGCCAACTTTCAGTTGGCTGCATGAAATAGTTTTTTTTTATTAAAAAAAAACCCTCCCGCAGCCTGCCTGGCGATCTTAATAGAACGCCAGGCAGGATACCCGAAGTGACGTGTGACATGATGAGATAGACGTGTATGTACAGTGCCTGGCATACAAATAACTATGCTGTGTTCCTTTTTTTTCTTTCTCTGCCTGAAAGAGTTAAATATCAGGTAAGTAAGTGGCTGACTCAATACTGACTCAGACAGGAAGTGACTACAGTGTGACCTTCACTGATAAGAAATTCCCCTTTTTTTCTCTTTCTTGCTCTCAGAAGCCATTTTCTGCTAGGAAAGTGTTTCATAGTTGAAATTTCGTATCAGTGAGGCCACACTGTAGTCACTTCCTGTCTGAGTCAGGACTGAGTCAGCCACTTACATACCTGATATTTAACTCTTTCAGGCAGAGAAAGAAAAAAAAGGAAAACAGCATAGTTATTTGTGTGCGACGCACTGTACATACCCATGTCTATCTCATCATATCACATGTCACTTGGGGTATCCTTTAAAGGGAACTAAGCACCCTTTCTTTCACTGGAATTTCTCCTGGCATGGAAGTTGCCACGTGTGCCCCTCCCCACATTCCTTATTTATATTAGTCAGAGATGCTATCTTGACACATTCACTCTAGATAATCTCTTTGAAGAAACTGTACTAATTACCGACCCCCCTCTGTTGATGAAAAGGTATTGTTTACTTCTTGGTAATGACTACAATAAAACAATTAGCTTCCTGAAATCCCTGCAGCTGGGGACGGACGGGCAAGCCTGCTGGAGTAGGCTAATAAAACTACTTTGGATGTAAAGTAAAAGGTAAAATGGAAGCCTATTTTAATAATGAGACATATTGTTGGTATGCATATTTGAGATGTGTTGGGTGCTAAAAATGGTGCTTGGTTCAGTTTAAAAGGCCTTCTTGCTAAAAAGCTATGCATTAAATTTGCATTTGCCTAACAGCTCACAGGCAAAGCTGTGTTCACAGACATACACATGTATCTGCAAGCATGCCTTGCAGACACAAATGGGCAGGTGTACATACAACATTCATGAACCCACACAACGCAACGTTCTGACAACACTAATATTAACCATTTAGGTGCACTTTCAGCTTTTTTTACACATTCTTTTGCCCTTTCTGGCACCCGAGGAAGCATGTACAGACCCCCGAAACATGTTGCTTTTAGTTCCCAGTAATCATCTTCTTTACATACTGCTGTGTCATTTTGTGTGTTGTTGTTTTACTACCCTCCTGCTCACTAGCTATATATTTCCTAATTATGCCTGGGTGGCGTGCCTTCGTATTTTTTTTTTTTATACATACATTTATACCTTTTGTTCTAGTGGTGGGAAGGGACCCATATGTTTGCTAAAACATTGGCATGCAATTTAACCACTTAAAGAGACTCTGAAGCGAGAATAAATCTCGCTTCAGAGCTCAAAGTTAGCAGGGGCACGTGTGCCCCTGCTAAACCGCCGCTATCGCGCCGCACAAAGGGGGTCCCTTCACCCCCAAACCCACCCCAGCACGACTTGGTCATGCATTTGGTCGCTCCTGGAGGCAGGGCTAATGGCTGCAGCCCTGCCTCCAGTCGCGTCTGTCAGCGGCGCATCGCCGCCTCTCCCCCGCCCCTCTCAGTGAAGGAAGACTGAGAGGGGCGGGGGAGAGGCGGAGATACGCGCTGACAGACGCGCGTGGGGCAGGGCTGCGGCGGTTAGCCCTGCCCCAACCAGGAAGCGCTCCCCCGCATTACTGAGGGGGATTTGGGGGTGAAGGGACCCCCGTTAAGCCGCGGGATAGCGGCGGTTTAGCAGGGGCACACATGCCCCTGCTAACTCTGAGGTCTGAAGCGAGATTTATTCTCGCTTCAGTCTCTCTTTAAAGAGAACCCGAGGGGGGATTTAATTATGTTACTGGGGCACAGAGGCTGGTTGTGGACACTAAGACCAGCCTCTGTTGCCCCATGCAGGGGCGTAGCAATAGGGGGTGCAGAGGTTGCGACCGCATCGGGGCCCTTGGGCCAGAGGGGCCCCGTAGGGCCCTCCCTGAACTGCAGTATTAGCTCTCTATTGGTCCTGTGCTCATAATAATTACTTTTATAGATACTTTGAATAGTGATAATCATTAACAAACTGTTCCCCATCCCCTTCTTGCACCTCTGACACTGTAGTTGCCATTGGCAAGTTTTGGCGCGCTGTATCAATTGTTATGTATAGAGCGCTTGGGGGGGCCCCCATGTAAAACTTGCATCGGGGCCCAAAGCTCCTAAGCTACACCACTGGCCCCATGCTATGCCTCCAGGACCCCCCTGCGCACCGCTATACCCCCCGCAGTGCTGGCGACACGCAGCGTGTCTGTCAGCGCCGCTCCCCCGCCTCGGCGCTACCCCCCTGTGTCCCTTCCCTCCCGCTGATAGGAGGGAAGTGACACGGGCGGGTAGCGCCGATACGGAGGAGGCGGGGGAGCGGCGCTGACAGACAGCGCATAGGTAAACATTGTGCTGGCGACACACTGCGTGTCACCAGCACTGCAGGGGGTATAGCGGCGCGCAGGGGGGTCCTGGAGGCATAGCATGGGGCAACGGAGGCTGATCTTAGTGTGCACAACCAGCCTCTGTGCCCCAGTAACATAATTAAATCCCACCTCGGGTTCTCTTTAAGCCTAACTGGACAGATAGTGTATATTTGTCCAGTGTATTTGTGGAGAGTGCACCACAAGTTTGTTACTAAATGAGGCACATGTGGTATCATTTTAACCGTGACGAGTTGTAGAATACATTTTGGGGTGTCTTAAAGCTAGGACGCACGTCACATAAAAAATGGGTAGGGACAAACTCAATCCAACATAAAAAAAGTATTTTTCAAAATTATGATCAAACTTGGGAAAGTCTTAGCACAGCTACCAGAGACATATGTGGTAAAATGTTAACCCTGATAAGTTGTAGGATGGAGTTTAGAGAGTTTTAGGCTTGAGGCCCTAGTCTTGCGTATTCTTTTAGTCGCAAACTGAATGCAATAACATTTTCGTCTATTCTGTACCAAAATAAAAGACTTGTAAAATAAAAACAAAGTGACAGAAAATAAGAGAAAAAACATGTATTGTTACCTTAGGAACATGGCTTTTTAAATATGTATGCCATGAGGGTATATTGCTATTATTTTTGCAAATAAGGTCTCATAATCATCGATAGTGTACAATGAGAAAACAAAAAACACAAAGCAGAAAAAAGGCACCTTTATTTCCAAAAACAATATTGTCACCATACATTGTGGTAGGAACATATTCTAAATGTTGTAATAACCAGGATGGATAAGCAAATACAATTTGTGGGTTTAACTTATACTTAGCACTGTTTATGGTAAAGCTATAATGGATGTAAATGGAGAAATAATGTTTTTTTTTCTATTTTTTACCTTAATTTCCCTTTAAAATGCATAGAAAATAAGGTAGCTAAACAAAATGTTCACACACTAAAAGCCTAATTTGTCCTGAAAAAAAACAATATATAGATCATTTAGGTGTGATAAGTATTAATAAAGTTATTGGTGAATGACTGGGAGCAGCGCTGCTATGCAGGGCCGGTTTAAGCAACAATGGGGCCCCAGGGCAAAATAAACCTGGGGGTCCCCCCAACAGATACCCCGGAACAAAAATCGGCATTAAGGGACCTTTTTTGGAGCTGACCAATCGGTCAGAGCTCCACATTCTGGCTATCCCAGCCTGCTCGGGGGACAAGGGGTTACAAAGTTTCAGGAGGGGGAACCCACATAATTAAAAAAAAATTCCCACACTCTAAACATAAAAAAAATTGGGAAAATAGGAAAAAAATGCCAGGGATCTTCATGCAGCCATATTGCGACTGTATAGCGATCCCTGGCCAAAGCGTTGCGGCTGCTTATGGACCACCTGGAAACCCCGTCAGGAAATTTATTGCTCTTTCTTTTGATGCATGTAACATTACACTACCAATAGGTTTGCTACTAAAAGTGACATTTACCGCATTTAAAAGTATACTTTTTTCCTTCGAAACTTTAAAATTGATTTTCTCAAAAACTATAAGGTCTTTTTGAAAAAAATGTTTTCCTCTTGTAGCCACTGGGGGCCCCTACAGGCTCTGGGGCCCTGGGGCAGTTGCCTCATTTGCCTCTATGGTAGCGCCGGCCCTGCTGCTATGTGAAAATTGCTCTCTTCCTGAAGTGGTTAAGACAGTATTCTGCATATAAAATACATCCCCTGAATTGGGGCTATAAAAGAACGGCAGAGCCAGAAACAATCACAGACGGCGACGCTTTGTGCACATGCGGTAAGCGGGGCGTTTCAGAGAGCTTGAAGGACTGTTTGCATCTACAGTTGTCTACAATGTTTTTTACCTTTTCAAAATAAAATGCATTTTTTTCTGAAACCTTTCCTCTGTTATATTTTTAAATGTTCAATATTTATGAACAACTATCGAATCCGCTGTGCCAGGGGTGCCTCTAGTCATTTTGTCACTCCAGGCGAGAAAACCTGTGCCCCCCAAGCCCCTCCCCTCCAGGAAAATAATCATAATGCAGCATCGTTTCACCAGAAAATAATAATAATGCGGCAGTGTTTCATCAGAAAATAATAGTAATTATCGTAATTCAGAATCGTAATTCACCAGAAAATAATCGTAATGTGGCAATGTTTCACCAGAAAATACACTTATTGCAGCAGCAGTTCACCGGAAAATATTCGTAAGGTGGCAGCGTTTCACCAGAAAATACACTTATTGCAGCAGCATTTCACCAGAAATTAATCATAGGGCAGCAGCGTTTCACCAGAAAATAATCATAATGCGGCAGCGTTGTCAGAAAATAATCGTAATGCGGAAGCGTTACCAGAAAATACACGTAATCCGAGCAGAGGGAAAGAGTAGAGAGGGAGAGGCAGCATAAGATGTAAGAGGGGGGTAGAGGAACAGAGAGGGGGAGGGATAGACAGCATACGATGGAAGAGGGTGCAGAGAAACAGAGGGGAGAGGGAGAGACAGCATAAGATGGAAGAGAGTGCAGAGGAACAGAGAGGGGTAGAGACAGCATAAGATGGAAGAGGGGGCAGAGGAACAGAGAGAGGAGAGGGAGAGACAGCACAGCACTAAAGCACAGGTTTACAGCTTTACCAGCCTACAGCCTAACCAGCTTTCAAAGAAAACTCTAGTATCAAAAGAGCAGGGCACATTCTAGCAGTTATAACAGTACTGGGAGTCTGCACACAGGACAGGAAGTGTTCTTAGCAGCCTGCCTGCCTACCTTCTCTTCTGCCTGTGCATGCAGCTTATCATCTCTGGAGTAGTGATGGGCCGTTCGTGAACGAGCCGGCTCTAAGAGCCGGCTCTTTGCTGCGAATGACAAGAGCCGGTTCTCAGTTTTGAAAGAGCCGATGCCTCAGCCGCCCCACTGAGCTCTGCTTTGCTCTGCAATAAAGAGCGTTGAGGCATGTTGGGAGATGTAGTCCTCCTCTTGCAGCTTGTAGGAGTGTATGGGGCGGAGCAGAGCAGTAGAAGGAGGGATTGCCCCAGTCAGAGAAGCAGTCTGGAATTGTCATGGAGACGGAGGCGGGGCTTTTACTCCGATTCTGAGTGGTGTTTAGTGATATTTAATGAAGAGCCGATTCAGAGCCGTAAGAGCTGGCTCTTTAATGGGAGCCGATTCAGAAGAGCCGATTCTCTGAAAAGAGCCGGAATTCCCATCACTACTCTGGAGCAGAAACTTCCCTTCTCCCGGCTGTGTTGCTGTCTTGTGCGGGGGTGGGGCTCCAACACGGACACATCACATTCTTCTCTCTGTGACTGCATCTGTCCCCTGGCTGTCTCGCTCCAGTGTCTGTGTGCAGCCAGTGACACAGGTGGGGGGTCAGACTGTCGGGGGCATAAGCTGGCTGGCCGCTGGCTCCTGGTTTGACTGGCGTGGGGCGGAGTTAAAGGCTGGGCCACACGAGGTAAACACTTTACCTGTGTGGCTACTGAGAAGAAGGGGCACGGCGTTAAAGAAGGAGCCTGGCAGAGAAGAGTAGTATTGATTGCTCTATTGGCTGGGGAGAAGTGGAGGTGGAGGCACTGCTGAGCACATGGTAGCGTGCCGAGCACCGGGGACTGAGTCGGGAGGTAATATAATATTAAAAAAAAAAAAAAACATGGTCACGGTAGCAGAGGCGGGGGAATGCACCTCACCACTTCATGGTGCCTCACCACCTCATGGCGCCCCAGGCAACCGCCTATACCTGCCTGGTGGGTGAGACGCCCCTGCGCTGTGCTATCATTTCACACCGTTAGAGATTTCCTGTGCTGGAATCTCCTGATTGTCACGTCTTTTGTGTCTCTGTCTTCGGCTGAAGCGCGAGGACTCCGCGGTCTCCGTATTCAGAATGTGACAGTCACAAACATCATGCAGTTCCCTCCAGGCTCTCGGAACATTGTGTGAACAGCAGGAGAGAGACCGACTGCCAGCGGCTGCAGCGACCTCCGCCAGACACAGCGAGGTTTCCGCGTCACTGAAAGCGTCGGGGAGAGGTGTGAATAACGCGGCTTATGAGAACACGACATTCCCTTCACTTGCGAGATGCAAATGGCTGTTCTGGATGAGCGATAAGCCAGCGGTGGCTACAGAACGCGTTCTAAAGATCAGCGGGAATGAATTTTAACATGAAGTAGCGCTAAACATATCCTCTGTGTAGCGGTATTAAATTCACATAGCGGAGGCAGCCGGGTGTGATACTGTATGCACGTTGCTTTGACAAAAGCATGAGACTCTGACATATGTAACAAAGCAGCTCCTTACAGCCGAACCAACCATTATACGATCTGTTGAATCGTTACACCGCCCACTGAGCTCGCTTATAAATCCCCCATACAGATTTGTGACATTCCTCTGATTCGTAGGGTCAAAGAGAGGTCCAAAGACCCCCAAGGAGACCAAAAGAAAGATGCAAACCAGCTGCTACTAAAGACACACACACCAGGAACTGTTTTATTTGATTGGGTGCATACACATATCCAATTTTGATTGGCCAATCACTGACCAATTTTACAACCTCCATGTAGTATGAGGGCAAACAGATTTTGAGCATGGTGAGCAGATTACATGAAAGTGGCAAAATTGGCCAATCCTAATTGGATGTGTGTGACAAGCTAAAGTTGCATAAAATGTGCACATAATTTACATCAACTCAGTATCAATACCATCTCATTAATCTTCCCTAATCATAGCTATTAGCCCTAGAAATATAAGCCTTTTTTTAATATATATTTTACTGGTGTAGGCTTCAACAAAAATGGTTTGGAAGGGTCACTGGGGGAGATTTATCAACGCAATACCGACAGTTTTTTTCTTGTTAATCTGTTCTAACCAGCAGGGAGAACAGTTCTGCATGATAATAAGAACATTCTTAAATCCTAGTAATAGTGGCAGTTTAGCATGGATTTCTAGAGCTGCACTACAGTTAAGAGAAGTGCAAATCCATTTCTTAATTGGCGCAGATTAACCACTTGAGGACCACAGTCTTTTTGCCCCTTAAGGACCAGAGCCTTTTTTTCCATTCAGACCACTGCAGCTTTCACGGTTTATTGCTCGGTCATACAACCTACCACCTAAATGAATTTTACCTCCTTTTCTTGTCACTAATAAAGCTTTCTTTTGGTTCTATTTAATTGCTGCTGCGAGTTTTACTTTTTATTATATTCATCAAAAAAGACATGAATTTTGTCAAAAAAATGACTTTTTTTACTTTCTGTGCTGACATTTTTCAAATAAAGTAAAATTTCTGTATACATGCAGCACAAAAAATGTGGACAAACATGTTTTTGATAAAAAAAAACCCATTCAGTGTATTTATTGGATTGGGTAAGGCCCGGTTCACACTTGCGGTGGCCCTCCGGAATCGCCGTGCCGAAACCGCACCGCCTGCAGAACGGACGGAACGGACGCACGGCATAGCAATTAAAGCCTATGCGTCCGTTCACATGGGTCCGTTCTGCAGAACCGGAGCCGGATCGGATCCGGGCCGGATCCGGACTCCGGCCTCCGTTCCAACATGCGCTATTTTTTCATCCGGCCCCTCCGGCAGCCGTATCCGGGGCGGAGCCGGACTGCACCATCCGGCCAATACAAACAAATGGGAACCGGAGGCCGCACAACACACTGGCTGAGAAATCCGGATGTTCTACCCCACTTCCTATGCGGATTTTTGCGGCGATATTGGCTGGGGACACATGGGCAAGCATTTTGGAGTGGAGCAGCACGAGCTGGAGGTGTTGGCAGGATGTTGGCAGCATGTCGGAGGTGGAGGTGAGTGCTAAACAGCAGAGGGCCTGATTCCACAGGTCCCCCTTCTGCTGACCTCCCAGACCCCAACATTTTTTTTTTTTTTTTACGTTAACTTTGCCAAACGGATCCGGATCGCATCCTGATTACCACCTGATGCAACCTGACCGGATCCGGATCGGATCAGAACCGTACGGTTCCGATCCGGATCCGGTCCGGATCCGGTCAGGTCATCCGGTCCGTTTGGCAAACAACCGCTAATGTGAACCGGGCCTAAAAGTTATAGCGTTTACAAACTATGGTGCAAAAAGTGAATTTTCCCATTTGGAAGCATCTCTGACTTTTCTGAGCACCTGTCATGTTTCATGAGGGGCTAAAATTCCAGGATAGTATAGATACCCCCCAAATGACCCCATTTTGGAAAGAAGACATCCCAAAGTATTCAGTAAGAGGCATGGTGAGTTCATAGAAGATTTTATTTTTTGTCACAAGTTAGCGGAAAATGACACTTTGTGACAAAAAAAAAAAAGTTTCCATTTATTCTAACTTGCGACAAAAAAAAATGAAATCTGCCACGGACTCGCTATGCTCCCCTCTGAATACCTTAAAGTGTCTACTTTTCAAAATGGGGTCATTTGTGGGGTGTGTTCACTGTCCTGGCATTTTGGGGGGTGCCTAATTGTAAGCACCCCTGTAAAGCCTAAAGATGCTCATTGGACTTTGGGCCCCTTAGCGCAGTTAGGGTCCAAAAAAGTGCCACACATGTGGTACCACCGTACTCAGGAGAAGTAGTATAATGTGTTTTGTGGTGTATTTTTACACATACAGATGCTGGGTGAGAGAAATATCTCTGTAAATGACAATTATTTGATTTTTTTTACACACAATTGTCCATGTACAGAGATATTTCTCCCACCCAGCATGGGTATGTATAAAAATACACCCCAAAACACATTATACTACTTCTTCTGAGTACGGCGATACCACATGTGTGACACTTTTTTGCAACCTAGGTGCGCTAAGGGGCCTAACGTCCTACTCACAGGTCATTTTGAGGCATTTGGATTCTAGACTACTCATCACGGTTTAGGGCCCCTAAAATGCAAGGGCAGTATAGGAACCCCACAAGTGACCCCATTTTAGAAAGAAGACACCCAAAGGTATTCCGTTAGGAGTATGGTGAGTTCATAGAAGATTTTATTTTTTGTCACAAGTTAGCGGAAAATGACACTTTGTGAAAAAAAACAATTAAAATCAATTTCCGCTAACTTGTGACAAAAAAATAAATAATCTTCTATGAACTCACCATACTCCTAACGGAATACCTTGGGGTGTCTTCTTTCTAAAATGGGGTCATTTGTGGGGTTCCTATACTGCCCTGGCATTTTAGGGGCCCTAAACCGTGAGTAGTTGTCTTGAAACCAAATGTTGCAAAATGACCTGTGAAATCCTAAAGGTACTCATTGGACTTTGGGTGTAAAAAAGTGCCACACATGTGGTACCGCCGTACTCAGGAGAATAGTATAATGTGTTTTGTGGTGTATTTTTACACATACAGATGCTGGGTGGGAGAAACATCTCTGTAAATGACAATTATTTGATTTTTTTTACACACAATTGTCCATGTACAGAGAGATTTCTCCCACCCAGCATGGGTATGTGTAAAAATACACCCCAAAACACATTATACTACTTCTCCTGAGTACGGCGGTACCACATGTGACACTTTTTTGCAGCCTAGCTGCGCTAAGGGGCCCAACGTCCTATTCACAGGTCATTTTGAGGCATTTGTTTTCTAGACTACTCCTCACGGTTTAGGGCCCCTAAAATGCCAGGGCAGTATAGGTACCCCACAAGTGACCCCATTTTAGAAAGAAGACACCCCAAGGTATTCCGTTAGGTGTATGGCGAGTTCATAGAAGATTTTATTTTTTGTCACAAGTTAGTGAAAAATGACACTTTGTGAAAAAACAATAAACATCAATTTCCGCTAACTTCTGACAAAAAAATAAAATCTTCTATGAACTCGTCATACACCTAACAGAATACCTTGGGGTGTCTTTTTTTCTAAAATGGGGTCACTTGTGGGGTTCCTATACCACCCTGGCATTTTACGGGCCCTAAACCGTGAGTAGTCTGGAAACCAAATTTCTCAAAATGACTGTTCAGGGGTATAAGTATCTGCAAATTTTGATGACAGGTTGTATTGGGCCTGATCTGATGGATAGGAGTGCTAGGGGGGTGACAGGAGGTGATTGGTGTCTCAGGGGGTGGTTAGAGGGGAAAATAGATGCAATCAATGCACTGGGGAGATGATCGGAAGGGGGTCTGAGGGGGATCTGAGGGTTTGGCCGAGTGATCAGGAGCCCACACGGGGCAAATCAGGGTCTGATCTGATGAGTAGGTGTGCTAGGGGGTGACAGGAGGTGATTGATGGGTGTCTCAAGGTGTGATTAGAGGGGGAAAATAGATGCAAGCAATGCACTGGCGAGGTGATCAGGGCTGGGGTCTGAGGGTGTGGGCGGGTGATCGAGTGCCCTAGGGGCAGATTAGGGTCTAATCTGATGGGTAACAGTGACAGGTGGTGATAGGGGGTGATTGATGGGTAATTAGTGGGTGTTTAGGGTAGAGAACAGATGAAAACACTGCACTTGGGAGGTGATCTGACGTCGGATCTGCGGGCGAGCTATTGGTGTGGGTGGGTGATCAGATTGCCCGCAAGGGGCAGGTTAGGGGCAGATTGATGGGTGGCAGTGACAGGGGGTGATTGATGGGTGGCAGTGACAGGGGGTGATTGATGGGTGATTGACAGGTGATCAGTGGGTTATTACAGGGAAGAACAGTTGTAAATATTGAACTGGCGAATTGATAAGGGGGGTCTGAGGGCAATCTGAGCGTGTAGGTGGGTGATTGGGTGCCCGCAAGGGGCAGATTAGGGTCTGATCTGATGGGTAACAGTGACAGGTGGTGATAGGGGGTGATTGATGGGTAATTAGTGGGTGTTTAGGGTAGAGAACAGATGTAAACACTGCACTTGGGAGGTGATCTAACGTCGGATCTGCGGGCGATCTATTGGTGTGGGTGGGTGATCAGATTGCCTGCAAGGGGCAGGTTAGGGGCTGATTGATGGGTGGCAGTGACAGGAGGTGATTGATGGGTGATTGACAGGTGATCAGTGGGGATAGAGGTATACAGTACACAGGGGGGGGGGGGGGGGGTCTGGGGAGAATCTGAGGGGTGGGGGGTGATCAGGAGGGAGCAGGGGGCAGTCTAGGGTTAAAAAAAAATAGTTTTGACAGATAGTGACAGGGAGTGATTGATGGGTGATTAGGGGGGTGATTGGGTGTAAACATGGGTCTGGGAGGTGGGCGGGGGTCTGAGTGGTGGTGTGGGCTATCAGGGGGCAGGGGGGGAGAAATCAGTGTGCTTGGGTGCAGACTAGGGTGGCTGCAGCCTGCCCTGGTGGTCCCTCGGACCCTGGGACCACCAGGGCAGGAGGCAGCCTGTATAATAGGCTTTGTATACATTACAAAGCCTATTATACACTTTCCGTGCGGCGATCGGGGTGCTAGTAACCCGCCGGCGCTTCCGAACGGCCAGCGGGTTACAACGCAGGGGGGGGGGGGGGGGGGGGGGCGGAGCCAGTCGCCGGCGGCTGATCGCGTCACGAATGACGCGATCGCCGCATAACCACGCCCGCCGCCACCGCCAATGGACGTATTGCGGTCGTTTGGGCCCAGCCCTTGCCGCCGCCCATCGGCTTAAGGCGGTCGGCAAGTGGTTAAGAAGTGCTTGATAGCAGTTCTACAGCTGTAGAATTGCAGGCTAGACATGATTGCAGAGTGCAGGCTAGACATGATTTGTGATGTGCTCCGCATAGGCAAACGCAGGGGAGGATTGCAGCTACCCAGAATCCCCCCCTCAGACCAGGGGCGGTGTAGTGTCTGGGGACAGGCACAAGTTGAGACACCAGAATACCTGCAAGTATCCTGCAGCTCACAGCACTGCCCCTTTCTTTCCTTGCTACAGTTGACTTTGGCTGGAGCAGCAGCGTGTGTACAGAGCATGGAGCAGCAGCGTGTGTACAGAGCATGGAGCAGCAGCGTGTGTACAGAGCATGGAGCAGCCGTGTGTGTACAGAGCATGGAGAAGCAGCGTGTGTACAGAGCATGGAGCAGCAGCGTGTGTACAGAGCATGGAGCAGCAGCGTGTGTACAGTGCATGGAGCAGCAGCGTGTGTACAGTGCATGAAGCAGCAGCGTGTGTACAGAGCATGGAGCAGCAGTGTGTGTACAGAGCATGGAGCAGCAGCGTGTGTACAGTGCATGGAGCAGCAGCGTGTGTACAGTGCATGGAGCAGCAGCGTGTGTACAGAGCATGGAGCAGCAGCGTGTGTACAGAGCATGGAGCAGCAGCGTGTGTACAGAGCATGGAGCAGCAGCGTGTGTACAGAGCATGGAGCAGCAGCGTGTGTACAGAGCATGGAGCAGCAGTGTGTGTACAGAGCATGGAGCAGCAGCGTGTGTACAGAGCATGGAGCAGCAGAGTGTGTACAGAGCATGGAGCAGCAGCGTGTGTACAGAGCATGGAGCAGCAGCGTGTGTACAGAGCATGGAGCAGCAGTGTGTGTACAGAGCATGGAGCAGCAGCGTGTGTACAGAGCATGGAGCAGCAGTGTGTGTACAGAGCATGGAGCAGCTCTGGGGAACTTAACAGAGCCAGGTATAAGGCTACTGTGTGAAGGCTCTGTGAACTGCTTTTGATCGATCCCATTGTCGATAGAGAGTAGATCGGACATTAAAGAAATAATTGTCAGATCCTGTCGGTCGGACGGGAAATTGCATTATATGTACCCAGCATGATATCCTACCATATTATTATACTGTATTGTGCGTGGCTGAGGGAAACCTTTCAGGAACCCCCTCTTAAAAATCCTGGGTTTGCCCCTGCTCCTCCCCCCTGCTGAATTCCTCCTCAGAGCCTGCAGCTATCAATACAGCAGGTGTGTTGGTTACCTCAGCAACAGCAATTCCCCTCACACACTGCACTGTCTGAGAGACCTTCCTAGCTCCTCCTATTAAACAACAGTTTGAGAAGGAATCTGCACTATCTAATGATTTCTTAAGATGCCTGAGACAATTCTGCATGGATTTCTAAAAACCTACTAATATTTTGTCTTAGACACTCTTGATAAATCTGGCCCACTGTGTTAAGACGCCCACACATCTAGCAACGTATGAGCTAGTTAGATGCAGTTTAGGCACAGATTACGTGTGAGCAGCCCTAGAACCTATATAACTTAGATGTGTCTGTATTTAAAGGGAATGAGGTGGCAATCCGCTACGCGAGTAGCAGGGCTGTTAGCAGAGATTTATGTTACCTGCTTCAACAATGGTATGTGGAACACAGGACTACACTTCCCATAATTCCCAGCAGTGGCTATAGGCCGCTAGCACACAGCTGAAAACACTCAAATCTTCCATCCCCAACCAGGTAAATGGGTAAAAGGGAACATTTTATGACCTCTTCTCCATTCACACTCCACATTCATTTCACCTGCTCTGCTTTCCTCACCTTGCTTAGATTCTCATGAACTGTTAGCTCTCCTGAAATCTCTTTCTCCCCCCAGCAGCTCAAAAACCTCACAGACGCCTGACCCAGTACCTCAGTGCCAACTCACTGCTAGACCTGCTGCAATCTGGATTTCGTCCTGCACACTCAACCGAAACTGCTCAATGACCTTGCCCTAGCTAAAGCTGAAGGTAAATACTCCATTCTCCTCGTCCTTGACCTTTCAGTAGCTTTTGACACAGTAGATCATCCCCTACTCCTCCAGTCCCCAACCCGGTCCATGGGCATTCATGACCTCGCCCTGACCTGCCTTTAATCCTACCTCTCCAACCGCTCCTTCACGACCTCCTTCAATGAGTCCTCATCCACCCCCAACTACCTCTCGGTGGGAGTCCCCCAAGGCTCAGTTCTTGGACCCCTACTGTTTTCCCTATACACATTCTCCATTGGCAAGTTTATCTCCTCCATGGGTTTTAACTATCATCTGTATGCAGATGACACCCAGATCTACCTCCACACCCCTGACATATCGATCACTACCATGGACAAGGTCTCCTCCTGCCTATCAGCCATCTCCTCCTGGATGTCCGCTAGGTTCCTGAAACTAAATCTAGACAAAACGGAATTTATGATCTTCCCACCCCGGCCATCCCTGAACCTCCCAGATGTGCATGTCACTGTCAACCACACTACCATTCTCCCTACCTCTCAAGCCCGCTGTCTGGGAGTCGCCCTGGACTCCGCACTCTCCTTCACTCCTCACATCCAAAACCTCACAAAGTCCTGCAACTTACACCTTCGTAACATCTGTAAGATTCGCCCTTTCCTGACCTCTGCCACCACCAAACTCCTCATCCATGCCCTCATAATTTCCCGCCTTGACTACTGCAATGCCCTTCTGTCTGATCTCCCTATGACCCGAATAGCCCCACTGCAGTCCATCATGAATGCGTCAGCCAGAATTATCCACTCCTCTCATCGCTCCACCATGGCGGATCCCCTCCTTGAATCCCTCCACTGGCTTCTTATCCAGTCCAGAATCAGATTCAAGATACTGTGTCTGACCTACAAATCTGTCCACAAAACCTCTCCAACCTACATTTCTGATCTTACTCAGAGGTACACACCTAGCAGCTCACTCCGCTCCTCCAATGAACTTCACCTGACTGCCCCCCGCATCACCCAGTACCATGCACGCCTCCAGGACTTCTCAAGAGCTGCTCCATCACTATGGAACTCCCTACCTCCACCCATTAGGGCAGCCCCCTACTTCAACATCTTCAAGAAGGCCCTCAAAACTCACATTTTCACTCTGGCCTACCCCCCACCCCACCTCACAAGTGCTCTAAGCCCGCAGCTGAACTCTGGTCCCCTACCTGTCGTGTCCCTACCTCTCCCTCTAGCTTGTAAGCATTTGGGCAGGGTCCTTCTCCTTTTGTGTCCTACCTGATCATGCCCCTCCATTACCGTACACCCCTCTTATGGATCTGAGTGAACTCCACTTGCCTAATCTCCATGCTCCCATACAGTGACTAAGCATTACCTTGTACTCATACTGTGCTGTGTGATCTGATTGCTTGTATTCCTGTATTGTCGTATTGCTGTCTGTCACCCCTAAATATTGTCTGTAACCTAAACTAATGTCCAGTGCTGCGTAATATGTTGGAGCTTTATACATACAAAAAATAAATAAATAAATAATGGTTAACTTAAAGCTAAAAAACACCCGCACCTTGAAAAAAAATAAAAAAAATAAAGACATACTAAGTTTTAGGAGCTGTTTTTTTTTTTTTTAGTTTAATTAAAACTCCATGTCATTATCCACGTCTATTTTTGAACGTATGTATCTTCTCTTCCTCATCTGTGTTCTTCAGCTTAAAAGTAAACCATCTAAGTAGAACTGAACTGTAACTAAACTAATCTCTGCTGTAAAAAAAAACACCTGACATTTTAACTCAGTTTCACTTTTGCAGGGAGCACTGAAAGGGTTAAGCCAGTGTTTACTGTGTGTGGAAAGCTACTTAAAGGGAACCTTAACTGAGAGGGATCTGGATGTTTCCTTTTAAACAATACCAGTTGCCTGGCAGTCCTGCTGATCTCTTTGGTTGCGATAGTGGCTGAATCGCACACCTGAAACAAGCATGCATCTAATCCAGCTTGATTTCAGTCAGAGCACCTGATCTACATGCTTGTTGAGGGGCTGTGGCTAAATGTATGAGAGACACAGGATCAGCAGGAGAGTCAGGCAACTGGTGTTATTTTAAAATGAAAAAATACATATCTTTCTCAGTTTAGGTTCCCTTTAAGTAGATCTCCTTCAGTCTATTCACAGCTGCTGATAAGAAACACTTGATCTGGCTAAACAAACACAGAACAGTGAATTTCTTCAGCAAATATATGTGGAATAAAGACTTTTTATTGTGTGCTGTGCACGAGTTTGGGTTCGCTTTAAAGGAAACCTGAGACGGTAGACTGTGCCTGATTTATACTTACCAGAGGCTTGCTCCAGCCCCATGTGGACCGTTGTCTCCCTTGCTGTCCTCCCCGACCGCTCTGTTGTCCGTAGAAAGTTCCAATAGTTTGGCCAGTGTGGCAGTCGCAGAACGTTCCCGGGCACAGGGGGCGCACAGATCTGGCCCTCGCATGCGCAGAAGAATCCCAACTGGCCAAACTATCAGAGAGAGAACAGGAGAACTGAGCAGTCGGGGAGGATGGCGAGGGAGTCCACAGTCCTCATGGGGCTGGAAAAAGCCCCAGGTAAGTATAAATCAGGCACAGTGTACCGCCTCAGGTATACATTAAGGCTATGTTCACATTATAAATCGCAAGCACGATCGCATGTGCTGAGCATTTTTGTGAGCGATTTTTTTCAAGCAATTCCTATCGTTTTCTGAGCGTTGGGCGATTTTATCTAAGCGCTTTTGATGAGCCGTTGAGATTTTCACTTCCTGATATCAGTCAGGAAGTGATCTCTTTGACCTCGGAAATGAATAAATGCAATGTATTTATTCTTAAAAGTGCTGGGAAAATCGCTAAACAAAGTGCTTTGTACCTGCCATTGAGCCAAAGCGCTCAGAAAATGGTACAGGAAGGAGGAAGTGTTTGTAGTCACATGACCGCAGCTTTGAACGCATCGTGGGAGGCACCGAGGGACGATCTAAGAAGACGACTGATGGGTAAGATTAACCACCCCTCGCCCACCCACACAGGTGATTTAATTAGCAGGATGAAATCTGAATAACACATAGGGCTTGATTCACAAAAGAGTGCTAACTGTTAGCACGGCCGGTTTCCCGTGAATTTTCGCATTGCCGCGATCGCGAATTTTCACACGAAACGATAAAGTTTTCGCAAATGCAAATTTTTGCGTGAAAACTATATCGATTTCGTAAAAAAAAAAAAACGCTTTTGCGCGCAAAAACGTTATTTCGCGTGAAAAATCGCGATCGCGCGCAATGCGAAAATTCACGCGAAAACGCCCGTGCTAACAGTTAGCACTCTTTTGTGAATCAAGCCCCTAATTTCAAATTCGTTATTTGAGGATGCCTGCTCCCTATATGACTATATCATGTAGTATGTATCGTAGTCTAGGGCCAATTTATGGGGAAGCCAATTAACTTATCTGTATGTATTTGGGATGTGGGAGGAAACCAGAGTAAACTGGAGGAAACCCACACAGGCACAGGGAAAACATACAAACTCTGTGCAGATAGTGCTCTGGCTGGGAGTGGAACCAGTGACCCAGCCCTGCGAGGCGAGAGAGCTAACCACTACACCACCATGCTGCCAGGTAGGCCTGAACGATTTTAGGAAAAAACTGAATTGATCGATTTCTGTCTGAAGTCACGATTTTGATTCAATTTACGATTTCTTTCAAATCAAGCTTTGTTCACCTTCTGTGCCTGTTTGTTCCTCGTCTCTCTTTGTGCACCCTCTGTGTCTCTCTCTGTGCCCCCTTTGTCTGTCTCCTTGGTGTCTCTCTTTGTGTCCCCTTTGTCTTTTTTTGTGCCCCCTCTGAGTCTCTCTCGGTGCGCCCTCTAGGTCTCTCTCTGTGTCCCCTCTGGGTCTCCCTCTGTGTCCCCTCTGGGTCTCTCTCTGTGCCCACTCTGGGTCTCTCTCTGTGTCCCCTCTGGGTCTCTCTCTGTGTGTCCCCTCTAGGTCTCTCTCTGTGCCCACTCTGGGTCTTTCTCTGTCTCCCCTCTGGGTCTCTCTCTGTCTCCCCTCTGGGTCTTTCTCTGTCTCCCCTCTGGGTCTCTCTCTGTCTCCCCTCTGGGTCTCTCTCCGTCTCCCTTCTGGGTCTCTCTCTGTCTCCCCTCTGGGTCTTTCTCTGTCTCCCCTCTGCGTCTCTCTCTGTGCCTCCCCTCTGGGTCTCTCTCTGTCTCCCCTCTGGGTCTCTCTCTGTCTCCCCTCTGGGTCTCTCTCCGTCTCCCTTCTGGGTCTCTCTCTGTCTCCCCTCTGGGTCTTTCTCTGTCTCCCCTCTGCGTCTCTCTCTGTGCCTCCCATCTGGGTCTCTCTCTGTCTCCCCTCTGGGTCTCTCTCTGTCTCCCCTCTGGGTCTCTCTCTGTCTCCCCTCTGTGTCTCTCTCTGTCTCCCCTCTGGGTCTCTCTCTGTGCCTCCCCTCTGGGTCTCTCTCTGTGCCTCCCCTCTGGGTCTCTCTCTGTGCCTCCCCTCTGGGTCTCTCTGTGTCTCCCCAGGGTCTCTCTGTGTGCCTCCTCTGTCCCTCAAGCTGCAGCAGTGCTGGACATACCTTCCAGCACAAGTCCAGCGATGCCCGTCTATCCACTTCTCCTGCAGGCTCTAATGTACACCATACTTCCTGCATGTCATGTGACATACAGGAGCCAGGAAGTATGCCATGCACAAGAGCTGGCAGACGGCAAGAGAGGACGGACAGCGTTGGACTCGTGCAGAAGGTATGGCCAACACTGCCCATGCTGCATGCCGGGACTTTGGGGAAGTTTGAAGCCGCTTATTCAAACTTCCCCGTGCGGAAATGACATAATCGCAGAAATCACCGATTTGAGCCTTTGACAATTCCAAAATCGTGTTCTTGGTGATCTCGATTTCGGTTTAAATTCGATGAATCATTCAGGCCTACTGCCAGGCTCAGTAAATAAGGCTCCACGGCTGGCACACTTGGGTCAGTAGAGGCCCAGACACTATGGCACCTGCGTAAAGTCATCTCATTTCTCAAATCCTCATAAATATCTGACATTTTTCCTTCACCTCATTCGAACTTTGGAAGCCCCATGGCTTAGCAGAGAAACGTCTGCGAGAGTACTTATGAAGCCCGGCTGGTTCCGACTTCTTATCGCCAGACACATCTTCAGGGTTAATTCTCTATTTCGAGACGCGCCACCCAGACAGGGCATGAATTGATTTTCCCTGTAGCGATCTGGATTTAGGCCTCCTTTATTTTATTAAGCTTCGGGAGCGCGGTAAATGTCAGACGCCTTTCAGTACAAATTTGGAGGACTGTTGGGGAGGCGGTAATGTGGCGGAGAAATGTCACGCGTAAGAGAGGATCATTCAGTAAAGCCATGCTGGATGATTGAGTGGATTATGAAACGAACCTGCCACACGGCACAATGACATTACGGACTAGCGAGATGTACGCGGTTTGTATACATTGACCCGGCTGGGCTTCGGATGGGGCCGCCGCTGCCTGTTATAACAGCATTAACTGTCGGAAATCCAACACATCATCCCACGGTCTTTCAATGTCATTAAAAACGAATGTAGGAGATCTAAAGAGGCGGTTCTATATAAATCTACCAGAACCACACGAGAGTCAACTTGATTTTATATGAAACCTGTAATTTTACGGAGGCTGTCATCTTAATTCCACTTTTAAGCAAAGTTCCCAATCATTAAAAGATCGCGTCCAAGACTTGGTTTGTCAAATACACAATCGCTGCACATGTAATGTATATTTCAATACTAATCATTATTTATAAAGTGTCAACATATGCATCCCCGCAGGGCCGGTTCTCTCATGAAGCAAGGTGAAACATTTGCATCAGGTGCAAAGATTACAGGGGAAGCATGTTTGTACTGTGTTTACACTAAGGGCCGGTTCACACTTGTTTTAAGAACGTATCTGTGGCTCCGTTTTAGGGCATGGATCAAAACCGGAGCCACGGATAGCAAAGTTACAAATAGAGGCCGTCTTCACCCTGTTCAAAAACAGATCCGCGGGCGATCTGCGGGATTCGTGCTGAAAAACTGAACGCAGGGTCTGGATTTGCAGGATTTTCACGGAACCTGATCGCTCCCAGATACACGGAGGGGTAGTGAAGGGCAGTGCAAAAATGCATCTCCCTCTACACAGGCTATTCTTGCACACAAAACGGAGGGAGATCCACATTGCCTACTGCCTGCTCCTCCCCTTCTTGTCACCCCAATAGGTGTCCCCCTATTAGCCTGAGGGGGTAGCAGCCAGGACAGGGGGTAGCGGACACCTGGGTCCCCCAGTCCCCCTCCCTCACCTGGGCCCCCCGTCCCTGCTCCCCCTCCAGCTATTTGCGACAAAAGCAAAGAGCGAGCGAGAGGGAAAGTAATTACCTTTCTTCTTCTGAGGACGGCATTGCAGGCAGTCTTGGCGAGTAGAGGAAGTAATGTGTCTCCCCCCCCCCCCGCTCGCTTATACTTTTGCCGCACATAGCTGGAGGGGGAGCAGGGATGGGGGACTCCAGGAGAGAGAGGGGGGGTGACCCCCCTCCTCGCCGCTGTGCCCGCTTCCCCTCCCATCCTGGCTGCTACCCTCTCAGTCATCCGTTTTGGGGGGGGGGGGGGTTAAAAAAAAGAAAACAAAGAACCAGGGTTGTGGAGTCGGTACAAAAATCTTCTGACTCCAATTTTGACTCAGACTCCTCAGTTTATGAAACCACGACTCTGACTCCAACTCCGACTCCGGGTACCCAAAATTGCTCCGACTCCTCGACTCCGACTCCTTAGTCTAAAGCTGGCTACTAATGGTCCAATTTCTAGCGAAAAATCGTTCGAGCGATCAGAAATTCTGATCGGATTGGTTGTAAATAATCTCCATTGGTGGACACAATCGATTATGAACGAGTGAAAAAAATGTCGCCCGAATGAATTTTTGTCGAACGAAAATTTGGATTTCCTTGGTGGTCGTGATAGATAGGAAGCAATGATTGGTTAGTTGATGGTGTAGTGAACGATTTTTCGTCCGATCAGAATTTCTGATCGCTCGAACGATTTTTCGCTAGAAATTGGACCGTTAGTGGCCAGCTTTATACTTACCAGGGCTGTAGATTTTGTACAAAAATCATCCGACTCCAACTCCTCAGTTTATGAAATCAATGACTATGACTCCGGGTGCCCAAAACTGCCCCGACTCCGACTCCACAGCCCTGCAAAGAACGCAAACAGAAAACGTTTGCTGCAAAAAGGCAGCATGGATCCATTTGCGTTCCAGTTTCTGAAAACGGGAGCCCAGACCGCAGATTGCGTTCTGCAACCGGCCCTAACAGCATGCAGTCAGAGTAGAAGGAGAATTAAAAGGAGAGCGAGGTGAAGAGGTCATCATTGGGAAAAGGCAGCTTGTTGTGCTGTGTTAGGAGTCTGGCAGGCAGTGAGTGAGGAGGGAGGAGGCAGGAGAGCAGCAGAGTTTCATTTGACTTGCACAGCAGAAGGGAGGAGGTGGAAAAGCTGTCCTGACTGGCATCAAATTTGATCAGAGAGGGATCTGTCAACTGGTCAAATCTGCTGACCATCTGCCAGTGTATAGGCACCTTTATTAATCACAATTAGTCTGGATTTGTTCCCATAAATTGGTTGACTGTTATGACTATAGATGGAATTCGAGGCAATCGATCTCAAGCAGATCTCACCTTTACCCGATTACCCAAACCTAATCGGAGTTTTTTTCCCTGAGCCCCTCTGCTGGCATCACTGTAACGCCTGGTACACACCATGCAACTTTCAGATTGACGGTCGAATAGATAATTTCCTACAGGTCTGATCTGATCTCCGATTGTTTTTCTGATCGATCCTCCGATCACTTCTATTCAAAATGATCCAGAAAAAGGATCCGAAATCAGATCGGACCTGTCGTAAATTATCTTTCCGACCTGTCTATCTGAGGGGAAATTGCATGGTGTGTACCAGGCATTACTTCTGGATGGGCAGTGATAAGAATGTGACATTTATACAGCTGACATTGATCGGCTCTCTCATTCTGTCATTAGAATGGCTTGGAACTGTGATAAGGTGTCTGTGAGATTTACAGAGGTCTTTAGAAACGAGATGAGCTTTTTATATGGTCATTTCACAGGAAGTGAGATTAGTGGGCGGAGTCAGTACTTTGCATGGGGTTAAGCAGATTCTTGGAGATTGTAGTCATGAAATAAAACGTTGGATAACCTTGGCCAGAAACGCAATGTTAAGTATGAGCCGAAAGAAAACGTGGTGGCTTGACATCATCAAAGCTGACAAAGAATTGAGCTTAAAGAGGAACTCCAGCCTAAACAAACATACTGTCATTAAATTACATTGGTTATGTTTATTAAAATAGATAGGTAATATAATCTCTTACCCACCCTGTTTTAAAAGAACAGGTAAATGTTTGATTTCATGAGGGCAGCCATCTTTTTGGTTGAAAGGAGGTGACAGGGAGCATAAGACACAGTTCCAACTGTCCTGTGTCCTGAGCACCCCTCCCAGTTGCTAGGCAACGTGAATAACAACATAGGAAATCCCATCATGCTCTGCACAGCATCAGGGGAAAAAGCCCAGGCTCTTTTTCTTTGATGGGTGGAGCTTAGCTAAAAATGCAGCTTAAAATGATGCTTTTGGAAAGAAAAACAAAGTTCTGATGCTGTGAAACTGTTAAAGAAACACCAAGCCTTTTCAGTGCTGCCGAGTAGATTTTTAGTCCGGAGGTTCGCTTTAAGGTAACTGGCGTAAATGGTACAAGATCGGAGAGAGCTAACCAATAGAATCACCAAGAGTCGGATATGACTGAATGGATAACATCATCATCATCATCATCATCAACAGGGCCGGATCTGTACTCTTTACCGCCCAAGGCCACTGTCACCAGCCGCCCCCCTTCAGTATAGGTAGCGAGATGACCTCTCCCCCCTTTCCTCCAGTATAGGTAGCCAGATAATCCCTCTGCCCCTTGCCTCCAGTATAGGTAGCCTGATGACCCCTCAGTATAGGTAGCCAGATGACTCCTCCCCCCTTCCCTCCAGTATAGGTAGCCAGATGACTCCCTTAATCCCTCCTTTTCCCAATACCTCCAGTATAGGTTGCCAGCTCGCCTTCACACCGCGGCAGCCATCAGCTCGTCTCCAACACAGAAGCTTCCTCTTCCTTTCCGTCTCCAATGCTGCCCAAGTCCATAGCCACCGGCCACAATACAAACGTGCACAGAGAGCAAGATGGCTGCTGAACAGACGCTCGCCTGATCTCCCTGCATTGCAGCACATGCAAGCTTGCAAATACTGTACCAGTTTAGCCTGCTGCTTTGGTGCCCTTTCTACTGTGGTGCCCTAGGCCATGGCCTAGTGGCCTTAGCCGAAATCCGGCCCTGATCATCAAGCAGATTCAAGAGCTAGCGAATAAATAAGTGACAGTGAATTACTCATCAGCTTGCAAATCTAATTAGCTCTGAGAAAAGTTGCAGTTGAGACCCCACTAACTCCACATCCAAAATGAAAGAAGCTGCTCCAGCCTGCTTTCCCAATCCAGGCAATGTTCCTTGTGCTAAAAGTTCAGGCCTTGTGCCACATATCTCTGCTATAAGGGGGCCCATACATTACTAAATTTTTGGTATCGATATCTGTCCGAGCCAATATGGATGCCACAACATGGCCATCCGACTGATCGCTTCCATCATTTCTGGATAAAATTGGTTGAGCTTAGTCGCAATGGCTCGATTGGGTGCGCGACGGTGACAGGTGAGCCTCTAACACTCACCACGTGCCTCGGGAAGGGGAAACACATTACATGGGGCGCAAGCAGCGGCGCTAGGACGATTTCCAATAGATTTCATGTTGAAATATATTGAAATCTGTTTGCAGTGTGTGGGCAACACAGATCCCTTTCTGATAAAATCTGATCAGGAGGCGGATCTATTTGATAGCCAATCTGGTGGCAGGTGGAGAGGTGTATGTGCACCTTAAGAATGCCACTGCCGTTAAAGGCACGTACACACACTAGACTAAAGTCTATGAGGTGTGTGTGCGGTGGCTCGCAACCCCCAACCTGCAAGCGATATGCGGATCAACTCACCCACCGTGACGGTCAATCCCACTGTCTACGCTGCTCCCCCGCCTGTCTCGCGCCTGTAAACTGACAGGTAAAGTATACTACACGGGGGGGACACATTTTATACTAGGATATCGCCCGCTGTTACCGTCACACACCCGATTGAGCATGTCGGGCAGGGACGGATTTACCATAAGGCACTGTAGGCATGTGCCTACAGGCGCCTGATGACAGAAAGGTGGCTCACTCTCCTCCCCTAGTGCCTCCCTCCTTCCCTGTGCAGAGTCCCGAGCAGAGCGTGAATGAGAAATTACTCACCCAGCTCTCAGCATTCCACTGACAAGATCTCCCTTCAGTGAGGGACACCTCTAGCTACTTAATACTGAGGGTACTTTTGGCTACCTAATACTAAGGGACACCTGTAGCTACCTATGACGGGCAAGGGAAGTAATGGAGAAGTGACAGCTGGGCCAATCAGCACAATTGTAGGTTCATGGAGGGCGGAGTCTAGGGTGGCAGGACATCTGTGCCTATAGGCTCCTGTGATGTAAATCCGGGCCTGATGTCGGCCCATCCTATCGATGCATATGACCAGTTTGGCCCCAAATTGGTTGCATCGCCGATCGGACATGTTCCTGGCGTCACCGATAAGTCATTGGATTCGATTATAGTGATCAATCAGTTCAATAAAGGAAAACACACGGAAAAAGAAACCAGAGCAGGCGTCTAAATGTAAAACTCAGAGAAAACGCAAACACTGATTCACAAACAATGGGAAATACTATGAGATGCCGGTGAAGCCATGGTCATCAACCACTCACCCAAACTCGCAAGTGCGCTGTCTGGGAGTCACCTCATCAAATCAAAACAGACCCTGCTTCTCATTCATAGAAAACTTTATTCAAAAATTGTGGTCAACACTGTATGTGCACTGAGCATCAATTTAAAAGCAAAAGCAGGTCACATGATTAAGGCCGGAAGCGGCCGATACGCGTGGTGAGGGAGTCCTCACTGACTTAGCGCAGCCCAGCGTTTCCCCTGCCTGAAGCCTACAACGGAGCCTGGCGCCGGCTGACCGATTGGGAGGCCTAATCTAAGAAGGGGTTTCAAGCTGGATCCACCTTATGCTGGCCACGCACATGTGCACATGTTTCCACTAGTCACAGGCTTGATGTGGAAGGAACCCATTTTCATCTACCCAGGAAGTGGACTGCTTTGCATGGCTACTGACATCTACTAAGGAATGTGATATTCGACCGGTCACTGGATGGACGATTATGCAGACTACATTGGGAGTGGTGAGAGCCTCAGTGAGGCAGATGCTAGGCTACTAACTGCATGAGCTTGTGCTATGAGCCCAGGAACTATCTGCTTTATGCTTGTCCGCATTAATCTGCATGCGCTCTCTGTGACCCCCTAACTTGTCTAGTGGAACGATTCCTCTGTATAGGAGGACCTTACATGTTTGCAGAACTTCCTGACAACAGGTGGTCCCTGTATTTCAAGTGGATGTGTGGTGGGGATCCCAGGCATGTCTGGTGTGTTGGGTGTAATGGTTGCTGTGAGCCCAGCCGGCTGCGCTTGTAATATCGTCAGTGAGTGTTTTATGCTTTTAAATTGATGCTCAGTGCACATACAGTGTTGACCACAATTTTTGAATAAAGTTTTCTATGAATGAGAAGCAGGGTCTGTTTTGATTTGATGTGGATCGTTTTTTCCTTGTTCAGCCCCATGCTCCCGCATTAGCTGTAGTACGCACACTAGTTGTGGTTTTCATTATCCTATTACCTGTGAGTTCCAGGCTATATTTTTTGTTTAGATTTTTTTGTCTGGGAGTCACCAGGACTCGGCTCTCTCTTTAACCCCGTGTCCTGCAGCTTCCACCTCCGTAACATTTCTAGGATCTGCCCCTTCCTGACCCCATTCACCCCCAAGCTCCTCATTCACGCCCTCACTATCTCCCGTCTCAACTACTGCAATGTCCTTCTGCAATGTTCTCCCCAGAATTTTATTCCAGCCAGGTGGCATGAGAAAATAGCCTGGTGGTGGGGCGAGATGAGAGAATGCAGGGCTGGCTCTTCTCTGATTATAGCAGAGGGGGCCGATAACAGCCGGGTGCTCTCCAAAACTAGCTGGGTGGAGCGCCTGGCTAAAAGACCCTGGGGAGAACACTGCCTTCTGTCTGGACTTCCTGATAATTAAAGTGTACCCGAGGTGACAATAAACTGATGAGATAAACAATTACATTAATCCTCCTACTCCTAAAAATGACTTTTTAAGTATCCCATGGTTTTTCTTTTATATTTAAAGAGTAACTGTCAGGCTGCAGAAGCTAATTTAAACCTCTATTCTCCTGTGTTAAACAGTTTAGAAGGAAGCCCAAAAGCAATTAGTGAAGATAAAAATCTCAGTTACCTTTGATGTGTGCTTATCTTAAAGGCTGTTATAGACCCATAAGGACGCAAGCCGCATACTAAACTGCAAAGCATTCTGGGGCCCTCCCCTCGGCTGCTAATGAGACGTTACAGCAGCTTGTGTAATCAGTCCAGCGCGTAGCACTGATAAATCTCGGGCAGAGTACACTGCAGGAGTCAGCTATTGTTCCTAGCCACATGGCTCATTAATATTCACTGCACACTTTGTTATTTAGTACAAGCTTATCTGTGATCAGGAAGCAGGCAGGACATGACGACACATTTGACAGAAAAACATGGAGCCTGCCATGAGCTGTCAGGAGCATCTATCTCTGCATATACTATATACAAATTCTGTGAAATCCAAACGTGGACAGTGAAATGCATATGTAATGTAAGTACAGCCAATCTTTAGCTACTGATATATGTGTTTATTTTCTCTGAGACCTTATACCTAACAGCTCCTCTTTAAACATTTAAAAGTAGGTTGAGTGTTTTACTGTCTCTAATCAGTGGCGGCCTATTAAGTATCCCAGAGTTAGAAAAAGGTCAATAGTTCATGAATTTTATCTTTTCCCTGCCCTCAGAAGTTTTATTCTGCCAGTAAAACTTTTATGGCTGTAATTTGTTTATTGGTGATGATTACTATATTCCCCACAAGGTACTGACAAGACAGACGCTGTCACTTCCATGCCTAGAAATTAACTCTTTCAAGCGGCAAAATAAAAAAGTAAAACAGGCTGGTTATTAATATGTTTTGTATTGTACATACACATGTTTATCTCATCCTGTCACATGTTGCCTGGGGTGCACTTTAAATTGCCTCCCCCCCATTCCCATCCTGAATGTAGCAGCCAGAATTAATCACTCTTCCCACTGTTCCACCTCTGCGGCCCCGCCTCTGCCAATCACCTTCAAGTTACGGTGTGTGGCCTACAAATCCATCCACAAGACTTGCCTGACCTATGTTCCTGAGACGCCTGTCCCTACAACTTTCCAACAACCTATGTCTGCCTGCTCCAGGCAGTACCCACTGCCATGCGTACCTCCAGGACTTCTCTAGAGCTGCCCCTACTCTATGGAATTCCCTTCCTACCCCAATCAGGCTTACACCCTCCTTCAGCACCTTCAAGCAAGCCCTCAAAACACATCTGTTCATGCTGGTGTTTCCTCCTTCAGCTATGTCCTAACTACCTCTGCAGAACACCCATACATCGGTTCCCTACCTAGTGGATTCCTACCCCTATTGTTACCATAGATTCTTTCCCCCTCTTCTTTGTAAGCAATTGTCAGTGTCCTCCCCTTGCTTGTGTACCTTCATTATTCATTAGCCAGTCAGCGTGCATTTGTGTTGAGCTGCAGCATGTCATGTGAGAACATTATGAAGCAGACTAAATTGAAGAGTGCTGTGCGATCATTCCATATCGGGAGGTGGGGGGGGGGGGGGGGTACATCCTCACAAGTTTGCCTCAGGCAGCAGAAAGTCTAGAACCGGCCCTGGCCATGCACACTATCAGTCTATGGTGAGAAGGGATGAGGGGAACCCCCACCGCGGACTCAGCCCCCCCCCTTCCCCCGTATATATATCCCCTGCACACTGCAACACTTCTTTGCACTGCTCGTATTGATTCACTGTTGCAAAAACTCAAAACATGCCGCAATGTGTAAAACCAAAATTTAAATTAAAGGGCGTGCATCTGGCTCTCCTTCCGTCCTACATCCTCATCAACCCACGCATCTCACACTCCCATGCACCACTACAGGACTTCACTAGAGCTGCCCCCATCATGTGGAACTCTCTCCCACTGCCCATCAAGCTTGCCCCCTCCTTCATCACCTTCAAAAAAGAACTCGAAACTCACTTCTTCAAGAAGGCCTATCCTACCTTGCTGCTGCCCTAATGCTGTCTGCCAAGACATCACGTGTCATCACCCCTCCCTCTAGATTGTAAGCCTTTCGCAGGACCCTCTCCCCTTGTGTATCATACTTGATAGTACACTCTACCCAGAATAATGTGAACTTGTATTATCAGCACTACCACTCCAGTGTATGATCTGGCATTGTATTACTACCTGTATTGTGTTGTGTATCTTATTGCTTGTTACCTGTATTGTTGTATCTATTGTCTATTACCTGTATTGTGCTGTAACCCCATTATCATTGTCTGCAATCAGGGGCGTAACAATAGACCCTGCAAGGGATGCAGCTGCAGGGGGGCCCTGTACTGAGAGAGTGACAACTAAGGGCAAGGAGAGAAAAAGCTTTCTGCTCTCTGCACACTTGTTCTAATGAGTGCATCTGCTCAGCCACTGATAATCAATCATACAAAGTTTTGTTGACAATGATTTGTAGACAGTCCCTATTAAGTGTGTATGGGGAGGGGGCCCCATCCAAACTTTTGTAGGGGGGCCCAGTGATGTATAGTTATGCCCTGTCTGTAATCCTATGTATTGTACAGCACTGCGTAATATGTTGGTGCTATATAAATCCAATAAATATTAATAATGATAATAAGCTCCTAGCTCTGTCATACCGGTTTTGTCAATAGCTAAGTCATCAGGTGTGGTATATATATTTTTAAATTTGTTTTACACAAGCCTTGCATGCCCATATTTTTGTGCCTATTTTAGTAGCCAGAGGTGCCACCTTGTCGTATCCTAACTATGATTTTTTTTAAAGTCAATGGGAATGGTAATAAAAAAAACCCAGATACTAACCTAAGGAGAGAGAAGGCTCTGGGTGCTATAGAGCCTTCCTGCTCTTCTCCCGGTCCCGTTCGTTAATCGCTGGCTCCACCATTTGAATCCCCCGCCAGGGTAGACTTCGAATTCTTCGGGAGCCGAATCCTCCCAAAGACAGGCAGCTCCATACTGCGCATGCGCGAATGCGTAAAAGAGGGCAATCGTGCGTGCGCAGTGGGGAGCAGCCCGCCTTTGTAAGCACTCAGGCTCCTGAAGACTTCAAAAGCCTCCTTTGTGGCAGAGAGAGGGCAGTATTTGGTCAAATTAGTTGAATACTGCGCTGGAACGGGCATCGGGAGAGGAGGGGGCAGGCTCTATAGGACTCAGGGCCTCTATCTTCTTAGGTAAGTATCTGGCTTATTTTTTTTAATAGGGATTCCATTCACTTTAATTAAAGAGGAGCTGACAGCCATACTATCTCAGGACAAAAAAACAAATATATAAGTAGATAAATACTTGCTCTACTTACATAACATCTGTATTGCACTGTCCACGTTATGATTCCTGTGAATTTTATAAAGGAAAAGTAGAGAATCCTATTCTAGACAGTTTCCATATTAACTGTGGCTATTTTGAAGCCAGTCGTGATGTAATATCCGCCCTTAGTCTCCTCTGCCTGATTTGCCCGCCCTTCACTATAGAAAGTGCATTGTGTCAGCATGATAAATATTGGCCAATCAGAGAGGAACAGAGGTGTGGGAGGGGAAAACAGGAGGGAAAGAGGCTTCCGCCAATCAGGCTGCATTAGTTAAGTCTGAGGGGAAGTAGAGAAGCAAAAAAAGTCAACCCAGCATGCCCTGCAACTTCTCTTTTGTGTACCAAATTTTCTGTGTACCAAATAAGAGTCATGTAAACTGGGGAATGATAATTTATCAACAAGAAAAGTAATAGTGATTTTAACTTTGCGATTGCCTGGTTAGCATCCTTATGACTTGTTTACCAGATAAAAATAAAGAATTGATTTTTTATTTTATGCCCGACAGTTACACTTTAAGGATAAATGATATTCTTACTGAATGTCCGATCCGATGACAACTCTCATTTATATCGTTATGTGAAATAAACGCTGGCATGTTGGTTCAGATTCCTCGTAGCTTAGCTGTGTGACACTCTCTCTTTCGTCACCATCACCTTTAATTGCTCACGGAGTCCCTCCGCAGGGTTGTCGGGAGGCAGCTGACCGTGCGGCGTTCTGTAATTTTATGGCTAGCTCTTTAAAGAGATGAGGCGGCAACCGCTGGTTATGAGTTGTGAGTTTAATAATTTAGAAACAATTACGGCAGGTTTAATGGGAATTAATGGCGCCGCTTTAAGTTCAGAACGTTTAATTAGATCCAAACTTTCAATCGATGGAAATGAAAGACGGCGGGACCGAACAGGGCTTCTCATCTGAAAAAACTCAATTATAATTCCTGATTAAATTTACTGTCAGGGCCGCTACATAAATTATAAGAGAGTTCTTTGTGTAGGTGTTAAAATGTGTTTATTCTCGCTGCATATTGGACGCATTAAGTGCTAAGCCAGACAGAGAAGAGATTTCTGCTCGCACGCCACAGTCTGTAGTCAGGGGGTCGGGAGTCAGTACAGGAGGATCCGGCGGTGGCATCAGCTGCACGAATGGCAATCACTTTATAACTCAATTATGACTCATCTGCACTTCAAGTTTTCCCATCATTCTCCTGACCCTAACCAATTCCCCTGAATGAAACACCCCTTTCTTAAAGAGACTCTGTAACAAAATTTTCAGCCTTATTTCTTCTATCCTATAAGTTCCTATACCTGTTCTAATGTGCTCTGTGTTACTGCAGCCTTTCCTAGTTGCACAGTGGCTGTATTATCTCTGTTATATAATCTAATCTTCTCTCTTCTGTCGGCTCTGTCGGGCTCAGGCAGAAATGTGCTGTCTGCTGTTATTGGCAGAAGCTATACACACCCTCTCCACAGCCTATCACAAGCTGGTAACAACCATGTCTTTTGTTTGTAAACACTGCCTAAAACTGGCAATTACAAGCCAGGATTGCAGCAGGGAGTGGCAGAAACAGCACAGAGGGGCCCAGGAGAACATAATGAATAGAATAGTATGCTTTGTATTGTAAGAATTTTAGAGTACAGATTCTCTTTAAAGAGGAGCTGTCAGCCATACTATCTCAGAAAAAAAACAACATATATAATTAGGTAAATACTTGCTCTACTTACATAACATATGCATTGCACTGTCCACGTTTTGATTTTAGTGATTTTTCTACAGTAAAAAAAGAGAAAATCCTTCTAAGCATTTCCCATTTTAACTGTGACTATTTTGAAGCCAATTCTGATGTAATTTCCTCCCTTAGTCTCCTCTGCCTGATTTGCCTGCCCTTTACTATAGAAAGTGCACTGTCTCAGCATGAGAAATATTGGCCAATTAGAGAGGAACAGAGGTGTGGGAGGGGAAAACAGGAATAAAAGAGGCTTCAGCCAATCAGGCTGCATTAGTTAAGTCTGAGGGGAAGTAGAGAAGCAAAAAAGGACAACCCAGCATGCCCTGCAACTTCCTTTTTGTGTACCAAATAAGAGTCAGGTAAACTGGGGTATGATCATTTGTCAACAAGAAAAGTAATAGAGATTTTAACTTTTGGATTTTCTGGTTAGCATCCTTACTACTTGTTTACCAGATACAAATAAAGAATTGATTTTTGATTTTATGCCCGACAGTTACACTTTAAGTCTCCCCTTATTATTATTTAGTATTTATATAACGCTGACATCTTCTGCAGCGCTGTACACATTATATTGTCCTGTCACTTAACTGTCCCTCAGAGGGGCTCACAACGTAATCCCTACCATAGTCACATGTCTATGTATGTATCATGTAGTGTATGTATTGTAGTCTAGCGAGTGCTGTAAAAACAGCGCAGGAGACTTGGGCACAGCTAGCGCCACCATAGTCATATGTCTATATATGTATCATGTAGTGTATGTATTGTAGTCTAGCGAGTGCTGGAGACTTGGGCACCGCTAGCGCCACCACAGACCGTAATAGGAATTACGGTTATAGTAACACTCAGCGACAGATTTGGGCACCGTCAGAAGACGGAGTACAAATCACTACAAGAACACCAGGGGCATAGCAATAGGGGGTGCAGAGGTTGCAACTGCATTGGGGCCCTTGGGGCAGAGGGGCCTCGAAGGGCCCTCCCTCAACTACAGTATAAGCTCTCTAATTAGTCCTGTGCTCATAATAATCACTTCTATAGATACTTTGAATAGTGGTAATCATTAACAAACTGCTCCCCATCCCCTTCTTGCACACTGTAGTTGTCCTTGATTGGTTTTGGTGCGCCGTATCAGTTGTTATGTATAGAGTGCTTGGGGGGGCCACCAATGTAAAACTTGCACCGGGGCCCACAGCTCTTTAGCTACGCTACTGAAGAACACTGTCATTTGTCCACCAGCAATAGCTGGAAGCCGAATTACGTCTTTACCCACCATCCATGGCGGCCTGGAGGGGGAATAGTAATTAACACGGCCGGGACTTGTGCATCAGCAGGGTGAGCCTTTTATCGGCTTTCACCCTGTGCCGAATCTCCCGGCAGCTATGTAATAGGTACGCGTAGTCTAGGGCCAATTTAGGGGGAAGCCAATTCACTTATCTGTATGTTTTTGGGATGTGGGAGGAAACCGGAGTACACGGAGAAAAACCCACACAGACACAGGGAGAACATACAAACTCCATGCAGATAGTGCCCTGGCTGTGATTCGAATCGGGGACCCAGCGCTGCAAGGCGCAACTATGCCGCTGTGCTGCCTTTAAGCAGGGTTCACACTTATCATTGCAAAAAACGAAAAGCTTTTGTGCATTTTTTTAATGTTAAAATGTGTGTCCCTATGCGAATTTTCATGTGCAATTTTTTTCCCCCCGCAGGAAGTGAAAGTCAATTGGAATTTGCAAAATTGAGGTTGTAAGAAGTTAAAGCGGACCCAAACCAAACATTTTTTTTTAATTAAATATACTTAGTTGCAGCACTCTGACACATACAAAGATAAATAAACACTCCTTCAAGCCTATGATCATTTCAGTGCATACTTTTCACCCTCCTCTTTGCATAACTAGGGTTATACAGGTGGCAGTCACTAGCAATTCCGCCTTTGCCGGACACCACCTACTCCACCGGTTTGCCGGATTCTGTCCCGGCAATATGAAAGGAAGGGAGAGGTTTCCTCCAATAAGGCTGCTTACACACCAAGACGTTACAGGCGCACGTTAGTGCGCCTGTAACGCTCCCCCAATGCACAGCAATGTAACACAAGTGGGCTGTTCACACAGCCCACGTTGCGTTACATGTAACGCTGCACGTTCTGTGCAAAGTGCAGCATGCTACGGCGTTGGAGCGGCTATAGCCGCGTTAGACTGTTTGCACATGCGCAGTGGGGGGCGGAGGAGGCGGGGAGAGCCAGCTACAGTAGCCGCACACATGGCTACTTAATATTCACTGCACTGGCTGGCGCTGATTGGCCGGCGGGACCACGTGATGCGGAGTGTCTCGCTCCGCATCACGTGGTCCCGCTGGCCAATCAGCGCCACTCTGGGAGACATTATAGGACTCGAGCCGCCTAACGCGGCTCACTCTACCGTCGGCCCTTGCAGCACCATACGTTGCATTAGGTGCACGTTATGCGACCTTAACGTGGCACCTAACACAACGTCTTGGTGTGCAAGAAGCCTAAATGTAAAATATTTTATATTTGTCATCATGCAGCTGAAAAAAAGGCTGCCTTTATTATTATAATTTAGAAAACAGATTTTATTTCTGAAATCTTGTATTTTTAATTTGGGTCCACTTTAAGCTCCAGTTGCGGTGCAATGTAAGGGCCGCGTTATGACCCAGCCTGTCGCACCGCAATGTGTGAAAATGTGTTTGCCGCAGTTCTAACGAAAGTCAATGGAGGCGCAATGTTGGCACAGTTGTGTTACGAGACGCATCAAAATCCCTCCCAGTGTGCCATGCATGGCTATAGGGATGTGCATGCATTCTCTGTTATTTAGAAGCATGCTGTTGTTTTCCCCGCATGTGAATCAAACGGCAGCGTGCTGATTTCAATAGGCTGTGTGTCCGTCAGACTTTGCATGCGGGGAAACGCAGCAAAATGCTGGCAGTGGGGATGGGCCATAACTCTTTCCTGACATCTAATGTTTACTTTCCATCTTGACCGCTTCCTGATGTCTTCCTGTTACCTTCCACCTTTACCCTTAAAGGGCAACTATCAAAGTTAACTTAAATTGTAAATGCCACATATATTTCCAGTAATTACTAGCAAATAGCAATACAAAGGCTTTTTTTGATCTTTTCATGTTTTATATGAAAACAATGACATTTACAGAGAGCAGTTCTCACTGTGGGCAATACTATGGAGGACTGTGCCCAGCACATCCAGCATACAGAAACAATCTTCACTGGCTGTAATCCTGTGACTGGAATCTGTTATCGGTTCAGAATGATAGAAAGCAGAAATATAGCTTCAAATGTGTGTAAATAATCATCAGCTGAAGCTCTGTGTTCCTGTCTGTGTGTGTGTGTCTCTCTGCCACACAGTGTAAAGTGAACAGTTCACAGCCAGGTTAAAGTGCAGCTCTTCCCCCCCCCCCCCCCCCCACACACACACACTGTACTGAGTTGGAGAGACCTCTGAAAAACATTTTATTGTTGCTGGCTAAACGCTCTATAGGTATGTGGGGTTTATAGGTTGCTAGGCAGTGGAAACAGCTGGAATTTCCTACAATTCAGCAAGCCTCCTACAGTGTGATGTTAGGATCTAGGTTCTGACATCCCACTGTGGGACGAAGCTGGTAACTTCGGCGCATGACGCTGATCGCTGAAGCTGGGCATCATAACAGCAATGCTATGATGCACGCCCCGCGCAAGAGTAATTTGGGGATCCGGCGATTACGAGACCCCAAATTACATCTCCCTCCGAGCTGCTACAACTCAGAGGGGGAATATTATTTAATACCGCCAGGGAGTTAAGCAGCAGCAGGGAGAGCCGTTATTTGGCTCACCCTGCGCCCAGCTCAACGACGTACGCCTGTGGGAGGGGTTTCACCACAATATCAGCCATACAGATGTCCCTGATGATCTATTCGAGAAAAGGTAAAGATTTCTCATGTGAAAGGGAGTATCAGCTACTGACTGGGATGGGGTTCAACCCTTGGTTACGGTTCCTATTTAAGCTGAGCGCAAACACTTCAAACGATTTTTGGATCAGATGTGATTTGCAGATCCCAAGGGCACCGCAATTAACAAAGTGATCGCAGTGCCATTTTCCAATTGGTGCAATTCGATTCTCACCCAAACTCAAAAGTTGTGCATGCAGCATTTTGAATTAAATCAATTCTAGAGCAAGAAAATAGCACACCAAGGGGTTGATTCACTAAACATTGCTAACTGATAGCACGGCAGCGCTAGCGTTTTGTGCGCGTTATATCGCACGTAACAGTTTTTGCGCGCAAACGTTACATAGTTACGTAGTTATTTGGGTTTAAAAAAGACATACGTCTATCGAGTTCACCCAGAAAATAAAGTACACCAGCCTGCTCCCTCACATATCCCTGTTGATCCAGAGGAAGGCGAAAAAACCCTTACAAGGCATGGTCCAATTAGCCCCAAAAGGGAAAAAATTCCTTACCGACTCCAGATGGCAATCAGATAAAATCCCTGGATCAACATCATTGGGCATTACCTAGTAATTGTAGCCATGGATGTCTTTCAACGCAAGGAAAGCATCTAAGCCCCCTTTAAATGCAGGTATAGAGTTTGCCATAACTACTTCCTGTGGTAATGCATTCCACATCTTAATCACTCTTAGGCCCGGTTCACATTAGCGGTGGCCGTCCGGAATCGCCGTGCCGGAGCCGGACCGCTTGCAGAACGGACGGAACGGACGCACGGCAATAGCAATGAAAGCCTATGCGTCCGTTCACATGCGTCCGTTCTGCCGGACCGGAGCCGGACCGGATCCGGACCGGATCCGGACTCCGGCGTCCGTTCCAACATGCGCTATTTTTTGGTCCGGCTCCTCCGGCAGCCGTATCCGGGGCGGAGCCGGACTGCACCATCCGGCCAATACAAAGTAATGAGAACCGGAGAGCGCACAACACACTGGCTACAAAAACCGGACGTTCTACACCACTTCCTATGCATTTTGGATGGGGACCACATGGAGTTCACAGAGTGGGGCAGCAGCGATTTCATGCTGGAGCTCTAGGCAGCAACATGTCTGATATAAGTCTGATAACGAGGAGGCGAACAACAGAGAATTCCCAGGTATACGAAAAATGCCTGGATCCATGGTCCCAACTGCAGTCTCTGTATCCACGGATGGTCTCCACACGTCCACCTGTCTCCAACAATGACCCCAGACCCTTCTGCTGACCTCCCAGACCCCAGGTATTTACAGGTTGTTATCTCCTTAAGAAACCGGATCCGGACCGCAACCGTGTTCACTCCTCACGGAAACCGGATGCAAACGGACCGGATCCGGACCGGATCCGGATAGGAAACGTACGGATCAGGTCCGGTCCGGATACGGTGCGGTCCGGACATCCGGTGCGGTTTTGACAAAACCGCAAGTGTGAACGGGGCCTAACTGTAAAGAACCCTTTCCTAAATAAATGGCTAAAATGGTTTTCCTCCATGAGCAGATCATGTCCTCTAGTCCTTTGAGAACGTGACTTTTTGCGCGAGAAAAATTTGTTTAACCAATTAACCTTCCTGGACGTAAAAGTTACGTCCAGGAGGCCATGTGCGCTCTTGCGGCCGATCGCATGCGTGCACGTGCGCTCCGGGCCTGCGGTTCGTTAGCCAGGCAATCAGTGAATAGGGCTATGGTGCCCGATCACTGATTCCTCTCCCCCGCAGAAAAAGCGACAGCTTCTCTCGGAAGCTTCGCTTTTTCTGGCTCTAGCGTCCCTCTAAGCGTACGTTAAGCTTAGAGTGACGTCATGTAAACAAACTCATGGCTGCCATCTTGTGGCCAAAAAGTAAAATTACACCTAAATGTAAAAAATATATAAAAATAATCATATATTTACATTTAAAACTGACAATTTAAATCCCACCCTCCAAAAAATACCCACATGAAATGTTTAATAAAAAAAAACAAAAAAAAATTACAATAATAAAAAACAAAAAACGTAAATATTTACCTAAGGGTCTAAACTTTTCAAATATCAATGTAAAGATGAAATATTTCTATTTTTTTTTTTTAAATTATAAGCTTGTAAATAGGGATGGATGCAAAACGTAAAAAATGCACTTTTATTTCCAAATAAAATATTGTCGCCATACATTGTGATAGGGACATAATTTAAATGGTGTAATAATCGGGAATAATAGGCAAATACAATACGTGGGTTTAAATTATGGAGGCATGTATTATTTTAAAACTATAATGGCCGAAAACTGAGAAATAATGAATTTTTTCAGTTTTTTTCTTATTCTTCCTGTTAAAATGCATTTACAGTAAAGTGGATCTTAGCAAAATGTACCACCCAAAAAAAGCCTAATTGGTGGTGGAAAAAACAAGATATAGATCAGTTCATTGTGATAAGTAGTGATAAAGTTATAGGCTAATGAAAGGGAGGTGAAAATTGCTCGGATGCATAAAGTGAAAACGACTGAATGCAAAGTGGTTAAGCAGGCAAAAATTTGCAACTGTGCTCAAAAATTTGCGATGGCACGGGAAAACCGTTCCGCGTGTTATAACGCACGCAAATAGCACGACCGTGCTATGAGTTAGTACGGTTTAGTGAATCAAACCCATATGTGGTGCTAAGCAATTTTCTTGAAATCTCACAGATTTAAAAACATTTTTTCAATTTTTTCCTTAGGCTAGGTCCACACTTGTCCGTTCAGAATCGGATCCGTTTTTCTAAACTCTTTTTTTTTTCTTCCCCCCGTTTTTTTTCTAAAAATGCTTTTTGCAGCATAAATTTCCAGTTCGTATGCCCAGCCGTGGGGGGAGAGGGGGCCGCCATGCTAGAGGGGGTAGCAGCCAGGACTGGGGGGGCAGCGGGTGGCAGGGAGGGGGTAGCCCGCCTCACCTGGTTCCCCTATCCCCGCTCCCCCTCCAGCGACTTGCACAAAACTTGTTAAAATGTATAGCAGCAGCGGTCGGGGAGCTTACCTTCTTCCTCCGCTCACCGCTTGACTTCCTGCAATGTCGCCCTCTATACTTCAGAGGGCAGCATTGCAGGAAGTGACGCGGCAAGCGGAGGAAGTAAAGAGAAGGAAAGCTCCCCACTCGCCACATACTTTACATTTTAACAAATTTTGCACAAATAGCAGGAGGGGGAGCAGGGACGGGGGACCCAGGTGAGTGAGAGTCTGGCTGCTACCCCCTCCAGCATGGCGGCCCCCTCCCCACCAACAGGCTGTGAAACAGAAACGGATCTGTGTCCACAACTGCCTATGTAGAGGGGGATCAGTTTTTACATTGCCCTTCACTACCCCTCTGTATATGCGGGAGCGATCACGGTCCGGGAATATGCTGCAAATCCGGACCATCCGTTCAGGTTCTTAAAACGAATCCCCCCGAACGCAGCCGGATCCGTGAAGAAAGATGCTATTTTTAACTTCTTCCGGACCGACGCAGTACAAATCAACGTCGGGCAGGGGGTGCTGCGGTTCAGACTGGACGTAAGCTCTACGTCCCATTCACAGCGCGCCCCCACCCTTCCCGCCGCTCTGTGCTGCCCTGCCGCCTCTGACGGCAGAGCACTGTGAGCCGGTCAGGAGCAGCTTTCATTGGCTCCTGGCCCTGTCATTACTGTAAGCCGTTCCCATTGGCTTACATGGAGTGACAGGTTCAGGAGCCAATGAAAGCGGCTCCTGACCGGTGCACAGCGCTCTGCCGTCATAGCGACTGCAGAGAGAGCAGCCTGCGGTGGGGACAGAGCAGGGGGACCGGCGAGAGCGGCGATTTGTTGGGATGCAGCGTTTTAGTGTACCAGCAGCATCTGGTCCTTAAGGGGGCAGAGGCTGCTGGTACCGAAGTAGTTAACATTGGTATCCACGGCTCCGTTTATGATCCGGGCCAAAAAAACGAAGACACATTTTTAAAATAAGTGTGAACCTACACTTACTGTAGGACCCAGAGCCTTCCCTCTCCTTAGGTGAGTATCTTTTTTTTTTTTATTTTAAAATTCGCTTCAGACTTGAAGAGCCAAGAAACTGTGAGAGACAGCTTGAGATACAATTTAAGGCTTCTTGCACACAGGGACGTTCCAGGAGCACGTTAGTGCGCCTGTAACGCTCCTCCAACGCACAGCAATGTAACACAAGCGGGCTGTTCACACTGCCCACGTTGCGTTACATTGTAACGCAGCAAGTGCTGCATGCTGTGCGTTCTCCGCGGCTAAGCACCGTTAGACTGCTTGCACATGCTCAGTCATGTTGGGGAGGAGGGGGAGAGCGGCCGGGCACATGGCTAATTAATATTCACTGCACTCAGAGACGTGCAGTGTTTACTCCCTGGAGCGGCCGCTCTGTGCGGCGATTGGCCGGGCAGGGCCACGTGATGCCGCATGCGTCCAAGAGTACGCATCACGGACACTCCGACGTCCACACCAGAGAGCACCACGCGTTGCGTTAGGGGCACGTTATGTGCCCTATAACGTCCCCTAAACGCAACGTCCTGGTGTGTCACTAGCTTTACTGTAGGACAGTTCAAAGGGTCATTATTTCTGCTTTGTTTTATAGCTTAAAAGACAAAGTGTGGTTTTAAAACTCCAAAGTGACAGTACAGTGCAGTGTTGTAGAAAAAAAGTGATATAACTGAAAATAAAAATATGAGATTTGTTTCTTTGCTATTAGGCTAATTTCACACCAGGACGTTGCGTTAGAGGGGGCGTTAAGGTCGCATAACGTCCCCCTAACTCAACACCTGGTGGTGCTGGATCTGGACGTCAGAGTGAGCCGCGTCTGTGATGCCGTGATGCGCACTCTTGTGCGCATGCGGCATCACGTGGTCCCGCCGGCCAATCGCCGCACAGAGCGGCTGCTCCAGGAAGTAAACACTGCACGTCATAACGTGCAGTGCATATTAATTAGCCATGTGCCTGGCCGCTCTCCGCTCCTCCCCAACATTACTGAGCATGTGCAAGCAGTCTAACGCGGCTCAGCCGCGTCCAAAGTACTGCATGCAGTACGTTGTCTTGTGACGCAACGTTACAATGTAACGCAACGTCCGCACTGTGAACAGCCCCATTGATTTTTCATTACTGTGCGGTGGGCTGCGTTACAGGCTGCTCTAACGTGCGCCTGTAACGTCCCACTGTGAAACAAGCCTTAATGTTCTATTAATTATCCGTACTACACATTCAATTAATCATAAGGCTTCCTTTGCTTTAAAGAGACATTGAAGCGAAAAAAAAATTATGATATAATGAATTGGTTGTGTAGTAGGGATATTTACTAGAACATTAGTAGAAAAGAAAATATTCTCATATTTTTATTTTCAGTTATATAGTGTTTTTTATAACACTGCATAATTCTCTAATATTAGCAGTTTACACACTACTCAGCATTCTAAATGATTTTACAGAGCAGGCCAACTTTTGACCTGGCCTCTGGAGAGAAAAATAAAATACGACTGCCAGTTGAGATAATAAGCTTCAGAAGACAGAGCTCTCTGGGACTTTGAAAGACGTGGAGCTCAATGGCTCTTTTGCATAGATAACAACTGGAGTTTCTTAAAGGTGCATACACACATCAGACTATAGTCTTTGGAAAATGAAAGATCACAGACCAATCTTACCACCCTTCATGTAGTATGAGAGCCATACTCTACACAGTCTTTTCTATAGAGCTGAACTCCACATCAGAAAAAAATCTTTGCAAGATGCTGCACACACAGATGCTGTACAGACACAAAAGATCAGCATCTGCAAAAGATCTGTTCCTGCCAAAAATCCATTCCTGCAAATTGCAATGATAGTCTATGAGATCTGCAGATCATCATACACACATGATTTAACTGACATTCATCTGCAGATCAGATCCACCAGGATGGATTTTCAGATCTGCGGATGATTGTTTGATCTGCAGATGAATGTCAGTTAAATCATGTGTGTATGATGATCTGCAGATCTCATAGACTATCATTGCAATTTGCAGGAATGGATTTTTGGCAGGAACAGATCTTTGGTGTCTGTACAGCATCTGTGTGTGCAGCATCTTGCAAAGATTTTTTTCTGATGGGGAGTTCAGCTCCATAGAATAGACTGTGTAGAGTATGGCTCTCATACTACATGAAGGGTGGTAAGATTGGTCTGTGATCTTTCATTTTCCAAAGACTATAGTCTGATGTGTGTATGAGCCTTAACTCTTCCTGCACTGGAAACAATATTAGACTTATGTCTCTGCTACTAATGTTTTATTGTTTTATTTCTTAGCTGTACTACACATACAAATCATTATATCATAATTTTTTTTTTGCTTCAGTGTCCGCCCTCCGTTAGCCCAGCCCCAGAGATCAATGAATGGGAATATAGTTCCCATTCATCTATCTAAGTCCCTGGCAGAAAAAAACTACAGCTTCTTATCAGAAGCCGCGGACTTTCTGAAAAAAAAAGAAACGTTTCTCGTACTCCTAGTGCTTCCTGGAAGCGAGTTCTCCAGGACGAAAAAAAAAATCTTACTGTGGACATCTTGTGGCCAAATAATAAAACAACATCTACATACATTTTTTAATAAAATAAACCCACATTATTACATTTAAATTAACTGTTTAACTCCCACACCAAAAATTACCCAAATCAAATGTTTAATGGAAAAAAATATATAATTTAAATAAAAAAACATTTATAGTTACCTAAGGGTCTGAACTTTCTAAATATGCATGTGAAGAGGGTATATTACAAACATTTTTTAAATTATAAGCTTGTAAATGGTGATGGACGCAAAACTGAAAAAATGCACCTTTATTTCCAAATAAAATATTGGCACCATACATTGTGATAGGGACATAATTTAAATGGTGTAATAACCAAGACAAATGGGCAAATAAAATACATAGGTTTTAATTATGGTAGCATGTATTATTTTAAAGCTATAAAGGCCGGAAACTGAGAAAAAATAATTCTTAGCAAAATGTACCACCCAAAGAAAGCCTAATTGGTGGCGGAAAAAAACAAGATATAGATCAATTCATTGTGATAAGTAGTGATAAAGTTATTGGCGAATGAATGGGAGGTGAAAATTGCATAAGGTGAAAAATACCCGCGGGCTGAAATGGTTAAGTATTGTTCCTGCTTTGACATAAGATTTAAATTGGCAATTGTTGCAGTTCTGGTGGGAAGAAGATTTGACTTAGTAAATATAGTTTTATGTGAACATGTTTCTTAAAAAAGATGAGAGTGAAGATTAGTAGCGGTGGTGGAAGAAATGGCTTTGCTCTCCTCGGAATGAGAGGAATGGGGCGGGGGGGGGGTCACTGGCAGATAATCCCTCTCATCTTGGCGGATTCAGGGATCTCTGCCCTTCTCAGCACATCATTAATCTGGCGGGTTTATCGGTTGCCTCCAGCATGCCGCTCTATTCAGTGTCCACAGCAATAAATGGCACCTTTGTCCGACCGCCCCAGCCCCACTTCCTGCAGCCCACCAGACCCCTCCAGCCTCCAGCTCTGAAGGGAAGTCACGCCCGGAATGCCCAACGCTTGCCTCTTTATTCTGTTTATTACATTTTTTTTACGCTGCGTTTTGAAAATCACGCGCTTGTTATTACTTATTGATATGCAAAACAATCTCTGCAGTTTGCTGGGATGAAATTTGCAATCCATATTTTTTTTTCTATACGATAAAAAGAACACAATGGACTTGATTAATGAAAATTGGGGGAATGACAGCCAGGGCAGCTGCCCAGAATTTTCCACAAAAATGAAACCTGATTGGTTGTTGTACCATTTTCCCTGCACTGGTCTTAAAGTGCTATTTCAGCCAGCGGTGTGACAATAGACACCCGTGGCCCCCACGTTTGCAGGGGGAGGGGGCGAGTCGAGTATTCTGGGCGTCTGCACGCCACCACATAGTACTAGGGTTGCCGCCTCGCCACTTTAAATACTAGCACATCTACGTTATACAGGTTCTGTGGCTACTCACATATAATCAGCGCCTAAACTGCATTTAACTTGTCACAAGGCAAGTATAATTCATTTCTGTCGGTTCTGAAAGGCATGAGGTGGTAACCCTGATAGCACCTTACATGGGCGTTGCCGTAGACCGTAGAGAGTGAACCAGAGATGAAGCACCCTCATGTATTTTACCATATATATCAGTGGGAACGTTAGAGAAAACACCTACCCTGCTCTCTGTTTCATTATTTACTGTTCAGATTGCTTCTTATCAGCCCAGATAAAATCCCCGACTGAGCATTCAGTCTAGTTTTGCTATAATGACTCAGCTATGATTCCTGAGCAGAGCCACAAGGGGGCAGGCTTGGGCTTGAAAAGACAGCACAGAAGACAGACTCAGCTATAAAGATTCCTGAACAATGCCAGACTGAATGTTCAGTCTGGGATTTTATCAAGGCTGATAAGAAGCAATCTGAGCAGTGAAGAATGAAACAGAGAGCAGGGTAGGTGTTTTCTCTAATGTTCCCACTGATATATATGGTAAAATACATGAGGGTGCTTCGTCTCTGGTTAACTAGGGAACCTAAACTGAGAACAATATGTGTTTTCCTTTTAAAATAATACCAGTTGCCTGACTCTCCTGCTGATCCTGTGTCTGTAATGCTTTTAGCCGCAGATCAGGTGCTCTGACTGAAGTGTCGCTGGATTAGCTGCATGCCTGTTTTAGGTCTGTGATTCAGCCACTAGTACTGCAGCCACTGCACAGGGGGACTTCTCATTAGATAACTGTAAGGCCTAGCTCACATTATAAATCGCTAGCAGTGCTAAGCGCTTTTGTGAGCACTTTGGAAAGCGAGAGAGATTTTTCCCTTCGCTTTCAGAGGGATTTACGCTTTGGTAAGCGCTTTTCTAAGCGCTTTTGACCGGCGATTTCATTTTTTCTTCCTGACAAGACTCAGGAAGTGAACTCTTTGACCTGGAACTGAATAAATGCAATGTATTTATTCTTGAAAGTGCTTGGCAAATGGCTTTTTAATTACTTTTCAAAATACTTTTTCAAGCACTTTGTGATTACCCTATACTTTGTTTTGAAGCGCAAACGCTCAGGAAATGGTGCAGGAGCCGTGTTTGCAATTGGAAAGAAAGCTCATCGCTCATGTGAGAACACTCACCGCCAGTGCTTAAAAAAAAGAAAAAAAAAAAGCAAAAACGCACTTAGTGTGCACAAGCCCTAATTCAGATTGGCCAAACTACAGAGCAAAGTTGTTTTTCTTTGTTCTGTACTGTATGCTTACATAGTTGTGGGCAGGGACAGCATGCAAATCTCCTTCCAGCGAGGAAACTGGATCGGAGGGTGGAGCCGGAGGGCGGAAGAGGCGGGGGTGCGGCCACTGTTCCCGCGGCTGGGACATCCTGGGCAAATATACGGGACGTTACCTGGGACACAATTCAGCCGGGAACAGGGACTTCAAATCCAGGACGTGTCCCAAGTACAGCGGGACGTCTGGTCAGGGAACCCGAAGTCCTCTTTCACACATTCTCGGTGGCAGAGAACTGCGCCATGTCGCGTCTGAGCACGCCTGCTGCCGCCCATAAAAGGAGTCATATCTGAGGGTGGATTTCTGCACCACGCATACATTTCTTATGTAATGATTGTTAGGCGCCTACAAAAAGTCGCATTGAAATTTGCATTAAAAAAAAACATGCAAATCCGCACACAGATAAACGAACTGTAATACGCTAGTGGAATTAGAATCTAAGTTTTCTGTAATAAACATAAAATATTGTTTTTCTTATCTGCTGTCTCTCTCTCTCTGATTTACCTACTTCCTGTCAGGACAGGAAGTGAGGGAGAGGATTATCCTAAACAAGACCGAGTTCACTCCAGGATCTCTTAGCCGGGCATTCCACCCGGCTAGTTTTGGTGAGCACCCGGCTGTCATCGGCTCACCTCCTCCTATGCTATAAGCAGAGTTGTGCAGAGAAGCACCGGCCCTGCATTCTCTCATCTCGCCCTACCCGGCTACTTTTTCATGTCACCCGGCAGGAAAAAAAATTCCGGGGAGAACACTGCAAGGTCCAAGACTACAAAAAAAAAGTTGTTGTAACCTCTTTCCACACTCTCACACTACAGCGACGTTTCCTGGAGTCAGGCTATGCGCCCAGCCGCCTGAGCAGAAAATCTCGCAGCTCTGCAGCAGAATACAGATGAACTGATTCTGTGGGATCCTCTGACGCCTGCTAGCCCTCCTCTGTACACGCATTTATTACAGGGAAGGTCTCCTGTGTCAGGAAAGGATTAAATCACGCTGAATGGGATGTCTGGGTGGAATTGTGCAGCTCTGACACTAATGTGAATTGATGAATAAAGCTGAATAACATCTGGAGACACAGCGCTTCCTGCATCTGTTCCATGCAAGGGCTGAATGCCAAACACCCCAGACTGACCCAATGCAAGCGCCGCTACACTCCAGGAGGAGCCGGCCTAGACACATACATTACTGTCCTCGCATCAATCTCATGTAAGGACGGCTCAGCTAGGAGGGACAGCTCCGGGCAAGGCGATATAAGGAGGACACAGGAAATTCAAAGCTTGGTGTAATTTGCCGCCTTAAAACAGAAGGAAATTTGCAATAATTCAGTTATAAGTGAGTATGTGTGGTTACCCACAATGCACTACTACTGAATATGCAAATTACACCAAGCTTTGCTTTTTTAGTAGGAGGGCTTTTTGGTTCCTTTTATCCCCCTATACATTCCTAGTAGATTGGGTCACCCTGAGCTGCTTGGTTACTCTGTTGTACAGGAAATTCAGACAGGGTATTGGAACTAGATTGTAAGCTTCTAAGGCCAGCCCTCCTGCATAGTATTCATATTATGACTTGTATGTGCATTTTTTTGTGTCTTTGTTGTACTGTGCATTAGACATGTATGTATTTATGTTATTCTATTGTTAGAGGTTGTTATTGTTCTATGCATGAAAAACTGTATGCATTTATTATATATTTGTATTGTTGTATGCTCCTATTGTACCATGCATTGAACTGTGTTTACATTTATATACTTGTTATTGTTGGATGTTCTTATTATGCTATGCATGAACTTCATATATTCAGGTAGCCCCCCGACTTATGAACACCCGACTTACGAACAACGCGCCGATATAAACAGCCTGAAAATGTGAAATTTGATTCTGTGTTTGTTTTTTTTGTTTTCAAAAAGCTCTTGTAGTTTTTAAAGGATACCCGAAGTGACATGTGACATGATGAGATAGACATGTGTATGTACAGTGCCTAGCACACAAATAACTATGCTGTGTTCCTTTTTTTCTTTCTCTGCCTGAAAGAGTTAAATATCAGGCATGTAAGTGGCTGACTCAGTCCTGATTTCCAGACAGGAAGTGACTACAGTGTGACCCTCACTGATAAGAAATTCCCCTTTTTAACTCGTCCTTGCTCTCAGAAGCCATTTTCTGCTAGGAAAGTGTTTTATAGTTGGAATTTCTTCACAGTGAGGGTTACACTGTAGTCACTTCCTGTCGGAGTCAGGACTGAGTCAGCCACTTACATATCTGATATTTAACTCTTTCAGGCAGAGAAAGAAAAAAAGGAACACAGCATAGTTATTTATGTGCTAGGCACTGTACATACGCATGTCTATCTCATCTTGTCACATGTCACTTCGGGTATCCTTTAAGAAACTAAAATTTCAAAATTTCAGGCCGGTTTTAGTTTTACACTTATACATTCATATGACTCTGTGGCAGAGTGTGCTGACAAGGTCATATACACAGCCTCTTCGCCCCTCCCCCGCCTCCCAGTGACGTAAACCCTGCTGGACAGGAACTACATCACTGGGATTCCCAGCTTCTCCGTCGTATTTGCGTCATTCCACGCATGCGCGCTGCACCGCCGACAACAAATGTAGTATTTCTGCATTGCCCATTGACTTCCATGCATTCCGCAGCATCGCCGCGAAAGTCGTACAGTAATGCACTATTGACTCGGGTCAGGAGCTTCCGGTGTGACACGACAGGGTAAGTGTACCGGGCCCCATAGACTTTCATTGTTGTTGTGTTACCCTGCATGCAGAAAGGGTAACACAATGCAAAGAAAGAGGCCTAGTGTAAAAGGGGCCTTAAAGAAAAAAAAGTGGCTTTATACCGGCAATACGACATTTTACTGCAGTACACTGACGCGGGGACAGAGGTGACACGGGGGAGGGGGGGGGGGCGGGGGGGGATACACTGAAGGCATGGGGGAAAAGAGGTGACACAGAGGGGGGCACTGGAGGCACAGGGGGGCAGAGAGGAGGTATAGGGGACACAGTGTATGACTTATGGATGGATTCAGGTTAAAGGACTCATAAGGTGAAATAAAAAGAAAAAAACAATACTTACCTGGGGCTTCTTCCAGCCCCTTAATGTCTTCTGAGTCCCTCGCCACAGCTCCGGTGCTCCCCGCTGTTCTGTTGGCTGCCCGTGAAGCTTGCGAGCGCGCCCACATCATCGGGCGCGTACTGCGCCTGCACACACCAAATGTGCAGGCACATAATGGGCCCGATGACATAGGCGGTCTCACGGGCGACCGGCCACGCATGCACAGAAGCGCAGACCCACCAGGGAGCTTCGCGGGCGGCCAGCAGGGAGCACCGGAGCTGCGTCAAGGGACTCAGAAGCCATCTACGGGCTGGAAGAAGATCAGGTAAGCAGGGGCATAGCAATGGGGGTTGCAGAGGTTGCAACCGCATCTGGGCCCTTGGGCCAGAGGGGTCCCGAAGGGCCCTCCCACAATTGCAGTATTAGCTCTCTATTGGTCCTGTGCTCATAATAATCACTTCTATAGATACTTTGAATAGTGGTAATTATTAACAAGCTGCTCCCCATCCCCTTCTTGCACCTCTGACACTGTAGTTGCCATTGGCAGGTTTTGGTGCGCTGTATCGATTGTTATGTATAGAGTGTTTGGGGCCCCCAATGTAAAACTTGCATCGGGGCCCACAGCTCCTTAGCTACATCACTGCAGGTAAGTAAAGACTGCTTTTTTATTTTACCTCAGGAGTCCTTTGAAATCCAACCTACAGTCCCTATCTTGTTTGTTAACCGGAGACCTGTATGTATACAGTAGTGACGGTCATGTGTAGGAGAACTCATGGAGAAGCATGCGATTTGTTAGTTCAGCTGAAAGATTTGCAAAGCTCTGATTTGCTGTGACCACATCCTGCTTCAGCACATGATCATGACTAGCAAATCAGAGACTTGCATATTTATCACCTGACCAAACTGATCACATGCTTCTCCATGAGTTCTCCTTAACACGACCACCATCAGTATACACTTGTATTGTTGTATGCTCTTACTGTACTATGCATGCACTGCATATGTAGTTACCCACTACTGTCTACTGTATATTGCACGCAGTACATTGATTGTGGAGATAATAGTGCTATATAAAATACAGAAATATAACTGGGGTTGGTTACCTTGAGTGCCCTTTAATCACTTGAGGACCGCGGTGTTAAACCCCCCCTAAAGACCAGGCCATTTTTTCCTAATTGGGCCACTGCAGCTTTAAGGCCTACAACTCAGCACACAAGTGATTTACCCCCCTCCCGCCGTCAGCCTATCACAGCGGATCGCTCCTGTGTCCCCCAGGGGGACAGCCGTGTGTAGATCGCTGCGCTGTACAATGTTAATAGACGGAGATTTCGCCGTATAACAGTATCCGAGCGGCGATCTCTCATTCATGCAGAGATGTGCGCGCAATCTCCTGCAATCTCTGCCCACAGCCATTCAGCGTGGATTGGTCCTGGAGCTGCCACGCTGCTCCCGCCAATTGCCGTGGAGCAGTCGCTAAGTAGTTAAACACTATGGCATTGCGGTAAGAAAGTGACAGACCGCCTATTGGGCCAATCAGAGTTTGGGGATCAGGTCCTGTTATGTGACTGGACCCGCTAGTGCTCAGGGCAGGAGGCGTGGAGTCGACATTAATTACTAGCATTCGCTATGCTGCAATTAAGCAGCGTTGCGTGCGCAGAGTGCCCGCTCCCCGATTACGCACGCTACTTTTCTAAGTGCTTTTGCTGAGCGATTGACGTCAGTCAGGAAGTGAGCTCTTTCACCCAGAAAAGAATAGATACAATGTATTTATTGATAAAAGCGTTGGGGAAATCGCTATACCAAGTGCTTTGTGATTTGCCTATACCTGCCATTGAGCCAAAGCGCTCAGAAAATGGTACATGTAGTGCATTTACGATTTCCAAGAAGCTGAAACGCGTGCATGTGAACACTCTCATAGGAAATCATTGCACAAGCGCTTCTAGGGCGATTTCTAAAATCGCCAGCGCTTGAAAAATATCTTCAAACGCTCATAGTGTGAACGAACCCTAAGAGAGGACATCCTGGGGTCTTGGTGACGAGGGGGGCTGAATTCTGCTGCTGCTTTCCTGAGAGCCTCGCTGGGCAAGCTCTCCCGGAAGAGAGCCAAGCCAGCCGTGTTGGATTAAGTAAACAACACATTTATCTGGCATTACCCAGCCCCAGAGTCATGATGAATGATGAATAATGGATCATGCAAATGTGGAGAAAGCACTTGCATCAATATAACATAATAATCATTCAGGACTGAGATCACTTCCCTACGAGAGAGGAGGAGGCACAGCCGGAGAGGCAATATTTATTGTGATACATGGGGTGACCTTTCCCCGTGTCAGCCCATTCTACGGATATGGGAAGTCCCCTGACTCCATACACGGCACTGGCCTTATTCTACAAGGAGCCACATTAAGGCTTCCTACACACAGGGACGTTACAGACGCACGTTAGTGCAGCCTGTAACGCTCCCCCAACGCACAGCAATGTAACACAAGTGGGCTGTTCACACTGCCCACGTTGCGTTACATTGTAACGCAGCAAAGTGCTGCATACTGTGCGTTCTACGCGGCTAAGCCGCATTAGACTGCTTGCACATGCTCAGTCATGTTGAGGAGGAGGGGAGAGCGGCCGGGCACATGGCTAATTAATATTCACTGCACTCAGAGACGTGCAGTGTTTACTTCCTGGAGCGGCCGCTCTGTGCGGCGATTGGCCAGGCGGGACCACGTGATGCCGCATGCGTCCAAAAGTACGCATCACGGCATCACGGACGCCCGAGTGAGCTGCACAACGCGGCTCACTCCGACGTCCACACCAGAGAGCACCAGGCGTTGCGTTAAGGGCACGTTATGTGCCCTATAACGTCCCCTAAACGCAACGTCCTGGTGTGTAACTAGTCCTGGTGTGTAACAACTGAAGTGAGAGGTATATGGAGGCTGCCATATTTATTTCCATCTAAGCAATGCCATTTGCCTGGCAGCCCTGCTGACCCTCTGCCTCTAATACTAATAGCCGCAGCCCCTGAACAAGCATGCAGCAGATCAGGTGTTTCTGACATTAATGTCAGATCTGACAAGACTAGCTGCATGCTTGTTTCTGGTGTTATTCAGATAATACTACAGAGAAATTGACCAGCAGGGCTGCCATGCAACTGGTATTGATTAAAAGGAAATAAATATGGCAGCCTCTGTATACCTCTTACTTCAGCTCCCCTTTAAAGGACACCCAAACTACATTTAATGATAGCTTGTTACTCACCTTTCTCTGCAGCCTGCGCCGATTCCTGCAAGGGCAGTGGAGGGTAACGATCGCTAACCTGACTGGATTAGCTGTATGTTTCAGGTGTGTGATTCAGACACTACTGCAGCCGAAGAGGTCAGCAGGACTGCCAGGTAACTGGTATTGTTTAAAAGACAATAAATATGGCAGCCTCCATATCCCTCTCACTTCAGGTCTATTTTAAAGAGGGCCACCAGACAATCAATTAAATCCATCTTTCATTAATCTAAATAACCTGAAGCGAAATGTGGATGGCTCTTGGAATCAATTCACAATGAGATGATCATTTTTTTTCCCACTTGCATGCAAATTGTATGCAATTTGAAACTGGACTAATTCCAATCATCATAGTTTGCATTTGATTGGTCCAATTCCAAGCTACATAAATTTTGCCTTGCCTGGTTGGTGGCAATCAGATGCCACCAACAGAAAGCTCATATGCCACCAAGAGAAAGAAAAAGAGGCAAGATTGATTTGTGTGCTAAGTTCAACGGCCGTGCAGCAAACTGTTAACGCTGCAGTGTGCTGAATTGTTAAAAACGGCCTGGTCACTAGGGGGGTGTAAGCCTGTGGTCCTCAAGCAGTTAAATACTAATATGACGCTATAGCACAAATTACTTCTCCGAGTTGCTATGACTTGAGGTGCGTACACACATGCGACTATAGTCATTTGTAACGATCGTTCCCCGATCTTTACCAACGACGATCGTTACAAAAAACGAACCACCGACTATTAAGGCAAACGACGAACGAGCCAAATCGTTACAAAAGAAAGTTCTGTCTCGGCGAATTTTAACCAACGGAGATCGTTTGCAAAAGTAGTACATCGTTGGAAACGGTCGTTCGTACTAGGCTTGACATGCGCATTTCACTATTTCTCTGTGAAACTTCTCATTTTTATGCGCAGGCGCAATAGTTGCTTTATGTGATGTAACGTTCGTTCTAACGATCAGATCGTTACACACCTTTTAAAACTATCTTTACATAGGTCGTTCTTTCATCAATTAAAAGTTCGTTCGTCGTTCTCAACAAACGATCGTTGTCGCATGTGTGTACGTAGCATTGGATGGAGAAGTAATTAGTGTTATAGCATCTCATTAGTGCTATAGTGATGCCCAACTTCGGCGCTGAGTGCCAAAGTGACCCTGCATCGCTGATTGGTTGCCTCGGGTTACTAATGCTTTTCCCACAGTTGCCTATTTCTTTTTTTTTTCTTCTTCTTTTATGCATTTGAAGTGCCGCTGACAAACACACACTTATGTACAAAGCTGAGGTTACCACTAGCTGATGAGAGGAGGGGAATCTGAAGAATAACAATATGTTTTGGTACAGAGGACTTTGTTGAATGATCTCTGCCAGCAAACCACCCAATCCAGGCACCCCTGGTGGTGATCAGAGGGCGATCAGACTAGGTTCAAAAGCACCAGCAGTAGATGAATGTGACGGATGTCACAACTTGTCTTGGCAGCACGGCGAATGGCCCATGATAGGCAATACGTCACCAGATCAATAGACTGCCAGAAACTCCACCTCTTTTATGCCTTTTGGTGCCGCTGGACATGCAGAAAATATCATCCCTGCTGTGTATAACTGCTAGTATGGGTTGGAGTGGCACTAGGCCGCAGTGGTCAGACCTAGGAACAGGGTCCAAATTAGTTTATTATACAAATTTTGGGTAAACAGATAATTGTGTTTATGTACATAAAGTACCAGACTTTTTCCATACCTCACACGTTTTTGAGACAAGAAAGAGGGACACCTTTAACCAAGAATTGAACTTCATCCTAAGCAGTAGCTGATAACCATGGTCCTGAGAGTTTGCTGTCTGTGGAACCAGTTGCATTGTGGGAAATAACAGCTTTTTCCAAATGCCAAGCAAGCAGTATCTCCCTCTTTTGCATAGAACTTTCAGTAACAAACATTCTGTACAGATCACCTGGCAGGACTAAAGATGTTACCACCAGAAATAAATTTCAGAATGTAAATCAGGGAGAGGAGAGATTTTACAATGGACAAACACTGACTAAATAATCTATAAATGCATTTTGTAAAAAAATGATTGGAAACTCTGAGAAAATTGCTAGGGTGTGTATATTAATAAATTGATAATCTAACACACACCATACAATCTTTAGAAATATTGTACAAAAATTTACAGCATTCCGGATCGATAAAAATAAAAAACGGGAAATCCGATCGGATTTTTCAGTCAAATGAAAAAAAAAACTTTCAATTTTTTGGGGAGATCCGATCATATTTATTGAATTGCCGTAAAATCGGAACATTTTATTGTATCATGTGTGGCCACCTTTACCCTGAGTGGGGTCAGGTTTAACCTCCCCACTTGCCTACACAGTGGTTGGCTTTGGAGTATTACTCTTTTCAGGCTTACAATCAATATCATCCACTAACAATACATACTGCCCTATATAAGGCTCTCAGTTTCTCCTCCCTAATATTTGCCTCACCTTGCTGTTATGTACATATAAACACTGCCATTCCAGAATGCCCCTACAAAAAGACGGCAATAGGAGTGTAGAAGTTGGCTGCCATTTGATGGATTAGTGCAGGTAATGTAATTGAGTAACATCACCTCCTGCTCTCCATAGCCAGTTATTCATGCAGCATGGTAAGATCTTCTTGGCAGTCTGTACTGTCTATGTTTCAGAAATTCTGGAAGCAATTGCCAATTGAAATGGAAAGATCATTTTTCCTAACATCTGTTTAAAGAGGAACTCCAGTGAAAATAATTTAATAAAAAAAGTGCTTCATTTTTACTATAATTATGTATAAATGATTTAGTCAGTGTTTGCCCATTGTAAAAACTTTTAAATCCCTGATTTACATTCTGACATTTATTACATGGTGACATTTTTACTGTTGGCAGGTGATGTAGCTGCTGCTTGCTGTTTTGGCAGTTGGAAACAGCTGTAAACAGCTATTTCCCACAATGCAGCAAGGTTCACAGACAGGAAACTGCCAGGAGTACGTACTCAAGAGTTTCTTGTGGGAGGGGTTTCACCACAATATCAGTCATACAGCGCCCCCTGATGGTCTGTTTGTGAAAAGTGATAGATTTCTCATGTAAAAGGGGGTATCAGCTACTGATTGGGATAAAGTTCAATTCTCGGTCGGAGTTTCTCTTTAAAGCAGACCTAAAACCTACACAATATTAGCACAGGCAGCAGAAGTTATAACAAGAAAGCAGGAAAAAATGTCTAAAAACTGTCCCCTTGTCCCATAAAATCCTGGTTTTGTTGGTTAGCCATGCCCCCTTTCTGCAAAGCTATTGTGTCATCTGTGGGAGGGAGGAGCCACATAGTATGACCTAGGAGGTATTCTATTTCTACCTGTGCCAACCTATCACAGAGAGGTACTCTGCTTTTTCCTGTGCCACTGAGCCAGCCTATCACAGAGAGGTAATCTGCTTCTACCTGTGCCACTGAGCCAGCCTATCACAGAGAGGTACTCTGCTTCTACCTGTGCCACTGATCCAGCCTATCACAGAGAAGTCCTCTTCTTCTACCTGTGCCACTGATCCAGTCTATCACAGAGAGGTACTCTGCTTCTACCTGTGCCACTGAGCCAGCCTATCACAGAGAGGTACTCTGCTTCTACCTGTGCCACTGATCCAGCCTATCACAGAGAGGTACTCTTCTTCTACCTGTGCCACTGATCCAGCCTATCACAGAGAGGTACTCTGCTTATACCTGTACCACTGAGCCAGCCTATCACAGAGAGGTCCTCTGCTTCTACCTGTACCACTGAGCCAGCCTATCACAGAGAGGTACTCTGCTTCTATTTGAGCCACTGAGCCAGCCTATCACAGAGAGGTACTCTGCTTCTACCTGTGCCATTGAGGCAGCCTATCACATAGATATCCTCTGCTTCTACCTGTGCCACTGAGCCAGCCTATCACATGGAGGTACTCTGCTTCTACCTGAGCCACTGTGCCAGCCTATCACAGAGAGGTACTCTGCTTATACCTGTGCCACTGAGGCAGCCTATCACAGAGAGGTACTCTGCTTCTACCTGTGCCACTGAGCCAGCCTATCACAGAGAGGTACTCTGCTTCTACCTGTGCCACTGAGCCAGCCTATCACAGAGAGGTACTCTGCTTCTACCTGTGCCACTGATCCAGCCTATCACAGAGAGGTACTCTGCTTCTACCTGTGCCACTGAGCCAGCCTATCACATAGAGGTACTCTGCTTCTACCTGTGCCACTGAGCCAGCGTATCACAGAGAGGTCCTCTGCTTCTACCTGTGCCACTGAGCCAGCCTATCACAGAGAGGTACTCTGCTTCTACCTGTGCCACTGAGCCAGCCTATCACAGAGAGGTACTCTGCTTCTACCTGTGCCACTGAGCCAGCCTATCACAGAGAGGTCCTCTGCTTCTACCCCAGAGAAGGTCTTTGGCTTTGAATACTATTTCCTCAGAGATGCAAGTACTTCCAAAGACTGCTGAAAAGTACTGCAACTTAAATGGGGAACAGTGGTGGGATAGGGGGACAGAGTAAGGACCAGAAACCCTCTAAGAGAGAGCCTTCCTTCTCCATAGGCAAGTATCTAACCTGAAGCAAGTTTCCTATTTAATGAAGTAGTCAGCCATCGCTGGACAGGGTAAAAATGAGGGGGGACAGTCATAGTCGCTGTCACTTTGGTTCTTATTGACTTTGGAATTTACAGCGGAGGTCCACTTTAAAGGATACCCGAGCTGAACAGGTATGTTGAAAACAGAGGCGACAGAAATGTGTCTGCATCAGTACAGAGGCTTACCGCTCCTCCTGATCACTCCTGTGATGCTCTGTCCCTGTGTAAAAGTCCCTGTTAGCGCCGGCGACTTGGCTGAGTTGCCGACCTTTAACTCGGATCCACTCCCCTGGTGACTGCACTACCTAGTTTCAGCATGACTGGCGCACACGTTCTCATCCAGACCGCAGTAAAAGGTTTGGTGGATCGGACATACTGCGCATGCCCAGTGAAGTACATCCGAGTTGAAGATCGGCGAAGATCGGCAAACACAGCTTTGTAATGACCATTTAAACAAACCTGTTTGTTCCTTTAAACCAGTGGTCCCCAAACTTTTTCAGTCAAGGTCCGGGTCAACATACTTCAGACTGCTGGGGGCCGGAACATACATAAAATTATGTTGAAAAACATTACATTGTCTATTGCCAATGGCACCAGGCAAGGCTGTCCCCTCTCACCCTTAATTTTCGCCTTGTCTCTGGAACCTCTCCTGCTTTCGATTCGTAGGAACCCCGACATAACAGGCCCTAAACTTCCCACATCCGAGCACAAAGTGGCGGCCTACGCCGACGACTTATTGTTCTACTTAACTAACCCCCATATTTCTCTACCATCTTTGGAGTTGGAACTGGGGAAATATCGCTCTCTCTCAAACTTCAAGATCAATCCCGAAAAGTGTCAAGCAATGGGGATAGCTATGTCAAACGATCTTAACTTACTCATAAAGCAAAACTTCCCCTATAAATGGCCACCAAATGCAATTACATACCTAGGAATCCGCATCCCAGTAGCACTAAATAACCTATATAATCTAAATTTTAGACCCCTAATCAAGACCCTGGAAGATGACTTAAAGCGTTGGGATAAACCCCATTTTACATGGCTGGGCCGAATAAACATTCTAAAAATGAATGTCTTACCACGCATTCTATATCTTTACCAGACCATCCCAATCACCCTCCCGAATGAACATTTCAAAATCATGAGAAGGATGTTTGCAGGTTTCATCTGGAAGAGAAGGCCTCCACGCATCAGATATACTGCACTTGTTCTACCAAAAACCATGGGAGGGCTAGCAGTTCCTGATCTAAGAAAATATTACCTAGCAGCATCATTAGTGCGCCTGGTAGACTGGCATAGACACACACTTCAAAAACGATGGGTCACCCTAGAACAAGACCTGGTAGGTAAAGATCTAACGCTGTATCCATGGACGTCAACCAAGATGTCTAGTGAATACATATCAATTAATACCACATTAACCGCCCTACATAAAACTCGCCACCTACCTGAAATGTCCCCTTGGCCATCCCCCTTGATTCCTATTCTCAACAACCCCACATTCCCCCTAGGATGCTCATCTCTAAGATATGTTGCCTGGAGAATGGGAGAAACTCTTAGAGCTCGAGATTTTCTGCACAATAACACGTGGAAAACACTGAGCATACTACGTGAACAACGTTCCTGCCCCTTTTTAGATGAATGGAGCTACATACAGTTCATTCACTTTATCAGATCTTTAGGCAACAAGGAACAATTATCACGTCCATTATCACAATTTGAAACCCTCTGTATGGCTGCTGGAGCAACCAGTAAAACACTCTCACTTATTTACCAAATCTTGGTGGTGGATTTCACCTGGTCTCAAGAACTAAAACAAAAATGGGAACAGGACCTACAAACCCAATTTTCAGAAGAACAATGGCAGAAAATACTTGACCTTAATCAGAAAGCATCTATGTCCTCTAGAATAAAGGAATCAAACTACAAAATTTTGACCAGGTGGTATCTCACCCCAAGTAGGTTACATAAGTTTTATCCACTCACTAGCGCTATGTGTTGGAGATGTAACAAAGAAACGGGTACTCTACTTCACATTTTTTGGGATTGTGAAGTTATCAACCCCTTTTGGTGTGAAGTTCAAAAATACATTAAAATCTTAACTGATGGGGAACCTTCCTCAGACCCATCCTATTACCTCCTTCACAATACTCCAAAACCGTATAAAAAATTCAAAAGATCCTTATCTAGACACCTGATCCAAGCAGCTAGAATCTTAATAGCCAGGCACTGGAAAGACACAAAAGCGCCCACGATCCAGGAATGGATCAATGAACTAAAATACATATATCAAATGGAGTCTCTCACACACACAATGTATGGTAGAGATGAAGTGTTTTCTGCCACGTGGATACATTGGAATATCTTTTTAGAATCCGATGACTATAAACAAATTCCACATGTCTCCCCGTAATAACCTCTGATACCATGCAGGGCTGATAACCTATCTCACCTACCCTTCGTGTTGGGGCCCCAACTAGTGACAACATTCCACTCACGCCACTACTTAAGATATGGGATAAACTGGGTTGGGTCTGGCGGGAATCTCCCTCTTTTTTGGCCTTCTATTCCTCTTCCTCTGTCCTTCTTGGGTCCTAGCTGAACCGGGGCTCGCTGGGACCTCATATACTTTTAACTATTCTCTACTCTCCTCCTCACTTTCTAATATCTCTGAGACAACATTAGTGTTAAGTACCGCACATTAAAGCCACTTTTAAGCGGGTATAGGTCATGGAACTACTATGTACCTTACCACTAGATAAGCAAAACTTACCTCACTCGGGACTTCAATAGTCGTGCACCCTCCACGGTCTGGCTCGAGCTTATTCATTAATGCTCCCGACCTTAGGTAACTTATGCTCAATGTTTCTTATTGATCATAAAACCCTGTGCTTACATACTGGCTGTATTGTATATATTTCTTTTGTTGCACTAAATAAAGAATCTTTAAAAAAAAACAAAACATTACATTGAATCTAGGTATTGATTCTTCCCAATCATGCCCCGGAGACCTCCCAGCAGCAGCTATTCAGTCATGCGGCACCTGAAGAACGTCTCTGTGCACCAGACAGTGAGGTATACGCAGGTGACAACCTGTCACCCAGTTGGACAGCAGTGTCATCTGATGCAAAATTTGATTGGAAGCCAGCGAATGACTGCTGCAGGCTTCTACAGTATGTGGATGGGTGATGCCAGCACTGCTAGTCTATATGCAAGCCGCCAATATTTAAAGGTGCTGTACGCACGTCTGTAGCTGGGCCAAATGCATTTGACAGAGGGGTTTGGTCCAGCTACAGACCTGCACTGTACCTACTCCTACCTATTGCCTGATGAAGCGGGGTCATACCTGAAAAACTAGTTGCATTTTCCCCTGGAGTATGTAAATAAATTTGTTCTAAACGTTCTAAACGCTAAACTTTGTTGGCATATATTGTGTCTGTTTGGAGGAGGTAAGCCCACCACTGACTCCACAAATTTTAATCTCTGCTGTAAGAGTTAAGGTGCGTACACACGTCAGATAAAAATGAAAGATCACAGACCAATTTTACCCCCTTCCATGTAGTATGAGAGCCATACCTACACAGTCTATTCTATGGAGCTGAACTCCCCATCAGATAGAAATCTTTGCAAGATGCTGCACACAAAGATGCTGTACAGACACAAAAGATCTGTTCCTGCCAAAAATCCATTCCTGCAAATTGCATTCATAGTCTATGACATCTGCAGATCTCATACACACCTTGTTTAATGGACATTCATCTGCAGATCAGACAATTATCTGCCGATCTGAAGATCCAACCTGGTGGATCTGATCTACAGATAATTGTCTGTTAAACAAGGTGTGTATGAGGTCTGCAGATATCATAGACTATGAATACATTTTGCAGGAATGGATCTTTTGCAGGAACAGATCTTTTGCAGATACTGATCTTTTGCATGTGTACAGCATCTGTGTGTGCAGCATCTTGCAAAGATTTCTGTCTGATGGGGAGTTCAGCTCCATAGAATAGACTGTGTAGGTATGGCTCTCATACTACATGGGAGGGGGTAAAATTGGTCTGTGATCTTTCATTTTTATCTGACGTGTGTACGCACCTTAAGTCATCAAGGTGGATTCTCCAAGCTGATCGATATTATATTCCACCACAACCAAAGATCTCCCATTCCCCTCCTCTACAAGAGTCGGCACAAGTGACAAAAGCATGCAGAAATCAGAAAAATGTACCAAGGGAGCGCACAGGCAGTTAAAACATTAAACGGTATAACTGGCCATAGGTGGTCTTGCCTCATTCAGGAAGTTGGGATTATACTGCACCTCGGAAGAGGGCACCAGCAAAACGCGTTGAATGAAATGAGCGGACCTGAACTCAGAACTTCCTCTCTGCTCTAAAAGATAACAGCATAATAACTTTTTAAAGAGAAACATTTCATAGCTGACACAAATCCTGCAATAAATCAGCAGTGTGTCTACTTCCTACTTTCATGGAACCAGACTAGGACTAGGAGAAAATGTGTGTATGTGGATACTGGTTAATGAACTGGTTAAGGGATCGAAGGTAAAGGGGTTGATTCACTAAGAAAATAGCTATTTAACCTTGCGTACCTTAATGCACGCTATGCACACTATTAGCAGCATAGTGTGCATTATTAACTTTAGCCAATAGCGGAAGCTCCATTCATCCCACTCTGGACCCCTTTGAGTCCAGTAACTTTAAAGGAAGTGATCCTTGCACTTTGATTGGCCCATTTGGCTGCCTGTCATGGGGAAGGGGGGAGATTACAGTACTCCTTTAACCGTCTGGGGACCGGTTGCCTAACCCCCTTAAAGGGAACCTAAACTGAGAGGGATATGGATGTTTCCATTTAAACAATACCAGTTGCCTGGCACTCCTGCTGATCTCTTTAGTTGCAGCAGTGGCTGAATCACACACCTGAAACAAGCATGCAGCTAATCCAGTCTGCATGCTTGTTCAGGGGCTGTGGCTAAAAGTATTAGAGACACAGGATCAGCAGGAGAGTCAAGCAACCGGTATTATTTTAAAAGTAAAAATCCATATCCTTCTCAATTTAGGTTCCCTTTAAGCACCAGTGCATTGTACCTGCCGGGGGGCGCGTTTGGGGGGGGGGGGGTGTCAGGCAGCCGGATCCCCACTATAGATAGCTAGGCTTGGTATCCACCTGTGTAGCCAGCAGCCTTTACTCACCTTTCTGGGTCTAACGATGAGCAGCTGTAGCCCCCTCTGCTCTGGCTGGCATCCTCGCTTGCACTGACTCTAAGTTCTGGGTCGCGGCTTGATGACGTCATCAAGCCAGGATACGACACTTAAGCCAGAGTGAGCAGAGATGCCGGGCAGAGTGGAGGGGAGTGACGATCGCCGGGGGAACGTCAGGAATGTGAGTGCCATCTTCTCCTTCCCCTCCTACCGCCTCTGCACTATAGTGATCACCACGATCGGCCAGGGATCGTGGTGATCACGTGATCAGGAGCCAATCGCCATGGCTCCTGATCAACGAGGGAAGATGTCAGCTGTCACATGACAGCTTAATCTCCCCTCTCAGGTGCGCACGATCGCGTCAGGAGCGGAAGCAGCAGGTGTCGTAAATCCTATGCTGCATCAGAGTTAGACAGCCACAAGTGTGGCGTAGGATTTACTGCCAGCAGTCCCCAGGAGGTTAAGCACCACCAGGGGAGATCGGTTAGTGTTTGGCATCAAGACGGAGGGTTCTGTGTGCAAATAGGGTAAAGTTAGGACACGGTAAAATATTGGTAAAATTACCGATATTCTATTATCGTTATTTCATGCCCATTTTTACTCACGGTGCTATGATAGGTACGCCAGGTGGAGGTAGGTTAGTATTAAGCATCAAGTGATGAGTCAACTAGTAGTGTATAGGCTCCAGGGGAGAGGCATGTTAGTACTGAGCATCAGGTGGGTTAGTATTAGGCATTGAGTCAGATGGGGTAGTTTAGATTTATTCACGAGACAAGGGTTAGGTTAGTGGTAGTTATAAAACAATTTAGTATTGATCAAAGGGCAATTGATTACTGTATGTTAGGGAGCCCACACATTACTAGATTTTCCTGTACGATGGGCCATTCAATTTGATAATTTTAATCAGACCAGGGGAGAATTGATTATGTTCCATTCCGCTTGATTGATGGCAATTGGCCGATATCTGGTCAAATTAACCAATTTACTTGATTGCATAATGGCCACCTTTTAGCCAAGCCCTAACATGAATCCTCCCTGCCTTTTTCCTAACTGTAACCCTCCTGCCTGGTGCCTACTATAACCCTAACCAGTGCTTTCTCCTAGCCATAACCTCTCCAGCTGATAGCTAACCTTAACCTCCCCTGCCTGGTGCCTATGCCTAACCCCTCCAGCCGGTGCCTATCCTATCCTAAAGGTGGACATACCGTTATCGATTTTTACTGTCAATATCCAGTGATCGAATGTGCTGGAAATCGATGCAGCGGACCGCTCAAATGATCATTCAACCAAGTTTTAGATGAAAAGATTGATTGGACACGATGGAAAATCTAGGTCGATTGACAGTGGATCGAGAGTGGAGGCAAATCGATCGTACGTAGCATTGCCCTGGATGGAACAGTGCAACGCTGCAGTTTGATAGATTTTTAATAGGTATTATTCTGATAATTGAAAATCTGTTCCTAGTGTGTGCTACACATCAGATAGATCCCTGCTGCCAGATTTGATCTGACGGGAATCTAGCTGACGTTCAAATCTAGTTGCCACCTACAAGTGTATGACCAACTTTGAAGCCTAGTGTCCAGGTCTTCCAACCCTTGGCTGTCATCTAACCATAACTGACCAGTTTGGTGATTAATTTCGTCAAAGCCCCCAAAATCCTAATCATAATCAGTGCATGTGCCTATCCCTAAACCATCCAGCTGCTGTCTATGAAACCCTCTTGTAACTCTTGACTCCTCCATCTGGTGCCTATCCTTACTATCTCCCCCCCCCCCCCCCCACAACCCCCAGTTACTGCCTAGTGTACACTACATGGCTAGTGCCTCTCCATCCCCCAATGCCACAGCTTGCCCGGCCCTTACCATTGCCTACTGCCTAAATCTCCCACCAGCTGCCTAACCACGCCTTTGCACATATCTTTAACCCAGAAAGTTACCTATTTTGCTAGATTACTCTGTCCACAAGGGCTACCTTGTCTGCTTGGTAAACTACGTTTACCCCGATGAGCGGTGAGGTAGCCCAATCCGATTGTGGGCACTAGGTCAGGAAACAGAAGTATGGAAACCAGAGGATCAGCATGACAGCAGGCAAATCAAGAGGAGGTCCAGCTATGTCTCTCTTCAGTGGCGTAGCTAAGGAGCTGTGGGCCCCGATGCAAGTTTTACAATGGGGCCCCCCAAGCACTCTATACATAGCAATTGATACGGTGCACCAAAACCTGCCAATGGCAACTACAGAGTCAGAGGTGCAAGGAAGGGATGGGAAACAGTTTGTTAATGAATATCACTATTCAAAGTATCTATAGAAGTGATTATTATGAGCACAGGACCAATAGAGAGCTAATACTGTCTGTTGAGGGAGGGCCCTTCGGGGCCCCTCTGGCCCAAGGGCCCCGATGCGGTCGCTACCGCTGCACCCCCTATTGCTACGCCCCTGTCTCTCTTTTATCACAGATTTCCCTTTAATTCCTCTAAGCTTTGCTCTTCTCAGCACTGAACCCCCCAGACCGAAAAAAAAAAGCTGGAGAAGGGTTTCCCCAGTAGAGGGCAGTCAAAGACCATCTAGGCAGCCTTGTGTTGAATATTGTTGACGAGGGAGTAATACCTGTATACGGCATACTCTGGGGTATACAGCAGGAAAGAGCATCTTTGTCAGATACGTGTGACTGGCCAATGGGACTGGCATCCTAAGGTGGTTCCATGGGATGAGTTACTAGAACCTCATGAGATCCTTCACAAACATCTCACACAATCACACCAGGAATTCCATGCCATTATCACATATTCTATTGTAACAGGTCTATCTGGAGACAAGTGTCCCCCCTGGGTAGAGGGTGACCCTCTTGAACCTTACCTTCCAGGATGAAGTAGACTTTCTCCACGACCATGGTGACCCTTCTCTTAATCCAAATGGCAGATAAGCTTTATCTTGCCCCCTGTCCCAAAAATTCCCGGTCAGAAATCCAAACTGAGGAGGAGATCCATGGCAATTCCACGCGTGGGATCCGCAGCAGAGGAGGGTGAAGAGGTCCTCCTTCGGTGGGTTGATGGAGAAGATCGCCACCTCTTGTGTCCTCAGCACGCCGGAGCCCAGAAGTGGCAAAGTTGCCCCCCTGAGCGGAGAGGGGGTGCGTGCTGGTCTCCTCTGCCGGAGATCCGTAGCCCTGGCACCACTTCACACGACTGGCCAGCGGCACCCAGATCCATCAGGATGTCCCCCAGCACCACCAACACCTGCCTTTCCCCCCCCACCACCACGGGTGCCCCCCGTGCCCAGGGCTCTCAGCTGTGTCCTGGGGGGCGATGCTGAGCTGCCATCCTGCCACGCTTGAAGGGAGATGTCCAGGGTAGGAGGAGGGGGTGGCAGGAGCAGGAGACTGGAGCTCGGCAGGGTGGGCTCACGGCTCAAATGAAGAGTTGCCAACAAATGTGGCTCATTTAGGATGGGAGGCTGAATGAGGAGCCAGTGCGCATGCGCCAGCCTAACTCCAGCCAACAGAGCACAGGCAGCGCTGCCGAGCCTCCAATGGAGCTGTGTGTGTTGTCTTCTCATCTGTCTGTCCCTCCAGCCTGCCTGTGCCCATTTATTCCGTGTCCTTCTGTCCACAGATCTAGTGTCTGTCTGTCTGTCCCTCCAGCCTGCCTGTGCCCATCCACCCTGTGTCCTTCTGTCCACAGATCTAGTGTCTGTCTGTCTGTCCCTCCAGCCTGCCTGTGCCCATCCATCCTGTGTCCTTCTGTCTTCAGATCTAGTATCTGTCTGTCCCTCCAGCCTGCCTGTGCCCATCCATCCTGTGTCCTTCTGTCCACAGATCTAATGCCTGTCCCTCCAGCCTGCCTGTTACCATCCATTCCATCCCGTGTGTCCTTCTGTCATCAGATCTAGTGTCTGTCTGTCCCTCCGCCTCCAGCCTGCCTGTTCCCATCCATCCTGTGTCCTTCTGTCTGCAGATCTAGTGTCTGTCTGTCCCTCCAGCCTGCATGTATCCACCTATCCTGTGTCCTTGTGTCCTCAGATATAGTGTCTGTCTGTCCCTCTAGCCTGCCTGTGCCCATCCATCCTGTGTCCTTCTGTCCACAGATCTAGTGTCTGTCTGTCCCTCCAGCCTGCCTGTGCCCATCCATCCTGTGCCCTTCTGTCCACATATCTAGTGTCTGTCTGTCCCTCCAGCCTGCGGCCACCTATCCTGTGTCCTTCTGTCCACATATCTAGTGTTTGTCTGTCCCTCCAGCCTGCCTGTGCCCATCCATCCTGTGCCCTTCTGTCCTCAGATCTAGCGTCTGTCTGTCCCTCTAACGTGCCTGTGCCCATCCATCCTGTGTCCTTCTGTCCACAGATCTAGTGTCTGTCTGTCCCTCCAGCCTGCCTGTGCCCATCCATCCTGTGTCCTTCTGTCCACAGATCTAGTGTCTGTCTGTCCCTCCAGCCTGCCTGTGCCCATCCTTCCTGTGTCCTTCTGTCCACATATCTCGTGTCTGTCTGTCCCTCCAGCCTGCCTGTGGCCACCTATCCTGTGTACTTTTGTCCACATATATAGTGTTTGTCTGTCCCTCCAGCCTGCCTGTGCCCATTTATCCTGTGTCCTTCTGTCCACATATCTAGTGTCTGTCCCTCTAACCTGCCTCTGTCAATCATCTCTAACTCCAGTGTCTGTCTGCCCATTCCTCACCTCTCCCTATCTCCAGTGTCTGTCTGTCCATCTTTTATCTCTGTCTACCTCCAGTGTCTGTCCATCCCTTATCTCTCCATACCTCTAGTGTCTGACTGTCCATACCTTGTCTCTCCCTATATTCAGTGTCTGGAGATAGGGAGAGGTAAGGGATGGTCTGTCTGTCTGTCTGTCTGTCCATCTCTCACCACCTCCAGTGTCTGTCGATCTCTCCCTACCTCCAGTGTCTGTCTGTCCATGCCTCATCTCTCCCTGCCTCCAGTGACTGTCTGTCCTTCTCTCCCTATCTCCAGTGTCTTTTCATCTCTAATCCCTCCCCTTTCTCCAGTGTCTGTCTGTCCATCCCTTATCTCTCCCTATCTCCAGTGCCTGCCTTAATGTCCCTTATCTCTCCCTATCTCCAGTGTCTGTCTGTCCATCCCTTGTCACTCCCTACCTCTAGTGTCTGTCCATCCCTGATCTCTCACTACCTCCAGTGTCTGTCTTTCCATCCCTTATCTCTCCCTATCTCCATTGTCTGTCTGTCCATCTCTTATCTCTTCCTTCCTCCGGTGTCTGTCTGTCTGTCCATCCCTTATCTTTCCCTACCTCTAGTGTCTGTCTGTCCATCCCTTATCTCTCCCTACCTCTAGTGTCTGTCCATCCCTGATCTCTCACTACCTCCAGTGTCTGTCTGTCCATCCCTTATCTCTTCCTACCTCCAGTGTCTGTCTGTCCATCCCTTGTCTCTCCCTACCTCTAGTGTCTGTCCATCCCTTATCTCCTCCTACCTCCAGTGTCTGTCTGCCCATCCCTTGTCTCTCCCTACCTCTAGTGTCTGTCCATCCCTGATCTCTCACTACCTCCAGTGTCTGTCTTTCCATCCCTTATCTCTCCCTATCTCCAGTGTCTGTCTGTCCATACCTTGTCTCTCCCTACCTCCAGTGTCTGTCTGTCCATGCCTTATCTCTTCCTACCTCCAGTGTCTGTCTGTCCATCCCTTTCCTCTCCGTACCTCTAATGACTGTCCATCCCTTATCTCTCCCTACCTCCAGTGTTTGTCTGTCCTTCCCTCATCTCTCCCTACCTCCAGTGTCTGTCCATCCCTTGCCTCTCCCTACCTCTAGTGTCTGTCTATCCCTTATCTCTCACTACCTCCAGTGTCTGTCTTTCCATCCCTTATCTCTCCCTTCCTCCAGTGTCTGTTTGTCTATCCCTTGTCTCTCCCTATCTCCAGTGTCTGCCTGTCCATCTCTTGTCTCTCCCTACCCCTGGTGTCTGTCTATCCCTTATCTCATGTATATTTGTTCACCATTGTTTGTTTGTACTATGTAAAGCGCTACGGAAGATGTTGGCGCTATACAAATAAAAAATAATAATAATAATAATCTCTCCCTACCTCCAGTGTCTGTCTGGCCATCCCTTTTTTCTCCTTACCTCCAGTATCTCTCTGTTCATCCCTTGTCTCTCCCTACCTCCAGTGTCTATCTGTCCATCCCTTGTCTCTTCCTACTCCCAGTGTCTGTCTGTCCATCCCTTGTCTCTCCCTACCTCTGGTGTCTATCTGTCCATCCCTTGTCTATTCCTACTCCCAGTGTCTGTCTGTCCATCCCTTGTCTCTCCCTACCTCCAGTGTCTATCTGTCCATCCCTTGTCTCTTCCTACTCCCAGTGTCTGTCTGTCCATCCCTTGTCTCTCCCTACCTCTGGTGTCTATCTGTCCATCCCTTGTCTATTCCTACTCTCAGTGTCTGTCTGTCCATCCCTTGTCTCTCCCTACCTCCAGTGTCTGCCTGTCCATCCTTTGTCTTTCCCTACCTCTAGTGTCTGTCTGTCCATCCCTTTTCTCTTCCTACCTCCGGTCTCTGTCTTTCCATCCCTTGTCTTCCCTACCTCCGGAATCTGTCTGTCCATCCCTTGTCTTTCCATCCCTTATCTCTCTCTACCTCCGGTGTCTGTCTGTCCATCCCTTTTCTCTTCCTACCTCTGGTGTCTGTCTGTCCATCCCTTGTCTCTCCCTACCTCTAGTGTCTGTCTGTCCATCCCTTGTCTCTCCCTACCTCTAGTGTCTATCCATCCCTTATCTCTCCCTACCTCCAGTGTCTTTCTGTCCATCCCTTGTCTCTCCCTACCTCCAGTGTCTGTCTGTCCATCCCTTGTATTTCCCTACCTCCAGTGTCTGTCTGTCCATCCCTTTTCTCTCCCTACCTCCAGTGCCTGTCTGTCCATCCCTTATCTTTCCCTACCTCCAGTGTCTTTCTGTCCATCCCTTGTCTCTCCCTACCTCTAGTGTCTGTCCATCCCTTATCTCTCCCTACCTACAGTGTCTTTCTGTCCATCCCTTGTCTCTCCCTACCTCCAGTGTCTGTCTGTCCATCCCTTGTATTTCCCTACCTCCAGTGCCTGTCTGTCCACCCCTTGTCTTTCCCTATCTCCAGTGTCTGTCTGTCCATCCCTTGTCTCTCCCTACCTCCAGTGTCTTTCTGTCCATCCCTTGTCTCTCCCTACCTCTAGTGTCTGTCCATCCCTTATCTCTCCCTACCTCCAATGTCTGTCTGTCCATCCCTTGTCTCTCCCTACCTCCAGTGTCTGTTCATCCCTTATCTCTCACTACATCCAGTGTCTGTCTGTCCATCCCTTGTCTCTCCCTACCTCTAGTGACTGTCTGTCCATCCCTTGTCTCTCCCTACCTCTAGTGACTGTCTGTCCATCCCTTGTCTCTCCATACCTCTAGTGACTGTCTGTCCATCCCTTGTCTCTCCCTACCTCTGGTGTCTGTGCATCCCTTATCTTTTCCTATCTCCAGCGTCTGTCCATCCCTCATCTCTCCTTACTTCCAGTGTCAGTCTTCCTATCCCTTATGTCTCCCTACCTCCAGAAGTCTGCCTCCATCCAAGGCCGTTTTTCTACTGTAATTATATTTGTCCTGTATGACGTCTATCAGAGACACATCCAAGAAACATCCTCCAGCATGCAATGCGTGTAGCACTAATACGCAGTTTGTAGCTTACTTGTGGCATATACCACTGGTTCACAGCCTGTAGTCCTGTTATGGATTCTAAACCTTGCCAAAGCCTCTCCATCGCCTGCTGTGCTGCTTTAAGTTAACCCTTCCTGTCAGCTGTCAGGAATGCAGAGGGCGGAGGGGTCTGCATAGCTCTATATTCCCTCTGGCTGCTTCATATAAAAGCCTTCTGAGTATAGATGAGGGGCTGTAAAGAGACCTCTCTCCCCTCCACATCTCATATGTGTCCTATTACATCAACTCCATTACCTACCTATGTAGTGTAGTGTGTGTATAACCAGCAGTAAGCCAGTACCATTTTGGTAAGGAATCCTTGAGTATGACCCCCTAACACTGCTGCTGCCTACTGAGTGCGTCCCTAGTGACTGCCTCTCGGGAACTTTGAGTTTGGCAGGAGAAAAGTGCTACACAACTTTTGGAATTATTATTATACTAGTTGACCTAAGCCCATTTAAAAATGGGCTCAATCTCTCTTCACATGCCACCACCGCTAGTCAGTGCACGTGCACACACCTGCCTGCCGCATGCGCCCACACCCGCCCATCCGCCCTGCTCCCTGGCCTGTCCTCCTGTGTCAACGTTTGACTGTACTGTGCACATGCGTAGTACAAAAAACCACGGACACACAGACAGGGAAAGAGGATGACACAGGGACAGATAGGTTTTATTGTATATTAGGATATGAGTACTATGTTTATGTGTAGAGTATAAACATACATAGGTGTGTGTGTGTATTATTTTTTTTGACTATAAGAATCACTTTTCTCCCCCAAAAGTCACTGCATCTTATAGTCCAAATACAGGTCACTCCTGGTCACTCCTGACACGCCTGCCAATACAAACCTCCAACCAGCCACAATGATGGGGGCTCCCTGTACTGTGCCCATGCAGAGGAGGTTACAGGGGGACAAACAGAGGACACAGGGGGACACAAAGGGGCATAGTGGAGGACACAAGAGGGACATAAGAGGTACAAGAGGGCATAATCCACAAGATGCCCCTTCAACATGGATGCACCAGATTCAGCAAAATGCGATATATATATATATATATATATATATATATATATATATATATATATATATATATATATATATATATATCTATATTTCTATGCAAAACAAATATTTGCCTGCTTAAAGTAAACCTGAAAAAAATAAACATACCTGGGGCTTCCTGCAGCCCCCTTCAGCCTTACACATGCCCCTTCGTGCTCCCGCCATCTCAGATACACTTTAATACAGAAGATAAATGTGATTAGGTTAAAGTGAGCTCTGAGATGTCCCACAAAGTATCACTGCAGGATATGCAAATCATCCCTTTGTTGTCCCTGAAAGCTAAAAACAGTCACACCTCCAGAACCGGTGGAATGCAATGATGTGTCAGCTTGTTATTTGGGACGATTTGCATATTCACCAGTGATGCATTGTGGGAGACCTCATAGACTCACTCCAACCTGAATAACCGCAAATACCTTCTGTTTTAAGGCGGCAAAATTCTGTTTTGTATTAGCTATAGGGGTCCTCGTTCCCTCCTATCCATACATTAACCTTCCTGGCGGTAACCCTGAACTACGTAAGCCGCGCAGGAGGTTTTCTCAGGCCCTGCTGGGCCGATCTGCGTAATTTTTTTTTTGCTGGACGCAACTAGCACTTTGCTAGCTGCGCCAGCACACCGATCGCCGCCGCCCCGCGCTCGATCGCCGCTATCCGCGCCGCCGTAGAGCCCCCCCCCCTAGACCCCTGCGCTGCCTGGCCTATCAGCGCCAGGCAGCGCTAAGGGGTGGATCGGGGCTCCCTTAGACGTCACGACGTCCATGACGTCGGTGACGTCATCCCACCCCGTCGCCATGGCGACGGGGGAAGCCCTCCAGGAAATCCCGCTCTTTGAACGGGATTTCCTGACCGCCTATCGCCGTAGGCTCGCTACATGATTTAAAACAAAAAAAAAAGCAAAAAACAGCAGCGCTGCCCCCTGGTGGTTTTTATTATACCGCCAGGGAGGTTAACCCCATCCCTTCCCTGCAGATAGAATTGTAGGCAAGATGCTCAGTTTATCAGACCAATACCCTGTTTGGGGTCTCCAGGTCCTCCTGTTCGGCTGTGTAACCCCCTTCTCTCAAGAACTACAGCGCATTGGAGATAAGGGGTAAAGGAAGGAATTTATTGTGTGAAGGTCTGTAGCCCGAAACTGCATCAACCATCATTGGCCACATTAGTCCGTCCGGGGATGTGTAATCTGCCTAGAAATAACCCATTGGCTGCCAAATGCCAGTTTACAGCACAGAGCCCTCTCATTGCATTTTAAAGGAAACAAGAGCTGACTAATAATAAAAGTTTTATACATACCTGGGGCTTCCTCCAGCCCCATCTGCATGGATCGCTCCCACGCCGCCATCCTCAGTCTTCTCCTGCTCGGGTCCCGTAACTTCAGCCAGTCGCGGCCAGTCTGCGCAGAAGTGTGCCCTCTGCGTATCTCTCCTACGGCTGCTGGAGAGATATGTAAATAGCGCACTTCTTTTGCACAGACTGGCTGAAGTTACGGGACCCGATACCGGAGCAGGAGAAGGCTGAGGACGGCGGTGTGGGAACGATCCATGCGGATGGGGCTGAAGGAAGCCCCAGATACTGTATGTATAACAATTTTATTATTAGTCAGCTTTGGTACACTTTAACTAAAGTAAGCCACTCATACACTGGGCCATTTCTTTTGACATTAGATTTGGTCTATTTATCCAATCTAATGAAACTTTATCAAACATATGACATTTTGGATCTATATTTTGATCAGTATGCTGACTGAATATAGTCACAACATGTCTGTACTTCAGGGCATTGGATCCAGTGGGTGTGGGTTGGAAGTTAGATCAGCAGCAGTGCGCTATCAATGTTTCCTATAGATTGCAGTGTATCCTGCAGTATAGAGCTAGCAGCTGCCGTGCACACATCCATATTACACATATTCAGTGCACATTGTATGGAGCTTGGAATTGAACCAATCAGATGCATTTACTATTTGGTTTGACCCATTTGCAAGCTGCAATAAATTTGTGTGTAAGCCGGAGTGGTTAGCATCTTATATCTGTAGATACAAGTAAAGAAAAATGTAGCTGAGGTTAAAGTGAACCTACCTAATCTACTCAGCAGCACTGGAAAGGCTTGGTGTTTCTTGAACAGTTTCACAGCATCAGAACTTTGTTTTTCTTACCCAAGCCTTATTTTTAGCTGCACAGAAGAAAACTGCCCGGGCATTTCTCCCCTGATGCTGTGCAAAGCATGATGGGAATTCTGATGTTGTTGTTGTCGTTCTGCTGTTTAGGTGCACACTTTTTTTTTTAATTTTTAATTTGAGCTTTGAAGCCTAGCGCACGCAGCTGGGAGGGGTGATCAGGACACAGGACAGTTGGAAATGTGTCTCATGCCCGCTGTCACCTCCTTTCAACCAAAAAGATGGCTGCCCCCATGAAATCACAAACAATTGCCTGTTCTTTTAAAACAGGGTGGGAAAGATATTATATTACCCATCTATTTTAATTAACGTAACTAATGAAACTTAATGACAGTATGTTTGTTTAAGCTGAAGTTCCTCTTTAAAGGGAACCTTAACTGAGAGGGATACGAAATGTTTCCTTTTAAACAATACCAGTTGCCTTTTAAACAATACCAGTTGCCTGGCAGTCCTGCTGACTTCTGAGGCCGCAGTGGTGGCTGAGTCACACACCTGAAACAAGCATGCAGCTAATCCAGTCTGACTTCAGTCAGAGCACCTGGTCTGCATGCTTGTTGAGGGGCTGTGGCTAAAAGTATTAGAGACACAGGATCAGCAGGAGAGTCAGGCAACTGGTATTATTTTAAAAGGAAAAATCCACATCCTTCTCAGTTTAGGTTCCCTTTAAGCTGAATGCCACAAAAATGGAGCTGTCTATTCAGCACCACCATCCACTGCAATATATGGATAGTGTATAACTCAGTCAATGGGTGGGACAAGCATGGAGCTGTCCATTCAGCACCGCCATCCACTGCAATATATGTATAGTGTATACCCCAGTCAAGACAAGAAGAGACAAATAACATTTATATCGCGCTTTTCTCCTGGCGGACTCAAAGCGCCAGAGCTGCAGCCACTAGGACGTGCTCTATAGCCAGTAGCAGTGTTAGGGAGACTTGCCTAAGGTCTCCTACTGAATAGGTTCTGGATTACATACCTGGGTAGGACAAGCATGGAGCTGTCCATTCAGCACCGCCATCCACTGCAATATATGGGTAGTGTATAACCCAGTCAATGGGTCTGACAAGCACAGGGCTATCAGTCAGCACCATCATATTAGAAATATTTCCCATTGCTACTGTAGATCATTTTGGTCCAATTGGACAATTGATCCCACAGACCTGGATCCTAATATTATGGCCTCAAAACCTACATCAGTACTGGGTTAATTTTAGAGAAAGCCAATTATTCCACCAGTATTTTCTTCTGAGGAACACCACCTAAACCTCAGGCGAACATACCATGCCCATGTAGTTGGTGTCCTGCGTGGGATGAGAGTCTGGAGAGTGACAGAATTAGTCTATGGACAGTGACTGTCTCAGTCATCAAACAGCATGAGAACCGTTCTTGCAGCACCGCTGCTTTCATCGACTACTGCTTGCTGTCATCATCTGTAATTATAACTTCCACGCCTGCCTCTGTGTGTCCTGCCGGCCCCACATGCCCCCTTGCTCTGCTCTGATTGGCAGGGCCAGATTTGTACTTTTTACCGCCCAAGGCCAACTGTACCGTCTGTATGGTTGTTTTCTCTGTGTGCCCCAATGAGAATTTTACTTACTTTCCATCATTGGATGTTACAGACAATAAGTATTTTAGTAATACGTGTATAGATTATAAGTTGTGTTTTCCTTAAGAACTTTATGTTATGCTTGCCATCTTGTTAATGATGGACCCACTGTGTCACCATGAAAGTTAGGCTGAGGTGTACCTGCAGGATAGAGCTTACAGGTCTTGCAGGGACGACACACGTACAGGACACAGAGTACGAAGGGTTAAATCTGTCCTTGTAGATAGGGATGGCTGCACAGAACAGCTTTACTGCCCCTCACTGAGCCGCCCCTAAATTTCTTGTGCCCTAGGCCATGGCCTATGCGGCCTTGCCAGAAATCCGACCCTGCTGATTGGTGCGCACTCACGTATGGCTAGATGGCCCACACGTGGTGAAAAGAGGCATATGACGATGTCCACAGAGATGGCACATGCAATCCTGCCCTGCAGCATGGTGCGAGCCACCAGCTATTTATTATTATTACACAATTATATTCAGCACAAACACATCTCCCCCCCCCCCCTCTTCCCAAGCAGGTATATATTGTTACTGGCTTCGGAACTCTCAGTAGCCAAACATTCCTCAGAGATCACCTGGCAGGACTAAAGATGTTGCCCCTTGGAATACATTTCAGAATGTAAATCTGGTAGAGGAAAGATTTCCCAATGGGCAAATACTTCTATACAGCAGGAGGCGTACATATGTAATCGCAGCCGGGAGACTTGGGCGCAGGATACAGCCGGTATGGCTGATCCTGCTGCTGCACAAGTCCCGGCAACGTTAATTACTATTCCCCCTCTAGGTAAACGTGGATAGTGGGGAATGATATAATTCAGCTTCTAGCTATTGCTGGAGGCCGAATTACAGTGTTTTAATATGTAACTTCAGCTCCGTCTTCTGATGGCGCCGAAGTTACCCAGTGTATGCCCAAATCTCCTGTGCTGTGATTACAGCACTCGAGCAGGAGGAGGTGGCAGCGCTTCTCAAGGCAGGCTGCATCTGAATGACTAACTGCAAGGATATGCAGAGCCTAAATATAGGCAGGTCACACAACTTGCATTCAAAACAGATGCAACAAAATGGAGGCTGTTGGCTTCCAAAAACAGTTTGAGCGCAGAGTGTTCCATACTAGACACTTCCACCGTGGTGAGGTTTCCTCATGGAAGAGACCCTAACTTCTAATTAACAAAAAACAGTGTGAACCTGGGGACAGCTGGCCATAAAAAGGCCATGGCCTTTTTGTTATATCTGTTTTGAATGCAAGTTGTGTAACCTGCCTAATATTTAGGCTCTGCACATCCTTGCAGTTGGTCAATCAGATGCAGCCTACCTTGGGAAGCGCTGCCAACTCCTCCTGCTGTATAGAAATTTAAGTTTACATATGGCTAGCTGCATCCATAAGCTATTTTAGTTTGCATTCCATTTTAATCTGAGTTCAGGGTTTAGTGCATAGTTCGCATCTGTTTTGAACACAGGGTGTGTATTTAGCCTCTAGGGGGCTCTGCACACCTCTGTTGGTAGTCATTTCAGGTGCAACCTGATTAGGAGCACTGCAGACTTCTCCCCCCCCCCCAAAAAAAAAAAGTGTAATACATTTTATGGCCATGGCCAGTTGCCCCCAGGTTCATACTATGTTTTTGTTGTAATTAGTGGTTAGGGTCTCTTCCATGAGGATACCTCACTGTGGTGGAAGAGTCTACTATGGAACACTCTGCACACAAATAGTTTTTAGATGCCAACATCCTCCATTTTGTTGCAACTGATTTGCATGTAACCTGCCTATATTTAGACTCTGCACATCCATGCAGTTGGTCAATAAAAATTTACCTTTTGATTTTCAAAGGGAATATTTAAGCTGCTACCATTCTCTTATACTGTTAAAAGCAGATGCCTCAAACCTGGTACAGTTGGTTACTGGGTGACTAGGTGCAATGATCTGCTCAGCTGTCTGCACAGGCAGACAGCTGTTTGACCATTCCTTAGGTCTGAGTGCTGCAGGTCTCTGGAAAAGAGACCTGTCTTCACTTTGCAAGTTTCAGAGTTGCTCTGCTGGTGAGGAATTTGCATACAATTGTCATGCAAATTGCTCAGCTGCTACCTTTGATGGTTTGCAGTATAAATACATTTTGCTCCCAGAATTCCTTGCTGGTCATGATGGTTTGTTCCTGCTAACTAACCTGGAGTATCAGCCTTTGCTATTGTTTGCTAAGATTATCGTAGAGTAATTCCTTGGGACTGCACTAGGCATCCCTTCTAGCGTAGTCAGGTTGTATTATCTGTTTTGCGTTGTACTGTCTATCTGTTGCGATTGTCTTGTCGCCAGCGGCGGTCGACAGGAAATCGTTCTGTCTGTAGGGGTGCAAGCCAGAGCAGCGGTTGCTACTCGTTGTTCCATCTGTTTGTCTGTCTGGATCGCATTCACCCTAGCGGTAGTGGCGGTGGTTCCTTCTGTGCTCTGTCTGGGAGTGTAGGCCAGAGCTGCGGTTGCTGCTGGCTACTCCTTCTCTCTGTCTTGTCTGGTACGAACGCTTGCTGTAGGCTCGGTGAGGTAACAGTTTAGCAAGTGTTCGCATTCTCTATTTCGCGTTTGTTAGTTAGGGTGGTACGCTTATCACTGGGCGCCTAACGCGTGGTGATCGTGTCTTTAACGCGTTCGCTGTTGCAAATGAGTGCAGAGTTCGCGTTTAGCTAGCGTATGTTATTTTCCTTGGCGTTCTGATCATTGTTATTTGCTATGTCTTTCTTGCTATACTTGTGCTCTGTCTAACTCGGTCTTGTGTCACTATTGGCAATCGCCACTCTTGCGATTGCGTTCCCACTTCGTTTCCGCTGTTGTGTGTTCACCGTCGCTGGGTGGCGACTAGATTGGAAGACACACATACATTCTGTCTCTGTGCTCACTTTCTCTCTACAGGTGCATTGCACCAAAGCTGGGTTCTGTCGTTTTACACGCTTGTGGAGAACTTCTGCAGTGTCAGCGCACATCTTGTTCCACAATCGTTACACTAGGGCCCAAATTCAGAAGGGAGGCGGAGCCACAAACAGCCAATAAGATTTTTTATTTTTAAATGGGAACATACAAAGTATTGATACCAAGGACCCCAAAGCTGATAAACTTGATAATTGAGTGACTGTATGTCAAGGTTAGAAAAAGTAGGCGGTACCAACAACTACATTTTTAACATTGCAGGGTTCCCAAACTTTACACAATTGGCCACTGGGTGACTGGGATGAATATTTAGAAATGTGGGTGGAGCCTACAACAGTCAATCAAAATTCACCAATTGATTTTCAAGGGGAATATTTACATTGCTACCATTCTTACACTGTTAATGGCAGAGGCCTCAAACCTGATACAGTCAGTCATTGGGTGACTGGGGTCCAAATTCACTAAAGGGGTGGAGCCACAAACAGCCAATCAGATTTGTTAGATTGATTTCAGCCATTCTGTTATTGGCACGGTTCTCAAACGTCACACAGTTGGCCACTGGGTGACTGGGACTCATATTAAGGAAAGTGGGTGGAGCCTACAGCAGCCAATCAAAATTCACCTTCTGATTTTCAAGAGGAATATTGAAACTGCTGCCATTCTTACACTGTTAATGGCAGAGGCCTCAAACCTGCTACAGTCGGTCGTTAAGTGTCTGGGGTTCAAATTCAGTAAAGGGGCGGAGCCAAAAACAGCCAGATTTCTTTGCTGGATAAACTGCTTCCATTAGCACAATTTTGATGCCAGGAAAACCCAAAAGTTCACAAACTTGGTCATTGAGTAGTGACTAGTGCCCAGGTTACAAAAAGTGGGTGGAGTTAAAAACAGATTTTTTTGGGGAAATTGTAAACTGCAGCCCTTCTTCACTGTTAATGGCAGGGTTCTCAAACTTAGCATAGCTGGTTACTGGGTGACTGGGATTAATATTCAGAAAAGTGGGTGGAGCCTAAAATGCCAATCAAAAATCACATGTCGCTTTTCAAGGACAATATTAAAATTGCTGCCATTCTTGCACTGTTAATGACACAAGCCTCAAACCTGGTACAGTTGGTCATTGGGTCACTGGGGTTCAAATTCAGAAAAGGGGACAGAGCCACAAACAGCGAATCAGATTTGTTTCATTTCATGGGAAAATACAAATTATTGATGCCAAGGACCCCAAAGTTTAGAAACTTGGTCATTGAGTAGTGACTTTGTGTCCAGGTTGGCGGAGCCAAAACCAAATTTCACTGGGAAAGTGTAAACTGCAGCCCTTCTTACACTGTTTATGGCAGGGTTCCCAAACTTTGCCCAGATGGTCACTGAGTGACTGAGATCAATATTCAGGGAAGTGGGTGGAGCCTATAATAGCCAATCAAAATTCACCTGTTGATTTTCAAGTGGAATATTTAAATTGCTGCCATTGTTACACTGTTAATAGCAGATGCCTCAAACCTGCAACAGTTGGTCATTGGGGGACTGGGGTTCAAATGCTGAAGAGAGGGTGAAGCCACAAACAGCCAATCTGATTTGTTTATTTCTATGGGAATATACAAAGTATTGATGCCAAGGACCCCAAAGCTCACAAACTTGGTCATTGAGTGTTTGTGCGTTAGGGTTAGGAAGTGGGCAGAGCCAACACCAGTCAAATACATACATGGGCAATGCCGGGTCATCAGTGGGTGGAGACAAATACAAATTTCACTGGGAAAATGTAAACTGCAGCCATTCTTACACTGTTAATGGCAGGGTTCTCAAACTTTGCACAGTTGGTCACTGGGTGACTGGGATTAATATTCAGAAAAGTGGGTGGAGCCTACAAAAGTGAATCAAACTTCACCTATTGCTTTTTTAAGGGGAATATTTAATTGCTGCCATTCTTGCACTGTTAATGGCACAGGCCTCAAACCTGGTACAGTTGGTTATTGGGTGACTGGGGTTCAAATTCAGAAAAGGGGGTGGAGCCACACACAGCCAATTAGATTTGTTTCATTTCAATGCAAATTATTGGTGCCAAACGATGCAAAGCTCACAAACTTTGTCATTGAGTAATTGTGTGTTAAGGGTTAGAAAAAGTAGGTGGAGCCAACACCAGCCAAATATATACCCGGGCAACCAGCTAGTGATGTATAAATGATTTACTCAGTGTTTACAGTTGGTTATTGGGTGACTGGGGTTCAAATTCGGAAAAGGGGGTGGAGCCACAAACAGCCAATCAGATTTTTTCATTTCAATGCAAATTATTGATAACAAAGACCGCAAAGCTCACAAACTTGGCCAGTGAGTAATTGTGTGTTAGGGTTAGAAAAAGTATGCAGAGCCAACACCAGCCAAACACATACCCGGGCAATCAGCTAGTATAAAATAAAACTGTGGAATATCGTAAAAAGTCATTTTTAGGAAAAGGAAGATAGATACAATTGTTTATTTCATTAGTTTGTTTTCGCCTCGGGTGTCCATTAAAACACTGCCTACATCATTTATAAATGAATATTGTAAAAAAACAAAATAAGCAATTTTATTCATTGCATTATTTCCACTGCAGTTCCTCTTTAAATCCCGATCTTTTGAGTCCCTCTGTCTATTCACCTCTGCCAACACACTTTAACCCCCGTTCTGTTACATTCCTATCCCCCCGATCCCCCCTTCTTCCTTGTCTAGCCCATATTTCAGCTGTTAGCAGGACTCGCAGGAATGAAATGATGTATATTCACTGTTTACATACATATATTAAACAGCTGAGATCCGGCAGCTCGGAGTTTGGGTGACCCCTGAAAAATCCATATTTATGACGCGAGATTCCTACTCATTACTGGTGGGAAGCATTGTGTGCAGATGCTTACAGTGAATGATAATGCTGATGGAGTTCTGGCATTGAGCCCTGGGGGTGGTCAGGGGTCTAGCAGTGCGTTTTCTGTGAGCTTCGCGGACCCGCAAGTAGACTGCCCTGGTGGGGAATGAGTGGAATAACACCACTTTATAGAGTATCTGTAGTGACGTGTGACACTTGCATTATATACAGCCCTGTCTGTCAGTCGCAGCTGGCCTTTGGCCCCTTGGTGATAATTCCTACTGTGCCACTGCCAGCACATTCGGTGACTACCTGTGTGTGAGACAGACAGCTGCACATTTGTAATCCTAATCACTGCACCTGTTCACTGTTCACAGTGCACCTACCTACCTACCTACCTACGTGAGAACATGCATTGTTAATACCACCAGTCACTGCACCTGTTCACGGTACCTGTGTGTGTGACAGAGCACATTTGTAATACCAGTCACTGCATACCTGTTCACTGCACCCGTGTGACCGCACGTTGTTTTATATACCAGTCCGTGCATACCTGTTAACTACACCTGTGTAACCGCACATTGTTGTACCAGCAGTCACTGCAACCTGTTCACTGCACCTGTGTAACCGCACATTGTTGTACCAGCAGTCACTGCAACCTGTTCACTGCACCTGTGTAACCGCACATTGTTGTACCAGCAGTCACTGCAACCTGTTCACTGCACCTGTGTAACTGCACATTGTTGTACCAGCAGTCACTGCAACCTGTTCACTGCACCTGTGTAACCGCACATTGTTGTACCAGCAGTCACTGCAACCTGTTCACTGCACCTGTGTAACTGCACATTGTTGTACCAGCAGTCACTGCAACCTGTTCACTGCACCTGTGTAACCGTACATTGTTGTACCAGCAGTCACTGCAACCTGTTCACTGCACCTGTGTAACCGCACATTGTTGTACCAGCAGTCACTGCAACCTGTTCACTGCACCTGTGTAACTGCACATTGTTGTACCAGCAGTCACTGCAACCTGTTCACTGCACCTGTGTAACCGTACATTGTATTAGTCAAGTCAGTGCATACCTTTCACTTCATTCCCCCCAATATGGACAAAACAAAAGGCAGAGCCAGAGGCAGGCCACCTGGCAGGTCTGTTCGAGGTCGCGCTGTTGTGAATTCGTGCGGCCCTCGACCAAAGTACAGTGTTCAGAAGAAGGCACGTGCCATCAACCCCCAATATTGTCAGGACGTATTTAACACAGAACACCTCATATTTCTCAGCTTCCGCACTGAAGCGTGACATATCTTCTTCCTCCTGCTCTGATTCTGGCACCCTACTTAACAATCCGTCGGCAGCCATAACCAAAGTGCCATCATCACAGAGCTCAGTGGTGTAGAAATTTTTGTGTGCGTCTGCCTCATGATGAGAGCAATGCCATCTGTACTCTCTGCCACTGAAAATTGAGCCGTGGAAAGAGTAGGGACAACTACCTTTCGAAGGCACATGATTACAAAGCACAAACTGCAATGGGATGACCACCTGAGGAAAAGCAGCACACAAAAGCAAAGCCACACACCGCAGTGGAAGATACCAGGCCACAATTATTTCTCAAAAAGGCGATACCTAAACTGTACCGTGATGTTGAAAGGCAAGTGGTGACATCTCTGGCACACAGCGTTGGGTCAGGGGTCCATCTGACCACGGATGCCTGGTCTGCAAAGCACGCTCAGGCCTGCCTGAAGACTAAAGGTGGCCACACACGATACAATAAAATGATCCGATTTTACAGCAATTCGATAAAAACGATCGGATCTCCCGAAAAAATGTAAAGCTTTTTTTCATTCGACTGAAAAATCCGATCGGATTTCCCGTTTTCTTCGATTTTAATCGATCCGGAATGACACAATTTTTAGAAAGATTGAAGAAAAATATCTATGGTGTGTGTTAGATTGTCAATTTATTAATATACACACCCTAGCAATTTTCTCAGAGTTTCCAATCATTTTTATCATAATTGGGGAAAAATTGAACATATGTGTGTGGTACATTGGTCATATTTTTGAAATGTTACAATCAGTCAGAAAAATTGATTGCAATTCTTAAATTGAACAGATATTTAAAAAATTGTATGGTGTGTGGCCACCTTAAGTCAGTCCCCACACACAGCATCTTTGCCTGCACGCCGCGTGACTGCCTGCCCCAAGACTAAGTCGCTCCCCACACAGCATCTCTGCCCGCAGGCCGCTTGACTGCCTTCTCCACCACCACCAACAGGGTCCAGGACTCCAGGCGGATTCCTGAATTTTTAAGGCCGCTGCTAGCAGCGGCCGCTATAATCATTTTTCTGGTGTGTGTACGACTGCCTAATTTTTCTGGCTGCACTGCAGCTGCAACAACAAAACAAAAGGCATGTACATGTGTCAATTCCCCTTCGTGATTGTTACCTTGCCGCGGTGAAGGGGCTTGCGTATCACAATCAAGCAATGACCGCCGGCTATAGGAGTGTGTTGGGGGGCACACCTGACCCAAGATAATAGATAATAAGGTCGTTGCTTCATTGTGGACAGACCAAATTCGATTATCTGGACACTCAGTCACTGTTGTTCTGTCATTGAGCTACCTCAACCCGACCATATGGGCTTGAAAACTGCCATCGCCTGCACTCTGGCCATGGTGCGCACCAGTCCAGCATGGCCGTCACTACACAAACAGCTGTTTGCGGTGCGTCACACAGTGAGTTTAGTCTGTCAGTGTGAAGCAGTACACTAATTACACTACTTGATTGATGTATACACATGCAAGATGTTTTAAAGCACTTTATGCCTTCAATTTAGCATTGCAATGCAATTTCTGCCCTTAAAACGCTGCTTTGCGTCAAATCCAGATTTTTCCCCGGGACTTTTGGCATGTATCCCACTCCGCCATGCCCCTCTCCAGGTGTTAGACCCCTTGAAACATATTTTCAATCACTTTTGTGGCCAGCATAAATGTTTCTAGTTTTCAAAGTTCACCTCCCCATTGAAGCCTATTGTAGTTCGCATGTTCGTGAACTTTTTGCGAAAATCGGAGGTTTGGGCCATCTCTACTCCCCACTGCTCTGATGTTACCGTAAATGTTTTAGTCAATGGGCTTCGGTAATTTACCAAACTTCTACGGCACCTGTGAAAATGTTTTATGAATTGGCACACGAAAGTCTAAAATACCGAATGCGGTATTTTCCCGACCTGATTTTTTTTTTTGCACAGCCTTTTATGAATTGACCCCACAGTCAGATAAGAAAGAAGAATAGATGTAAGATGACAGTACCTGTACTCTTATTAAACACCTCTGTACCAGGATATAACAGTAGATTCACAAGCATGTATTCACGGCAGGCTTCCGTTAACACCACTTAGTCCTGTATAGCACAGCGCTGAGTATAATGAGGACACACAATGCAGCAGCATCCGAGCAGTCAGGTCATTATGGAAACTGTGCAGCAACAGCCTCTCCGAAGGGTTCCCGGAGAATCCCCCGCTAATGTATTCACTTCTGCCGTTATTTATTGTCAATCACAATGCTTAACACCACTAACCCAGCCCATCAATCCCCGGCGCTCTCCAGCCTGAATTGTTATTGATAACCTGACAGCCAATGATCGATATTAATTCACGTTGAGCAGCACGGAGCTTCCTCCTGCATTGTGCGGTCATTTTACCCGGAGCTTAAAGGAAAACTGTCAGAGTTTGCAGCCTTCTGTTGGCTGATTGATGCTGCTTAAAGAATAACCGCAGTTACAGCATAAATATAACAAATCATGTATGCTCCACCTGTCAGCTGCCATGGGAAACAGGCCTCAGTCTGCATGCAAGGCTGAATTGATACTTTTTTCATCCCTAGGCCACCTCCCTTCTAGCATCCATAAGCTGCAGCCGTCCTATCTCTTCCTCTTCCAATCTATGCACAACAGCCCCTCCTTTCCATGTACAGCTTCCCACTTCTACCTGTTGCTCCCCATTTGCAGCCTTGTCTTCTATATAAGGCAAGCAATTGTTCATGTCCAGCCGCCCTGTTAGCTACTAACCAAGGCCCAGGCCTATGTGGCCCTTCCACAAATACGGCCCTCTGCAATGTCTATCAGGTTGGACAGGCAGTTACAGGCAGCCTATTGGGCCAAGCAGGGAGAATGGCCTGGTCCTCAACACCGCAAAAACTGTTGAGGTGGTCGCTGAATTTAGGAAGCACGCCCTCCCCCCCCCCCCACCTCCAATCTGCATCGACGACACAGAAGTTGGAACAGTCCCCTGTGTGAGCCTCCTGGGCACTACCATCTCCAATGACCTACCTTGGAAAACAAGCACCATCTCCATCCAGAAGAAAGCCCAACAGAGACTACTCCTCTGTCAACTGAAGAAGTTTGGTATGTTCCAGAAACTCCTGATGAGTTTCTACTCCGCCACAATCGAATCTGTCCTCTGCACCTCTATCCTGGTCTGGTATGGCGGTTCCTCTGCCAGCGACAGACACAAACTTCTGGGCCTCCTCTACAACTCTGTCCTTTTAGGAAGTGAAACATGTTGGGTTATTTTGGTGGGGGTTTTGTGTAATTTATTATTGACGATATGAACTGTAAGGGGGGGGAAGTAATCTTTCCAGCGTTGCTTATTATAGACCCCTAGTTCATAAGTTATGAGTTTGTAATTAAGACAGCCAGCTCTGGGTGTATTTTATATCTTTATTTATTAAAAGTTACGTTTTATATCCTACCAAAGAGGCAACAATTGTGTTGTTACCTCCTCTACAACTCCAGACTGCGCTCCAGGGCATTGAGAATCCCCAACGATCCCTCACATTCAGGGTACTGCTTCTTCAGCCGGCTCCCCTTGAGCAGGAGATTCCGGTCTATCGCCGCCAAGACCTCATGGCCCAGGAACAGCTTCTTCCCCTCAGCTGTCAACTCACTGAACTCTATTCCCATCCGCTGATCGTTCTCCCCCTACTCGCTGGTTTTTCCTGCCTGTACAAGCCTGTCCATGATAAAAACTGTTGCACTGTGCACTTTGTACAATATGTAGTTAACTCTGTGTGTATGTGTGTAACTCTTTTCTGGAAATGGTAAATGGTATTTGTTTGTTGGAATTGTTGTATTCTGTGTATCGATACACAAGCCCTGTGTATGTCAAGCCCAATTCCGGGAACGACCCGACTCGTACTAGGCGGAATAAAAGATTCTGATTCTCAATCAAAGTGCGGGGATAATGTCTTATCTAAAGTTTAGATAGTTTACACAGCATATTTAGCTGCAAAAGTTTATGATTATTTATTCCTCTGATACAAGGGCAGCCATGTTCGGTTTGTGACATTGTCAAAGCTGGAGATGCTATTAGCTTGCCTGTGTGTAAATTCAGTCCCCAGTCCTCCTCCCTCCTCCCCTCTGCCTCTGAAATCAATGGCTAGTAACCTCCTCCTCCTCCTGCCCAGACTGAGCTCCTGTAAGCCCTTGTTACTGTCTGAAAATGCCAAGGCACTCTGAAAAGCTGTGGGCGTGGCTTGTTTAGTTTATAGGGAATTAGAGCAGGCATGGGCAAACTTGGCCCTCCAGCAGTTAAGGAACTACAAGTCCCACAATGCATTTGCCTTTACGAGTCATGACTGTGGCTGTAAGACTCCTGCAATGCATTGTGGGACTTGTAGTTCCTTAACAGCTGGAGAACCAAGTTTGCCCATGCCTGAATTAGAGTATTAAAACAAAAAAAGTATTTGGCTTGAGGAATGCCCTATAAACTATATGAATGGAACACAATTATGCAATGAGTAAAAGTTTATCTCAGATCCACTTTAAAGTGATTGGACCCGCAGGGGCTCAGGGCAGGACGAGTGGAGCTCTTGTCATTGCCAATAGCAGGCATAAGTTTGTACCGCTCACTATGCTACTCTGATAAGGAACGCTAACTCTGATAAGGCATGTCAACACTGATAAAGCACGTTAACTCTGATAAGGCACATTAACGCTGATATGGCACGCTAAGCGTGCAGTATGGGGAGCAAAAGGAGATAGCGAGCGTTACAGGAGGTAATGCTCGTTATTTGTTATATATTTGTGAATCAACCCCTAAGTCATTTAAGGAGAGATAAATTGTGAGCAGGGGTGTAGCAATAGGGGTTGCAGAGGTTGCGACCGCATCGGGGCCCTTGGGCCACAGGGGCCCCGAAGGGCCCTCCCTCAACTACAGTATCAGCTCTCTATTGGTCCTGTGCTCATAATAATCACTTCTATAGATACTTTGAATAGTGGTAATCATTAACAAGCTGTCCCCCCGTCCCCTTCTTGCACCTCTGACACTGTAGTTGCCATAGGTAGGTTTTGGTGCGCCGTATTAATTGTTATGTATAGAGTGCTTGGGGGGCCCCAATGTAAAACTTGCACCGGGGCCCATAGCTCCTTAGCTACGCCACTGATTGTGAGTTAATACAACCTTCGGTATTAGGCCTCTTTTCCACGGGTAATTGAACTATGTGCTCAGCAAGCAGTTACCAGGCAGCAATGAGCGGTTGTGAGAGTTTGAGAGGCATTTCACTGCCTATCAACAGTCCGTGGAAAAGGGGCCTTAAAGAGACTCTGAAGCGAGAATAAATCTTGCTTCAGAGCTTATATTCAGCAGGGGCATGTGTGCCCCTGCTAAAACGCCGCTATCCCGCGGCTGAACGGGGTCCCTTACCCCCCCAAATCCCCCCTTGCAAAATCCGCAACCAACTTGGTCGTAGATTTTGCTGCTGTTGAGGCAGGGCTAACGGCTGCAGCCCTGCCTATCAGCGCCGTCTATCAGCGGCGCATCGCCGCCTCTCCCCCACCCCTCTCAGTGAAGGAAGACTGAGAGGGGCGGGGGGAGAGGCGGAGATACGCACTGATAGACGCGTGTGAGGCAGGGCTGCGTGCATTAGCCCTGCCTCAAACAGGAAGAGATCCCCGTGAGTAGACGAGGGGATTTGGGGGGTAAGGGACCCCCGTTCAGCCGCGGGATGGCGGCGTTTTAGCAGGGGCTGAATATAAGAGCTGAAGCGAGTTTTATACTCGCTTCAGTCTCTCTTTAAAGGGAACCTGAACTGAGTAAAATTATTTAAAATAAACACATGATGTAGCTGCAGATGAATATTACGTTCTTAACTCACCGTCAGAACTAAAAATATACCAGTTGCTGTCAGTTACAACTGAATGTGCAAGGTAATGTCCATGTTTCATTATGGCTCAAGTGGGTGATATTACAGTTTAACAGTGTGCTGACCAGGGGTAATGGCCATTTCAAAATGGAGGACGGAGAATTCCATTGATCACAGTGGACAAACAGGACGCAGGAGTGGAGAAAGAGATTGAGGAGTAGGCTACACAGAAGTTAAGTATGACGTGTGTATGTTTATTTTGACTTAATTTTTAGTTCAGGTTCTCTTTAAGTAGCTAGAGGTGCCCCCTAGGCATACATTTGAAATCGGCGCAGGAAACATCCGCTATATGGCTGATCCTGCTGCTGCACAAGTCCCGGCTGTGTTAATTACTATTCCCCCTCCAGGCCGCCATGGATAGTGGGAATTAAATAATTAGTCTTTCAGCTATTGCTGGAGGCCGAATTATTGTGTTTTAAAAGCAACTTCAGCTCCGTCTTCTGACGGCGCCAACGTTACTCACTGAGCGCCGTTATACAGTAGATGTAATTCCTATTACAGTCTATGGTGGCGCTGGCTGCGCCCAAATCTTCCTGCGCTGAAAAGCTCTGCTCCGCCCCCAAGTATCAGGTAGCCAGAGGTGTGCCCGACTGAAGGGAGATCTTGTCAGTGGACGCGGATGAGTAAGCTCTGATGTACCCTCTCATCAGGACTCTGCATAGGGAAGCAGGCACTCGGGGAGGGGAGTTAGCGGTCTTTCCATCATCATGCGCCTGTAGGCACATGCCTACACTGCCTTATGGTAAATCCGGCCCTGAGGTAGTCATTGTGCCCTTAGATATCAGTATTAGGTAGTTAGGTGGGTTCCCTGCCCCCCACACACACACTTTCCAGTTAGACGCAGGAAGCAAATAAAATCTTCACGGCAGGGATATCAACAGCAACAACGCTGTATAACAAAATATAGTTTCTGGCGTTCCATTTTAACAATTTCTAATAAAAAGCAAAGCTGGCCTTGTTTAAGCAGAGATGAATTTCACGCTCATCAGCCGCTCAGTTCCGAGAATTGGACATGAAACCGCGGCGGAGGGAAACGGGGTGAGATGTTCCAGCGAAAGCGCCGAGCTTGTGAATGAATCCGTATGTTCACATTCCGGAGAGCGCCTCGCGTCCCTTCGCCAAAACGCGCCCATCTCCCATTATTATTATTTTCCAGAGATCCTGTCCAACTATCTATGAAAGCCACGCGGCCCGGCGGTTCTGTGCCAGGATGCACAGCGATGACATTGGCAGGCGACTGGAGAGACCCACGAGTCTCCATTGTCATTAGCGGCGTACTGCGACTGCTCGGGAACTGGCAGCTGTCATGGGAAATCTACAGCAGCCATGCGACCATTAAAGGACCACTGTCGCGAAAAAAGTAGGCAGTTAAAATCTGACACAACCAACAGGTTTTGGGCCAGTCCATTTCCTCATGGGGGATTCTCAGGGTTTTCTTTGTTTTCAACAGCATTTCCTGAACAACAGTTACAAAGTCTAATTGACAAAATAGTGTGCAAGTGATTAGGGAGGCTGGCTGGTGTCTTACTATTTTGGCAGTTAAACTGCTGTTCAGGAGATGCCATTGAAAACAAAGAAAACCCTGAGAATCCTCCATGAGGAGAGGGACTGGCCCAAAACCTGTCGGTTCTGTCAGAATTTAACTGCCTACTTTTTTTTTTTTGCTATAGTGGTCCTTTAAAGGGACCCTGCCACTTTCTCAGACACAGGGTCTGTACAATGAAGAAACCTCCAAACATCCTCCCAGGCCAAACTGAGGCCCTTTTCTGACGGGCGGCTGAACTGCGCATTTGCCGAGCAGCTCAGCCTCCCAGTGCAATTCGGGTGCACTTTAACCAGTTCAGGACCATAGGCTTACACCCCCTTAGTGACCAGGCTTTTTTACTTTTAATGTAGTGCTCTGCAGCTTTAAGTGCTCACTGCAGAGCCTTGCTACGCAGCACACAAGTGATTCCCCCTCCCCCTTTTCTGCCCACCAACAGAGATTTCTCTTGGTGGGCTCTGATTGCTGCTGTGATGTTTTTTTATTATTTATTTATATATATATATTTTTTTACTTATTTTCATTACTCTCCTCCCTCCCTCCCCCCACCAGCCGATTAGGGCGATCCCCCCTCATGGACATCAGCCTATGAGGGGGGATCGCAATTGGAGCCTCTCTAGGGGACAGCCGAGTGACCCTGTAAAGCCCCGCCCCTGGGCTTGACACCTTTTGGTGGTCCTGGGGGAGCCACCTTCCCGACGCCTATCGGTGTTAGGCGGTTGGTAAGGGGTTAAAGGAATACTATCAATCCAAGTGTTCTAAAATGACAATGTACAAATAATATCTCAGGGCTGGAACCCACTAGAGCGATTTTTTGAGTGTTTAGGGAGTAATTCAAACTGCTAGCGATCTCCCTAAACACTCAGCTAATGTTAATGGATGCGCCAAATTCCACTGGAGCGATTGCGATTACCAAATCGCAAACACAGGACATGCAGCATTTTTTGCGTTTAGCGTTAGCGTTTCTGCAATGTAAAGTATATAAACGCTGGCGGAATCGCTCATCAAAACCTGCACAGAGCGATTTTGCTAGCGTTTTGAAATGACTGCACACTGTAAAAAAATTAAAATTAATTGAAAGCACCAATCAGAATTAAAAACGCTAATTGCTACACAACCGCTGGCAAAAAGCTGACACTTTTTAAAAACACCACTGCAATCGCTCATGAAATCGCTTACAAACCGCTCATACAAAACGCTAGCGATTGCGGTTAGCTATAGCGAATTGTAGTGGGTTCCAGGCCAATGTAGTTGTGTAAACATTTTCTGGTACTTATCCGTTAGCCAGGCGCATCCTCTAGGTGGCGACAAAACTCCACCAGAGTTACATCTTTCCCCACTATCCATGTCGGCCTGGAGGGGGAATAGTAATTAGCGCCACCTGCCGGATGCGCCCGGCTAACGGATAAGTACCCATTTTCCTACTTTTCATGTTAAACATCAGAGGCAAAAGCTTTAATTTATGTGTGTAATTCATTGGATAGAGATAAGCCTGTGTCAGAGAAATGTTTAAGGCCGCGTTCACATTACAAACGCGGACGGGCACGCACGCGGAACGCAACGCGTACGAACGCACGCCATCCGCGTTTGTATGCGTTGCGTGGCTGATCCCATCACTGAAAAGTGAATGGGACAGCCGTGCGTTTTCACAAAATCTGCGTGCAGCATGCGTTCCTGGACCGCACAGGTCCGGAACGCATGCAGTGTGAACATCAGACAGTGCACTCTATGCACTGTCTGATGTCGTGCGTGTCAGCCACCTGCACGCTTTTCCAAAACGCGGCTGGAAACGCGTGCAGTGTGAACGGGGCCTAAAGGACAACTGAGGTGAGAAATATATGGAGGTTGCCATATTTATTTCCTTTTATACAATACCAGTTGCCTGGCAGTCCTGCTGGTCTATTAGGATGCAGTAGTGTCTGAAAAATGCCAGAAACAAGCATGAAGCCAAACATGTCAGATCTGACAATAATTTCAGAAACACCTGATCTGCTGCATGCTTGTTCAGGGTTATGGCTAAAAATTATGAGGCAGAGGATTAGCAGGATTGCCTCTGGCTTCAGTTGCCCTTTAAAGTGTGTTACATAGTGCCGGAGGCAAGCTGTACAGCAGCACAATCTGATGACCATCCCCCCTCCACTGAGCCACACATGTGCTGTAAGGGAGTTGCGCATGTGCTGTAATATAAGTAGCAGTTTCTGACAGGGAGCTATATGTGACAGAACACCGGGACGCAGCCAGTGCTGGATCGTGACCGCAGAAGCTATTTTCTTTCAATGCTTGCCAAGGCATGAGGGTGCAAGGTTATATGGATTGGCAGAACTGCTCGCGGTGCATCTGTGATTTGCGTTGCGGCTCCTGTGTAGGCGGCAATGTGCACATCAAGAGGCTGAACAGATTTAGACCAAAACCCTCCTACTGCCGAGATAAACCCATCATGCCAGTGCTTTTTTTTGTAGGCCTGAAAGAGTTAGATATCAGGTATGCAAGTGACAGTTTCTGTCCGGGTCGTGGCTGGGTCAGAACATAGCGAAACCCTCACTGAGTAGGAATTACAGACATAACACACTTTCCTGGTGGTAAATGGCTTCTGAGAGCAGGAAAAAGGGTCAATAGTTCATAGATTTTAGCTCATGCATACTGTACTTCCATGAATGTGACATTGAGCAGAGGCATCCCAAGGAGGAGGAGGATAGATACAATTATTTATCTCATCAGTTTTTCAAATAGTTCATACACACATGCAATTTTGATTGGCCAATCACTGACCTATTTTACCACCTCCCTGTAAGACGAGAGCCAACAGATTTTGAATACTTTAAACAGATTGTGTAGGTAAGATCTCATACTATATTAAAGTTGTAAGATTGGTAAAACATTGGCCAATCAAAATTGGTTGTGTACCGGGCTCTACCTCCTTCCACTGCACACATATTTATTATTTATTTATTGTATTTATAAAGCGCCAACATTTTACGCAGCGCTGGACATTAGTTTAGGTTACAGACAATATTTAGGGGTGACATACAGCAATATGACAATACAGGAATACAAGAAAACCAGATCACACAGCACAGTATGAGTACAAGGTAATGCTTAGTCAGTCACTTGTTTGAAGCATGGAGATTAGGCAAGTCGAGTTATCTCAGATCCATAGGATGGGTGTGTGGTAATGGAGGTGTGTGAACAGGTAGGAGACATAAGGAGGAGGACCCTGCCTAAAGGCTTACAATCTAGAGGGAGAGGTAGGGACACAAGAGGTAGGGGACCAGAGTTCAGCTGTGGGTTTAGAGCACCAGTGAGGGGGGTAAGCCAAAGTAAAAAGGTGAGTTGGGGAAGGGGAAACCCTATTGGGGGAAGGTAGGGAGTTCCATAATGTTGGAGAAGCTCTTGAGAAGTCCTGGAGGCGTGCATGGGATTGGGTGATGCGGGGGGTAGTCAGGCGAAGGCAGTCAGGTCAAGGCCTTACGGGGCACACTAATTGGGAGTGTGAGGCTGCTATAATCACAGATTAATTACAGATAAATGAGGAGGATGGCTATCACCTCAATTGTTGATGTTTCTATCTACCCTCTTTCCCTGAAAATTAGACCTAGCCTGAAAATAAGCCCTAGCTGGAATTTAAGCATGCTTGAAATATAAGACCTACCCTGAAAATAAGCCCTAGCGGAAGTTAAAGAGGAGGAAGAGACAGCCAGTAAGTGGGGACACAGTGGTGCAGTGCCAATCGGGCACTGATCCTGTCATCCCAGCAGACAGCAAGGTTATCAGCTGTGTGCAGGAAACACAGGGCAGGTGCCTTATCAGTACAGTAGCATACTTTCAAATCCATGAACATCACAGTACAAAGGAACAAGAAATGTTCTGCTGAGAGACACTTCCTAATAGAAATATAAGACATCCCCTGAAAATAAGCCCTAGCACATCTTTTAGAGCAAAAATTAATATAAGACACTGTCTTATTTTCGGGGAAAGACGGTATGTTTCAGAAGTTCATTTACCACCCTTCATCCAACCTTCTCTCTCACTGGAGCAGTACACTCTGCTCAGCTACAACCAAACTGTGTGTCTGTACAGTGCTTATCCTCAGAATAGTTGCTCTTGTGTGAAGTCATAGGAGAAACTATGTCTCACTGCAGTAAACTGAAAAGAAACTCGTGAACATGTCTTTCGTTCTGCACAACTGGTCTGCTGAAGGAAAGATCTGTTTTTATAAAAATGAAATTCTTCCTCACCCTGAACATCTGATCAGCCTGGTCACAGTTGTCCTGGCCGAGCGCTGGGGCGAGGTATGTAGTCATGGCACCTGCTTGGCACTAAATAGAGAAACTCCAATCACCATCACCTGAAGCATGTCAGCCGAAACGGGTTCAGCCGGAGAGCGGACATCTGCAATAAGCATAGGCTGTACATAGGAGGCTGGTTGTAGCTGCATTTTGGCCAATAGGGAGGAATGGTTTAGGATTAAAAACAGGATCACATTTAGAGAGGGAAGGGGTCGGGAGGTGCGTGGGAATAGGTGTACATTAGGAGGGGAGGTTAGGAATAGGTATACATTAGGAGGGGAGGTTAGGGGAATAGGCTTACAGTAGGAGGGGAGGTTAGGGTTAGGAATAGGTATACATTAGGAGGGGAGGTTAGGGGAATAGGTGTACATTAGGAGGAGAGGATAGGAATAAATATACATTAGGAGTGGAGGTTAGGAATAGGTGTACATTAGGAGGGGAGGTTAGGGGAATAGGTGTACATTAGGAGGGGAGGTTAGGAATAGGTGTACACTAGGAGGGGAGGTTAGGAATAGATATACATTAGGAGTGGAGGTTAGGAATAGGTGTACATTAGGAGGGGAGGTTAGGGTTAGGAATAGGCGTAAAGTAGGAGGGGAGGTTAGGGTTAGGAATAGGTGTACAGTAGGAGGGGAGGTTAGGGTTAGGAATAGGTGTACATTAGGAGGGGAGGTTAGGGTTAGGAATAGGTGTACATTAGGATGGGAGGTTAGGAATAGGTGTACACTAGGAGGGGAGGTTAGGGGAATAGGCTTACAGTAGGAGGGGAGGTTAGGGGAATAGGTGTACAGTAGGAGGGGAGGTTAGGGTTAGGAATAGGTGTACAGTAGGAGGGGAGGTTAGGGTTAGGAATAGGTGTACAGTAGGAGGGGAGGTTAGGAATAGGTGTACAGTAGGAGGGGAGGTTAGGAATAGGTGTACAGTAGGAGGGGAGGTTAGGGTTGGGAATAGGTGTACAGTAGGAGGGGAGGTTAGGAATAGGTGTACATTAGGAGGGGAGGTTAGGGTTAGGAATAGGTGTACAGTAGGAGGGGAGGTTAGGGGAATAGGTGTACAGTAGGAGGGGAGGTTAGGAATAGGTGTACATTAGAAGGGGAGGTTAGGAATAGGTGTACAGTAGGAGGGGAGGTTAGGGTTAGGAATAGGTGTACAGTAGGAGGGGAGGTTAGGGTTAGGAATAGGTGTACAGTAGGAGGGGAGTTTAAGGTTAGGAATAGGTGTACATTAGGAGGGGAGGTTAGGGTTCGGAATAGGTATACATTAGGAGGGGAGGTTAGGGGAATAGGCTTACAGTAGGAGGGGAGGTTAGGGTTAGGAATAGGTATACATTAGGAGGGGAGGTTAGGGGAATAGGTATACATTAGGAGGGGAGGTTAGGGGAATAGGTGTACATTAGGAGGAGAGGTTAGGAATAAATATACATTAGGAGTGGAGGTTAGGAATAGGTGTACATTAGGAGGGGAGGTTAGGGGAATAGGTGTACATTAGGAGGGGAGGTTAGGAATAGGTGTACACTAGGAGGGGAGGGGAATAGGTGTACATTAGGAGGAGAGGTTAGGAATAGATATACATTAGGAGTGGAGGTTAGGAATAGGTGTACATTAGGAGGGGAGGTTAGGGGAATAGGTGTACAGTAGGAGGGGAGGTTAGGAATAGGCGTACAGTAGGAGGGGAGGTTAGGGTTAGGAATAGGTGTACATTAGGAGGGGAGGTAAGGGTTAGGAATAGGTGTACATTAGGAGGGGAGGTTAGGAATAGGTGTACACTAGGAGGGGAGGTTAGGGGAATAGGCTTACAGTAGGAGGGGAGGTTAGGGGAATAGGTGTACATTAGGAGGGGAGGTTAGGAATAGGTGTACAGTAGGAGGGGAGGTTAGGGTTAGGAATAGGTGTACAGTAGGAGGGGAGGTTAGGGTTAGGAATAGGTGTACATTAGGAGGGGAGGTTAGGGGAATAGGTGTACAGTAGGAGGGGAGGTTAGGGTTAGGAATAGGTGTACAGTAGGAGGGGAGGTTAGGGGAATAGGTGTACAGTAGGAGGGGAGGTTAGGAATAGGTGTACAGTAGGAGGGGAGGTTAGGAATAGGTGTACAGTAGGAGGGGAGGTTAGGGTTGGGAATAGGTGTACAGTAGGAGGGGAGGTTAGGAATAGGTGTACATTAGGAGGGGAGGTTAGGGTTAGGAATAGGTGTACAGTAGGAGGGGAGGTTAGGGGAATTGGTGTACAGTAGGAGGGGAGGTTAGGGTTAGGAATAGGTGTACATTAGGAGGGGAGGTTAGGGTTAGGAATAGGTGTACAGTAGGAGGGGAGGTTAGGGTTAGGAATAGGTGTACAGTAGGAGGGGAGGTTAGGGTTAGGAATAGGTGTACAGTAGGAGGGGAGGTTAGGGTTAGGAATAGGTGTACAGTAGGAGGGGAGGTTAGGGTTAGGAATAGGTGTACATTAGGAGGGGAGGTTAGGGTTAGGAATAGGTGTACATTAGGAGGGGAGGTTAGGGTTAGGAATAGGTGTACAGTAGGAGGGGAGGTTAGGGGAATAGGTGTACAGTAGGAGGGGAGGTTAGGGTTAGGAATAGGTGTACATTAGGAGGGGAGGTTAAGGTTAGGAATAGGTGTACAGTAGGAGGGGAGTTTAGGGTTAGGAATAGGTGTACATTAGGAGGGGAGGTTAGGGTTCGGAATAGGTGTACATTAGGAGGGGTGGTTAGGGTTCGGAATAGGTGTACATTAGGAGGGGAGGTTAGGGTTAGGAATAGGTGTACAGTAGGAGGGGAGGTTAGGGGAATAGGTGTACAATAGGAGGGGAGGTTAGAAATAGGTGAACTGTAGGAGGGGAGGTTAGGGTTAGGAATAGGTGTACAGTAGGAGGGGAGGTTAGGAATAGGTGTACATTAGGAGGGGAGGTTAGGGTTAGGAATAGGTGTACAGTAGGAGGGGAGGTTAGGGTTAGGTGTACAGTAGGAGGGGTGGTTAGGGTAATAGGTGTACAGTAGGAGGGAAGGTTAGGGTTAGGAATAGGTGTACATTAGGAGGGGAGGTTAGGGTTAGGAATAGGTGTACAGTAGGAGGGGAGGTTAGGGTTAGGAATAGGTGTACAGTAGGAGGGGAGGTTAGGGTAATAGGTGTACAATAGGAGGGGAGGTTAGAAATAGGTGTACTGTAGGAGGGGAGGTTAGGAATAGGTGTACAGTAGGAGGGGAGGTTAGGAATAGGTGTACATTAGGAGGGGAGGTTAGGAATAGGTGTACAGTAGGAGGGGAGGTTAGGAATAGGTGTACATTAGGAGGGGAGGTTAGGGTTAGGAATAGGTGTACAGTAGGAGGGGGAGGTTAGGTGTACAGTAGGAGGGGAGGTTAGGGGAATAGGTGTACAGTAGGAGGGAAGGTTAGGAATAGGTGTACATTAGGAGGGGAGGTTAGGGTTAGGAATAGGTGTACAGTAGGAGGGGAGGTTAGGGGAATAGGTGTACATTAGGAGGGGAGGTTAGAAATAGGTGTACTGTAGGAGGGGAGGTTAGGGTTAGGAATAGGTGTACAGTAGGAGGGGAGGTTAGGAATAGGTGTACATTAGGAGGGGAGGTTAGGAATAGGTGTACAGTAGGAGGGGAGGTTAGGAATAGGTGTACATTAGGAGGGGAGGTTAGGGTTAGGAATAGGTGTACAGTAGGAGGGGAGGTTAGGGTTAGGTGTACAGTAGGAGGGGAGGTTAGGGGAATAGGTGTACAGTAGGAGGGAAGGTTAGGGTTAGGAATAGGTGTACATTAGGAGGGGAGGTTAGGGTTAGGAATAGGTGTACAGTAGGAGGGGAGGTTAGGAATAGGTGTACAGTAGGAGGGGAGGTTAGGGTTAGGAATAGGTGTACTGTAGGAGGGGAGGTTAGGGTTAGGAATAGGTGTACAGTAGGAGGGGAGGTTAGGGGAATAGGTGTACAGTAGGAGGGGAGGTTAGGGTTAGGAATAGGTGTACATTAGGAGGGGAGGTTAGGGTTAGGAATAGGTGTACAGTAGGAGGGGAGGTTAGGAGAATAGGTGTACAGTAGGAGGGGAGGTTAGGGTTAGGAATAGGTGTACATTAGGAGGGGAGGTTAAGGTTAGGAATAGGTGTACAGTAGGAGGGGAGTTTAGGGTTAGGAATAGGTGTACATTAGGAGGGGAGGTTAGGGTTCGGAATAGGTGTACATTAGGAGGGGTGGTTAGGGTTCGGAATAGGTGTACATTAGGAGGGGAGGTTAGGGTTAGGAATAGGTGTACAGTAGGAGGGGAGGTTAGGGGAATAGGTGTACAATAGGAGGGGAGGTTAGAAATAGGTGAACTGTAGGAGGGGAGGTTAGGGTTAGGAATAGGTGTACAGTAGGAGGGGAGGTTAGGAATAGGTGTACATTAGGAGGGGAGGTTAGGGTTAGGAATAGGTGTACAGTAGGAGGGGAGGTTAGGGTTAGGTGTACAGTAGGAGGGGTGGTTAGGGGAATAGGTGTACAGTAGGAGGGAAGGTTAGGGTTAGGAATAGGTGTACATTAGGAGGGGAGGTTAGGGTTAGGAATAGGTGTACAGTAGGAGGGGAGGTTAGGGTTAGGAATAGGTGTACAGTAGGAGGGGAGGTTAGGGTAATAGGTGTACAATAGGAGGGGAGGTTAGAAATAGGTGTACTGTAGGAGGGGAGGTTAGGAATAGGTGTACAGTAGGAGGGGAGGTTAGGAATAGGTGTACATTAGGAGGGGAGGTTAGGAATAGGTGTACAGTAGGAGGGGAGGTTAGGAATAGGTGTACATTAGGAGGGGAGGTTAGGGTTAGGAATAGGTGTACAGTAGGAGGGGGAGGTTAGGTGTACAGTAGGAGGGGAGGTTAGGGGAATAGGTGTACAGTAGGAGGGAAGGTTAGGAATAGGTGTACATTAGGAGGGGAGGTTAGGGTTAGGAATAGGTGTACAGTAGGAGGGGAGGTTAGGGGAATAGGTGTACATTAGGAGGGGAGGTTAGAAATAGGTGTACTGTAGGAGGGGAGGTTAGGGTTAGGAATAGGTGTACAGTAGGAGGGGAGGTTAGGAATAGGTGTACATTAGGAGGGGAGGTTAGGAATAGGTGTACAGTAGGAGGGGAGGTTAGGAATAGGTGTACAGTAGGAGGGGAGGTTAGGGTTAGGAATAGGTGTACAGTAGGAGGGGAGGTTAGGGTTAGGTGTACAGTAGGAGGGGAGGTTAGGGGAATAGGTGTACAGTAGGAGGGAAGGTTAGGGTTAGGAATAGGTGTACATTAGGAGGGGAGGTTAGGGTTAGGAATAGGTGTACAGTAGGAGGGGAGGTTAGGAATAGGTGTACAGTAGGAGGGGAGGTTAGGGTTAGGAATAGGTGTACTGTAGGAGGGGAGGTTAGGGTTAGGAATAGGTGTACATTAGCAGGGGAGGTTAGGAATAGGTGTACAGTAGGAGGGGAGGTTAGGGTTAGGAGTTTATGCCCAATAATGCTGATTGCAGTGGACCATTTCGCTTTAGTGAATTTTCGCATAATTTTTCAGAATTAAAATGCTACCATATTTTCCGGCGTATAAGACGACTCCTCAACTTTTCCAGTTAAGATATAGCGTTTGGGATAATCGCTGTATAAGACTACCCCTCTTCCAGTATTTTTAAATCATAGTGGTGCTATGTATGAACAAATACTGGTGCTGTACTGTATGTGGTACCCAGTATATAACATTATACAGGTGACTGGTTGGGATTGGTCACCACTTCCTCTCCCTAAGTGTATTGGTCAGCTCTCCCTGTTTATCAGAGCGGTATGAAGAATAGATCGTACTGTGCCCATAAAACCCGCCTCTTTCACCTTTCCGGCCCGCCCTTGTATCCTATCAACCACCTTCTCTGCCTCTCAGATCTCACATATGTGCGTCTGCGCCGCTTCACTACAGTCCTGAGAGGAAGTAACAGGATAGGGCGGGTCAGACGGGTGGGAGAGGCGTGTTTTATGGACACAGCACAATCTCTTTCTTCCCCACTCTGGGCGTTCCAGACCTTGCAGCATGAGCGATGAGCTCCCCCCCCCCAGCATATGCGGCGACCACCGAATCTCCAGCACCCAGTAATTAAACATCTGCATGCCGCATACGCGCATCAAGTATCAGCATCGCGTAAACATCAGCATGTCGCGTATGTACATCGCGTATCAGCATTGTGTAAACATCAGCATGTCGCGTATGTACATCGCGTATCAGCATTGTGTAAACATCAGCATGTCGCGTACGCGCATCACGTATCAGCATCGCGTAAACATCAGCATGTCGCGTACGCGCATCACGTATCAGCATCGCGTAAACATCAGGGTGGAGAGCACACGCATCGCATATCACACAGCATCAATGACAACCGGCGTATAGGACGACCCCTGAATCTTCAGAAGATTTTCAAGGGTTAAAAAGTAGTCTTATACGCCGGAATATACAGTAATCGTAATTATGATTTCTTGAGTAATCTTGATTTTGTGTAGTTTTTGCAGGTAAACCCACTCATGTATTCTAATGTATTCTCGCCTGACCCGTGAAAGTACAACCTCGGTTATCACGCCAATTGTTTATTATTATTAAAATTAACCTGAACTGACTAAATTTATTTGAATTAAGCACATGATGTCCCTGCAAATGAACATTACATACTCACCTCGCTGTCAGTTCCTGTAAGAAGCTCACCATTCTCTTCTAACAACGATTCCTTCCAGTTCTGACAAGATTTTGTACAATGTCACATTTCCATAAAATCCTCAAAAGTAGGCAAAAGCAGCTGTCATTGGATAAGTTCCTTGTTATAGCCACAAACAAAAGAGGTTGGTGTGAGCCAACAGATGGCAATAATTCTGTTATAGTGAAAGTCTTGTTTACATTTTTACTTTATACAGTACAGTGCTTTGTATTAAATATTTTGCTATAAATGTTTTTGGATAGTGGAATAAATCAGCCGAGTTTCCATTAATCCTTATTGGGACATTCACCTGGATATAGAGTGCTTTGGATTACAAGGAAGTTTTCATGAACGCATTATACTCACAAACCAAGGTTCCACTGTACCTAAATAGTAGCTGGATGGTGTACTGGTTAAAGGGACACGGTAGGGGGGTCGGGGGAAAATGAGTTGAACTTACCCGGGGTTTATAATGATCCCCCGCAGACAACCTGTGCCCGCGCAGCCACTTACCGATGCTCCGGCCCCGCCTCCGGCTCACTTCTGGAATTTCAGACTTTGAAGTCTGAAAACCACTGCGCCTGAGTTGCCGTGTCCTCGATCCTGCTGATGTCACAAGGAGCATACTGCGCAGGCCCAGTACGGTCTGTGTCTGCGCAGTACGCTGCCGTGTCCTCAGCGGGATTGAGGACACGGCAACACAGGCGCAGTGGTTTTCAGACTTCAAAGTCTGAAATTCCAGAAGTGAACAGGAGGCAGGGCTGGAGCATCAGTGAGTGGCTGTGCGGGCACAGGATGTCTGCGGAGGACTGTTAGAAGCCCCAGGTAAGTTCAACTCATTTTCCCCCGACCCCCCCCTACAGTATCCCTTTAAGGGCTCCCTAACACTGCAGGGTGGCCTCTTGAGTGCACCCCAGTGGCTGCAGCTCTTGAGCGCTTTGAGACAGGAGAAAAGTGCTGTACATGAAATGTTCAGATTATTATTAACTATTTGACATTCCTGGACGTGAAACTCACGTCCAGGAAGCCATGTGCGCTCCTGCGCGTCCACGCGGCCGATCGCGCGCGTGCACGCGCGCTCCCGGCCGGCGGTTTGTTAGCCAGTGAATCAGTGAATCGGGCAACGGTGCCCGATCACTGATTCCTCTCCCCAGCAGAAAAAGCGACAGCTTCTCTCGGAAGCTACGCTTTTTCTGCTTCCTATGTCGCTCTAAGCGTACGTGGTACGCTTAGAGTGACGTCACTGTAAACAACTCATGGCTGCCATCTTGTGGCCAAAAAGTAAACTACATCTAAATGTTAAATAAAAATAAAAATACACATATATTTCCAAAAAATAATACAATTTCAATCCCACCCTCCCAAAAATACCCACATAAAATGTTTAATTAAAAAAAAACAAAAAAACATTACAATAAAAAAAACAAAAAACACAAATATTTACCTAAGGGTCTAAACTTTTTAAATATCTATGTCAAGATGAAATATTTCTTCTTTTTTTTTTATTATAAGCTTGTAAATAGTGATGAATGCAAAACGGAAAAAATGCACTTTTATTTCCAAATAAAATATTGTCGCCATACATTGTGATAGGGACATAATTTAAATGGTGTAATAACCGGGACAAATGGGCATATACAATACGTGGGTTTTAATTATTGAGGCATGTATTATTTTAAAACTATAATTGCCGAAAAGTGAGAAATAATGATTTGTTTCCGTTTTTTTCTTATTCTTCCTTTTAAAATGCATTTACAGTAAAGTGGCTCTTAGTAAAATGTACCCCCCAAAGAAAGCCTAATTGGTGGCGGAAAAAACAAGATATAGATCAGTTCATTGTGATAAGTAGTAATAAAGTTATAGGCTAATGAATGGGAGGTGAACATTGTTCGGATGCATGAAGCGAAAAACGACTGAATGCGAACTGGTTAACATATAATGCATTCGGCTGGTTTGTCTGTTACTTGCACAATAATAGACCTGGTGGGTATGACACACTGACCGTCTTCTCGTGTACTGCAGGTGGCGCTATATTAAGGCAGCAGAAAAGCATTTTTCCTACAGCAAGCAGCTGATTTGTTTGTAGCCAACACTCTGCTGCAAGTCATGAAATGAAGGGAAGCATCTGATTGGTTGACAGGGACTCCAGATGTGTTTTATTTGATTCAGTTTTTACATACAGTTCCTGTTATTTACAAGAAAACTTCAGCATGTACTTTCTTCATTTACAAGCAAATTTGGCAATTTTTAATTAGACATTGAAAACAATACTGCCCGATACCCCAAATATAACAGTCACAATGAGGACAATTACCACCCTTAGCCAGGGGCTTGTCATTCAAGGGGATAAAGCAACGAGGTGTGCAGAACAGCAGCAGACATCCAATCACTGAAGGCTATACTTACTTTCTTTCTTGTGCTGGATGGAATGGGGGAGCAGCTGAACTACAAATCATGGGGAACTCCGGCAAAACTTGAATGGGGCCGCCTAATGCTTACACTCTTTCCATTGACTACCCCTAGTGACCCTCACAGCCCAGGGAAGTGGGAGATGAAAGAGTCTCTTCCATCTCTTCCACCACCAGGTGGCGCTGTAATGCTGACAGTCTCCTGCATCCTGATGACATGTCATATCATGTGATCGGGTTTGATCGGGACCCAGAAGACCTGTCCGAAGTTCAGAGCTGCGGGTAAAGGAAGAGTAGAAGCCATCCGAAACAAGTAACTATAACTGCTCCCTGCCTCCCGCTCGTTGGCTGCACTAGGCAGCCAACCCAGATTTGCCGTGCACCAGCAGTTTCAAGCGTAATATTTCATTTGAAACAATTAATGGGTTTAACAACCCTTAACAAACTAACCCGAATTTAAAGAGAATACGAGGCATTACCATGGGGGGCAGATGGGACACCAAGATAGGTTCTCTGCCTCATGACATGCCTCTGTGTCCCCTCACTGTCACTCTCTGCCCTCCCCACCGTCGCGCTATAGCCCCCCCCGAGATTGGCAACATTATTTTCCGCCATCTCGGAGGTAAACACAGGGGAGAGGGATTCCCTGTTCAAAACACCCACCAGGGGCAGTCCTACAGGGTTCCCAGAGCTGCCATTGGGCAGCTCTCTCTCCCTGGCCACGCCCCCTGCTGCTACCCCGCCTCCCCACACGCTACGAATGAGAATCAGTCTCTCACTTCAGCCTCGTGATCCAGAGATCACGAAAGTGAAAGTGGGCCATTGATGCCCACAGGAGTGGCAGTTTTTGCGGCTACCTGATCTGTTCTGCCCCCCGGATCACTTAGTCTGGTTTTTTTTTATGAGTCCACCTCGGGCTCTCTTTAAAGAGGATCTGTAACGACAAAACGGCCCCTGGGGGCTACTCACCTCGGGTGGGGGAAGCCTCAGGATCCTAATGAGGCTTCCCACGCCGTCCTGCGTCCCTCGGGGGTCTCGCTGTAGCCCTCCGTGCAGCGGTGACGCAATATTTACCTTCCTGGCTCCTGCGCAGGCGCTCTGATGCCTCTCGGCGCCGAAGTAGGCGGAAATACCCGATCGCCGTCGGGTCTGCTCTACTGCGCAGGCGCAAGTTTCCGGCGCCTGCGCAGTAGAGCGGACCCGACGGAGATCGGGTATTTCCGTCTATTTCCGTGCCGAAAGTCGCCACAGCGCCCCCGCTGGAGCCAGCAAAGGTAAATATTGAACTGACAGTCGGCACAGTCGCCGGCTGTTCGGAGGGCTGCGGCGAGACCCCCGTGGGACAGAGGACGGCGTGGGAAGCCTCATTAGGATCCGGAGGCTTCCCCCACCCGAGGTGAGTACCCCCCAGGGGAGGTTTTTGTTGTTACAGAGTCTCTTTAAGTTTATACTTTTACCTAAATCTCACCAATAGTCCGAGACCCTCACAGTAACCTGTCCTAAGCTTCTGACTCTCAACCTGGACCTAATGTATCTACCACAATGGAGAGTACTGATATCTAAGCCTAACTAGTGCTACACTGAGATATCAGCTGTTTTGTCCAAAAACTGAAAAAAAAAAAGTTTGGCTTAAAAGTTTAACTTTTAATTTCCTAACCGCAGTCATTTGGAATCTGATCGGTGGTCCCCTTTGTACATTCCCACACTCGTTGCCCTAACCGAAGAAGCCCTGTACTGTAATCTCATTTCCTGCCCCCCCCCCCCCCCTCCTTTCCAAAAAAACCCAAACAAACAAAAATAAACAGTATACGGTGCAATTTTTTCAGTCAACTAAACAGCAGCCTCTGCACAATGTAAACATTTGGGCTAATGTATTTCATTTTACCCAGCCAAAATGGAAAAAAAAAGCTCAATTAAATTCTCACCTTCAGTATTTACTACACAATTTTCTACAGGTTCACCATTTTGCCACATTTATCATAATTAAATTAAAAACAAAAATCTTAGGCTCGGTTCACATTAGCTTTTGCAAGCGGATCCGGCCGTACGGTTCCAAAAATGCTGCAGGCCCTAATTTCCCGGACTGTTTTGCTCAATGGTACGGAAACAGAAGGATTTGCAGTGCAATAGGAACCTATGGAAAACTGACGTTTTACAGCACACTGGCTGTAAAAATGGACTGTATTCCAGGATCTAGATGGCCGGATCCGTACGGCTGGTTCCGAAAAAAAACGCAGATGTGAACCGGGCCTAGTCTTACAGTGTTTCCTTCGATTTTGTGCAAACATGCAAAAATCACAAAAAAGTAACAGACGTCACAGAGAAAACATACCCCAAATCGTTAACGAACAATCACGCTCAAAACCCTTCCCAAATATTGAAAGATACTTTCCCAAATATTATTTACATCCTATTAAATAAAATTAAACAGACGGTAGTATAAATATGAGCATCCAGGTCCCTTTGTTTTGGAGAAGTGAGGGAGAAAAGTGGAAGGAAAAGAAGGGAGGGGAAAAGGAGGGGGAGGGGAAAAGGAGGGGGGGGGGGAGAAGAAAGGAAGGGGAGAGAAGAGAGGAAGGGCAGAAAGAGGAGGGATGTGGAAAGGGAGGGGAGGAAGAGGGGTGGGAAGGGAAAGGAGGGGAATGATTAAAGGGGAAGGGGAAAAGGGGGGAGGGGAGGGAAGGAGAAGGGAGGAAGGGGAGGGGGTGGGGATGGGTAGGGAGAGAAATGGTATAAGTGGAGCAAGGGGTGGAAGAGAAGGGAGAAGGGTAGGGGAGGCTAGTGGAAAAGGAAGGGGTGAGGAAGGGGATGGGGGTGATGGTTGATGAGATTAGAATACATCAGTTTAGCAAGCGAAGGCAAATAAATAAACGCTTAATGCAGGAGTGCCTATAAGATTATTTTTTTTAGATGTTGGGCGTAAACTTGCTGCTTTCGCTGACAGTCTTGCTGCTTAGCAGGTGGGTGCTAGTTTGAAATTATGTTTCCCCAAAGAAGAGTTCTAAACCCGACTCCAGTCAACTACTTTGTTTTACTTGTAGACGGCATGGATAAAGCTATTTATAATGTCTGTGCCTCAGTTTGAAAGAATCTTCTTCACTTCCTGTTTCAATCAGGAAGTTGGCAAATGTCTAACTCTAGGACAAAGCCTTTATTGAAAACAGAAAAAAAAATATAAAGTTGGGGAAAAGTAGTTCTCTACCCTTCCAGGTAACCAACAAAGTTCTTAAACAAACAGGTCGTCACTACGGGAGCATTGTCCAAAATGGGGACATAAACGGCTGTAACACCACGACAAGGACACTAATTCTTTCCCACAAAACAAAATAGCTGTGGCTGGCATGAGGTTTAGGCTCTTTCCACTCTCTATCAGAGGAAGGAAGATCGCTGTACAGCCTTGTATACACGCTCAACAAAAGCCATTAGAAGCATTCGAAAAATTACAATCGTGTTAAAAAATGTAGCCAAATGACAATGATGAGTGACCTGCACTGGGCATTTCGCCTGATCAATTCAGTCGATGAACTCAGACGACTGTTGGGCTAATATCGTGCAGTCAGACACGTGTATAAACTGTCATTTAGACTACATTGTTCTTCAGAATACGAGCATGTCATGCACTTTTCTGTGCAGTATTTAAAGCAGTTGGTCACTTGCAATATTGGTGCTCGGAGAACATTGTTGGAAAGCCTTGCGGTTTGTCTTTGTTGCCATGACGTTGGTTGTTTGCTTGCGGCAACTTTTGTTGAGCGTGTGTATAGACCTGAATACAACCATGGACTCTTAACATTCACTGGGAAAACCAAAGGCTATGTGCAGACTGACCCCTCACCTGAACACAATGGTGGAAAGATAGGCTTATAAAGGCAGTATTTACACAGATACTCATAGAACTGAATAGGTAATTACAGCGTATTATAACAACCGTCAGAATCAACGGCATAGATGTTCAGATAACGTTCAGACCACAAACACCCTTCCTTTATCCCATAGAAGTTAATGAGTTCCGAATAACAAAACTCTGTCCTTTGATAGTGATTCTTGGAGAGACTTTGGACCGGGAAGATCACATGGCGTCGAAGTGGAACCGATGGGCTTCTTGCCGCTTCTCCCGATCATCGGCTTTCTGAAAGACAGGAAGGGAAGGATGCGTTAGCGTGATAACCGTCCCAGCAGATTTAGGACGCACTTAGGAAGTTTACAATCGAGCCTTTTAAGTTTTGCCAGTTTATTATTCGCTAATAGGGGTCCGGTTCCTAATGGTAATAATTTCTCTGTAAGTGTTAATGATCCAAGACATTCCTAATGATCAAACAAGTCATTAACCGCTAACGAGCTCTGCTTTCACGCTGCGAAACATCCGACGCCTTTCCCGTTCACCCATTCCGATATGAATTAAAAATAGGCCGGCGCTCGCTTTCAACAAACTGTAATTCAAAGTCAGACAGCGGTGATGAATGTGGGTCGTTTGTCCGTGTGAGGCTCGGGTGACTTTGGAGAGTGATTGAAAGATCTTCGACCGAGTAAAAGCACCCGCGGCAGTCACATGAGTGGAGCGCGAGATCTCTGAACACAGTACATAACACGGCTTCTAAGTACACATGCTAGAGGCCTGCATCGGGTCTGGTACCCACGGGTTACCCAAAATGCGAGTACTCATTTTGATTTTTATCAGGTTATGAGTCGGGTGCGGTTAGCGGGTCTGTAGGTACCAGATTCACAAGAAAGCGGGTTGCGAGTTGGGTGCGGGTACCAGATTCACCAGAAAGCAGGTTGCAAGTCAAGTGCGGGTAGAAGGGCTGCGGGTACAGGTCGGGTGCACGTCTGAAAAATTAGACCCGCACAGGGCATCAGGTCGGGTACCCGCAGGTTACCTCGAAATACGGGTCGGGTACTTGTTTTGATTTAATCGGGTGTTGCGGGTAGCGGGTCTGCGGGTCTGAAGGTGTGGGTCTGAGAAATGAGACCCGTGCAGGCCTCTAATGCTGGGCATACACTATACGTTTTTTCTTATCAATCGAGCCGCTGATGACTCGATTGATAAGTTCCGACATGTCCGATTGCCCGCCGGATCGATTCCGCGCTCGATACCCACGGGCAGGACAATGGAACTAAACGAGTGCAAGATAAGGAAGTGCCCGCGGGGACGAGCGGGAATCGATCCAGGCGCGCGGGGAGTCTATCCGGCGGCTAATCGAGCTGCAGAAACGTATGGGGCTTGATTCACAAAGCGGTGCTAACCTACTTAGCACGTCTAAAGTCTTTAGACGTGCTAACCAGGGTGCTAAGTAGGTTAGCACCGAATTTCTGAATCAGATAATTCGGTGCTAACCTACTTAGCACCCTGGTTAGCACGTCTAAAGACTTTAGACGTGCTAAGTAGGTTAGCACCGCTTTGTGAATCAAGCCCATAGTGTATGCCCAGCATTACACAGGTTAAAAAGATTAGTAAACAGGGCACCCGATCGGTTTTAAAACATTTGTCATGTGATGTGTAGTACAGCTAAAAATGTAACAGCAAGCTTCGGGGGAGGAGATTCCTCTGCTTGTCTGAGCAAGCGGTGTGCATTGCAATGGGGCGGAGCATGGACAGAGTGATTTGACAAGAGCGCCATGCATAGCTCTGAAGGTCTGTGTGACAGGAAGTGACTGTTAAGGGGCTCCTGGGCAGGTATTTTTAAAGTTATTGATTTAACACTGGCTAATCAAGGAGCTTTTTCATGGACAGACACATGCTAGTGTCAGAGCTTTCAATGAACACAAAACACATTTATCATTTATCAATAGAGATAGTTTCTCTTTAAAGTTAGATTAAACAATACCAGTTGCCTGGCTGTCCTGCTGATCATTCTGGCATCAGTAGAGTCTGAATTACACACCTAAAACAAGCATGCAGTCAGATTTTTGCCAGAAACACCTGATCTGCAGCATGCTTGTTCAGGGCTATGGCTAAATGTATTAGAGGCAGAAGATCAGCAGGGCTGTCAGGTAACTGGTATTGTTTTTAAATGAAATAAATATGCCAGCCTCCCTCTCACTTCAGGTTCCCTTTAAAGCACACCTGAATTGAAAGAGTTAAGGAGGCTGACATATTTATTTCTTCCTGTTAAACAATGCAGATTGCCTGGCTGTCCTGCTGATCCTTTTCCTCTAATAGTTTTAGCCACAGCCCCTGAACAAGCATGCAGAACTGGTTCTCTGACTGAAGTCAGACTGGATTAGCTGCATGCTTGTTTCAGGTGTGTGATTCAGCCACTACTGCAGCCAAAGAGATCAGCAGGACTGCCAGGCAACTGGTATTGTTTAAAAGGAAATAAATATGGCAGCCTCAATTACCCTCTCACTTCAAGTTCCCTTTAAAGACTACCTAAAGTAATAAAAAAAAAAGACAAAGCCTGTCATACCAATGCCAGTCTTAATGCAGCCGCATCAGGGGTCTGACGGTTAAATACTTACCTGATCCGATGTATATCTGGTCACACGTGATGCTTTTCCCGCCTCCTCAGAAACGCAGCCACAGCCTTGTCTCTGAAGTCTGCCAAAGCTCTTCAGAAACCTACACCTGCGTTGCCGCGGCCCGCCCCCAGCTCGACAACCACCAATTAGGCCGCGGCAACGCAGATGGGCAAGGCCACAGCCTCGGCAGAGATTTTGAACCCCCCCCAAAACACCACAGCCACTATACCGAAGGGGGTGGGTGGTTGGGGGGCTCACATTCCTGGAGGGATTATGTTAGAACAGGTAAGTATTCAACCATGAGAACCCCCTACCCCTTCCATTATTAGGACAAAGCCTGGCATGACAGGCTATGTATTTTTCACTTTAACCACTTAGGTAACAGTGGTCTCTGCCCCCTTAAAGACCAAAGACCGCTGGTACAATGACGACGGAATACAGACGAATTGCCGCATTTACCCGCTGCAACCGCTGTCCACGCCGCATGCCAGGATCCTTCTAACACCCACTCTGCCGTCTCAGCTGGTCAGGAGCCGCTTTCATTGGTTCCTGACCCTGTCTATCAATGTAAGCCAATGGGAGCGGCTTACATTGATAGACATGGCCAGGAGCCAATGAAATCGCCTCCTGACCCGCTCACATGACTCTGCCGTCATAGAGACAGGGAGAGCAAGTGAGCTGCGATGGGACACGGCGGGGAGACAGCGGTGAGATCGCCGGGAGCGACGAAAACGGCAGATGCGCTGCGGCGGTGAATTGAAATCTACGCCCTGCCAGGCAGGTGACCATCAAAACGGGGCATAGATTTCAATTACCAAGGTCCTTAAGTAGTTAAAGGGATACTGTAGGGGGGTCGGGAGAAAATGAGTTGAAGTTACCCAGGGCTTCTAATGGCCCCCCGCAGACATCCTGTACCCACGCAGCCACTCACCGATGCTCCGGCCCCGCCTCCGGTTCACTTCTGGAATTTCTGACTTTAAAGTCAGAAAACCACTGCGCCTGCGTTGCCGTATCCTCACTCCCGCTGAAGGCACCAGGAGCATACTGCACAGACCAAAGACCATACTGGACTTGTGCAATACACTCCTGGTGACATCAGCGGGAGCGAGGATGCAGCTGCGCAGGCGCAGTGGTTTTCTGACTTTAAAGTCTGAAATTCCAGAAGTGAACTGGAGGCGGGGCCGGAGCATCGGTGAGTGGCTGCGTGGGTACAGGATGTCTGCGGGGGGCCATTAGAAGCCCTGGGTAAGTTCAACTCATTTTCCCCCGCCCCCCTACAGTATCCCTTTAAGTATCCTTTAAAATGACACTGAAGAGAAAAAAAACCTCATGATCTAATTAATTGGTTATGTAGTACGAATAATTAATAGAACAATAGTAGCAAAGAAAATAGTGTCATATTTTTATTTTCAGGTATATAGCTTTTTTTTTTTATAACATTGCATCCTTCTCTAATAATTGCAGTTTCCATAATACACTCAGCATTTTAAATTATTTCACAGAGCAGGCTAGTGACCCTTTGATCTTTTCTCTGCAGAAAAACCATAAAAAAAGAAGAAACCATGAGAGACAGTTGAGATAAGTGCTTCAAAAGACAGCGCTGTCCAGGACTTTATAAAGTCGCAGAGCTCAGAGAAGCTCTTTTGCATAGATAACAACTGAACTCTTAACTCTTCCTGTACTGGAAACAATATGAGACTCATACCTGTGCGAATAATGTTTTACTTCTTAGCAGTACTACTACACATACAAATCATTATATCATAATTTTATTTTTACTTCAGATTCCCTTTAAAGGATAGACCTGGGCTGCAGACACAAGTGCAGGCATCCATCTGCCCCCTGCAGGGCGTCTGAACCCTCCTCCAGTTTCCCCAATAAATGAGATCAGGCCACTGCGACCTGCTTCCCCTTCATGGCTGGTAATAAAGTGACCTCTCTCCATTCTTTAATTAATGGCTGCGAGGTTAGAATCCCCGCTCTCTGGTCGCCTCCGCAGAGATGGCCCTCTGTTTATAATAAGCAGTGAGGGGGGGGGGGCAGCAGACCGCAATGGCCTGGCCTAATTATAGAGGAAACTGGATGAGGTTTTATATTTATATGCTGTTAATGAGTACAGCAGGCTAGAGATGGATGATTGTGCTTCTATTTGTAGGACAGCTACATACTCCACTATCCAAGGTAAATACAGTCTGATTGGACCTCTTACTTTGTGCCATGTTGTAATGCAGAGAATCTGGCTACTGTGGTCCCAGCACCCCATACAGTAGATTGCACTGTCGTAAAAACATAGCTCCCAACTATCCCTCTTTTGGAGGGACAGTCCCTCTTTGGGAGCTAATTTCCTCTGTCCCTCTTTTCTCTTCATTTGTCCCTATTTCAGGACTGATGTACAGATCTACATAAATATATGTATTTTATCTACTGAAAAATGTGTTTGACTCTAAACTTTATTCCCATCCTTTAAATTGACAAACTGTTTGTTTTGGACTATAAGACTCCGTTTTTCTCCCCCAAAAGTGGAGAAAAAAGGTCACTGCATCTTATAGACCAAATGCAGGGAGTTCCTGACTTGTAAACGCCTGACAATATGAACCTCCAACCCGCTGCAATGTCAGGGACTCCCTGTACTGTGCCCATGCAGAGGAGGACACAGGGGGACCAATCGAGGACACAAAGGGGCATAGAGGAGGACAAAGGGGGACACAAGACGTACAAGGGGGCATGAGGTACAAAGGGGGTATAATCCACAAGATGCCCCTTCACCATGAATGCACCAGGTTTATTTTTTCCCCTGGTGTTTGTCCTCTAAACCTGGGTGCGACTTATGGTCAGGACATCTTGTGGCTTATGCCCCCTTTGTACCTGTTGTGTCCTGTGTCCGCCTTTGTCCTTGTGTCCCCCTCTATGCCCCTTTGTGTCCCCCTGGGTCCTCCATTTGTCCCCCTGTGTCCTCCTCTGCATGAGCACAGTACAGGGAGTCCCCGACATTGCAGCGGGTTAGAGGTGCGTATTGGCAGGCGTTCACAAGTCAGGAGTTCCCTGCATTTGGACTATAAGACATAGTGACTTTTCCCCCCTCTTTTGGTCTTATAGTCCAAAAACTACAGTATATTCTGAAAATTCCTCACATTCTTTGTGAATAAACTCCCATTTCTAACAGAGCTTCCAAAGGTGAATGACTCCCCGTAGCTAAAGGCGACTGGAAACTTTTCGTTAGATGAAGATGAGGGGGGTGGGTCATTAATTACAGTGTGGTAATTAGAGGCGTAACGGAAGCCAGAAATCTGTCATTGTTCAGTCTAAGGTGACTTTCAAACCTTCCTGAGACAAAAACGAAACAAAACTGCAGATTTGTAGGAGTGCGGTGTTGTGTTCTTTAACCTGAAGGTCACGTCATGTGATCTATTCCCCTTGTTTTTAAAGGGTTATACAGTGTGCTTGGAGTAATTTGCCTTCTTAAAACAGAAAGTATTTGCAATAATTCAGGTTTAAGTGAGCGACTGTGGTTTCCCACAATGCATCACTACTGAATATGCAAATGATCTCTTCATGCCTCTGAAGCCAGGCTTGCATCCAGAACCACTGGTGTCTAGCAAGTGTATAGCTTATACATTCTAAAGAGTCACATCAACCCAACATGCAGACGGCCTGTTTCGGGCTATTGGTCCTCATTAGTGCATGGCAGGGACTGATATGGCTCTATGGGATAGGACTTGGGACCTGTAAAACAGAATACCTTTAGTAGGAGGGCTTTTTGGTCTCTTTTAGTCCTCTATACTTTCCTAGTGGTTCTAAGTTACCCTGAGCTTCTTGGGTATTCTGTGTGCTTTGATTTATGGAGAAGGCCAGCGCATACCACTAAGGCTGCATCTGAAATGACCACCAGCTCAGTGTGTAGCACCTATATAGACTCTCTGCACACTTCGCATTCAATTGAGATGCAAATCATATGCAAATCTGCTACTACTTATCATGCAAACAGGAAACTCAGGAGGAGGGACTGGGACAGCTAACCTGACAGTCACATAGTTACAAAGTTAAGGAAAGGTGGGGGGAAAGGCTGCGCATTCCTGAACACATGTTGAAATTGAATGGTTAATCGCACAGGCATACACCGCCTTTGCCAGACTAAAAAATGCATGCCCTGCATCCAAGTCAAGTGATAACATTTATTAAACTAGGCGGAACTTTAGCTTCCAATATGGTTTGCATGCAAAGTATATTATACTAGACACTTGCGCCACGGTGAGTTACACATTTTTTTTTTTGCTTAGCTGCTTCCACGGTTTTAAATTTAGGTTAGGTCACTTGCCCGGAGGTTTGCCTCACCGTGGCGCAAGTGTCTAGTATAATATACTTTGCATGCAAACCATATTGGAAGCTAAAGTACCTCCTAGTTTAATAAATGTTAGCACTTGTCTTGGATGCAGGGCATGCATTTTTCAGTCTAGCAGAGGCGGTGTATGCCTGTGCGATTAACCATTCAATTGCAACATGTGTTTAGGGACGCGCAGCCTTTCCCCCCACCTTTTCTTAATTTTGTAACTATGTGACTGTCAGGTTAGCTGCTCCCAGCCCCTCCTCCTGAGTTTCCTGTTTGCAAAATAAGTAGTAGCAGATTTGCATATGATTTGCATCTGAATTGAATGCAAAGTGTGCAGAAAATCTATTTAGGTGCTGCACACTGAGCTGGTGGTCATTTCGGATGCAGCCTTAGTGGTACGCGCTGGCGTTCTCCTCGCTGTTCAACCAAATGTAAGTTACACATTTTTTTTGCTTAGCTGCTCCTGAGGTTTTAAATTTAGGTTAGGTCACTTGCCCGGAGGTTTGCCTCACCGTGGCGCAAGTGTCTAGTATAATATACTTTGCATGCAAACCACCCCATGGCCCATGAGAATGGATGCAGCCGCCTGTGAGCATGAGGAAGATATATGGGAACAGATGACATTGGACGCTCGTCTTGCTTGAGCCTTGTGTGAAGGAAGCCTTGACCTGACTGCTGCTGTTGACTTCCTCCTAAATCACATTCCTGTTCTGGCAATCAGATAGATCCCCTGTGATCGAATCTGAGCACAGGGGGATACATTACCTGCCCACACACTGCAGATTTCCAATAGATTTCAGCATGAAGTCTACTGTAAATTGTCCTACCAGCGCTGCCTGTTGGGCCGCCCTGCATGAAATGGGAGACCCCCTATGGTAATCCTTATGGTCTATAGTACTTTTTACATCAATCATCTGGTATTAGAAAGCAGATCAGTGAGCGGACATTCTCCCGACATTACTGATCTTGTTTCACGAGAGCGATTCAGGTAAGATTAGCATGACAGTCGGAAATATTGAATATTCAGTAGCTGTCAGCAATGGCAGCCTCCATGTCTCTTGTACGACAGATGTGTCAATCATTTTGGAAAAGGTCAAAGGCAAATAAATTAGGGCTGCACCACACTTGCTTAAAAAAACATACCCGTTTGGGACGTTTTTAAGCTCTGCTTAGCGTAGGAAACAGACCTTAAAGTGAACCTCCGGACTAAAAATCTACTCAGCAGAATTGAAAAGGCTTGGTGTTTCTTTAACAGTTTCACAGCATCAGAACTTTGTTTTTTTTTTTTACCAAAGCATCATTTTTAGCTGCATTTTTAGCTAAGCTCCACCCATCAAAGAAAACTGCCGGGCGGTCTTTCCCTGATGCTGTGCAAAGCATGATGGGATTTCCTATGTTGTTATTCACGTTGCCTAGCAACTGGGAAGGGTGATCAGCATACAGGACAGTTGAAACTGTGTCTCATGCTCCCTGTCACCTCCTTTCAACCAAAAAGATGGCTGCCCTCATGAAATCAAACATTTGCCTGTTCTTTTAAAACAGTGTGGGTAAGAGATTATATTACCTATCTATTGTAATTAACATAACTAATGTAACTTCATGACAGTATGTTTGTTTAGGCTGGATTTCCTCTTTAAAGTGGATCCGAGGTGAACTTTTACACATTGCATAATTGTGTTCCTTTCCTATTGTTTATAGGGCATTCCTCAAGCCAAATACTTTTTTGTTTTTGTTTTAATACTCTAATTCCCTATAAACTAAAAAAGCCTCGCCCACAGGGTTTCAGAGAGCCTTGGCAGTAGCAAGGGCTCATGGGAGCTCAGTCTGGGCAGGAGGAGGGGGAGGTGTTACTAGCCATTGATTTCAGAGGCAGAGGGGAGGAGGAGAGGGGATTAGGCTGATGGCTCAAGACACAGATAAGCCTGCCTCTGTGTAATGTATACAAACAACATGGCTGCTGTCATTGTATCACAGGAAGAAATAATCATATTCTATTAAAACTGTTTGCAGCTAGATTTGCTGTGTAAACCATCTAAACTTTAGATAAGATATATAGACAAGTTGCTTGTTATAGTTCGTTTTTCATCTCGGATCCGCTTTAATGTTAAAAATAGGACCCGCCTTCACTTGGTAAAAGAAACGTATCTGCTTACAGCATTGCTGTAAGCGGAACCCAGGGTCCATACTTTGAACATTTTCCCAGACCAGATGGGAAAATGTATGCAATGCAAGCCTGTGAGAATGGACAGTGTCCGTTCTCACTAGGCTAGTAGCCACATCCACTTCGCCCGCAGATGGCCGCTCAGTCCCTCGTACACAGCCCAGTGGTCGGGAGAAACATGGGGATCTCCACTTAGCTGCAAAATACCAATGGGAATCCTTAGGAACAGGAAAAATTCTCATTGCTTCATGGTGGACCAATGAAAATTCTCCCTGTTTCTAGGCAGAATTGGGAGATAGTCTCTTATCTGCACCTACCGACCTCTGGGCTGTGAATCGAGGGGCTGAGCGGGGGCGGGACATGTGAGTGGAGAGTGCGCAGAACAGCGGATACGATCGGGCTCGGCTACTTCAGTTTTTTTTTGTTACAGGTTCTCTTTAAAACTAAAATTGTGGTTGGGGATTCAGTTCAAGATATGGAAGACTTCAGATTGTTCATGAACTCAACGAGAACATTAACACAACATGGGAAAACCGTAATGGATCTTCTTATCATTCTTTAGTGCAATTAATCACACAAAAGCAGACAGCCATTTTGTAAATTGGCAGTGATGTGTCACATGACCTGCAGAGCATGCTGGGAATTCATGTAGTAACTGGAGCACTGCAGGTTAGGTTAGACCACAATGCTTGGCTGTGAAGCAGGTGGCAGTGATGTGTCACATGACCTGCAGAGCATGCTGGGAATTCCTGTAGTAACTGGAGCACTGCAGGTTAGGTTAGACCACAATGCTTGGCTGTGAAGCAGGTGGCAGTGATGTGTCACATGACCAGCAGAGCATGCTGGGAATTCCTGTAGTAACTGGAGCACTGCAGGTTAGGTTAGACCCCAATGCTTGGCTGTGAAGCAGGTGGCAGTGATGTGTCACATGACCAGCAGAGCATGCTGGGAATTCCTCTAGTAACTGGAGCACTGCAGGTTAGGTTAGATCACAATGCTTGGCTGTGAAGCAGGTGGCAGCGAATGCCCTCCGCACAGGTCTTACCTTCTCCTGCCAGTGCAGAATGCCGATGATTACCAGGATGAACACACACACCCCAATGAGGGCGATGGCCGTCAGCAGGACGATGTTACTGGGGGTCAGATAGAGCTTGGCACTCCAGCTGTGGAGAAAGAACATATGGCAATGACTCACAATCCATCTAACTAATGAAACAAGATCACTTTCATTACAGAACGTAACACTGCTGTGGTATTCCCGGAAGGAAGGGGGAGTAGGAGAGAGGTTCAGAGAGCCAGGAAGAGAAAAAGGAGAGAGAGATAAATAGAGAGGGAGAAAAAATGGGTACGGAGGAAGGATGGGGGGGGGGGGGGGGGGGGGGAAGAGGGGCACATTCAATTTCTGCTGGATTTCTGAGCAAAAAGTGGTTCAATTCATTCTTATGAAATGTTTGCCTGTAACTTGCCAGCATGTGTCAAGCAAGAGTCTAGTATACATTGAGTATAATAGAAGTTTTACATACAAAATCATATGTAAAAATACATATAATTTTCCCTTTCTGCCAGGCCACAATGTCCCCCTCTCTCCAGGTTTTTGGAGGAAAATGTGCAGTTTTTCATATGTATTGTTGACATTAAAATTCATGGTCAAATTTTCACATGCAGGTTTCCTGAGCACACAAGAATTTGCATATCAATGCAAATTTTAATGCGAAAAATGAAACTCTGCCTTACAACTGCTGGACGAGCCTGACTCGTCCATACCGTTTTCAGCTATTTATCCCTGGACGACTCTGGCTCTTCCATACCGCCCGGGAGGTGAAGGACAGAAGAAGGGAGAGAGAGTGATATATAGAGAGAAAAGGGGTAAAAGGGGGAAGGACAGGGAGTGGAGAGAAAGAGAGAGAAAGAGGGCAGAGAGAGCGAAAGAGGGCAGAGAGAGCGAAAGAGACCAAGGAGAGAGAGAGTGGAAAGAAAGAACGGGAGCATGTTGGGAATTCTTGTAGTACAGAAAGGGGAGGAGAAATGGAAAGTGAAAATGAGAAAGCTGGAGAGAGAGGGGAGGAGAGAGAGAGAGGGGAATATGAGAGAGAGGGGGAGGAGAGAGAGAGGGGGAGGAGAGAGAGAGGGGGGAGGAGAGAGAGGGGGGAGGAGAGAGAGAGGCGGGGAGGAGAGAGAGAGGCGGGGAGGAGAGAGAGGGGGGGAGGGGAGAGAGAGGCGGGGAGGAGAGAGAGAGGGGGGAGGAGAGAGAGAGGCGGGGAGGAGAGAGAGAGGAGGGAGGAGAGAGAGGGGGGAGGAGAGAGAGGGGGGAGGAGAGAGAGAGGCGGGGAGGAGAGAGAGAGGGGGGAATAGGAGAGAGAGGGGGAGGAGATAGAGAGGGGGGAGGAGAGAGAGGCGGGGAGGAGAGAGAGGGGGGAGGAGAGAGAGGCGGGGAGGAGAGAGAGAGGGGGGGAGAGAGGGGGGGGAGGAGAGAGAGAGGGGGGGAGGAGAGAGAGAGGGAAGAGAGAGAGGGGGGAGGAGAGAGAGAAAGGGGAAGAGAGGGGGAGAGGAGAGAGAGAAAGGGGGAGAGGAGAGAGAGAGGGGGAAGAGAGAAAGAGAGGTGGAAGAGAAAGAGAAAGGGGGAGGAGGGAGAGAAACAGAGGAGAAGAGAAGTAAAGCAAGGGTGAGATTATGTTCTGGTTCTATTTTCTAGATATGTGCTAAGGAACATTTAAAGGGAAATTTCACTTTTCTATGACATGCATCAGTGTTGTCATCTTGAAGTTTAATGTTATTAAAATAGATGCATCTATTTCAGTTTACAGCCTGCTGTGCATCCCCTTCAAGAGTCTGGAATCTCAAAACAGCGACACTGTATTGTTCAAAAAAGAAAAGCTGTTGTTTCTATCACTGTCTAACATAGTGGGCAGCCCAGTAAGTCCCCTCTTCCTGCAGACACCACAGGGACTTTGAAAGAGAATCACACCTGCACTAATCAGAAATCTGGCAAATCCAATATGAGTTGTGTTGGCTAGAGTACTAAGCTTTGTGTGTGTGTGGCTGGCTCTGTGGATATAACTAAGGTAACAAGCCTGAGACAAGGTAAGAAACATTCTCTTGTGATGTACAGATGTAAAACTGGAGAGTGTGTTTTTTTTTCCTAACAAGAGCTGAATATAATGTTAGCCCAGACAGCAGAATCTCTATCATTCCTCTAGAGTAGATCAATAAATACTGTAGTGCTATCTAAAAAGATCTCTGCTACATCGGACTTAAGTGTCTGTGAAGAGCAGGAGATGAATGCCTTGCAATTTATGTAATGTACAGCACAGAACATAATGAATTTCCTACTGTACACTGCAGCAAAAAATATATCCTTATGTCTTCAGCATATAAAATTATACACATACAGTGTATAGACATACAGTCTTTCCTTTACTAACTCAAAATCTACACATCACTTACAGGCCTGTTAGTAGAGCGATATATTGTTTTAATAAGTATTCAAATAATATCAAGTTATATGAAAGAATTAAAGGACCACTATCTTCGCGAAGTAGGCAGTTAAAATGTGACAGGACTGACAGGTTTTGGGCCAGTACATCTCCTCATGGGGGATTCTCCGCATTTCCTGAACAGCAGTTGATAAGTCTAACTGACAAAATAGTGTGCAAGAGAGTAGGCAGGCTGCCTGGTATCTAACTATTTTGGCAGTTAAACTGCTGTTCAGGAAATGCTGTTGAAAACAAAGAAAACCCTGAGAATCCCCCATGAGGAGATGGACTGACACAAAACCTGTCGGTTCTGGTCGATGGCTAACGGCTAAACTCAAAAAAGGGCAAACTGTTTAGATTTAGAGGATGGCAAAGTGGTGTAGTGGATAGCATTTTCGCCTTACATCGCTGTTCACTATATGCATGGAGTTTGTATGCTATCCCCGTGTTGGTATGGGATTCCTCCGAGTACTTCGGTTTCCTCCCACACCCCAAAAACATACAGATAAGTTAATTGGCTTCCCCCTCAAAATTAAGGCCATGATCCAGAGCGGACATACAGCCCTATGACTTCTCTGCTGCACATGGCCGACTTATTTGGATTATTTGATATTGGCGCACATACAGTAGTTATTTGGGATTAAAAAAAGACATACGTCCATTGAGTTCAACCAGAAAACATGGCACAGCACTAGCCTGCACCCTTCACAAATCCCTGTTGATCCAGAGGAAGGCAAAAAACCCTTACAAGGTATGGTCAAATTAGCCCCAAAAGGGAAAAAAAAATTCCTTCCCGACTTCAGATAAAATCCCTGGATCAACACCCCCAGTAATTACCTAGTAATTATAACCATGGGTGTCTTTCAATGCAAGGAAAGCATGAAAGCCCTCTTAAAGGACATCCGAGGTGACAAGTGACATTATGAGATAGACATGTGTATTTAGCACGGTGACGTAGTGGTTAGCGCTCTCGCCTTACTTCCTGGGTCACGGCTTAGCTGCCGGTTGGAGGGGGAGGAGGAGTGAGGTGACAGAGGCGGGGAGCAGGTTGGTGGAGGCGGGGGAGCAATGCGGGGGAGGCGAGGGGAGCAGAGTGATTGACAGCTGGAGGTAAACAGGAGGCTAGCGACAATCAGATTGCTGCTAGCCTATCGCTAATTTGGGCGGGGGGGGGGGGGGGGGGGTACAGCAGAGCCCAGGGGTATACTGGCAATGGCACCAGGACGCAGAGGCATGTCATTGGGCAGAGAACATGGCTCGGTGTCCTATAATCTATATCCGCCTCGGGTCCTCTTTGAAAAAAAAAAAGTCTCCATCCCTGGAAGCACGTAATAAGCAATGTGATTAATTTAGCGCCCCCCCAATAAGCCCAGTGCGGTCCTGCCGCCGGCGCTCCCCGCTGCGCGGACGCTGATCGGTCCGGCAGAGAATCATTTCATTTACCACCACGATCTGATTTTCCTGCCGACTGCAATTATAGTGAATAGAAAACGATAGCGTGACAAATGACCCACATATCTGCCTCTCCTGGCCACGCTGTCGCTCTCCGCTTGGCGAGATTGGAGCGCAGCCGGCTCCTTTTGCTTGACATTAATTTACCTGCGGGTTCCGGCACAAAGGAGCAGCCGGCCATTGTTGCCGAGCCGTGTTCACATTCTGCAGCTGAAAGCTTTCCAGGAGCTGCAGTGACCGGCTGGCACAGGAACAAGCGCAGAGAGGGGAAATAAATGGGTTTGTGAGAAGCCCGGGCCCACACGTGTGCCTATTTATATACTCTGATTAATGCACACGTTTACTGGGTTCTGGGTCGCAGAGAACAATAACTACCTTCTCTCCCATACAAACTAACTCAAAAAGATTAAGAAGATTTTACATCCATGCTCCAAAATATCAATAATTATGCCACTAAATCTACCTTTTTGGCTTCTGAAACTGGATTTAACACTGCGGTAACCTCCAAACCTTATTTCTGCACATTAGCACCTTCCTGCTGCTATAACTGCTTCCCTGCTCCTGCTAACTCCACCTTCATATGTCTTCCCAGCCACTTTCTGCTCTGCTGCTGCTTCCCTGCTCCACTCTGCTCCTGCTAACTCCACCTCCATATGTCTTCCCAGCCACTTCCTGCTCTGATGCTGCTGCCCTGCTCCACTCTGCTCCTGCTAACCCCACCTCCATGTCTTCCCAGCCACTTCCTGCTCTGCTGCTGCTTCCCTGCTCTACTCTGCTCCTGCTAACCCCACCTCCATGTCTTCCCAGCCACTTCCTGCTCTGCTGCTGCTTCCCTGCTCCACTCTGCTCCTGCTAACTCTACCTCCATATGTCTTCTTAGCCACTTCCTGCTCTGCTGCCCTGCTCTACTCTGCTCCTGCTAACCCCACCTCCATATGTCTTCCCAGCCACTTCCTGCTTTGCTGCTGCTTCCCTGCTCTACTCTGCTCATGCTAACTCCACCTTCATATGTCTTCCCAGACACTTCCTGCTCTGCTGCTACTTCTCTGCTCCCCTCTGCTCCTGCTAACTCCACCTTTATATGTCTTCCCAACCACTTCCTGCTCTGCTGCTGCTTCCCTGCTCCACTCTGCTCCTGCTAACTCCACCTCCATATGTCTTCCCAGCCACTTCCTGCTCTGCTGCTGCTGCCCTGCTCCACTCTGCTCCTGCTAACTCCACCTCCATATGTCTTCCCAGCCACTTCCTGCTCTGCTGCTGCCTTGCTCTACTCTGCTCCTGCTAAGTCCACCTTCATATGTCTTCCCAGCCACTTCCTGTTCTGCTGCTACTTCCCTGCTCCACTCTGCTCCTGCTAACTACACCTTTATATGTCTTCCCAACCACTTCATGCTCTGCTGCTGCTTCCCTGCTTTACTCTTCCCCTGCTAAACACCCCAACTCCACCTTCATATGTCTTTCCAGCCACTTCCTGCTCTACTGCTTCCTTGCTCCATTCTGCTCCTGCTAAATACCCCAACTCCACCTTCATATGTCTTCTCAGCCACTCCCTTCTCTGCTAACTCCACCTTCATGCCTTCCCAGCCACTTCCTGCTCTGCTACTGCTTCCCTACTCCACTATGCTCCCGCCAAACACTCCAACTCCGCCCCATATGTCTCCCCACCCACTTCCTGCTCTGCTACTACTGCCCTGTTCCACTTTGCTCTTGAGAGTGGAGCAACAGTGTTTGGCAGGAGTAACAGTCAAGAACCGAAGGATAGAACGATATATAAAGGTAGAGTAAAAATATTTACCACACAAAATGGGAAGTGACCCTTGTACAGTAAAAGGGCATCTGTGCTACCTGCTGCATGTAAACAATGGAAGGTCAAAAATCAATAATGAAACCTGATTATATTACTAATGAGGAGGCGTGTTGTATAATTGAGATTTCACATTCATTATAAAGGTCCATATACATAAACTGACGATACGCAAATTATTTTATAATGCAACGCTATTAAAAATGATCCTTCCATTTCAATTAGCAGCCAGTGAAGAATTTCGTTATTTTACTTATTTTCAATACCTGCATTAATCAATCGGCTGGCTGCAAACTTAAGGTAGGTACACACAGGGCCGGCCCTAGACTTTTTGCCGCCTGAGGCAAATTTATAAAAAAAATTGCCGCCGCCGCCCCCCCCCCCCCCCCCGCCAGAGGGGTAGCGGGCAGGACGGGGGTATTGGGCCCAGCGGTGGGGAGGGCTCGCCTGGGTCCCCCGATCTGCACTCCCCTCCAGCTGTAATAGGAAGCTGCCGATGCCCAATAGTAAGAGGCACGGGCAGGGAGGACTCCCCTTATCCGCGTTCCAGCGTGCGCTCCACTGACGTCACTTCCTGCATCGCCGCCCACTGTATTGTAAGTGGACGGCGATGCAGGAAGTGACGTCAGTGGAGCGCACGCTGGAACGCGGATAAGGTGAGTCCTCCCTGCCTCTTACGATTGGGCATCGGCTGCTTCCTATTACAGCTGGAGGGGAGCGCAGATCGGGGGACCCAGGCGAGGGAGGGGTACCCAGGCGAGGGAGGGGGGGTCCGACCCCCCTCCCCACCGCTAGGCCCAATACCCCCGTCCTGCCCGCTACCCCTCCGGCTCTGCGGCCGGCCCCCCCGCACCCACGGACGGGTGGGTGCCGCCCCTAGAAGTTTGCCGCCTGAGGCAAACGTTTCACCCCGCCTCATGAGCGGGCCGGCCCTGCGTACACACATGCGACTATAGTCATTTGAAACAATCATTCCCCGATCATTTCAAACGACGATCGTTTAAAAAAACCTCCAATGATCATTAAGTCAAACGATGGACGAGCTATATCGTTAAAAACGAAAGATCTGCCTTGGTGGATTTTTTTAAACGATGATCGTTTGCAAAAGTATTACATTGTTAGAAAACGGTCGTTCGTACTAGGCTTGACATGCGCATTTAATTATATCTCCATAGAACCATTTTTATGCGCAAGCGCAACAGTTGCTTTTCGTGATGTAACGTTCGTTCTACGAATGTGTCCTGTGACACGTTAATTGCTACATGATTATACCATAATTGTCATTTTAACAGGACAGAGTGTATTTTTGTATGTTTTGTCAACGCTATATTATGTAAATGCTCTACCTACATAACTACAGTATGAAATCTCGTACTGTAATGTAATATACGTAACGTTAGTTTTACAGTGTAACGTACGTTTTGAACCGTTCGTTACGTGCGGGCGGAACTTGCTATGATGTCGTTTCAGTACGTGACGTTGTTCCGGATCGTTCAGTATGAGATCGGTACAGTATGTGACGTTGTTCCGGATCGTTCGTTAAACAATCAGATCGTTAAACACCTTTAAAAACTAACTTTACTTAGGTCGTTCTTTCGCCAATTAAAAGATCGTTCGGCGTTCACGACGACGATCGTTGTGGTATGTGTGTACGTAGATTTAGACCCGCCCATCTCCCAGCCTGATAAAAACACTCTGGGATGACCGTTTTATATGCACATACAAAACATCGAGCAAAATCCAGAGCCGTTTGTTTATATATATTTTTAACTAGCGTATATAAAAATGATACAATAATAATATAAACATTAGTTTGTAAACTTCCCCAGAAAGTTTTAGCGTAGAGCCTACAAAAAGGCCCCATAATTTAGTCTTTAGAAAACGTCGTTGTTTGCTGTCGGCGCTTTCGTACAAGACCCGCGAAGGTCTCCTTTTTGGCACGAAAAACGACACAAATCATTATTATTAGCGACCTACTCTCTCTGTTTTGTGTGTGTGCGCGTGGGCGTTGGTTAATTATAATAATTAAAACAATTTGCAGAATGTTTGAATTCCAGAGGTCAAATATAATTTGTTTTGCGTCTCCATTGTGGTTGCTCTGCAGAATATCGCAGCTTGTACTTGGCAAGATTTAAGCGAGGAAAGTTCTGCAGATCTGCGATCATCAAGCAATATCTTGGCGAGGACAGAGCTGGCGCTTTAGGGATCCAGTACTGATCCTTACGGGTGAAAACTGTACTGCCTTAAAGAGGATCCGAGATGAAAAACTAACTATAACAAGTAACTTGTCTATATATCTTATCTAAAGTTTAGATAGTTTACACAGCAAATCTAGCTGCAAACAGCTTTAATAGAATATGATTATGTCTTCCTGTGATACAATGACAGCAGCCATGTTGTTTGTAAACATTACACAGAGGCAGGCTTATCTGCATCTTGAGCAAAAAAACCTAATACCCCCTCCTCCTCCCTCTGACTCTGAAATCTCTGGCTAGTAATACACCCCCCCCCCCCCTCCTGCCCAGACTGAGCTTCCATGAGCCCTTGCTACTGCCAAGGCTCTCTGAAAACCTGTGGGCGTGGTTTATTTAGTTTATAGGGAATTAGAGTATAAAAACAAAAAAGTATTTGGCTTGAGGAATGCCCTATAAACAATAGGAAAGGAACACAATTCTGCAATAAGTAAAAGTTCACCTCGGATCCACTGTAAACTGTACACCTTGAAGCATACCTTAGCACAAAAACTGTTTAAAAACCGGGTTAGCAGGCATGTGTAGTGGGCTCTCCTCATGCCCACCACACCCCCGATCTCCTCCATCCCCCTTCATTACCACGTACCAATTCCCCGAACTTACTCCCTGGATGGGTTGGTCACGGCTGCTGCGCAGGCGATGCCCAACAGCGTGCGCATCCTGGATCATGCATATGCGGGCGTGATCGCTCTGTGCATGCGCACTACGTCACAACTACTGCATACCAATACCCCAAACTTACTTCCTGGATTGGGTGGTCACGGCTGCTTTGCAGGCCCTGCCTAGCGATGCGCGTCCATGTTCGCGCAACCACGACTGGGAGTGCTCTGTGCATGCGCACTATGACACAACTACTGCGTACTAATCCTCCGAACTTACTATCTGGATGAGCTGGTCACGGCTGACTGCGCAGGCACTTCCCAGCGAGGCACGTCCTTGATTACGTGGCCAGGAGTGCTCGGTGCATGCGCACTATGACACAACTACTGCGTACCAATCCCCCGAACTTACTATCTGGATGAGGTGGTCACGGCTGACTGCGCAGGCACTTCCCAGTGACACACGTCCTTGATTGCGCGGCCAGGAGTGCTCTGCGCAGGCGCAAAAAGTAGTTGTGTTGTAGTGTGCATGCGCAGAAGGCTCCTGGCCGTGCAATCAAGGACGCGCTGCACCGAGCAGCGCATGCGTAGTCAACCGCGACCACCCCAACCAGGAAGTTCGGGGGATCTGTACGCGGTAGCGGATACTAAGGTAACCACCAGTGGGGAAAAAAAGTGACTCAGCAGGAAAGCTCTGGATCAATAAGGGCTCATTTACACTGGTAAATGCTTTGAAATGCATTAAAAACGCATTCATTTGTCAGTGGGTTTTTACGCATTTCTTTGTGCATTTCCATGCATTTCTATGCGTTTTACTGCATTGTCAGACCACTTAGAAGTGACGTAGAGGGAAAAGAAACCAGCTGATTCAGCTGGGCTTATCTGTCTGATCCATGTGCCGAAACTCGCATAGCATGCATTTCTAGGAGTTTTAATCACTCCCAACGAGTTGAAATGCACTGCTCAGCAACTCACTGTTGTAGTGTAAATGTTAAAATGTAATCTATGGAATTTTTATGTTACCATGTTTAATGCACACTACATACAGTGCGTCTACATACAGTGTGTTCTGGATTGGCCATTGGTCCTGTCACTTATATGCACACAGGACCATTGCCCCATCCAGAACCTCCAGCAAGGACAAGTGTGACATCATTGGTGGGCGGTGTTAACTATACCCACTGTTGTCATGCCTCCATATTGACTGCAGAGTCGTAACTAGACTTAATAGGGCCCCCCTGCAAAAATGATAGCATGGGTCCCTGAACCCCATGAGGGTCACGTGATTGGGAGCCGGCGAATGGCAGCAGTGTTCTGCAGTGAGGCAGCGTCTGGAAGCAGAAAATAAAAATAAAAAATGCCACACTCTCCCGCTACTTTCTACTCTGCATGGCGGGAGGAATTGGCAGGGACTTTTTTTGGGAGCAAACGGGAAAGGTTTTTATTTTTGCTAATTGGCTGCACTTGCAATTGGGGAGGAGGAGGGCCCCCCCTGCGGTGGCAAGGGTTGCCGGGGTGATTGTTATGCCCATGGTGCTTATCCATTGGCTGTCAGTTGCTAGGGAGGTGTGGCTACCGTATGGATTGCAGCCTGCCCTAGGTCTATCTACCAGATAGCTGGTGACACGAGGGGGACTAATAAGCCGATAATCCGCCCCCGGAGTCACATGTGTGTTTCTGTGGGCGGGGCATCGCTCATCTGGGGCGGGGAATCTCAGCTGAGAGTCATGGCTACAGGAAGAGAGAGCCCAGCAGCCACTTTAAGAGTTACCAATACATGACTTGATTTTCGGCATCACTATCCGGCCTTTTCACTCATAATGATCAAATCTGACGGGCATTTCCTGTACTGGAAAAAAATATGATATTTTTGTTTTTGCTACTAATGTTCTATTTCTTAGCTGTACTGCACTTATAAATCATTATATCATAAGTTTAATTTTCACTTCAGGTTTGTTTAAAGGACCACTATCTCAAAAAACATAGGCAGTTAAAATCTGACAGAACGGACAGGTTTTGGGCCAGTCCGTCTCATCATGGGGGATTCTCAGGGTCTTCTTTGTTTTCAACAGCATTTCCTGAACAGCAGTTTAACTGCCAAAATAGTAAGATACCAGCCGGCCTCCCTACTCACTTGTACACTACTTTGTCAGACTTTGCAACAAAATGCTGTTGAAAACAAAGAAAACCATGAAAATCCCCCATGAGGAAATGGACTGGCCCAAAACGATTCTGTCAGATTTTAACTGCCTACTTTTTTTGCGATAATGGTCTTTTAAAGAGAAACCGTAACCAAGAATTGAACGTCATCCCAATCAGTAGCTGATATCCCCTTTCCCATGATAAATCTTTTCCTTTTCTCAAACAGATCATCAGGGGGCTCTGTATGGCTAATATTGTGGTGAAACCCCTCCCACAGTGTGATGTCAGCACCACACAGCTCTGAGGTCCTGACATCACACTGTGGGAGCCTCGTTGCATTGTGGGAAATAACAGCTGTTTCCACCTGCCAAAAAAGCAAAAAGCATCTCCTTCCAATGATATCACCTGCCAGCAGTAAAAATGTCACCATGTGATAAATGTCTGAATGTGAATCAGGGAGAGGAAAGATTTTACAATGCGCAAACACTGACAATCATTTATACATAATTATTGTAAAAATTAAGCACTTTTTTATTACATTATTTTCACTGGAGTTCCTCATTAAGTTTAGTCTATTTTTTTTAACTGTATTTTTACTACTGGAAATGTTGCATAAGTATAACACACGGCTGTCCCTGCCTCGGTCGCCTCCAGAGAAAGGCTGCGATAACCAAGGTGGCTGCGCTGGTCGGCCGCGGAGTCATTCCAAGCAGTTATTGTCCAGAGATTTCCCACAAGCGCTTATTAGATGGTGGGAAAGCTGTGCGCACAATGCCAGGCCGCCGCTCGCCATTCTGCACTGATTGCCGGAACGGGGAAGGTGTAATCTCACCGCCATCTGTTGTTGGGTGTAATCCAGATGTGTCCAGCGATAGGGCTGTATCTGCGAATTCATTTCACACGCTCGGCTCTGCGCTGTATATACGTGGCGGCGTGCAATTCTCCCCCACGTCTCTGCCGCTCACACACCCCTTCCCCCCCCCCCCCGATATGACTGGGATAAAACAATATACGACACGCTTATCCTACACGGCTTCCAGCAGGCTGAAAACACTTCATTCACACGGCAGAGTGTGACTAGCATATTGCTCTGATGTCTGCCCAGCGCAGTGTAAACACATCGCTGAGCATCCCACAGCCTGAGATTACACTGGTGTCCCATGTCTGGGGGGAATTACTGTGCATCTACAGTCACAGAAACTGGACAGTCTTATATAGGCAGGCTTCTATATGAATGCCTATTATCATATATACTAATACTGGGTAGGGCCCCCCTTTATTAGGAACACTATACTAATACTGGGCAGGGCCTCCCTTTATTGGGAACACTATACTAGCACTGGGTAGGGCCTCCCTTTATTAGGAACACTATACTAATACTGGGTAGGGCCTGCCTTTATTAGGAAAACTATACTAATACTGGGTAGAGCCTCCCTTTATTAGGAACACTATACTAATACTGGGTAGGGCTTCCCTTTATTAGGAACACTATACTAATACTGGGTAGGGTCCCCCTTTATTAGGAACACTATACTAATACTGGGTAGGGCCTCCCTTTATTAGGAAAACTATACTAATACTGGGTAGAGCCTCCCTTTATTAGGAACACTATACTAACACTGGGTAGGGCTTCCCTTTATTAGGAAAACTATACTAATACTGGGAAGGGCCTCCCTTTATTAGGAACACTATACTAATACTGGGTAGGGCCTCCCTTTATTAGGAAAACTATACTAATACTGGGTAGGGCCTCCCTTTATTAGGAAAACTATACTAATACTGGGTAGAGCCTCCCTTTATTAGGAACACTATACTAACACTGGGTAGGGCTTACCTTTATTAGGAAAACTATACTAATACTGGGCAGGGCCTCTCTTTATTAGGAACACTATACTAATACTGGGTAGGGCTTCCCTTTATAAGGAACACTATACTAATACTGGGGAGGGCCTCCTTTTATTGGGAACACTATACTAATACTGAGCAGGGCCTCCCTTTATTAGGAACACTATACTAATACTGGGTAGAGCATCCCTTTATTAGGAAAACTATACTAATACTGGGTAGGGCCCCCCTTTATTAGGAACACTATACTAATACTGGGTAGAGCATCCCTTTATTAGGAACACTATACTAATACTGGGTAGGGCCCCCCTTTATTAGGAACACTATACTAATACTGGGTAGGGCCTCCCTTTATTAGGAACACTATACTAATACTGAGCAGGGCCTCCCTTTATTAGGAACACTATACTAATACTGGGTAGAGCATCCCTTTATTAGGAACACTATACTAATACTGGGTAGGGCCCCCCTTTATTAGGAACACTATACTAATACTGGGTAGAGCATCCCTTTATTAGGAACACTATACTAATACTGGGTAGAGCCTCCCTTTATTAGGAACACTATACTAATACTGGGTAGGGCCTCCCTTTATTAGGAAAACTATACTAATACTGGGTGAGGTCTCCCTTTATTAGGAAAACTATACTAATACTGGGCAGGGTCTCTCTTTATTAGGAACACTATACTAATACTGGGTAGGGCCCCCCTTTATTAGGAACACTATACTAATACTGGGTAGGGCCCCCCTTTATTAGGAACACTATACTAATACTGGGTAGGGCCTCCCTTTATTAGGAACAGTATACTAATACTGGGTAGGGCTTCCCTTTATAAGGAACACTATACTAATATTGGGTAGGGCTTCCCTTTATTAGGAACACTATACTAATAATGGGAAGGGCCTCTCTTTATTAGGAACACTATACTAATACTGGGTAGGGCCCCCCTTTATTAGGAACACTATACTAATACTGGGTAGGGCCCCCCTTTATTAGGAACACTATACTAATACTGGGTAGGGCCTCCCTTTATTAGGAACAGTATACTAATACTGGGTAGGGCTTCCCTTTATAAGGAACACTATACTAATATTGGGTAGGGCCTCCCTTTATTAGGAACACTATACTAATACTGGGGAGGGCCTCCTTTTATTGGGAACACTATACTATTAGTAAGTACTGGTTGCATCAAAAGAGGCCTCAGATTTTCATGACCTGAATTCCACAAGATGCTTGAAACAATCCTTTGAGATTCTGCTTCATGCTGACTTGAGGACATCACACAATTTGTATACAGATTTGTCAGCTGTACATAAATAAATCTCTCATTCCACCACATCCCAAACCATTCCTCCTGGACTGCTGACACGAGGCAGGTTGGCTCCATGGAGTCATGTTGTTGTCCCCAAATACAGGCATACTGTGGCCTCAGCAGAATTCCAGATTCATCAGACCAGGCTATGTTTTTTCCATTCCCCATCTTCCAGTTTCAGTGATCCTGTCCCCATTGCGGTCCCAGCTTTTTGTCCTTAGCTGAAGGGAGGGGAACCCAGCAAAGTATGATGCGCTGTGAATTGTGAGTTTTGGCAGTTAAACTGCTGTTGAAAACAAAGAAAACCCAGAGAATCCCCCATGAGGAGATGGACTTGCCCAAAACCTGTTGCTATAGTGATCCATTACGACCAACGAACTTCTGCAGAGCTGCCACTCTGGATGTTTTTCACACTATGATGAGCGAACTCCAAATATGGTAGTGCATGAGAATCCCAGGAGATCAGCGTTTTTTGAAGTACCCAGGCTGCCATATTCTTTGCCACACCTGTTCATTATCACTGGGATCCAGAAAAGGATCATCCACAAGCCAACCTAGGTGCCTGGGGCCTAAAGGGTGTCAAGGGGCCCGGAGGCTGCCTTCTCTGGCCCCTTAACCAGCTTAGATTATTAAAAAAGACTATGGGGGGGGGGGGGGGAGCCAGCCAAAATTACTGACTTGTCCTGGGCCCTATTTCTCCTTCCTTCTCTGCTAACATCCTAAGCATATGGTGCTCCATATAAGTATTAACCAATGTTCCTGAACAGTCTCTGCATGATTTTAGAATTGCAATGCTGCCATGTGATTGGCTAATGAAATAACTGCATGAATAGGCAGGTGCACAGGTGTTGTGCTCAGTGAATGCTTTTCTTTCCCAAAAATAAAGAAGCACATGATTTGTTTGGGTCTCTGGCAACATCTCTGGTTTTAATTGCCTCCGCTAACAAGTCAACCCAAAACATGTTTCTGAAACAATAGTGCTCCCCGCGCAGACAGGCGGAAGATGAAAGATTCACCGGCAATAGTCCAAGCTCCGTCTCCAGGCTTCTCTTCCCAATGCAAAAATAACTTGGACCACACGCAGGAGAAAATCAATGGCTGCTTATTAAGAAAGATACATGGTGGGGAGAAAGCGCCGGTGTCCGCAGAGCAGAGGGGCCGCGGGATACAGAAGAGCCAGGGGCTTCAGAGATGTAAGTGAACAATGGCGGAGTCATCCCAAGAACCGCAGGAGGGACAAGGGACTTTCTTGGTCTTTAAAACCTTGCCTTGTTGATATCGTCCATAGATGAAAAGGGCGACATTCCTACTGCAGCGCTTGTACAGTCCTGAAGGACCTCTCCAATCTGTGCGGACCCTGCAGCCCACGATGGAGGTTATGGCCCTCTGTTTACATGCTTCGCTGCCCCATCCGTACTTGTCCCATATTCAATAACCAGTTTTCATCAGAGCAGTCCAGGATATTAAAAAACCTTGCGAGAACGGCTGCTAAATATTACAATGTATGGGTTTCCTCCAAGCACTCCAGATTCCTCCCACATTCCCAAAACATACAGAGACGTTAACTGGCTTCTACTTATATTGGCCCCAGACTATAATGGACATATGTCAACTATGATAGGGATTGGATTGCGAATTGCAGTGCTATAGAAATGATAATATGGTAGGACATAGGACTATGACTATGGTAGGATTAGATTGTGAGCTCCCCTGAGTGCCGTCAGTGACATGACTATGTACTCTGTAAAGTGCTGCAGAAGATGTCAGTGCTATATAAATACATAATAATAATAATAATATTTAAAGGCATTTGAATATGACTATGTTAGGAATTAGATTGTGAGTTCCTCTGAGGACAGTCAGTGGCATGGCTATGTACTCTGTAAAGTGCTGCATGAGATTTTATTGCTAAATACTTAGTTACATAGTTAGAGTTACATAGTTATATGGGTTGAAAAAAAGACATGCGTCCATCGAGTTCAGCCAGAGAACAAAGTACAACACCAGCCGGCTCCCTCACATACCCCTGTTGATCCAGAGGAAAGTGGAAAACCCTTACAAGGCATGGTCCAATTAGCCCCAACACAGAAAAAATTCCTTCCCGAATCCAGATGGCAATCAGATAAAATCCCTGGATCAACCTCATTAGGCATTACCTAGTAATTGTAGCCATGGATGTCTTTCAACGCAAGGAAAGCATCTAAGCCCCCTTTAAATGCCGGTATAGAATTTGCCAAGTATAGAATTTGCCATAACTACTTTATTGCAGGTATAGAATTTGCCATAACTACTTCCTGTGGCAATGAACTCCAATAATAATATGGCAAAGATATTAGACTATGGCAGGATTAGATTGCTAGCTCCTCTGAGGACAGTCAGTGACATGACTATACTCTGTAATGTGCTGCATAAGATGCAAGTGCTATATAAATATATAATAATATGGCAGGACATCAGACCATGGCAGGTTTAGATTGTAAGCTCCTCTAGGGACAGCCAGTGATATGCCTATGTACTCTGTTATGTGCTGCAGGAGATGGCAGCAGTATATAAATACATAATATATTTTTTTTATGGAAAATCAACTGAAGAAATCCAGAAAATGCGGTTCTTGAATGCTTCGGTTTTGATGGTCTTGGCTATCCATGTTTTTTAACTAGTCTGTATCAGATTTTGATGTTATTCCGACAAGAACAGCAACGATCACAGCATAATAACGATCTGTCGGTCACGGTTACCTCTTAGGCTGTTGGTGGGGGTACGGAATGACGATGAGCTGGGAATTCGGAATGATAGCCGTCCATTCTTGTCGCCTTATTTGCTGAAAGGAGAAATCAAAATATGACAATGGAAAATCTAATGATTAGAAACTTCCAGACCTGCACATACCATCAGTCATACAGCTGTTACAATGCAAACACGATTAATTATTCTCCTTTCTGTCCATTTCGAGGGTTCATTAACAAGTGCTAGTCCTCTGTAATGATGAATGAGTAAGTGTGTGTATAAGACAGCCAAAGCCACCATGACTAAGGAAAGTACTGAAAAATATCAAGCTGCTATCTGAACATGTGACGCCATCGCAATTTTAACCACTTCCTGCCACAGGCTGAAGGGTCTACATGCGCGCGCACTACAGCAGAATGGACAGTTATGTAAACCTCGCATTTGCAATAAGGCTCAGTCCACACTAGGTACAGTTGCAGAATGCAATCCGTGGTCCGGTTTCCGGTTTTCAAAAACCGGAACGCAAACAGATCCGTGCTGCCCTTTAGCAGCATACGTTTCCAGTCCGTTTGTGTTTTAAGAAAACGTGCCCCCCGCCCTGGCTGTGGATGGGGGACGAGCTGGAGGGGGAAAGCAGGCACAGAGGTGGGGAGGTGGGTCAGACCCCACCTCCCTCACCTGGGTACCCCCCTCCAGCTATTTGTGCTAATGTAATCAGCAGTGAGCGGGGAAGCTATTACCTTCCTTCCTTGTGCTCCACTGATCGCCGCGTGACTTTCTGCAATGCCGCCCTCTGTACTTCAGTGGGCAGCATTGCAGGAAGTCACCCGGCAAGCAGGAGAAGGAAGGTATGGTTTCCCCGCTCGTGCTGATTACATTAGCGCAAATGGATGGAGGGGGAGCGCAGCTGAGGGGGGGGGGGGGGGGGAGCCTGGATGCTACTCCCTGCAGGCTACCTGGGGGCAATTATACTACCTATGGGGGGGGGGATAAGAGGTCCACAAACATGACGTTGAGGGGAGGAGAAGGCAGTAGGCAACCCGGTTCTCCCTCCGTTTTTGTGCGCAAAGTAGCCTTTATGAGGGAGATCCATTTTTTTGTATTGCCTTTCTTTGCCTACACGGGTATCCGGGCTCTGTGAAAATGTTGCAAATCCAGACTCTCCGTTCAGTTTTTCAAACCGGATTCCGCGGATCCATTGTTTAAATTGTGTGAAGACGGTCGCTATTTTAAAAATTGGTATCTGTGACTCCGGTTTTGGTCCGGGCCAAAATACAGAGCCACGGATACGTTTTTTAAACAAGTGTGAACCGAGCCTAATGGTGCTCAAACATGACGTTTAGAAGCGCCCATTTTTCAGGAAGAGGTTAAAGTGAGTGTAAAGCCAGAAAAAAAAGTCAGATACTAACCTAAGGAGAGCTCTGGATCCTATAGAGTCTTCCCACTCCTCTCCTGTACCCCTCGTTCTGGCGCTGTCACCTGTGTTGTAAGTACACCCCGTCTACGGAAGCACTTGGAGACACGAAATTAAATGTGGGTGACAGAGCTGGAACGAGGGGTACAAGAGAGGACAGGGAAGGCTCTATAGGTCCCAGAGCCTTCCCACTCCTTAGGTAAGTATGTGACTTCTTTTTGGGGTGGGAGAGTATTTTCTTTACACTCACTTTAAAGGGACTCAGAACTCCCGAAAAAAAAAACGTGTACATACCTGGGGCTTCCTCCAGCCCCATCAGCTTGGATCGCTCCCACGCCGCCATTCTCAGTCTTCTGCAGCTCCGGTACCGGGTCCCGCCACTTCCGTCAGTCTGATGTAAGGGAAGCGTACCCTCTACATATCTCTCCAGCATCCGCTGTCAATCACCGCCACGTTGTAGTTCTGTGCCTGTTTTTTTTTCAATTTGCCTGATAGCTCCTTTAAACAATACCAGTTTCCTGGCTATCCTGCTGATCTATTTGTCTGAAACAAGCATGCAGTTAATCCGGTCAGACTTCAGTCAGAGCACCTGATTTGCTGCATGCTTGATCAGGATCTATGGCTAAATGTACTAAAGGCAGAGGATCAGCATGATAGCCAGCCAATATGCATTGCTGCGGCAAGAGCGGGACAGCGGCAGGGAGCGGAGGCGACAGCGTGGGACAGTCGGCTGCTGGGGGCTGAAGAAAGCCCCAGGTAAGTAAAGCAGATTTTTTCCTATTTGCCTGATAACTCCTTTAAAGCAAACCTGAAGTGAAAATAAACTTATGAAATAATGAATTGTATGTGTGGTACAGCTAAGAAATAGAACATGAGTAACAAAGAAAAAAGTCTCATTGTTTTCCAGTACAGGAAGAGTTAAAAAAAAATTCAGTTATCTGCGCAAAAGAGCTTCTCTGAGCTATTCGACCCACTAAGTCCAATACAGTCCTGTTTTCTAAAGCACTTAAAGGATAACTGAAGTGAGAGGGATATGGGGGCTGCCATATTTATTTCCTGTTAAAAAATACCAGTTGCCTGGCAGCCCTGCTGATCTCTTTGGCTGCAGTAGTGTATGAATTACACCAGAAACAAGCATGCAGCTAATCTTGTCAGATCTGACAATGTGAGAAACACCTGATCTGCTGCATGCTTGTTCAGGGTCTATGGCTAAAAGTATTAGAGGCAGAGGACCAGCAGGACAGCCAGGCAACTGGTATTACTTAAAACGAAATAAATATGGCAGCCCCCATATCACTCTTACTTCAGTTGTCCTTTAAACAGCCAAGAGACAGTGAGAGACAGCTTGAGATAAGGTTTCACTGCAGGGAAGTTCAAATAGTCATTATTTCTGCTCGATGGGCGGCTCACAATGTAATCGCCAGAGAGCTGAGAGCAGGTGAGTGAAGCGGCGCCGCAAATCTAGGGAGGGGAGATAGGGAATTGAAGTGGGGCAACTGCCTCTTGCCGCCCTCTACTTTCAATTGTTGATTCACATGGGTGCTATAGGAAGTAGGAGCACAAATACCACTGGATGCCAGGTAAGAAAAATCACTAGATCAGTGACACAAAAGAGACACTAGGGGGCACAAACCATTAGATGCCTAAACTTAGTACATGCTTATGAAAGTGAACCCTAGTACACAAAATTATGTGTTTTCTTGGCGCAGCAGTCAGTCAAACCACCTCTCATTAAAAGGTGGCCACTAATGGTCCAATTTCTAGTGAAAAATCTTTGGCGCAATAAGAAATTCTGATTGGAAGAAAAATCGTTCACTCCACCCTCAACGAACCAATTTTTGCTTCCTGTCTATAACAACCAACAAGAAAATAAAAATTTTGGTTTGACCAAAATCAAATCGGATGACTATTTTTAAAATCGTTTGTAATCAATTGTACCCATCAATGGAGATTATTTTCAACCAATCCGATCAGAATTTCTGATCGCTCCAACAATTTTTCGCTAGAAATTGGACCGTTAGTGGCCAACTTTAGAAACTAGCATGTGTACAGCGCCCCTCCCACCATGTGTGATATCTTCGAGAACCTCTATTCTATTTGACAGTATGAGGAGCACATGACTGTGATGTACGGGTACAGCTCTCACCACAGACACACAATACACACACTAGTCAGCTGGACTCACCCTTTCTCCTGGCGGTCGCGGGATTCCGACAAACAGATGATCCAGGAAGTTAGCGCTGCGGCCCAATCCCAGGACGTTGTACGGCAGCTGGAGGGACATGTGTGCCGACTGACTCAGCTGCCCAACTGAAATAAAATGATCAATAAACTATTTACAAAGTGCCAACATATTACACAGCACTGTACACATTATAACAATGTTACACACACAGGGACATTCCAGCGTTAAAGTGGACCCAAACTAAAAATACAAGATTTCAGAAATAAAATCTATTTTCTAAATTATAACAATAAATAGCAGCCTTTTTTCAGCTGCATGATGACAAATATAAAATATTTTACATTTATTGGAGGAACCCCTCCCCTTCCTTTCATATTGCCGGCAAATAATCCGGCAAACTGGTGAAGTAGGTGGTGTCCGGCAATGGAGGAATTGCTAATGGCTGCCCCCAGTATAATCCTAGTTATAAAAGAGAAGGGGGAACAGCATGCACTGAAATGCTCATAGGCTTGAAGGAGTGTTTATTTATCTTTGTATGTGTCAGAGTGGTGCAACTAAATATTTTGAATTAAAAAAATGTTTGGTTTGAGTCCGCTTTAAACAATGGTATAAAAAAATAGTGATGTAACAATAAACCAAGGAATGCAGATTGCGATGTTGTGATAATATAGAAGATGAGTTACTGAGTCCATATGGTGGAGGAGAAGAGCAGAAGGGGAGGAGGTCCCTGCCAAATAGGCTTACAAACTAAGGGGTGGGGAAGCAGGACACATAAGGAGGGGAGGGGTATACGTCCTAAGGAGGGGGTTGGAGCTATGAAGATGGTGGGTAAGCGATGGTGAACCGATGGGTCTTTAAAGAGAGCCCGAGGTGGGCTCATAAAATGAAAAACAACAAAAACTAGGCTACCTGATCCGGGGGGCTGAGCGGATCAGGTAGCCTCAAAAACAGCCACTCTTGTGGGCCGCAATGGTTCACTTTCACGCCTAATGGGGAGGGAGTTCCATAGAGTAGGGGCTGCTCTGGAGAAGTCCAGGAGCCTCGCAAGTAATGCTGTGGACATCCGTAGAGTATTGGAGGAGCGGAGAGAGCAGGTTGGGGCAGCTTGGACTATTTGGAATGGTATAGAACTTTGGATTTTCCCACAGACTGTGACAGTTTGTGAAGGGTATGAATAATTTTGGACTGGACACTTTTTGCTCAAATGTAAATAAAAGCTGAGAATTGTTTTTTTTCCCCTCACAATAATGCCTCTTATACATCGTCTTATCTTTTGGGAGACACCTATGTCATTTCCTGTAAAAAAATTACTTGCTGGTTGAATAAAAGTAACTTTAAGTCAAAATTTGCCATATGAATAATTATGGGCAGCACTGTACTTTTATAGGTTACTTATTGAGAAGCAAAGACTGGCACTAGAAGCTGCAGCTGGGATCAGTGGAGGCTGCTCTGGGATCCTGTACCAACAAAAACGTGCACTCAGGAAACGACAAATCCATATACATAAAGAGGAAAAGGTGAGGCAAATGTAATGCTATTGGTACCTTTTAACCTTCCTGGCGGTTACCCCGAACTACCGGGGTAAGCCGCGCAGGAGGTTTTCTCCGGCCCTGCTGGGCCGATTTTCTTAATTTTTTTTTTGCTGAACGCAGCTAGCACTTTGCTAGCTGCGCCAGCACACTGATCGCCGCCGGCCTGCGCCCGATCGCCGCTATCCGTTGCGGCGTGCGCCCCCCCCCCCCCGACCCCGTGCGCTGCCTGGCCAATCAGTGCCAGGCAGCGCCGAGGGGTGGATCGGGACTCCCAATGACGCCATGGCGACGGGGGAAGCCCTCCAGGAAATCCCGCTCTTTGAACGGGATTTCCTGATCGGAGATCGCCGAAGGCGATCGAAGAGGGCGGGGGGATGACGCTGAGCAACGGCTATCATGCTCGCTACATGATTTTAAAAAAAAACAAAACAAAAAAAAAACTGCCGCGCTCCCTCCTGGCGGATTTTTTCATACCGCCAGGAGGGTTAATCACTGAGGCATACAGACAGCGTGGTTAGCAGTGGGGGTTAATAAGCCGGACAGCTGTTTCGTGTAAGAAATGCTTCTTCAGAGGCTATAACAGTCAACCCAATGTGTAATGCACTGGTGTGTCATGTGATGCAAGTCACGTGACGGCCTGTTACTATGGAGACGCGAGGCAGGAATCAGAGAGGTGCGTAGCGTAATGCAGGGGGCGGAGGAGCGGTGTAAACCATAGGATGTCCCATCGTGAGGGGGGTGAGTTGATTGGGGACTGGAGGTTGCTGTACACACACTTGATTATCGGCTGTGGTGGTTTTTATCGAAACGTATGTACCTTAACCTCCCTAGCGGTATTGATAGATATATCCATCCATACAAAACATGCTGTGAACAGTATAAATGTGCATACACATCAATACTCTCCTGCACTGTATACTAGGGAAAAAAAGTTATAAAATTTAATTTTATCACTTTTTGCACAGAAATCCTGGGGAAATTGAACGCCAGGGAGGTTAAAGAGACTCTGTAACAAAATGTTCAGCCTTATTTCTTCTATCCTATAAGTTCCTATACCTGTTCTAATGTGGTCTGGATTACTGCAGCCTTTTATAGTTGCACTGTCTCTGTAATATATCTAATCTTCTTTTCTTTGTCAAGCTTTGTCGACCCAGGGAGGAATGGGCTGCCTCTGCTGTGATAAGGAGAAGTTATGCACGCCTATTGCAGGCTCTGTGTGTATGAGTCACAGGCAAAGTCTCTGCTCACAGCCAGCCTGTCTGCCTCACAGAGCTGTGACATTTCAAACAGCTGTGAGCGCAGAAAGATCAGTGCAAAGCCCAGACAAGCAGCTAAGGCAACAAGTGGAGTAACATTCCAGCAGTCATGTCAGGCTGGAGAGGAGCCACTGCTCTGATGGCATATATCCTGTTTGGCGGCCATCTCTATTGTTTACAAAAACAATGATTTTATCACCAAGCAGTGGGGAGCGGCGAAAATGTCACAGAGGGGGCTAGGAGAAGACAAAAAAACCGGCTGGTAGGTTTATGTAAGATTTTCAAAGAACAGATTCTCTTTAACCGCTTATGCTGTACATACTGGAGCTCTTTTAGTTACTACTTGTCTCTGTTGATCATCTATTCCTCTTTTCATGTGAATTTTGTCTGGAAATACAGCTGCAGAGCTGGTAGCTAAACCCGTGTGGAATTCAGGTCCAGCAAATGTAACATCCATTATACAAGCTGGAAGGCTGAAGACTTGACACGTTGCTGCCTTGCTTAGAACTCCCCGGATACAGTCTGGCATTGTCTGGCCGAAGCTGTTAGAATTCTCCTTATTCTATTGTTTTAATTCCAATGGCAGGCTGATTGCCGGAGTAATTCACTCTCCTGCAGGAAGACCTGGGACAGCTCAGCTCAATCATCAGCTGTCAGACCTGCAATCACTCAGCGAGAGGAGCTGAATCTTCATAAGAGAGGATGACTTTACCCACAGCTCCTGTAATGTGGCGCTGGAGGACGCCATCTTGTCGGCGGAGTTTTTAAACCCAGAGAGGTTGGTCCAGCAGCTAATGACGGTATGTGAGGTGCCGGCAAACGGCATGACGGTCCACGGGGGAATCGGCAGAATACACACGGCTATACAGACATCAACACAAATGATATATTCCATTTACATTAAAGGAATCTATTGACTCATTTACGATACATATTTAAAAGAAGTACAAAAGTGCACCATCAATTACTTTTTTTCCTATGTTGCTGTCACTTATAGTAAGCAGTAAAAAAAACGGAAAAATCTGACAAGTTCTGAACTAGTCCATCTCCTCACGGGGAATTTTCAGTATTTCCTTTATTCTTTACAAAACAAACGGTTTCGCTTTTATAACAGAAGGTCATTGCTATTATTAAGGTTGGAGTAAGCTCTGAGGTGTCTCACAGTACATCACTGTTGAATATCCAAATCAGAATCAGAATAATTTATTTCACAAAGTTCCAAAGGGGGGGGGGGGGGGGAGGGTACGACCCGGGATTGGTTTTGGCTCACACAGGTTCTGGCCGGAGGGGGGATAATGTCTGAAAGCCAAGAGCAGAGGCTGCCATACTGCGGCGCCACCAGTCGCACTCGGCAATCATCTGTCATCTCTAAAGAGACATTGGGGGGGGGGGGGGGGGGGGGCGAGGGAGGCGAAGGTTCAGCAGTGATGACCCAGTTCTTTATGAAGGAAATCTGTGGTTATGGCTGACGCTGCTGAGGATCCCGATTGCTGACATCTGGTATCTGGCAGTGCTGGCCGAGATCTTCCAGTTCAGAAGGTGCAGTCGTGTTGATTTCTGTGGTGTGTCCAACTCCTGGGCAGCATTCAGCAGGACTGGTCATGATAATCTCGCTGTCAAGGAAATGTCCAGCCGCGGCTCCCCTTACTTCTGGATTAGCGGCTGGCCTCATGGAGGGGCTGATCCGAAGCTGTCTCTGCTGCAGTGGAGTGGCGGCACAGGAGGAAACTGGAGACACAGGATGGCACAGTATCCCGACTTACATACAAATTCAACGTATGAACAAACCTATAATCCCTACCTCGTTTGTTAACCAACGACCGCTCCACGCCAGATGGCGTGGACGCGGCAGCAGCCCCAGGAATGCTCAACTCAATTGCCGTGAAGTCCTGGGGCGGGTTTTTGCAGGAAATCGTGCACGGCAATGCCCGCGCATCTCCGCTTCAATGACGGAGCTCCGTTCCGGCATCAGTCTCCCAACACCGTCTACTTACAAACAAAGAACATTTATATCGCGCTTTTTTTTTCCTGGCGGACTCAAAGCGCCAGAGCTGCAGCCACTAGGACGCGCTCTATAGGCGGTAGCAGTGTTAGGGAGACTTGACCAAGGTCTCCTACTGAATAGGTGCTGGCTTACTGAACAGGCAGAGCCGAGATTCGAACCCTGGTCTCCTGTGTCAGAGGCAGAGCCCTTAACCATTACACTATCCAGCCACCTACTTACAATGTACAGTGCTGCAATCTAAGGCCGCGCTGTATTGGGGACAGCTGTGTCACTCACTTGTGTGCTGAGTTGTACGCCCTGCAGCGAGGCCTTAAAGCTACAGTGGCCTAATTAGTAAAAACAGCCTGGTCACTGGAGGACTACCTGTACTATTTTTTTTACATGCATCTAAGCAACCTCTAGCTGCTCCCTCCCTTCTACATGTGTGCATTGGGATGGATACTGTGGTAACGTCCCAGCAGTAGCACGGCAAGCCCAATACAACCACAGGGGCATTACAATGCACCCCCCCAGTCGTTCAGGCTCCTCGTTTTTACACATGTACGGACCTAATGCTGGGAATACACTATACGTTTTTTCAGCAGATAGATGGTTCGATAATTTCCGACATGTCTGATCTTATTTTCGATCGTTTTTCTGATTGATTTCTTATAGACGTGAATGGAAATTGATAATACAAGTTAAGAAAATCGATCGGAAAGAAGATCGGACAGTAAATCGACTGAATAATCTCATTGTGTATTCCCAGCATAAATGTCGTTTGAACAACAGTTAGTCCACGGATCTGCAAAGTGGATCAATCAAAACTGCTGCTATCAGTCTAACGATCGTTCGTACACATGCCAAACTGTCGTTCGAACTACCGGTTTGAAAGACAAGTCGTTCAGAAATATCAGACGTGTGTACGTACCTTTAAGGACAGAAGTGATAAGATAACTCTCTCACTGTGAAAACTTATCTGTAAGCTTCTTTAGTGAATTAATACTGAAAATACTGATCGTTGTGTGGTGGTAAGTTTTCTCTTGCCTTATTATCACCAGCATGATCTTAGTGAATTGAGGCCAATGTTTTTCAAATACAGATAAGAGACTGAACCTGGAACTGAGACTTTACTGCAGAAGCATTCCTGCATCTGCTTCCCTCTCCGGAGTCCGGCTTCATCCTCTTGCCAGAAGTCCCCTTTAATTTAACAAGATTAGTTTCAGCCTCGTAGGAGCCAGAAAATTCCGTCAGAGAGACTTGGCAGGATCATTACTGGGATGTGAGGAGTGGAAGGAAGACAGGAGACACATCTCGCCCCGCTCCATGCCAGATGCTGTCACTCCGCACAGAACGGCAGCCTGACTCCCGCTGGGTTACTACACACTGTCACCTGCGCGTTGCCTGGAAGCTGCTGCACAAGTGTCACTTATGTAGGACACGGAGGACTTAGGTCACAACAACAAGTGCGGGCAGAGCCTTCGGACATCGCAAGCACACAGGTTTACATTCCAGGCTGCGCTGGGGGAAATGACAAATGAGAGGTTGCGGAGCAATGCGATAAGCTGGTCACGGCCTGATACTAAAGCATACAATCCCGGGAATACATGACACAACGTGAGTGAAGGAATATGGAGATTGCGCGTTTCATGGCGTTGAAGAGGGTGTGAGTAAAGAATCGATTTTCAATGCTAGACGTTATGCTGGGTACACACAACGCATTTTTTCCGTCGATTTTCCATTCAATCGATTTCCGATTCAATTTTCCAAATTGATTTCCTTATCTTTACTTATCTATTTCCATTCACTTCTATAAGAAATCGTTCAGAAAAACGATCGAAAAGGAGATCGGACATGCTGGAAACCATCTATCTTATGCTTGGTACACGTTACGTTTTTCCACTCGATAGATGCGTTTGATTAATGAATTCAGTCATGTCCGATATTACTCACGATCGTTTTACCGCTCGATTTCTCATAGAAGTGAATGAAAAAATATGAGAAAAACGAGCGGAAAATAAGAGAATCAAGCGGAAAAACGATAGAGCGGAGGATCGAGCGGAGAAAACCTATCGTGTGTACCCAGCATAACACAAAAATTGTATGGTGTGTACCTAGCATTAGAGCTCGATAAACATGGGTCGATAGTGGTCTGATCAATTCACCCACAACTGGAGGTCGATGGGGTCGTATTAACATGGCAGCTGTCCTTCCAGAGGTCGTGAGAGAGACATATAGTGATTGATGAACCACTTCGCCAGACCCATTCATCAGATTGCAGCAAAAATCTGACTAGGAATCGATTGAGCCGCTGCTTACGCCACTTACACTATGAAAAGACGTGGCTATTCTATCACTCCCTATTCACCAAAATGTTCCACCGTTACTGATCATCCTTCACTGTTCCACCGTTACTGATTGTCCTTCACTGTTCCACCGTTACTGATCGTCCTTCACTGTTCCACCGTTACTGATCGTCCTTCGCTGTTCCACCGTTACTGATCATCCTTCACTGTTCGAACGTTACTGATCGTCCTTCACTGTTCCACCGTTACTGATCGTCCTTCACTGTTCCACCGTTACTGATCGTCCTTCGCTGTTCCACCGTTACTGATCGTCCTTCGCTGTTCCACCGTTACTGATCGTCCTTCGCTGTTCCACCGTTACTGATCGTCCTTCGCTGTTCCACCGTTACTGATCGTCCTTCGCTGTTCCACCGTTACTGATCGTCCTTCGCTGTTCCACCGTTACTGATCGTCCTTCGCTGTTCCACCGTTACTGATGATCCTTCGCTGTTCCACCGTTACTGATCATCCTTCGCTGTTCCACCGTTACTGATCATCCTTCGCTGTTCCACCGTTACTGATCATCCTTCGCTGTTCCACCGTTACCGATCATCCTTCGCTGTTCCACCGTTACTGATCATCCTTCGCTGTTCCACCGTTACTGATCGTCCTTCGCTGTTTCACCGTTACTGATCGTCCTTCGCTGTTCCACCGTTACTGATCGTCCTTCGCTGTTCCACCGTTACTGATGATCCTTCGCTGTTCCACCGTTACTGATGATCCTTCGCTGTTCCACCGTTACGGATAGTCCTTCGCTGTTCCACCGTTACTGATGATCCTTCGCTGTTCCACCGTTACTGATGATCCTTCGCTGTTCCACCGTTACTGATCATCCTTCGCTGTTCCACCGTTACTGATCATCCTTCGCTGTTCCACCGTTACTGATCATCCTTCGCTGTTCCACCGTTACTGATCATCCTTTGCTGTTCCACCGTTACTGATCATCCTTCGCTGTTCCACCGTTACTGATCATCCTTCGCTGTTCCTCCGTTACTGATCGTCCTTCGCTGTTCCACGGTTACTGATCATCCTTTACTGTTCCACCGTTACTGATCATCCTTCACTGTTCCACCGTTACTGATCATCCTTCGCTGTTCCTCCGTTACTGATCGTCCTTCGCTGTTCCACCGTTACTGATCATCCTTTACTGTTCCACCATTACTAATCATGAAGTGACGCTTGCTTGCAGTCACTTCCTGCTTCGGTTATGCAGAAGTCCACGGAAGCATAATGTAAAAATACGCTTCCGCGCATGCACGCCGCCAACTTTTTTAAAGGGAACCTGAAGCGAGTAAAATGATTTATAATAAACACATAATGTAGCTGCAAATGAATATTGCATACTAACCTCACTGTCAGTTCCTCTCCGACACTCACCATTTTCTTCTTACAGTGATATCTTCCAGTTCTGACAGTATTTTGTCAGAACTGAAATATACCAGTTGCTGTCAGTTATATATCAGCAGCTGTCAGTTACAACTGAAGGTGCAAGGTAATGTCCATGATTCCCTATGGCTCAACTGGATGATATTACAGTTTAACAGTGTGCTGAGCAGGAAGCTGTTATGGGGTAATGGCCATTTTTAAAATGGAGGACGGAGAATTCCATTGATCACAGTGGACAAACAGGACGCAGGAGAGGAGAAAGAGATTGAGGAGTAGACTACACAGGAGGTAAGTATGACCTGTGTATGGTTATTTATTTATATGGACTTGACGGAAATTGCTGCAGGAGCTGCAAGGCAACGTAGGCATGTACTAGGGTTAAATTGGGCTCTCTCAGCGCAGCGTACCGCAACTTGGGAAGTATAAACTTCCCCATAGGGAACTTTCCCAACGGCAACACTTTATAGTTGGGGGTGTGGTGCAGGCTGCCATGCACTTTCCCTGCTGCAGCACATTGTGAGTGTGGCCTAGGCTGTCATGCACCTTCCTTCCTGCAGTACTTTATGGTTGGGGGTGTGGCCAAGACTGCCATGCACTTTCCCTGCTGCAGCACATTGTGGTTGGGAGTGCGGCCCAGGCTGCCCTGCACTTTCCTTGCTGTAGCGCTTTACGTTTGAGGGTGTGGCCTAGGCTGTCATGCATCTTCCTTCCTGCAGCACTTTATGGTTGGTGGTGCGGCCCAGACTGCCATGCACTTTTCCTCTTGCAGCACTTAGTGGGAGGGGTGCAGCTCAGGCTGCCATGTTTTTTACCTGCTGCAGCACTTTACAGTTTGGGTGTGGTTTAGGCTGCCACGCATTTTCCCTACTGCAGCACATCACATTTGAGGGTGTAGCCCGGGCTGTCATGCACTTTCCTTCCTGCAGCACTCTATGGTTGGGGGTGTGGCCTGTGCTGCCATGCACTTTCCCTGCTGTAGCAATTTACATCTGGGGGTGTAGCGCACGCTGTCATGCACTTTCCGTCCCGCAGCACTTTATGGTTGGAGGTGTGGCCTGGGCTGCCATGCACTTTCCCTGCTGTAGCACTTTACATTTGGGGGTGTATCTCAGGCTGTCATGCACTTTCCGTCCCGCAGCACTTTATGGTTGGGGGTGTGGCCCAGGCTGCCATGCACTTTGCCTCCTGCTGCACTTAGTGGGAGAGGTTTAGATCTGGGCTGCTCCTTCCTCTTGCAAGTCTCAGAGTGGTGGGTGTGGTCCAGACTAGCTGTAGCGCACAGGAAACTGCCTGGCAGTTCTCACACTGGGACAGTCTAATCTATAATATATACTAAACAGGTAATGCTTATAATACCACGGAAAGGTTTATGTAATACTGATGGGGAGGGAGAGAGGGGAGGAAGTAATAGAAATCCTAGACGCTCCGCCAGTACAAACAGCAGACATCTCACCCGTCCCACCAGAGCCCTGACCGTCTAATCAGACAAACATATGAAGCCAGCAGCTGAGAACAGCCCTGAGCCCTCCCATCACTATTTATTACACTCATTAACTGCCTGATATATTTATTACACCACTTTGTTCTATTAAGCAGGCTCCAGTGGCTTTTACACACACATAAAGCAGCATTCAAGGCAAGCAGCTGAGGATGCAGCAGAAATACAAATATGCAGACTGTTTCACCTGTCAGAACATTCATAATTCTCCACAGGCGCTCTTGTGACTCAAACACCCCTGCTGCACGTTACAGACAGGCGCCAACTCTCCCAGCCATCTCCCCGCCTCCGCTCCGCTTAATGGACTACTAGCAAAGTATTGGACCCCAGCCGTGAGATTGTCCCTGCGGTCAGTCCGAAAACACGCTTATGTTAAAGGACCGCTATCGCGAAAAATTGTCAAATTTAAAATACATGTAAACTTATACAAGTAAGAAGTATGTTTCTTCCTGAGTAAATTGAGCCATCAATTACTTTTCTCCTACGTTTCTGTCACTTTCCGTAGGTAGTAGAAATCTGACAGGTTTTGGGCTAGCCCATTTCTTCATAGGGGATTCTTAGCAAGGCTATTATTCTTTATAAAGGATTTATACAGCAATGCTGACCAGCCTCCCTGCACATTATGTTTTGAGCAGTTGGACTGAGCAACTGCCATTCACTAAGTGCTTTTTTTTAAAAAATAAACAAAACCCTGAGAATCCCCCATGAGGAGATGGGCTAGTCCAAAACTTGTTGGTTCTGTCAGATTTCTACTGTACATGTGCGGCCGCGCATATTCCCCGATCATGCTCCCTTGCGTTATGCGCAGTAGAGATTTTTTTCATACTGCGCATGCACAGAGCGCTCCCATGCATGGGAGTGCGACCAGGAGGCGCGCGAATCAGGGTCGCGCATCAAATCAAAACGAGGGAGCAGCGGGGAACCGGAGGATCGTTTAGAGATGGTGCGGGCACAGGGCGGTTGCCGGGGGCTGGTAGAAGCCCCAGATAAGTGAAACTCTTTTTTGGGGGGTTTAGGTTCACTTTAAGTTGTGTAACATGGTTGTTTTTTTCATAATTTGGCCAAAGTTTCTCTTTAAGGAATCTCAGAAGCGAGCTTTAGCTCCATCCCTGTGAAATCGAGACGCACGGAGCCCTGCTAATAATTCATTTTAAACGGCGAGCGACCTTTGACTCGTGATTATGGGCAATCTCTGCATGGCTGGCGGACAGGGTCGTTACTAACCATCACAGCCCGGCAGCAGCGCTGGCAGCGTGTAACACTAATTATACGCTGTGGACAGTTTCCATTTTAGACCGTCGGAGGTGTGAAATGTTACAGGATGGGTTTCTCTGCGGACTGTCAAATTTGCAGCGTGAAAGAAGGGGGTTCTGAGCGCATCAAGGACGCCTGTTGCTTACAGCTGTGTCTGCCCAGAAGATGACCCCTGGTCAGCGAAGATGAGCTGCCCGTTACCCATAGCAACCAGATTCTACCCTGCTTCTGGAGGACGATGCATAGATGAGCAGCTGTTACCCATAGCAACCAGATTCTACCCTGCTTCTGGAGGACAGCAGCAAAGATGAGCAGCTGTTTCTTGTAGCAACTAGAGTCTACCCTGGTTCTGGAGGGCAGCGTAAAGATGAGCAGCTGTTACCCATAGCAACCAGATTCTGCCCCAGTTCTGGAGGACAGCAGCAAAGATGAGCAGCTGTTACCCATAGCACCCAGATTCTGCCCTGCTTGTGGGGGACAACAGCAAAGATGAACAGCTGTTACTCATAGCAACCAGATTCTGCCCTGCACCTGGAGGATGATGCAAAGATGGAGCAGCTGTTATCCATGGCAACCAGATTCTGCCTTGCTTCTGGAGGACGACACAAAGATGAGCTGCCTGTAACCCATAGCAACCAGATTCTGCCTTGCTTCTGGAGGACGATGCAAAGATGAGCTGCCTGTTACCCATAGCAACCAGATTCTGCCCTGCTTCTGGAGGAAGACGCAAAGATGAGCTGCCTGTTACCGATAGCAACCAGATTCTGCCTTGCTTCTGGAGGACGACGCAAAGATGAACTGCCTGTTACCCATAGCAACCAGATTCTGCCTTGCTTCTGGAGGACGACGCAAAGATGAGCTGCCTGTTACCTATAGCAACCAGATTCTGCCTTGCTTCTGGAGGACGATGCAAAGATGAGCTGCCAATTACCCATAGCAACCAGATTCTGCCCTGCTTCTGGAGGAAGACGCAAAGATGAGCTGCCTGTTACCCATAGCAACCAGATTCTGCCTTGCTTCTGGAGGATGACGCAAAGATGAGCTGCCTGTTACCCATAGCAACCAGATTCTGCCTTGCTTCTGGAGGACGACGCAAAGATGAGCTGCCTGTAACCGATAGCAACCAGATTCTGCCTTGCTTCTGGAGGACGACGCAAAGATGAGCTGCCTGTTACCCATAGCAACCATATTCTGCCCTGCTTCTGGAGGACGACGCAAAGATGAGCTGCCTGTTACCGATAGCAACCAGATTCTGCCCTGCTTCTGGAGGAAGACGCAAAGATGAGCTGCCTGTTACCCATAGCAACCAGATTCTGCCCTGCTTCTGGAGGACGACGCAAAGATGAGCTGCCTGTAACCGATAGCAACCAGATTCTGCCTTGCTTCTGGAGGACGACGCAAAGATGAGCTGCCTGTAACCGATAGCAACCAGATTCTGCCTTGCTTCTGGAGGACGACGCAAAGATGAACTGCCTGTTACCCATAGCAACCACATTCTGCCTTGCTTCTGGAGGACGACGCAAAGATGAGCTGCCTGTTACCCATAGCAACCATATTCTGCCCTGCTTCTGGAGGACAACAGCCCGGCTGGGGTTTACGTCACGGTTGTCGTTTGCAATTATCACAAGCCATTACCACCGCACACGCAATCAAGCAAGTTGTCCTAAGATTTCCCAACGATTGATATATGTGACCAATTTGGACCGAAATTGGGCAAATTGTAGACTGGGCATGCTTTTGGCAGCACCGATTTACATCAGATTCGATAAGAATTACGTAATCTGATGGTTGATCAGCTGCCACCTTTCCGTCTATACAAGCCGCTCACAAAGAAGATTTTAATCTGGATCCTCAGCGCTGGAGGGCTTTAGAGCTCCCCTCCACAATGCTGCCCATAGTAAGGGTGGGGGGAGCGGGGGGAGTTGCTCTGCTTGGCCTCCATAAAAGCCCAGTTTATAAGTCTTCAGTGTCTAATAAATGATTTAGACGTGGTGCAAGTAAAGGCTACCACATAACGGTCTTGTTTTAATAGGCGCTGATTTTAATTGCCAATAACTCAGCTTTTATGGTCGGCCGCAGCTCTTAAAAGTGAGATGGATGGCGCTGACGCATCGACCCCCTTCCATTCCCTTCCTTTGCAAGCCTTAAACAAACCCGGCCAAGTCCATTGATTTTAAAGGAAATGTCCGAGTGCCTAAAAAAAATGACTTCTACTTACCCGGGGCTTCCTCCAGCTCCTGGCAGCCGATATGTACCTCGCCGCAGCTCTGCTCTCAGCCGGTGTCTCCTCCGTTTACGATAGCGACTTTGCCAGGTCGGGATCTTTTGCGCCTGCGTGAGAGAAGCTCCACGTCACGTCTACATGCACTGGAGTGTACTGCACAGGCGAGTGGCTCTCTACTTACCTGGGGATTCCTCCAACCCCTGGGCACCCGGGCCACTGGCTAGAAGCGGAGCTACGGCAAGAGCCATGCCGGCTGCCAGAGTCTGGAGATGTCATTTTTTAGGAGTTCGGACATCTCCATTAAGGGATAACAACTTTCCAAATTAGAGGAGTCGGAGTCGAGGAGTCGGAGTCGATGGAATCCTAAACTGAGGAGTCGGAGGATTTTTGGACCGACTCCACAGCCCTGACTGCGGCGTAGTGGGCAGCACTGCGGCGTAGTGGGCAGCACGGTGGGGTAGTGGGCAGCACCGTGGCGTAGTGGGCAGCACGGTGGCGTAGTGGGCAGCACAGTGGTGTAGTGAACAGCAGTGGTGTAGTGGGCAGCACAGTGGTGTAGTGGGCAGCACGGTGGTGTAGTGGGCAGCACGGTGGCATAGTGGGCAGCACGGGTGCGTAGTGGGCAGCATAACGACGTAGTGGGCAGCACTGCGGCGTAGTGGGCAGCACTGCGGCGTAGTGGGCAGCACTGCGGCGCAGTGGGCAGCACTGCGGCGTAGTGGGCAGCACAGTGGTGAAGTGGGCAGCACAGTGGTGTAGTGAGAAGCACAGTGGGGTAGTGGGCAGCACTTGGCATAGTGGGCAGCACGGTGGCGTAGTGGGCAGCACGGCGGCGTAGTGGGCAGCACGGCGGCGTAGTGGGCAGCACTGCGGCGTAGTGGGCAGCACTGCGGCGTAGTGGGCAGCACTGCGGCGTAGTGGGCAGCACTGCGGCATAGTGGGCAGCAGCGCCGCGTAGTGGGCAGCAGCGCCGCGTAGTGGGCAGCAGCGCCGCGTAGTGGGCAGCACTGCGGCGTAGTGGGCAACACGGTGGCGTAGTGGGCAGCACGGTGGCGTAGTGGGCAGCATAATGGGGTAGTGGGCAGCACAATGGCGTAGTGGGCAGCACTGCGTGCGGCGTAGTGGGCAGCACGGTGGGGTAGTGGGCAGCACGGTAGGGTAGTGGGCAGCATAATGGCGTAGTGGGCAGCACAATGGCGTAGTGGGCAGCACAATGGCGTAGTGGGCAGCACGGTGGGGTAGTGGGCAGCACGGTGGCGTAGTGGGCAGCACGGTGGCGTAGTGGGCAGCACGGTGGCGTAGTGGGCAGCATAATGGCGTAGTGGGCAGAACGGTGGCGTAGTGGGCAGCACTGCGGCGTAGTGGGCAGCACGGTGGGGTAGTGGGCAGCACGGTGGCGTAGTGGGCAGCACGGTGGCATAGTGAGCAGCACGGTGGCATAGTGGGCAGCACAGTGGCGTAGTGGGCAGCACAGTGGCGTAGTGGGCAGCACAGTGGCGTAGTGGGCAGCACAGTGGCGTAGTGGGCAGCACTGCGGCGTAGTGGGCAGCACTGCGGCGTAGTGGGCAGCACTGCGGCATAGTGGGCAGCACAGTGGTGAAGTGGGCAGCACAGTGGTGTAGTGAGAAGCACAGTGGGGTAGTGGGCAGCACTTGGCATAGTGGGCAGCACGGTGGCGTAGTGGGCAGCACGGCGGGGTAGTGGGCAGCACGGCGGCGTAGTGGGCAGCACTGCGGCGTAGTGGGCAGCACTGCGGCGTAGTGGGCAGCAGCGCCGCGTAGTGGGCAGCAGCGCCGCGTAGTGGGCAGCACTGCGGCATAGTGGGCAACACGGTGGCGTAGTGGGCAGCACGGTGGCGTAGTGGGCAGCATAATGGGGTAGTGGGCAGCACAATGGCGTAGTGGGCAGCACTGCGTGCGGCGTAGTGGGCAGCACGGTGGGGTAGTGGGCAGCACGGTAGGGTAGTGGGCAGCATAATGGCGTAGTGGGCAGCACAATGGCGTAGTGGGCAGCACAATGGCGTAGTGGGCAGCACGGTGGGGTAGTGGGCAGCACGGTGGCGTAGTGGGCAGCACGGTGGCGTAGTGGGCAGCACGGTGGCGTAGTGGGCAGCATAATGGCGTAGTGGGCAGAACGGTGGCGTAGTGGGCAGCACTGCGGCGTAGTGGGCAGCACGGTGGGGTAGTGGGCAGCACGGTGGCGTAGTGGGCAGCACGTGGCATAGTGGTCAGCACGGTGGCATAGTGGGCAGCACAGTGGCGTAGTGGGCAGCACAGTGGCGTAGTGGGCAGCACAGTGGCGTAGTGGGCAGCACAGTGGCGTAGTGGGCAGCACAGTGGCGTAGTGGGCAGCACAGTGGCGTAGTGGGCAGCACGGTGGTGTAGTGGACAGCACGGTGGCGTAGTGGGCAGCATAATGGCGTAGTGGGCAGCACTGCGGCGTAGTGGGCAGCACTGCGGCGTAGTGGGCAGCACTGCGGCGTAGTGGGCAGCACTGCGGCGTAGTGGGCAGCACTGCGGCGTAGTGGGCAGCACGGTGGGGTAGTGGGCAGCACGGTGGCGTAGTGGGCAGCACGGTGGCGTAGTGGGAAGCACGGTGGCATAGTGGGCAGCACAGTGGTGTAGTGAACAGCAGTGGTGTAGTGGGCAGAACGGTGGGGTAGTGGGCAGCATGGTGGCATAGTGGGCAGCACGGTGGCATAGTGGGCAGCACGGTGGCATAGTGGGCAGCACGGTGGCATTGTGGGCAGCACGGTGGCGTAGTGGGCAACACGGTGGCGTAGTGAAAAGCAGTGGTGTAGTGGGCAGCACAGTGGTGTAGTGAGAAGCACAGTGGGGTAGTGGGCAGCACAGTGGTGTAGTGAGAAGCACAGTGGGGTAGTGGGCAGCACTTGGCATAGTGGGCAGCACGGTGGCGTAGTGGGCAGCACGGTGGCGTAGTGGGCAGCACGGCGGGGTAGTGGGCAGCACGGCGGCGTAGTGGGCAGCACTGCGGCGTAGTGGGCAGCACTGCGGCGTAGTGGGCAGCACTGCGGCATAGTGGGCAGCAATGCGGCATAGTGGGCAGCAATGCGGCATAGTGGGCAGCAGCGCCGCGTAGTGGGCAGCAGCGCCGCGTAGTGGGCAGCACTGCGGCGTAGTGGGCAACACGGTGGCGTAGTGGGCAGCACGGTGGCGTAGTGGGCAGCACTGCGTGCGGCGTAGTGGGCAGCACGGTGGGGTAGTGGGCAGCACGGTAGGGTAGTGGGCAGCATAATGGCGTAGTGGGCAGCACAATGGCGTAGTGGGCAGCACAATGGCGTAGTGGGCAGCACGGTGGCGTAGTGGGCAGCACGGTGGCGTAGTGGGCAGCACGGTGGCGTAGTGGGCAGCATAATGGCGTAGTGGGCAGAACAGTGGCGTAGTGGGCAGCACTGCGGCGTAGTGGGCAGCACGGTGGGGTAGTGGGCAGCACGGTGGCGTAGTGGGCAGCACGGTGGCATAGTGAGCAGCACGGTGGCATAGTGGGCAGCACAGTGGCGTAGTGGGCAGCACAGTGGCATAGTGGGCAGCACAGTGGCATAGTGGGCAGCACAGTGGCGTAGTGGGCAGCACAGTGGCGTAGTGGGCAGCACAGTGGCGTAGTGGGCAGCACAGTGGCGTAGTGGGCAGCACAGTGGCGTAGTGGGCAGCACAGTGGCGTAGTGGGCAGCACGGTGGTGTAGTGGACAGCACGGTGGCGTAGTGGGCAGCATAATGGCGTAGTGGGCAGCACTGCGGCGTAGTGGGCAGCACTGCGGCGTAGTGGGCAGCACTGCGGCGTAGTGGGCAGCACTGCGGCGTAGTGGGCAGCACGGTGGGGTAGTGGGCAGCACGGTGGCGTAGTGGGCAGCACGGTGGCGTAGTGGGAAGCACGGTGGCATAGTGGGCAGCACAGTGGTGTAGTGAACAGCAGTGGTGTAGTGGGCAGAACGGTGGGGTAGTGGGCAGCATGGTGGCATAGTGGGCAGCACGGTGGCATAGTGGGCAGCACGGTGGCATAGTGGGCAGCACAGTGGCATAGTGGGCAGCACGGTGGCATTGTGGGCAGCACGGTGGCGTAGTGGGCAACACGGTGGCGTAGTGAAAAGCAGTGGTGTAGTGGGCAGCACAGTGGTGTAGTGAGAAGCACAGTGGGGTAGTGGGCAGCACGGTGGTGTAGTGGGCAGCACGGTGGCATAGTGGGCAGCACGGTGGTGTAGTGGGCAGCATAATGGCGTAGTGGGCAGCATAATGGCGTAGTGGGCAGCACGGTGGCGTAGTGAACAGCAGTGGTGTAGTGGGCAGCACAGTGGTGTAGTGAGAAGCACGGTGGTGTAATGTGCAGCACGGTGGTGTAGTGGGCAGCAAGGTGGCATAGTGGGCAGCACAGTGGCGTAGTGGGCAGCACGGTGGTGTAGTGGGCAGCATAATGGCGTAGTGGGCAGCATAATGGCGTAGTGGGCAGCACGGTGGCGTAGTGAACAGCAGTGGTGTAGTGGGCAGCACAGTGGTGTAGTGAGAAGCACGGTGGTGTAATGTGCAGCACGGTGGTGTAGTGGGCAGCAAGGTGGCATAGTGGGCAGCACAGTGGCGTAGTGGGCAGCATAATGGCGTAGTGGGCAGCACAATGGCGTAGTGGGCAGCACTGCGGCGTAGTGGGCAGCACTGCGGCGTAGTGGGCAGCACTGCGGCGTAGTGGGCAGCACGGTGGGGTAGTGGGCAGCACGGTGGGGTAGTGGGCAGCACGGTGGCGTAGTGAGCAGCATGGTGTGTAGTAGGCAGCACGGTGGTGTAGTGGGCAGCACGGTGGCGTAGTGGGCAGCGCGGTGGCGTAGTGGGCAGCGCGGTGGCGTAGTGGGCAGCACTGCGGCGTAGTGGGCAGCACTGCGGCGTAGTGGGCAGCACTGCGGCGTAGTGGGCAGCACTGCGGCGTAGTGGGCAGCACGGTGGGGTAGTGGGCAGCACGGTGGGGTAGTGGGCAGCACGGTGGGGTAGTGGGCAGCACGGTGGCGTAGTGAGCAGCACGGTGGCGTAGTGGGCAGCACGGTGGCGTAGTGGGCAGCACGGTGGCGTAGTGGGCAGCACGGTGGCGTAGTGGGCAGCACGGTGGCGTAGTGGGCAGCGCGGTGGCGTAGTGGGCAGCGCGGTGGCGTAGTGGGCAGCGCGGTGGCGTAGTGGGCAGCGCGGTGGCGTAGTGGGCAGCGCGGTGGCGTAGTGGGCAGCGCGGTGGCGTAGTGGGCAGCACGGTGGCGTAGTGGGCAGCACTCTTGCCCTGCTGCGCTGGGTCCCTGGTTTGAATCACTTTCTGGATGAAGTTTGTATGTATTTACTGTGTCTCCGTTTTTTTCCTCCAGGCACTGCAGTTTCTTCCCAAATCCCAAAAACATACAGATAAGTTAGGGCCCGTTTCCACTACCCTCCTTCGTGCGCCGCTGCGAGACGTGCGGCAGCGCTACCTGGTCTGCAAGTACGCAGACGAATCCCAGAAGTCGTGCCATGCACGTCTATGGCATTCGCTACCTCCCGCACTGAAAAATGAAGTCCGAATCGCTAAGGCAAGCGATTTGGACGGCGGCAGCATTATTCCCTATGGCAGAGTTTCCCTGTGTGATTTGCCTGCGGGGAAACTGCGGATTCGGCCCGATTTCCGCAGCAGTGGAAACAGGCCCTTAATTTGCTTCCCCCTAAATTGGCCCTAGACCCCAATGTAAGTTGGCCCACTGTAGTCTACAGCCAATAACGGTAGTAGGTTGTACACATAGCTAATACGGTTACATGGCTATTCGTGTCTGTTCAGAGCTCTGCTGCATAACACTCACCCTCGCCGTAGCTCAGGCACTACTGAAGCCAAAAGATCACACTGGCAGTATGGCAACTGGCATTTAAAGGTCCTAATGACGTCAGCCTCCTCCCTGTGCCGCTTTTGTAAAGTCACATAAAAGCCCTGGCTTCTGCTTGTAGTGCCAGCTCACTCCCCCGGATCCTTGCTGGTTAGCAGAGCTGAATAGAGGACTGCACCATCCATCATACAATTGTGAGGCATTAATAAGGAACTTCCCAGTCTAAAAGTGAGTCATGTGATCCATTACCCCCCCCCCCCCCCCCCCCCAGCAATCATGGAGTTGGTAGCAGAGTGGGAGCTCTCATTAGAGGTCAGCTGTCCTCACTCACCTCTTACCACTGCTGCTCAGAGATTAAAGGTAACCCAAGGTGAAAGAGATATTTACATCCTTACACTGCATTCTATATGTCCCTACAGGGCCTCTTTAGCCACTTTTGGACCATCGGCTTACACTCCCCCTAGTGACCAGGCTATCCACTACCCTCCTTCGTGCGCCGATGCGAGACGTGCGGCAGCGCTACCTGGTCTGCAAGTACGCAGACGAATCCCAGAAGTCGTGCCATGCACGTCTATGGCATTCGCTACCTCCCGCACTGAAAAATGAAGTCCGAATCGCTAAGGCAAGCGATTTGGACGGCGGCAGCATTATTCCCTATGGCAGAGTTTCCCTGTGTGATTTGCCTGCGGGGAAACTGCGGATTCGGCCCGATTTCCGCAGCAGTGGAAACAGGCCCTTAATTTGCTTCCCCCTAAATTGGCCCTAGACCCCAATGTAAGTTGGCCCACTGTAGTCTACAGCCAATAACGGTAGTAGGTTGTACACATAGCTAATACGGTTACATGGCTATTCGTGTCTGTTCAGAGCTCTGCTGCATAACACTCACCCTCGCCGTAGCTCAGGCACTACTGAAGCCAAAAGATCACACTGGCAGTATGGCAACTGGCATTTAAAGGTCCTAATGACGTCAGCCTCCTCCCTGTGCCGCTTTTGTAAAGTCACATAAAAGCCCTGGCTTCTGCTTGTAGTGCCAGCTCACTCCCCCGGATCCTTGCTGGTTAGCAGAGCTGAATAGAGGACTGCACCATCCATCATACAATTGTGAGGCATTAATAAGGAACTTCCCAGTCTAAAAGTGAGTCATGTGATCCATTACCCCCCCCCCCCCCCCAGCAATCATGGAGTTGGTAGCAGAGTGGGAGCTCTCATTAGAGGTCAGCTGTCCTCACTCACCTCTTACCACTGCTGCTCAGAGATTAAAGGTAACCCAAGGTGAAAGAGATATTTACATCCTTACACTGCATTCTATATGTCCCTACAGGGCCTCTTTAGCCACTTTTGGACCATCGGCTTACACTCCCCCTAGTGACCAGGCTATGTTTTTTAACAATTCAGGCCACTGCAGCTTTAAGGCCTCGCTGCAGGGCCGTACAACTCAGCACACAAGTGCTTCCCCCCTTTTCTGCCCACCAACAGAGCTTTCTGTTGGTGGGCAGGAATGTTTTTTTTTTTTTTTTAGTAAATTTATGTTTTGTTTTTTCTTCCAGCCCTTCCTCCCTCCCCTGCCAGCTAATCACAGCGATTGGCTGTGATAGGCTTCAGCCTATGACAGCCGATCGCTCTCTGTGCCTCCCCAGGGGACAGCCCTGTCACAATGCTGTCCCCAGTATAGCGCTGCCTTAGATCGCAGCTCTGTACATTATAAATAGATGGCGGTTTCGCCGTCTAACAGTCTCCTAGCGGTGATCGCTGCTGGGAGACGGATGACAGAGCGGAGCGCCATCATTCAAGCGGAGATGCGCGTGCATCAGCGCGCATGATCTCCTGCAAAACCCCGCCCCAGGACTTCATGCCAGTTGCCATCGAGCGGGCCTGGGGCCGGCGACGCTTCCACACCTATTGGCGTGGAGCGGTCATAAGCAAGTTAAAGGAAACATGAGGTGAAAATATACTGATGAGATAAACAATTCTATCTATACTCCTTCTGAAAATGACTTTTTTAGATATCCCCATTGTATTTGTTGAATCTACTTTTTCAGTTTTTACTGTTTCATGGTCTCTGCTCAATGACACATGCATTGAAATATGCCATAGCTAAAATCTATGAATTATTGACCCTTTTTATCTCTTTCCTGCTCTCAGAAGCCATTTTCTGCTAGATAAGTATTTTATGGCTGTTATTCTTTATCAATGATGGCTACGCTATGGTCTGTCCCGGTCCCGACCTGGGCAGAAATCGTCACTTGTATACCTGATGTTTAACTCTTTCAGGCAGAGAAAGAAAAAAGGAACACAGCCTAGTTATTTCTGAGCTTGGCACTGCAAATACACTTGTATCTCATCATGTCACCTGTCACCTGGTTCGTCCTTCTCCTGTCTTGCTGGAGATGGAAGGATTCGACACAGACGGATGGCCTACTTGCGTATAAAATACAAACATGACAGTCGCAGACGCTGGGTAGGAAGGCCGTATATCTTGCAAGTGTCCACAATGATTTTTATATCGGAGTGTTGTGAGCATTTAATGTCTGTGTAGAGCAAGTCTTACAGGACACGGCGCAGCTTGACAAATTATTATTTGCGGCAGATGGTAAAACGCGGCCCCAACCAGCGCGGCAGGATCCTCCTGGCTATTCCTATCTGGGGTGAGGGCACCTGCGGGGATAATTCCACTCGCTGTCCTATAAATGCCTCGTTACCGGCTCAGATCCTGAACGCCAGCCAAAAACACACGCCTCCAAAAGGATGTTGTGCTTCCTAAACTGTCATCGGATTCTTCCCACAAAAATAAAGTGCTGTGTATGGAGAAAACACACACACAAACATATATACACACACATGTATACACACACACACAAACATATATACACACACATGTATACACACACACACAAACATATATACACACACATGTATACACACACACACACACATATATACACACACATGTATACACACACACACACACATATACACACACACTGTATACACACGCGCACACACACACACTGTACACACACACACACTGTACACACACACACACACTGTACACACACACTGTATACACACACACACACACACACACACACACTGTACACACACACACACACACACACTGTATACACACGCGCACACACACACACTGTACACACACACACACACACTGTACACACACACACACACTGTACACACACACACACACACACACACACACACACACACACACTGTACACACACACACACACACACACACTGTACACACACACACTGTACACACACACACACACACACTGTACACACACACACTGTACACACACACACTGTACACACACACACTGTACACACACACACACACACTGTACACACACACTGTACACACACACACACTGTACACACACACACACACACACACTGTACACACACACACACACACACACACACACACACACACACACTGTACACACACACACACACACACACACACACACACACACACACACACACACACACACACACACACACACACACACACACACACAAGAGAAATATTAATTATTTTACTTTCAAAATTCAATTCCCATAAGCAAGCCTTGAGATTGGGCAGTCAGCATTCTCAGCATCAAGACATGTTCTGACCTATGGCTGCACCCCCTCATATGCGGGAGGGGGAGTGTCAGCCCATGCCACGCCTCTCTCCTAAACAGAACAGCAGAAGGCAAAGTGATTGGCAGTGTGTGCCACGCCTCCTCCCAGAAGGTGTCATGGGTGTGCTCAGAGCACTGGAGGGAAGGAGAAAGTGCTCTACACCAGCCTACAGTCACTTTACAACAAGGATCAATAATTAAATTAAGGTAGTGACCGATTTGTGGGAACTGCAATTTATCTTTCATCTTAAAGGGAACCTAAACTGAGAAGGATATGGATTTTTCCTTTTAAAATAATACCAGTCGGCTGACTCTCTTGCAGATCCTGTGTCTCTAATACTTTTAGCCACAGCCCCTTAACAAGCATGCAGATCAGGTGCTCTGACTGAAGTCAGACTGGAATAAGCTGCATGCTTGTTCAGGGTTTGTGATTCAGACACTACTGCAGTCAGAGATCAGCAGCACTGCCAGGCAACTGGTATTGTTTAAAAGGAAACACCCCTATCCCTCTCAGTTAAGGTTCACTTTAAAGGACAACTAAAGTGAGAAGGATATGAAGGCTGCCATATTTATTCCCTCTTAAACAATACCAGACGCCTGGCTGTCCTGCTGGTCTGTTTGGCTGCAGTAGTGTCCGAATTACACACCTGAAACAAGCATGCAGCTAATCTAATCAGACTTCAGTCAAACACCTGATTTGCATGCTTGACAGAGGCTTAGCGGGACAGCCAGGCAATGTGCATTGTTTAAATGGAAATAAATAGATAAAGCAGGGCAGCCAGGCAACTGGCTACAGAGCAGAGCGATATACCTTATGTTGTTTTTGGCGGACCCCAGACATATGCAGAGAAGTGGAAGGTTCACTCACCATCTACACCTACCACAGTCTCCTATCTATGATGCCCTGCAGTGGGCACATAATGAGAGGCACCATTAGATGGCGCCACTGCAGGACGCCATAGATACGAGACTGCGGTAGGTGTAGATGGGTGAGTGAACACTCCGCTTCTCTGCATATGCCTGGGGGCCACCGAAAACAGCATAAGGTATATCGCTCTGCTCTGGTGAGAGCTACTGGGGAGAGAGAGACTCAGGGCTGCACATGTTACTGCACTGCACCGCTGGAAAAAAATAATTCTGTACCATTTTGGCGCCCACCATATGGATCACTTATAGGGTGGGGAGTGGGGCGGGCACTTGGGGTGGACAGGATGCACGTATGTCACACACCACTGTGCATATGGTGGGTGATACAGGTGGTCATCCCATGCATGCCACCTGTGTACATCACCGTACCCCCACTGCATCACCTGAGGGAGACCACACACTTTCCATTGGAGTTCCCAGCTAACCTCAATGGTTGTGGCGGGCCGTGGCTGTGAATGGTGATGTGCTTGTGGCATTTTCTACCCCCGGCTTATACACGAGTCAGACATTTTCTTCCCCAGTTTTTTTAAGGTAAAAGTTGGGGGTTGGCTTTTCCTAAAGTATATATGGTACTACAAAATTGTTGTAGTGCCTTATCTTCGGGTCCTATTCCACATTATATAAATTCTGCTCAACTGATTTAAACACTTCCCCTCCCCCAGGACGAGTAACTACATCCCTGCATTTCCCTAGATCTTCTTACAGAACAACACAGTTCCCATTCATTGATCTAAGCCCCCGTGTGAATGACTGCCGCCCTCTAGGAGACAGCACCAAACCGATACTTACACGTCTACACATTGCTTCCTGTTAGTAGCATAGCAATACTACACATAAAGAAGTTATGCGTGAGGACATCTTGTGGCCAAATAGTAAAATTACATCTACAAACATTTTTTTAGACTAACAGATTTTTTTTTTCATTTAAAATTAACCCCTTACCTCCCACACTCCCCAATAGTTACCCCAAAAAATGTTTGTAAAAAACAATAAAAATATAAAATAAAATAAAAAAATAGTTACCTTAGAGACTGAACTTCTTTAATATGTATGTCAAGAGGGTATATTGCTGTTACTTTTCAAATTATGGGCTTGTAATAAGTGATGGACAAAAAACTAAAAATATGCACCTTTATTTCCATTTAGTGACCTTAGCCCGTTTAAAAATGGGCTAGGTCTGTCACAGCGCGCCTGCCGCGCGCATCTGCCTGTCGCACGAGCGCACGTCCGCACCATGCGCGTGCACCTGCACCGCGTGCACGTCCTCGCACAAACGCCCGCCCCTTCCTCCCCTTCAGTGTCTCTGCGTCCCTCTCCCTGCACATGCGCAGTTCTACAAAACACACACACAGGGACATGGGTTGCAGAGACACTTGGGCTTTATTATAGAGGATAAAATATTTGCGTCATACATTGCACTAGGGAAATATTTTAAACATTACAATAACTGGGACAAATGAGCTAGTAAAATGTGTGGGTTTTAATTACGGTAGCATGTATTATTTTAAAACTATGATGGCCTGAAATTTGAGAAATAATAATTTTTTTTAAATTTTTTCTTATTTTTCAATGAAAGTCTACGGAGACGTTCACACTTGTTTAAGGGCAATGAGCCAGGAATAGGTGCAGCCAGTATAGACAGCCAGGAATAGGTGCAGCCAGTATAGACAGCCAGGAATAGGTGCAGCCAGTATAGACAGCCAGGAATAGGTGCAGCCAGTATAGACAGCCAGGAATAGGTGCAGCCAGTATAGAAAGCCAGGAATAGGTGCAGCCAGTATAGACAGCCAGGAATGGGTGCAGCCAGTATAAACAGCCAGGAATGGGTGCAGCCAGTATAGACAGCCAGGAATAGGTGCAGCCAGTATAGACAGCCAGAAATAGGTGCAGCCAGTATAGACAGCCAGGAATAGGTGCAGCCAGTATAGACAGCCAGGAATAGGTGCAGCCAGTATAGACAGCCAGGAATAGGTGCAGCCAGTATAGACCGCCAGGAATAGGTGCAGCCAGTATAGACAGCCAGGAATAGTTGCAGCCAGTATATATAGCCAGGAATAGGTGCAGCCAGTATATACAGACAGGAATAGGTGCAGCCAGTATATATAGCCAGGAATAGGTGCAGCCAGTATAGACAGCCAGGAATAGGTGCAGCCAGTATAGACAGCCAGGAATAGGTGCAGCCAGTATAGACAGCCAGGAATAGATGCAGCCAGTATAGACAGCCAGGAATAGGTGCAGCCAGTATAGACAGCCAGGAATAGGTGCAGCCAGTATAGACAGCCAGGAATAGGTGCAGCCAGTATAGACAGCCAGGAATAGGTGCAGCCAGTATAGACAGCCAGGAATAGTTGCAGCCAGTATATATAGCCAGGAATAGGTGCATCCAGTATATACAGACAGGAATAGGTGCAGCCAGTATATATAGCCAGGAATAGGTGCAGCCAGTATAGACAGCCAGGAATAGGTGCAGCCAGTATAGACAGCCAGGAATAGGTGCAGCCAGTATAGACAGCCAGGAATAGGTGCAGCCAGTATAGACAGCCAGGAATAGGTGCAGCCAGTATAGACAGCCAGGAATAGGTGCAGCCAGTATAGACAGCCAGGAATAGGTGCAGCCAGTATAGACAGCCAGGAATAGGTGCCCGCAGTGTAGACAGCCAGGAATAGGTGCCCGCAGTGTAGACAGCCAGGAATAGGTGCAGCCAGTATAGACAGCCAGGAATAGGTGCAGCCAGTATAGACAGCCAGGAATAGGTGCAGCCAGTATAGATAGCCAGGAATAGGTGCAGCCAGTATAGACAGCCAGGAATAGGTGCAGCCAGTATAGACAGCCAGGAATAGGTGCAGTCAGTATAGACAGCCAGGTGGAGGGGGGACGCAGCGGTGGGTTCACAAACAGCGGCGGGGCTAAACAAATACTCACTTTGCTGGGGGTCCATCGCACGCGTACTACTTACTTCTTCCTGTTCTTGCGTTCCATCTCCCTATAACAGCTCCCTGTAACTGCTGAATGTGACAGAGATCCCCCCCTCTCACATGGCCACTGTCCCATCCCATCTAGCTGCCACCACTTCTCTGTACACATTGCTGTGACGTAATGGACATTTTACATCTCAGATCCTCAAGTCATGGGCCCATCACATGCATACAGTCAGTAAGGACACACAAGGAGTATGAATAAAGCTTTGTGTAACAGCTTCATGTTAAGGATCGTACTCGTCTCATAACTCCAGGTGCACAATCAATAATCTAATATCCATTTCCATTATTGATCGGGGCAGAAATATTTATAAGTACAGCTGTGGCGTCTGTATGTGACTGGGAAGTGACTGGGGACACTGGAAGGCACAGCGATAAGGACCGGGCAATCCGAGTCTCTCTGCGACTCTTCACAGATAGCGTCTTGGAGAGCTCGGGAGGATTAAGGCGTGTGCGGAGGGATTAAGGGAAATTATACAGCACTTGTCATCTTTAACTCGTTCGGCATGCTGGCGATACGCGGAGAGCGGCGCTGAACGTGGCGGGGAGGGTAAACCCTCCACTTCTCCAGCTCCCATCTGCTGTCAGCCAATCTTAAATACAATCTGCGTCTCGTGCAGCTGTGTGAGGCAGGAGATAAGGGCAGCAGAGAGGGGGGGGGGAGAGGAAGTATGTTACAGCTCCGCGTCTTACTATCGCGACTCCAGCAGCGCCGCTCTCCTCTTCTTACCCATAATCCTATTTCCTTCCACTTTGGCCTGAAGATTCCAGAGTCAGTGTTTCTTCTTGGCTTAACGCAGCACTAGAATAAAAGCTGGTGGTTTAAAGGGAGTGGTGCGGGGGGAATCTTAATGCCTGAAGCAAGTATTTTTAGCCATACATGCGGATGTAGTAACTTAAAGGGAATATATAGCGTTTCTTCCCTCCATTGTACTTCTTTAAAGGACACCCGAGGTGAAAATAAACTAATGAAATAAACAATTGTATCTATCTTCCATCTCCTAAAAATGACTTTTTAAGAAATTCCAGTTTTATTTTATGTTTAAATCTACTATTAATAAGTTTTAACTGTTTTATTGCTTTTGCTTAATGACACATTCATTGAAGTATGCCAGAGCTAAAATGTATGAACTGTTGACCCTTTTTATCTCTTTCCTACTCTCAGAAGTCATTTTTTGCCAGGAAATTGTTTTATAGTTGGAATTTCTTATCAGTGAGGGTCACACTATTGTCACCTTCTGTCAGGACTGAGTCAGCCACTTACATACCTGATATTTAACTCTTTCAGGCAAAGAAAGAAAAAAAGGAACATAGCATAGTTATTTGTGTGCTAGGTACTGTACATACACATGTCTATCTCATCGTGTTACATGTCAACTCGGGTATCCTTTAAAGAGAAACTCCGACCAATAATTGAACATTATCCCAATCAGTAGCTGATACCCCCTTTTACATGAGAAATGTATTTCTTTTCACAAACAGACCATCAGGGGGCGCTGTATGACTGATATTGTGGTGAAACCCCTCCCACAAGAAATTCTGAGGACCGTGGTACTTCTGGCAGTTTCCTGTCTGTGAACCTTGTTGCATTGTGGGAAATAGCTGTTTACAGTTGTTCCAGCTGTTTCCAAGGGCCAAAAAAGCAAGCAGCAGCTACATCACCTGCCAGCTGTAAAAATGTCACCATGTAATAAATGTCAGAATGTAAATCAGGGATTTAAAAGTTTTTACAATGGGCAAACACTGACTACATCATTTATACATCATTATTGTAAAAATGAAGCACTTTTTTTATTACATTATTTTCACTGGAGTTCCTCTTTAAAGCAGATTAAAGAAAACCTGAACTGAAAATTAAAAGTCAAAATAAGCATACACACGTCATACTTACCTCCTGTGTAGTCTACTCCTCAATCTCTTTCTCCACTCCCGCGTCCTGTATGTCAGCTATGCAGGAATGCCTTCTGTTTCCCCTCCAGTTTTAAAGGACAACTGGAGGCTGCCATATTTATTTCCTTTTAAACAATACCAGTTGCCCGGCAGCCCTGCTGATCTATTTGGCTGCAGTAGCGTCTGAATCACATCAGAAACAAGCATGAAGCTAATCTTGTCAGATCTGACAATAATGTCAGAAACACCTGATCTGCTGCATGCTTGTTCAGGGGCTATGGCTAAAAGTATTAGAGGGAGAGGTTTAGCAGGACTGACAGGCAACTGGTATTGCTTAAAAGGACATAAATATGGCAGCCTCCATATCCCTCTTGTTACAGATGTCCTTTAAACAGACATATCTAAAGGTGCCCATCAATAGAACTCTTGGAGAAGCATGTAACCAGTTTGGTCAGCTGATAGATTTGTAAGTCTCTGATTTGCTGTGATGACTTTCTGGTTTAGCACATGATCAGGACCAGCAAATCAGAGCCTTAAAAATCTATCAGCTGATCAAACTGATCACATGCTGCTCCATGAGTTCTCCTAGGCAGGGCCATCCCTACCCATCAATCACCTTGGCAATTCTGATGAATCCTGGATTGTAGGGTCTGAAAGTGTGGCTGGATAGTGTAATGGTTAAGGGCTCTGCCTCTGACACGGGAGACCAGGGTTCAAATTCTGCTCTGCCTGTTCAGTAAGCCAGCACCAATTCAGTAGGAGATCTTGGGCAAGTCTCCCTTACACTGCTACTGCCAATAGAGCGCGCCCTAGTGGCTGCAGCTCTGGCGCTTTGAGTCCGCCAGGAGAAAAGCGCGATATAAATGTTATTTGTCTTGTCAGCGGTGCAATTTTTCCTAGCTTTTAGACCCTAAATTCAGACCTAATCAGAACACCAGAGACCTCCCCAATCAGTTCAAGCACCCTTCGCATTTTACTCACTTCCCTGGGATCCAGCGCTGCAATTCTTCCTCCTGTCCTCCGGGTGGCGCTGTTCCCCTGTGGTGATATCGCCCGCTGTCATCACGTGACAGACTCCGATCTGAGGGATTGAGATCCCCGGAGAACTTGGAGGAGACCTGGGGACGTAAGTTTAAAGTGCTGCTCCGCTGAATGTGCACTGTAACCTGCACAGGGGTTGTCCTGACCCAGGCTCGGGATTACCGCTTGCAGCATGTTTCTTTCAGCCCCAGCCTGGGTTGGGAATGCTGTTCAGTACTGGGGGGCTAAACGGTACAAAATGTTCCTCGGATGAGATCATTCTATCAGATTTATGGGATGGTAAGATATTGGAAGATAATTATCGATTGTTCCTATAAATGGGTCGATTAGGTTGCTTTCTCTCTTCAGATACAATTGTAAGATCCAACGTGCTGATTGACAAAATTCTGAATTCCAATCGACCATAGATTCATTTCACCTCCATTTTTCACCTCATTGGCTCACACTGATGACAGGGTCAGGAACCAATGAAATCAGCTCCCACAGTGGGTAAGTGGGTGGGCTGAGGCGACAGGTGAGCAGCGTGATCGGCGATTCTGTGTGGCATTGGCAAGCCCTGGTTTTTGGTACCAGCGATCTCTGGTCCGTAAAGGGACCGCTGGTACTGAACTAGTTAAAATGGAGGACGGAGAATTCCTTCGATCACAGTGGACAAACAGGACGCGGGAGAGGAGAAAAAGATTGACGAGTAGACTCCACAGGAGGGAAGTGTGACCTGTTTATTTTGACTTATTTTTTTCAGTTCAAGTTTGCTTTAAACAGAAACCATAACCAAGAATTTAACTCCATCCCAATCAGTAGCTGATACCCCCTTTCCCATGAGAAATCTTCCTTTTCACAAACTGATCATCAGGGGGCTCTGTATGGCCCCCTGTATGGCCCCCCCACAGTGTGATGTCAGGACCAAGGTACGGACATCACACTGTGGGAGCCTTGTTGCATTGTGGGAAATAACAGCTGTTTCCAACTGACAAAAAGAGCAACATCTCCTTCCAGTGACATCACCTGCCAGCAGTAAAAATGTCACAATGTGATAAATTTCAGAATGTAAATAAGGGAGAGGAAAGATTTTACATTGATTAAATTCTTTATAAATAATTATTGTAAATAATGCTTTGCGCGTCACTCCTGGGGGCGGAGCTAGCAAATCCATGCATTATACTGAATGGGATCGGATTATACTGAATTGAAATGCAGACAACCATACGCAGTGATTCAGTGGTGAATTGCAGCGCATGTATAGAAACAGTGCAGTCTATGCACTTTCTGATGTCGCTATGACTGCGTTTCCATAAGCGCAGCTGAAAGCGCGTTGTACGGAAAGGAGCCCTTAAGAACACTTTGGACAAGGGTTTGCTTCAGGTGTAATCAAATTAACATTTAAAGTGAACCTTAAGCCAGAAAAAAATGAGTTTTACTCACCTGGGGCTTCTACCAGCCCCCTGCAGCAGTCCTGTCCCCTCGCAGCCACTAACTAATCCTCTGGTCCCCCGCTGCCAGCTAGCTTCGTTTTTGCCGACAGGCCCGTCAGGACTGGCCACGCGTAGCTTTTTCCGCATTCCCGACTGTAATTAGCACTATTGCAGGCCGCAATGCGTACAAGAATACGTGTTGCCGCATTACCTACGCGTAGATATGCGGCAACGCGTATTTTTGTACGCGTTGCGGTCCGCAGTAGCGCTAATTACAGTCGGGAATGCGGAAAAAGCTACGCGTGGCCAGTCCTGACGGGCCTGTCGGCAAAAACGAAACTAGCTGGCAGCGGGGCACCAGAGGATTAGTGAGTGGCTGCGAGGGCACAGGACTGCTGCAGGGGGCTGGTAGAAGCCCCAGGTGAGTAAAACTCTTTTTTTTCTGGCTTAAGGTTCACTTTAAACAAAAGGATTTTGCAAGTTCCACTTCTATCCATAAGTGCACAAAACTACGGTAAGCACTGTGCATACTTTATTATACTTTGTACAGCTCTACACAGTATGCCAGCGCTTTGCAGGCACAGGCAACTACTACTAATAATGGCGTCAAACAGTGGCAGCCCCGCATGGAAAAACAGTTGCTTCGCAACGATTTTTGGAAAGGAAAGTCTTGTCCTTCCGCCGCTATGAATGTGTCCTCCCGCCCGTGACTGGAGACGTTGGGATAAATCAATGCTTTATACAGCGCTGAGTAACACGCAGAGGGGCTGGAGATGTACTGTGTGGGTGCTGCCTTTGTCAAGGTGTCCATTGTCAGCTGTCAATAGGAAACACACAATCGCGGTGTAGCGTGTGAATAGGAGGGTTGGGGAGGAATCGATCGTCGCTATGAAGGAGGCGGACGGCCACCACACGGAGGGGCAGCGGGAAAGCCTATTGACAATGCTCAGGGCCCAGAGCTTCGATCCACAACCAACGATTACTTTACATTTATGCCGTGAGACGATGGCAGTCGCGGATCAGACTCCATGCAAAGTCACCTGGGTCAAACGATTTGTAAAGCTTCATTCAGGCACTTGAAAGCAATTTGTGGCAGGGAGAAAGCCAAGCGGTGATCAGTTTAACTTTAACCCCTCAAAGGGAACCTGAACTGAGTAAAATTATTTACAATACACACATGATGTAGCTGCAAATGAACATTACATACTAACCTCACCGTCTGTTCCACTCAGAAGCTCACCATTTTCTCCTAACAGTGATCCCTTCCAGTTCTGACAACATTTTGTCAGAACTGAAATATACCAGTTGCTGTCAGTTATATATCAGCAGCTGTCAGTTACAACTGAAACTGCAAGCTAATGTCCATGCTTCCCTATGGCTCAAGTGGGCAATATTACAGTTTAACAGTGTGCTGACCAGGAAGTTGTTATGGGGTAATAGCCATTTTCAAAAAGGAGGACAGATAATTCCATTGATGACAGTGGACAAACAGGACGCAGGAGAGGAGAAAGAGATTGATGAGTAGACTGCATGGGGAGGTAAGTATTACGTGTGTATGTTTATATTTACTTTTACTTTTCATTTCAGGTTTACTTTAAAGCACGACCAACTGTCCAACATGACGAACCGCACAACTTTTTGTTTGCTTAACCAGAACATACGCATGACCAACAACCAACTAATTTAAATACTTGCCACGTTCACATTAAGCAAGCGTGGATGGCAACACGTACGAACGCACGCCATCTGCGTTTGCATGCGTTGCGTGGCTGATCCCATTCACTGTACTGAATGGGTCAGCCATGCGTTTTGTTAAAAAATGTGTGCAGCATGCGTTCGCGGACCGCACTGGTCCGGAACGCATGCAGTGTGAACATCAGGCAGTGCAGTCTATGCGCGTTTCTGCCTCCAAAACACGGACAGCAACGTGTGCAATGTGAATGGGCCTAAGGCTCCTACCTCAGCCTCACGAGGGTGAAAATACTGGCTATAAATTCAGCCGCTCCAGTTGTCCCCCGCATCTGAATGGCTGCGCAACTTGTCTGGCAACGTTCTGCCCTCTGTGGCTTGTAAGTCTTCTCAGTCTACACAGTACTTTTGACCAGCCACTTTCTCTATATTAACATTAACTCCACCTGCACATATTAATTTCATCATGTAAAAAAAAAATCACTGAATTCACAATAGTGCCCCTTTAATTTACAAATCTGCACACAAAACACCGTAGACAACGCCACTTGAGATACATTTTTTTTACAACAAATATAAAACACCTGGTAGAGCAGTTGATTGGTGCTGGTCACCTTCCTGGAGTCTGTACTTTCTGTTTTCTCCCTCCTCCCCTCTCGCTCCTTCAGGCAGGAAACACACTTGTCTTTCAGTTTTCTGCGCGCATTTTTCTGCATACTTTTTCTGCACACCAAGTGTGTTTCCATGCAAGAAAACGTGCGCGTTTTTTCACAGCAGCTAATGTAATTGATACAGAAAACTGACAAAATGTGCAGAATCAGGATGCAGAAAGTCAGTTTTTTTTCTGCATGCGAGAAACACATTTAAGTGTGCCCTAGCCCATTGATTAACACGAGTTCTCAGTTTTTCTGTGCAGAAAACGCGTACGAAAACAGTCAGGCCCCGTTCACATTGCACGCGTTCCCGTCCGCATTTCAGGAACGCGCGCGGGAGGCCGACATCAGACAGTGCATAGACTACACTGTCTGATGTTCACACTGCATGCGTTCCGGATCTGTGCGGTCCGGGAACGCATGCTGCACGCGTTTCCAAACAAAACGCGCGGCTGTCCCATTCACTTTCAGTGAATGGGATCAGCCACGCAACACACAGAGGCGCACATGACGTGGGTTCCTGTGCGTTGTGTTCTGAATGGAACGTGCCTGCGTTCTGTGATGTGAACGGGGCCTCAAGTGTGTTCCCTGCCTCAGAATCCAGATCTCTGCAGTGACAGGGGGAGGAACAACTGCACTGCATTGGCTATCAGCCAATCAGAGACATGCCTGGAGTGTGGAGGGCAGTTATCCCTACTTCCTGTTCTCATATCACTGCAGGGGCGGGAATCTGCCTGAAGGAGGGGGAGGAGCAAGTTTTCACTATGAATCCACAGCAAAAAGACCAGCACCAAAGAACGACTGCATCAGGTACTTCTTGTAAAACTTTTTATAGGCAGGGAAAATATTAACTTATGCTAATAAATGTTTCCGGAGGAATAAAAAGGCAAGTTCATGACCTGGGGCATTGGAAAATAGTAAACAAATAATAATCATAACACAGATGGTAAATATATATAGTTTCCTTTACAATCAGGATAAAGGGGGAGCACAGAGACATTCAATGAGCAGAGAAAAAAGAGCAGGCTTCTTTACCTGAGGCGTTCTTCATATAGCCGTTGGCATCCACCGTCATGTACATAATATAGGGGCCGGGCTGGTTAACACCGAAAGGCTGCAATAAAGGACAGACATTAATAAAAGGTGCACATGGCCCCATTGCCACACAGTTATAGGAGAATTAAAGGGGACCTGAACTCAGAACTTCCTCTCTGCTCTAAATTATAAGCAACAGCATAATAACCTTTAAAGAAAAAACATTACTATGTTACAGCTGATACAAATCCTGCAATAAATCGGCAGTGTCTACTTCTTGCTTTCATGGAAGCAGACAAAGGGTTAACATCCTGTGTTTAGATATTAGCTGCGTCTGCCGAATGTCTGTGCTGACACAGCTGAGAGATCACATTGCACTTGCGATTACTTGAGAATGATGGGGGATTAGGCAGGCTCTTCTATCTAAAAACATACAGAGTGCATTTCTCTCTGTTATCCCTGTGTCCTGTGCAAGAGTTCTGGTCCAGGCATTGCATTCAATATATTTTGTAATTTACACTATTTAAAAAAATAATGGTTCAAAATGTCTTCCAGCCAGAACCCGGCTACTCTACTGCCTGAAGCTCTCAGTTAAACAGGCCGTCACCCATTCCCCCGTGCCCACAACTGACAATCAGGCGTCTGAAGGCGTATTTCCTGGACAGGGAGAGGGATAACTGAGTCATTTGTGGAAAAGCTTCAACAACGTATCATTTTCTATAAGACAAAAAAAAATAATGAAAATAAGCATACATTATATATGACTTCATGCAGTTATCTGTTGTGAAAGAACAACTCAGAGATAAAATATGCACAAAGGGGGAGAAAAAACCAAAAGCTACAAATCAGGCTACAATTTGAAACCCCCCCCCCCCCCAATCATTTATTTCCAGTGTATTGCATGGACAGTTGTAGAGCACAGCAGATATGTTGGCTTAATACAGCTTATTCATATACTCATAATGTAGGGCAGGCTTTTCTGTTCTGTGGCGGAGATAAGATACCAGGAGGTCTCCCGCTGCAGGGATTTCAAAGCACACCTGAAGTGAGAGGGATGTAGAGGACATATTTACTGTATTTTTTGGACTGTAAGACTCACTTTTTCTCCCCCAAAAGTGGGAGGAAAAAGTCACTGCATCTTATAGTCCAAATGCAGGGAGTTCCTGACTTGGTGTGTACATAGCAAGGAAATGAGCAGCGCTACTTAAAAACAGACTAGTGCCTACCTACAAAAGTGTGCAAGCCCAACTTGTGGGGTCGAATACACACCGAGCATACACATGACCTGTCTACCACTGGAGGAGGATGTTGGTTTCCTGTAACAGCTTGCATGCAACCTATTAAGTACTCGTCCCTCCCACTACGAAGAAGTCAATCCTCCATGGGAGGGGCCTAACACTAACTAAATCCTAACCTATGTATATGCATAGCCTGGGTGCGCTACCAAATAAAATTGAAAAATCGAAAATTGCGCAAAAGGTGGATCAGCGCAACACCAGGCCGCCTCCGAATGGCCTCCATCAGAGATGCGCTGAGCCCCCCCAGGAACTACAAACGCACCTTGAACCCAAACAGAAGCTCTGCATATACTTGTTGCGCTCCCATGGAGGATTGACTTCTTCACAGTGGGAGGGACGAGTACTTAATAGGTTGCATGCAAGCTGTTACAGGAAACTAACATCCTCCTCCAGTGGTAGACAGGTCATGTGTATGCTCGGTGTGTATTCGACCCCACAAGTGGGGCTTGTACACTTTTGCAGGTAGGCACTAGTCTGTTTTTAAGTAGCGCTGCTCATTTCCTTGCTATGTACTAATTTAATTCGTTTTTTGTCAGCTGCTCCCACTTAACAGCCATGCTTTTGGTGTATATGCAGAGCTTCTGTTTGGGTTCAAGGTGCGTTTGCAGTTTCTGGGGGGGCTCAGCGCATCTCTGATGGAGGCCATTCGGAGGTGGCCTGGTGTTGCGCTGATCCACCTTTTGCGCAGTTCCTGACTTGTGAATGTCTGCCAATACCAACCTCCAACCGGCAGCAATGTCAGGGACTCCCTGTACTGTACCTATGCAGAGGAGGACACAGGGGGACACAAAGGGGTATAGATGAGGACACAAGGGGGACAGAGGGAGACACAAGAGGTACAAGAGGGCATAATCCACAAGATGCCCTTTCACCATGGATGCACCAGGTTTAGTATATATTTTTTTCCCCTGGTTTTGTCCTCTAAATAGGTGCATCTTACAGTCCAAAAAATACGGTGTTTATTTTTAAACAGTGCACTTTGCCTGGCTGCTTTGCTGATCTTCTGCTTCTAATCCATTTAAAGGTAATATCCGACGAGTTTAAAAAAAAATACACTGGAGATGACGTCACTGCCACCGCAAGCGGCTCTCGCGCAGGCGCAGTAGATGTTGACCTGCCGAAGTCGGCATCTTTGACCGGAGGTAACCCTGAGCCATTGCTGGAAGTGCGGCAAGGGCACAGGATGGCTGACAGGGGCAGGAGGAAGCCCCGGGTATGTAATTTTATTTAACTCCTAGGACATTCCCTTTAAGGTGCGCATACCAGGGCTGTGGAGTCGGTCCAAAAATCCACCGACTCCGACTCCTCAGTTTAGGATTCTACCGACTCCGACTCCTCTAATTTGCATATTACAATTTTGTTGATTAAAAGTATGTAACATGAAATTCGTCTCTTAACTGCCAACGCTTAGGAATTTTACAAGACAACTGAAGTGAGAAGGATATGTAGACTACTATATTTATTCCCTTTAGACTAAAACTAGTCCTTGGTAAGAGTACTTGTAAAAGGTACAAACCGGAACAAAGAACATCTATCAGGCCCTAGGCAATGTAAGTGTGGGTACATGTAAGAATGATGTGCAGGTACTCTGCAGGGGAATGAGGAGATTGTAAACAGACAACACCTCTGTGTTCAATGTGCACAGCATTCTCAGTGGATTCCCTGCAGCTCTGTGGGGAGTGCATATGTAGAGTATAGTACTACTGTGTAACAAAGTAAACCTGAGATAGATGAAATTAAAGTTTTATACATACCTGGGGCTTGCTCCTGCCGCCTTCAGGATAATCAGTCCCTCGTTGTCCTCCTCCACCACCTGGATCTTCTGCTATGAGTCCAGGTACTTGAGCCAGTCGGGCGTAGTGCGCATGCACACACTCCGCCGCCAGGAGCATACTACACCTGTGCAGCACTATTGCGCAGGTGCAGAATGTTCCTGGCTGTGGAAGCGGCACATGGCCGGACAGCGCTGACTGGCTGAATTACCAGGACTCATAGCAGAAGATCCGGGTGGGGGAGGACAGCGAGGGACTGATTAGCCTGAAGGGGGCTGGAGGAAGCCCCAGGTATGTATAAAACTTTACTTTTCATCCGTCTCAGTTACCCTTTAATTTGTAGTCACCAAACCAAATTTTAACAACATATCAAATTATTTGATTTCATCAGCAAAGGGAGTGCATACATTTGCATAAATCAGCATCAATGCAGAATTATTTCCATCTCGTTGACCATCTCTATTAGTGACACAGCTACACATCAGGCTTTATACTTACAGCATAGATGTTATTTAGTATATATAAGAGATTCCTCTGTACACATCATATATACAGTCACAATCAGATATGTATATCTGACCTTAAAAATACGGGGACTGCTTTATTGAAGCAGCACAAGTATCTAATTTTGATTGGTTTATTTCATTTTTGTGGACTAAGCACAGCTATTACTGTATATATAGTGTATATATACATTATTTTTAATGACTATTATCTGAGAAATAGAACATTTTATCATATTTTCTATTTTAATTACAGTTACAAATTCATTAGGAGTCGGAGTCGGTGCATTTTTTTCCCGACTCCGACTCCAGGCACCCAAAATTGCCCGACTCCACGACTCCGACTCCACAGCCCTGGCGCATACATTAGACTATGTATGGGCAGATTGACCAAGAGACAGATCTCTGTCTGAACAAATCTGATCGGAGAGAGTTGCCTGCCCATACACTGCAGGCCGATTCCTGATCGTTTTCAGCCTTGTGACACCGAGTCTGCCACCCCCTCTCCCAGTGACAACCGTGCCCAATGCATGAATAATTTACCTGTCGGTGCCCACTGCCAACTCTGGGCTCCGTCCTCATACATGCGCCCCACGCGGTTGCCGGCATAAGGTGGACATGTGTGACGTCACATGCGCCCACAGATACGCCGTCAACCACGTGGGGCGCATGTATGTAGAAAGAGGAAAGAAATATTCATGCATGGGGTTCCAGGCGGCACATTTTACACTAAGAGGAACAGCGCCGGGGGACATCACATGCCGTTACCGTGCGCACCTGAAAAAGCATGTCAGCTTGACGTCTTGCAGCATGTATGTGACCTATTGGCCCAAAATTGGTCTTCTTCATACGATTATAATAATCAATTTGAATGGTCGATCGGCTGCCACCTTTAGTCATAGACTCTAAACAAGCAGCATGCAGATCACATGTGTGACCGAAGTTTGACTGGATGCTTGTTTCAAGTGGGTCATTCAGACTCTACTGATGCATGAAAGATCAGCAGGACAGCCAGGCAACTGGTATGGTTTAAAAGGAAACAAATATGGAAGCCGTCATATGCCTCTCACTTAAAGGGAACCTTAACTGAGAGGGATATGGATGTTTCCCTTTTAAACAACACCAGTTGCCTGGCAGCCCCGCTGATCGCTTTTGCTGCAGTAGTGGCTGAATCGCACACCTGAAACAAGCATGCAGCTAATCCAGTCTGACTTCAGTCAGAGCACCTGATCTGCATGCTTGTTCAGGGGCTGTGGCTAAAAGTATTAGAGACACAGGATCAGCAGGAGAGTCAGGCAACTGGTATTATGTTAAAAGGAAAAATTCATATCCTCAGTTTAGGTTCCCTTTAAGGCGTCCTTTAAAGTGTACCAGAGTCCCGTTACTTCAGCCAGTCGCAGCCAGTCTGCGCAAGTGAAGTGCACTCTCTACGTATCTCTTCAGTGGCCACTCGATACGTAAAGAGCGCACGTCCTCTTGCGCAGACTAGCTGAGGTAACGGGACCCGGTACCGGAGCTGCAGGCAGTGGAGGACGGCGGCGTGGGAGTGATCCATGCCCATGGGGCTGGAGGAAGCCCCAGGTATGTATAATAAGGTAAGTATCGTTGCTCTCTGGTTTCCTTTAAGGATTCAACAGAATGGTTAAAGCGGATCCGAGATGAAAAACGAACTATAACAAGTAACTTGTCTATATATCTTATCTAAAGTTTAGATAGTTTACACAGCAAATCTAGCTGCAAACAGCTTCAACAGAATATGATTATTTCGTCCTGTGATGAGAGCAACCATGTTCTGTTTGTCACATTACACACAGGCGAGCTGATCTGTATCTCCATCCCTCAGCCTGTGAAAGCTTCACTCTTCTCTCCGCCTCCCTCCTCCCCTCTGCCTCTGAAATCTCTGGCGAGTAACACCTCCCCCTCCTCCTGCCTAGACTAAGCTCCCATAAGCCCTTGCTACTGTCTAAAAATGCCAAGGCACTCTAAAAAGCTGTGGGTGAAGCTTGTTTAGTTTATAGGAAATTAGAGTATTAAAACAAAAAAGTATTGGGCTTGAGGAATGCCCTATAAACTATATGAAAGGAACACAATTATGCAATGAGTAAAAGTTTATCTCGGATCCACTTTAACGAACAATGTTGCCTGTGATGTTGGGGGGAGGCAGGTGAGAAGAATCTAGTGTGTTTATAGCTTGAAGGTTTCTGCAGCAGAGACGATAACTTTTGCATGAATGCCTCCTGGAGATGACTACGTATCCCGCTCTCAATCCTCCGACGAACAAACTGGATAATACAAGTGGCGGTTCTCCTACAGCGTGCTCTGCTGAACTTAATGAATTAGACATAATGTCCGCCGAGAAGGGCAAGCGGTTCTTCTCTCTTCTAAAACCAGCTAGTGAGAGTGTCTTTGTGAGATGTGAATGGACACACCAGGTCAGGATACCGAGGAAGAGAGCAGAATTGGGATGATTCATCTTCCAATGGTGCGGAAAATAGACCTTTCAACATCAAGCAATGCAAATATCCACAGAGAGAGAGAGAGAGATGATGAGGAGGAAGACAGCGGCCTGGCTTTGACGGACGAGGACAAACACAGCCAGAGATGACTTGATCAAGCTGCCCGCCTGCGCAGCAGCTATTTAAATACACCCCCTCTTTGTTTTGGCAGCCTAATGCTCGGTACAACCAGTTATTTGTCATTAAACGAGTAGAACGCAAACAACTTGACCTTTGCAGCTTGAAGGACAAACATCTCGCCGATCGGTTCAGAAAAAGAGAATGACAGTTGAGCACAACAGTCATTCCTTGCACGTTGGAGGGAAGAGGAAACGTGTTCTGATACAGAGAAGCCGACTCGCGCGCACTAACAGATCACGGGCTACAAGTGTGACTACAGAGTGAGCTTTCATCCAAGGACAAGGAGGGGCAAGTATGATTGTGACAATGCAGAATGATACAACCCATAGTGAAATAAAAATACAGCACTCAGGCATAGCTCCCAACTGTCCTTCTTTTGGAGAGACAGTCCCTCTTTGGGAGCCCTGTCCCTCTTTCTTCCTCATTTGTCCCTCTTTCAGGACTTTGTCTCTCTTTCTATGTAAATATATATATTTCTTTACTAAAAAATATGTTTGATTGACTCAACTTTATTTTCATCCTTCAAATTGATATATTTCTAATTTTCAAATGTTAATATGACGGAAAATGAACCAGGACAGAAAGGACCAGCGTGGTTTGAATGATAAAACAACATATTTTTCTTGTGAAATCTTTATGGTATGTGTGACTAGGGGTGTGATCAGGGGTGTGGCATGGGAGTGGCTTAAGTGTCCCTCTTTCTTGTCTCAAAAAGTTGGGAGGTATGCTCAGGTGAAACCTACGGTGATGGAGAGCAAAGCTGATCAGAAATGATTCAGGAAACCTGGCCTAGATGTTTTAAGACTGGCTGCTAGAAGAGGGCGAGGCAAACTTCGGGCCGCTAGTGTTATGAATTCGACCCGGCAATATAGGGTCGGATTCCTCTCCTCCTTCCCTGCAAAGTCGTGTGCATTGCTTAAAGAGACTCCGTAACAAAAATTGCATCCTGTTTTTTATCATCCTACAAGTTCCAAAAGCTATTCTAATGTGTTCTAGCTTACTGCAGCACTTTCTACTATCACAGTCTCTGTAATAAATCAATGTATCTTTCCCCTGTCAGACTTGTCAGCCTGTGTCTGGAAGGCTGCCAAGTTCTTCAGTGTTGTGGTTCTGCTATGAACTCCCCCCTTCCAGACCCCTCTATGCCCACTGCCTGTGTATTATTTAGATTAGGGCAGCTTCTCTCTTCTCTCTTTATCTTTTACAAGCTGGATAAATCGTCCTCTGAGCTGGCTGGGCTTTCACATACTGAAGAATTACAGACAAGGGCAAAGCTGTTTGCAGGAAGAAACGAGGAGCCTGAAACTTCAGTGCATGAGAACTGCAGGGGGAAAGAAACACACAAATGATCTCTTGAGATTCAAAAGGAAGGGTGTATACAGCCTGCTTGTGTATGGATGTATTTTCTATGTGTGGACATACTGTACATCAACCTACTTCCTGTTTTGGTGGCCATTTTGTTTGTTTATAAACAAACTTTTTAAAACTGTTTTTAACCACTTTTAATGCGGCGAGGAGTGGCGAAATTGTGTCAGAGGGTAATAGGAGATGTCCCCTAACGCACTGGTATGTTTACTTTTGTGCGATTTTAACAATACAGATTCTCTTTAATAATAGGTATAAAGAGGAACTGTAACCCAGGGTTAAACTTCATCCCAATCAGTAGCTGATACCCCCTTTCCCATTATAAATCTTTTCCTTTTCACAAACGGATCATCGGGGGGCTCTGTATGGCTGGTATGGTGAAGCCCCTCCCACAGTGTGATGTCAGGACCTTGGTGGTGACAGTTTCCTGTCTGTGAGCCTCGTTGCATTGTGGGAAATATCAGCTTTCTCTGCCAAACAACCAGTATCTCCCTCTGTGCATACATATACATGTTAAAAAAAAAACCTTTTAACCTTTTGCGTTGTTAGGGGGTGTGGTTATAGATAATAGCAGTTAATGCTGATTTTTTTTATCATATCGGACAGTAGTAAAGACGATTACATGCAGGCTCCTTGTGGATCAAATAATATGAACAAATTACATGGCGAATATTAATTGTTTCTCGATCTCCATGGCTACGGCAGCCTCATGTGACCCGCTGTCAGTACTTGCCAGCTTGTCACATGACACCACCGTGGCCATGGTGATTGTGAAGTTTGCCCACCTCTGTGCTAGGAGGAGCAAGAAGTTTGCAACCCTCACCTGGGCTATATTAAAGTATAGCAAGAACAGCTAAGTGAACTACAGTTTGTACCAGGGCTGGGCCGAGGCAGATGCGAGAGAGGCTCCAGCCTCAGGGCGCAGTGTGATGCTGGGCATACACGGCAGTTAAGGCAGGCTTATCAATCGAGCCTGATGGCTCGACTGATAATATCCGACAGGTCCGATGACTTGCCGGATAGATTCCCCGCTCGATCCCCACTGGCAGACAATAGAGGGGAATCGAGCGGCTGATAAGGAGCGCCGCGGGGACGAGCGGGAATCGATCCGCACGGATGCACAGACGCGGCGGAAGTCGATCCGACGGCTAATCGGCCGTGCATCAGAGGGGCGCACAACTCACCAGCTATCATTCCCCTATTGTGCTTGAAGCAGAGAGAAATAAGAAAAGGGGATACATGGCAGTGACTGCAAACCAGATAACTAGAGGTTAAAGAGGTTAGGCTCCAGCCTAAACAAACATACTGTCATTAAGTTACATTAGTTATGTTAATTAAAATAGATAGGTAATATAATCTCTTACCCACACTGTTTTAAAAGAACAGGCAAAGGTTTGATTTCATGAGGGCAGCCATCTTTTTGGTTGAAAGGAGGTGACGGAGCATGAGACACAGTTCCAACTGTCCTGTGTCCTGAGCACCTCTCCCAGTTGCTAAGCAACGTGAATAACAACATAGGAAATCCCATCATGCTCTGCACAGCATCAGGGAAAAAAAGCCCGGGCTTCTTTTCTTTGATGGGTGGAGCTTAGCTAAAAATTCAGCTAAAAATGATGCTTTGGTAAGAAAAACAAAGTTCTGATGCTGTGAAACTGTTAAAGAAACACCAAGCCTTTTCAGTTATGCTGAGTAGATTTTTAGTCCGGAGGTTCACTTTAAGGTGTTGGGGGCCCTGAGGCACCTCTCAGTCTATTAGCAATCAGTGTGTGACGGCTGGGGTGAGAGGGATGGGGGGGGCGCACTTTGGTGTCTCCGCCTTGGGTGCTGGAGGACCTTGTCCCGGCCCTGGATTGTACCATCAGCAAAAGCAAAGCAAGGGAATTTGGCACAGTTCATTCATTTATTGATATGTGGTATAAGAGCTTGTCGCCGTGCTGAAAGCCATGCAGGGTGTGATACAAGCGTAATGATAATTGACTTGAAAAAAATACAATCATACCCCGTGGTGTAGAGGTGGTGGGTGCTGGGTGGGATGTGCCTGACGATTATTTTGAGCGGCAACGGACTTCCTCTAAGGCTAAATCACACTAACAGTGACAGTGCATGTACACTGGATGACGCGTGAGCCGTGGTAAGAAACACAGTCTATAAACAGACATGGGGGTGGCCAATTCAGGGAGTTGGTTGAGAGGAAGGGCAAGAAGAGGACAGGCCACCTCCAGAGGCTCTTCATAGAGGACTAAAGCTACATACACTCACTGAGTGTGTCTCCTGTCAAGTGCGGGCCTGATCCTTCAGGCGACACTGCAGTGACGGAGCTTTGTACAGATGAGTCCCATGGCTACAGCCAAGCCACACAGCCGTTTCTATGGAGACAGGATGAAGGAGTGGCGTACGATGGAACAGCTGCTCCTGAGCGACGTAAGGAAGGGAACAATGGGCTTAGGCGTCACTGCAGCTAAAGATTTCACATGTTGGATCTTTATGTGACTTCAGGGATATAGAGGCGCATGTGCAGGCCTGGAGTTACCTCACAGGAGTCTATAGGCACAGATGTCCTGGCACCTTTGTCTTTACCCTTCATTAACCTACAAACCCCCATCAAACTGTACTTCAAGTGTGCTGGCTGTCCCATGTGTCACTTCTCCCTTACTTCCCTTGCCTGTCATAGGTAGCTACAGGTGCCCCTTCGTATTAGGTAGCCAAAAATGCCCTCAATATTAAGTAGTTATGGGTGACCCCAAGTATTAGGTAGCTACAACCTCAGTATTACGTAGTTAGGAGGTACCCCTGGCTGAAGTAAGCTCTCATCAGTGGAATACAGAGAGCGGGCTGCTCATGACTCTGTATAGGTAAGGAGGGAGGCACTAGGGGAGGAGAGTGAGATGCCTCCCCTCCACCATCAGGCGCCTGTAGGCACGTCCCTACAGTGCCTTATGGTAAATCCCTCCCTGGGCATGTGCATAGCTTAAAGCCTGGTACACACCTTCAATTTTGAATGGCCAACAATTGGCCAATTTTTCCACCTACATGTAGTATGAGGGCCAAAAAATGTTGAATACAGATTGTGTAGGCAAGTCTCACAATTCATCGAGGTGGTAAAATGAATCAGTGATTGGCCAATCAAAACAGAAAGAGTGTACCAGGCTTAAAGGGACACTTAAGTCAAACAAAAAAAATGAGTTTTACTCACCTGGAGCTTCCAATTGTCCCCTGCAGCTGTCCGGTACCCTCGCCGTCTCCCTCTGATCCTCCTGGCCCCGCCGGCAGCCACTTCCTGTTTCGGTGACAGGAGCTGACAGGCTGGGGATGGGAGTGATCCAAAGCAGCAGGCTAAACTGGTGCAACATTTGCAAGCTTGCAAATGCTGCAGTGCAGGGAGATCAGGCGAGCGCCTGACTGCGGTACTCTGCTGCTAGCTGTCTGTGCGGCAGCCATCTTGCTCTCTGTGCATGTTTGCATTGTGGGTGGCGGCTATGTACTTGGACAGCATTGGAGACAGAGGGGAAGAGGAAGCTTCTGCACTGGAGATGAGCTAAGAAATGAATGACATGGATGGCTGCTGCGGTGTGAAGGCGAGCTGGCTACCTATACTGAAAGGGGGGGGGGGGGATTAAGGGAGTCATCTGGCTACCTATATAACTATACTGGAGGGAAAGTGGGGAGAGGTCATCTGGCTACCTATACTGGGGGAAAGGGGGAGGAGTCAGCTGGCTACCTATACTTGGGGGGGGTCATCATCAGGCTACTTATACTAGAGGGAAGAGGGGAGGGGTCATCTTGCTTCCTATACTGAAGGGGGGCGGCTGGTGACAGTGGCCTAGGGTGGTAAAGAGTACAAATCCGGCCCTGATAATGCCAAGTACACAAATAACTAGGCTGTGTTCCTTTTTTCCCCTCTTTGCCTAAAAAAAAGTTATATATCAGGTATGCAAGTGACAATTTCTGTCCGGGTCGAGACCGGGTCAGACTATAGTTTAACCCTCACTGATAAGTAATTACAGCCATAAAACACTTTCCTGTCAATGAATGGCTTCTGAGAGCAGAAAAGAGATAAAAAGGGTCAATAATTCATAGATTTGAGCTCTGGCATAGTTCAGTGCATGTGGTAGAGACTAGATTTATATATAAAATAAAACTGTGATATCAGAAAAAAAGGCATTTTTAGGAGGAGGAGTATAGATACAATTGCTTTTCTCATCAGTTTATTTTCACCTCGGATGTCCTTTAACAAAAAAACCCCTGACTGTTCATTAGAAGAGGCAATGCTGAAGCGAAAATACTTTGGACACACAATGAGAAGGTAGGATTCATCTGAGAAGACCCTGGTGCAGGGAAAGATCAAGGGCAAGAGGAGGAGGGGACAGTAGAGAATGAGAAGGCCGGATAGTATCATGGAAGCAACAAACATGAGCTTGGACAAACTTCAAGAGACAGTAGAGGATAGAGGGGCCTGGCATGCTGAGGTCCATGGGGACGCAAAGAGTCAAACAAGACTGAATAGCAACTGAACAAAAACACCATGCTTAAAAAAGGTTGTCTAAAAAACTGAGACCCATTTCAGCAATGCTCCAAATACACCAACTGAACAGTTTTAGATCAGGAAGTAACTTATTTTTTGTATTATTATCAGGATATAATGTACCTGTGAAATATCACGTTTACTTTCTAGGAACCACTTATCTCTGCCTTACATTATCTCTGCCCACCATCAGCTCCTCAGATGTCAACCTGTGCTTGCAATCGTTTCTAAAGCTTGATCCTACATGAGTGATTGAAGGCCAGTGATTCCGGAGCTGCATGTAGCTCTCCATACTCTTTGATGTTGCTCATAGCCTCACAGCAGGTCCTGGTTTCAAGTACCTGTCTACCTGACGTCCTGCTGCTTAACAACCATTGAGCCAAGTGCAGAAGGCCATATATAAAAAAAAGAATGTAAAGATAACTTAATGCTTTGCCGAACAAACATGTCTCCTGCCAATCCCGCTGTTCTGCTCAAGGTCTTGGTTGTCGTTTCGGTTTCTAAGCTTCCCAGCTACAATGGCTACCATTATTGCAGTCTTTTCTGCCCACTCTGGATCACAGTATCTGGAGACTCATTGTGTTACCCCATTGTATTTTTTTTTACTTGCCATTCCTATTTCTTGTGGAGATATTTCTGTATTATACTCCTTGGTACACACCCAGGTCCTGCTACTCTTTAGTAGAGATCCAGGTCTTTCTACTCCTTGGTAGAGATCCAGTTCCTGCTATTCCTCAGCAGAGATGCAGGTTGTGATTCTCCTCAGTAGAGACCCAGTTCCTGCTACTCCTCAGTAGAGACCCAGTTCCTGCTACTCCTCAGTAGAGATGCAGGTTCTGCTACTCCTCAGTAGAGACCCAGTTCCTGCTACTCCTCAGTAGAGATGCAGGTTCTGCTACTCCTCAGTAGAGACACAGGTCCTGCTACTCCTCAGTAACAGGTCCAAGTTCTGATACTTAGAGATCCAGGTTCTGATACTCTTCAGTAGAAATCCAGGTCCTGATACACTACAGTAGAGACCCAGGACCTGATACTCCTCAGTAGTGATCCAGGTCCTGATATTCGTCAGTAGAGACCCAAGTCCTTCTACTCCTCAGTAGAGATCCAGGTCTTGATTCACCTCGATAGACGCAGGTCTGCTTCTTCTCTGTAGAGATCCAGGTCTTGATTCACCTCGATAGAGACGCACGTCTGCTACTCCTCAGTAGAGATCCAGGTCTTGATACAATCACTCTCATTCATGGCCAGTATAGACAGAGTGAAGAGAAGAACCACACCACTGTCCTCCATTATTCTAACTCACGCTTTGAAAGTGGCTTTCTTTTAAGTGCTAACCAGTCTGAGCCCAACATTACAAATAAAGCAAGCGGCACAGAAGTGGTGATCGACCGCTGCAAAATTGGTAATCAAAATGATGAAAATGAGTGATCTGTTCCGCCGATCAGCACTTTTATGAATGTGAAGAAGTAACAAGCAGGCAGCCTCCTCCTATACACATAGGTCCCTATGCACACCCAAAAGGCAATCCAATCACTACACTCTCCTGCCCTCAATCTACACATCTTGCCCTGAGTTTTTCATATGTGCCCTTTAATCATAACATTACCTTCCTCGTTCCTTTCAAATTCTAATTTTTCTTTTTCACTAGAACAAAAAAAACGGAGGAATTTTCTCCTCTATTCCCTCGAGTAGGAGCTAACAAACACAGGCCACCAGGTCGCCTTTCTATCCACTTCTCCATCATTTATCATGCTGAATATATTTGTGAGCGGAGGACGCTGGCGTTTGAGCCGACGGCTGAGATGGAAATAGAGACTTGAAAAGGAGGCAGCCCGGGAATGGAACTCGGAAAGGCTTTTGGGAGCCGCATTGTCAGGAAAATCAATCGTTCGCCGGCTTTGCAGGGAGACCTCGGTGACACGGGCTATAAAAAAATAAGATTACTTGAAAAGGTCTGCTGAGGGTTGTGCACAACACACGGGCGGTACTAAGGAGGGAAGGCGAGTTCACTGCCAGTGCTGAACCCAAAATTCTATTTATAGCGGACTTCATTGGGATGTTGTGTAAAAGTGAACCTGTCACCTGCATAACACACAGGCAGGGAGGTGAGTTCACTGCCATTCCCGAACCCAAAATTCTATTTCTAGCGGACTTCAGTGGGATGCTGTGTGTAAGTGAACCTGTCACCCGCACAACACACAAGCAAGGAAGGCGAGTTCACTGCCAGTGCCAAACCCAAAATTCTATTTATAGAGGGCTTCAGTAGGATGCTGTGTTTAAGTGAACCTGTCATCCTCAGACTGTGCACAATGCTAGTGTAAGTGGAAAGTGAGATGTGATGGCATGTGGCTGGAAGGTTAATGGGGACACTGGGGGTCTTCTCGGTACTACAACCTTTTCCTGCTCTGTACAGTGCAGAGTCCACCACCCACTTGTCTGACAGTTGTAACTGGCACTGCCTGATAATCTTCTATGTGCAGATATAATGTAGGGGACTGTATCAAAGGTGATGGGATGAGGGGACGCTGCGGCAGAGCTGCCGGGAGAGGCTGGTGTGATGCTAGGAAGGACGGGGGATTCATGATGTTGGTTATGAAGGTATTTAGTAATATCACAGCTGGCCAGTACTGCTGGAGGACGTCATTTCATAATGTTGTTGTTGAGGCACCTTACATTGCAATAACTGCTAGGAGGTCATATTATAATAGTGCTGCTGGGAGGTCTCATTTTAATGGTGCTGCTATAACTGCCATGTTATAATGGTGCTGCTATAACTGCCATGTTATAATGGTGCTGCTATAACTGCCATGTTATAAAGGTGCTGCTGTAACTGCCATGTTATAATGGTGTTGCTATAACTGTCATGTTATAATGGCGTTGCTATAATTGACATGTTATAATAGTGCTGCTGTAACTGCCATGTTATAAAACTCCTGCTGAGAGGTCGCATTATAATGGCCCTGTTGCTATAACTGCCATGTTATAATGGTACTGCTATAACTGCCATGCTATAATGGTGCTACTATAACTGCCATGCTATAATGGTGCTGCTATAACTGCCATGCTATAATGGTGCTGCTATAACTGCCATGTTATAATGGTGCTACTATAACTGCCATGTTATAATGGTGCTGCTATAACTGCCATGTTATAATGGTGCTGCTATAACTGCCATGCTATAATGGTGCTGCTATAACTGCCATGCTATAATGGTGCTGATATAACTGCCATGCTATAATGGTGCTGCTATAACTGCCATGCTATAATGGTGCTGCTCTAACTGCCATGCTATAATGGTACTGCTATAACTGCCCTGTTATAATGGTGCTGCTATAACTGCCATGTTATAATGGTGCTGCTATAACTGCCATGCTATAATGGTGCTGCTATAATGGTGCTACTATAACTGCCATGCTATAATGGTGCTGCTATAACTGCCATGCTATAATGGTGCTACTATAACTGCCATGCTATAATGGTGCTACTATAACTGCCATGCTATAATGGTGCTGCTATAACTGCCATGCTATAATGGTGCTACTATAACTGCATGCTATAATGGTGCTGCTATAACTGCCATGCTATAATGGTGCTGCTATAACTGCCATGTTATAATGGTGCTGCTATAACTGCCATGCTACAATGGTGCTACTATAACTGCCATGCTATAATGGTGCTGCTATAACTGCCATGCTATAATGGTGCTACTATAACTGCCATGCTATAATGGTGCTGCTATAACTGCCATGCTATAATGGTGCTGCTATAACTGCCATGCTATAATGGTACTGCTATAACTGCCATGCTATAATGGTGCTGCTATAACTGCCATGCTATAATGGTGCTGCTATAACTGCCATGCTATAATGGTACTGCTATAACTGCCCTGTTATAATGGTGCTGCTATAACTGCCATGCTATAATGGTGCTGCTATAACTGCCATGCTATAATGGTGCTGCTATAATGGTGCTACTATAACTGCCATGCTATAATGGTGCTGCTATAACTGCCATGCTATAATGGTGCTACTATAACTGCCATGCTATAATGGTGCTACTATAACTGCCATGCTATAATGGTGCTGCTATAACTGCCATGCTATAATGGTGCTACTATAACTGCCATGTTATAATGGTGCTGCTATAACTGCCATGCTATAATGGTGCTGCTATAACTGCCATGCTATAATGGTGCTGCTATAACTGCCATACTATAATGGTGCTGCTATAACTGCCATGCTGTAATGGTACTGCTATAACTGCCCTGTTATAATGGTGCTGCTATAACTGCCATGCTATAATGGTGCTGCTATAACTGCCATGCTATAATGATGCTACTATAACTGCCATGCTATAATGGTGCTGCTATAACTGCCATGCTATAATGGTGCTACTATAACTGCCATGCTATAATGGTGCTGCTATAACTGCCATGCTATAATGGTGCTACTATAACTGCCATGCTATAATGGTGCTACTATAACTGCCATGCTATAATGGTGCTACTATAACTGCCATGCTATAATGGTGCTGCTATAACTGCCATGCTATAATGGTGCTACTATAACTGCCATGTTATAATGGTGCTGATATAACTGCCATGCTATAATGGTGCTGCTATAACTGCCATGCTATAATGCTGCTGCAATAACGGCCATGCTATAATGGTGCTGCTATAATGGTGCTACTATAACTGCCATGCTATAATGGTGCTGCTATAACTGCCATGCTATAATGGTGCTGCTATAACTGCCATGCTATAATGGTGCTGCTATAACTGCCATGCTATAATGGTGCTGCTATAACTGCCATGCTATAATGCTGCTGCAATAACGGCCATGCTATAATGGTGCTGCTATAATGGTGCTACTATAACTGCCATGCTATAATGGTGCTGCTATAACTGCCATGCTATAATGGTGCTGCTATAACTGCCATGCTATAATGGTGCTGCTATAACTGCCATGCTATAATGCTGCTGCAATAATGGCCATGCTATAATGGTGCTGCTATAATGGTGCTACTATAACTGCCATGCTATAATGGTGCTGCTATAACTGCCATGCTATAATGGTGCTGCTATAACTGCCATGCTATAATGGTGCTACTATAACTGCCATGCTATAATGGTGCTGCTATAACTGCCATGCTATAATGGTGCTGCTATAACTGCCATGCTATAATGCTGCTGCAATAACGGCCATGCTATAATGGTGCTGCTATAATGGTGCTACTATAACTGCCATGCTACAATGGTGCTGCTATAACTGCCATGCTATAATGGTGCTGCTATAACTGCCATGCTATAATGGTGCTGCTATAATGGTGCTACTATAACTGCCATGCTATAATGGTGCTGCTATAACTGCCATGCTATAATGGTGCTACTATAACTGCCATGCTATAATGGTGCTACTATAACTGCCATGCTATAATGGTGCTGCTATAACTGCCATGCTATAATGGTGCTACTATAACTGCCATGTTATAATGGTGCTGCTATAACTGCCATGCTATAATGGTGCTGCTATAACTGCCATGCTATAATGGTGCTGCTATAACTGCCATACTATAATGGTGCTGCTATAACTGCCATGCTGTAATGGTACTGCTATAACTGCCCTGTTATAATGGTGCTGCTATAACTGCCATGCTATAATGGTGCTGCTATAACTGCCATGCTATAATGATGCTACTATAACTGCCATGCTATAATGGTGCTGCTATAACTGCCATGCTATAATGGTGCTACTATAACTGCCATGCTATAATGGTGCTGCTATAACTGCCATGCTATAATGGTGCTACTATAACTGCCATGCTATAATGGTGCTACTATAACTGCCATGCTATAATGGTGCTACTATAACTGCCATGCTATAATGGTGCTGCTATAACTGCCATGCTATAATGGTGCTACTATAACTGCCATGTTATAATGGTGCTGCTATAACTGCCATGCTATAATGGTGCTGCTATAACTGCCATGCTATAATGCTGCTGCAATAACGGCCATGCTATAATGGTGCTGCTATAATGGTGCTACTATAACTGCCATGCTATAATGGTGCTGCTATAACTGTCATGCTATAATGGTGCTGCTATAACTGCCATGCTATAATGGTGCTGCTATAACTGCCATGCTATAATGGTGCTGCTATAACTGCCATGCTATAATGCTGCTGCAATAACGGCCATGCTATAATGGTGCTGCTATAATGGTGCTACTATAACTGCCATGCTATAATGGTGCTGCTATAACTGCCATGCTATAATGGTGCTGCTATAACTGCCATGCTATAATGGTGCTGCTATAACTGCCATGCTATAATGCTGCTGCAATAACGGCCATGCTATAATGGTGCTGCTATAATGGTGCTACTATAACTGCCATGCTATAATGGTGCTGCTATAACTGCCATGCTATAATGGTGCTGCTATAACTGCCATGCTATAATGGTGCTACTATAACTGCCATGCTATAATGGTGCTGCTATAACTGCCATGCTATAATGGTGCTGCTATAACTGCCATGCTATAATGCTGCTGCAATAACGGCCATGCTATAATGGTGCTGCTATAATGGTGCTACTATAACTGCCATGCTACAATGGTGCTGCTATAACTGCCATGCTATAATGGTGCTGATATAACTGCCATGCTATAATGGTGCTGCTATAACTGCCATGCTATAATGGTGCTGATATAACTGCCATGCTATAATGGTGCTGATATAACTGCCATGCTATAATGGTGCTGCTATAATGGTGCTACTATAACTGCCATGCTACAATGGTGCTGCTATAACTGCCATGCTATAATGGTGCTGATATAACTGCCATGCTATAATGGTGCTACTATAACTGCCATGCTATAATGGTGCTGCTATAACTGCCATGCTATAATGGTGCTGCTATAACTGCCATGCTATAATGGTGCTGCTATAATGGTGCTGCTATAACTGCCATGCTATAATGGTGCTGCTATAACTGCCATGCTATAATGGTGCTGCTATAACTGCCATGCTATAATGGTGCTACTATAATGGTGCTACTATAACTGCCATGCTATAATGGTGCTGCTATAACTGCCATGCTATAATGGTGCTGCTATAATGGTGCTACTATAACTGCCATGCTATAATGGTGCTGCTATAACTGCCATGCTATAATGGTGCTGCTATAATGGTGCTACTATAACTGCCATGCTATAATGGTGCTGCTATAACTGCCATGCTATAATGGTGCTGCTATAACTGCTATGCTAAAGAAATGGTTAGAGCGGGGTCAAGCTCCACCCTCCAATAACCAGCAATATTAACACCTTACTCCAACAGCCTGTATGCAGGAAAATGATCACTGATTTATATAATACAATAACATTTCTATAGCGCTTTTCTCCCATAAAACTCAAAGCGCTTAGGCTCTCTCAGATTCAGTAATTAGTAGGATGAAGTATTCACACAACAAAAGTTATATTTCTGCAAATGCCAAACTGAACAGGTGGGTTTTCAGTCTGGATTTAAACACCTCTAGAGATGGAGCTGTCTGGATCTGTTTAGGTAAGCAGTTCCAAAACGTTGGGGCAGCATGACAGAAGGCTCTGGGACCAACAGTTTCCAAGTGGACTCTGGGTATGACTAGATTATTAGAACCTGTGGATCTGATAATGCGGGGATTGCTACGCAGCTGCAGCATTTCTTTAATGTATCCAGGGCCCAGATTATGAAGTGATTTGTTAAGCAAGTTTCACAAATGGAATCTAATAATTATATCATCATTGCGGGGTCAGTCGTTCTGCCGTCTGGGATTGCGGCGGATTGGCTTCATAAAAAATTGATGGCATTCCAATCCAGCGACTTCAGTAAAAAAATAAATAATGGTAATTAAGGGAAAAACAAACCCAAATGGTTTAGCAAAAAGTGCAACACAGAAAAGATCATTAGCAATGTTTATGGAGCTGAATAAAATGTAAGTGCAAAAAATCAGCAGATGTGTCAGCAGCTAAGTGGTGTACAGGCAGGATGCTAAAACAGGAGCTCCGCGGCGACTAAATGTGTGAAAACCCGCTAAACAAGCAAGAGCAGAGCTCTATCTAAGGCCTAATGCACATCTGTTCCCCCATCAGCAAGCTAAAGGGGCACTAGGATGAAATACTGTGACATTTAGAATGCATATACTGTATATCATACATGTACAAATAATAGGTACGTTAGCCTCAGAGTACAACACATAACAAAAGCCTCAACTGTGGCATGTAATGCAGTCAAATTGTGAACAGGGCGGCGCCACCACAGACTGTGATAGGTATTACGGCTCACAGTAAGTAACTTTGGCGCCGTCAGAAGACAGAGCTGAAGTTACATTTAAAACACTGTAATTCGTCCGCCAGTAATAGCTGGAAGCAGAATTAAATCATTCCCCACCATCAACTGGACCTGGAGGGGGAATAGTAATTAACGTTGCCGGGACTTGTGCAGCAGCAGGATAAGCCATATACCGGCTGTATCCTGCGCCCAAGTCTCCCGCCCCGATTCCTCTCGTACGCGTCAAATTGTCCTTATGGGACATTGTAAGCTTCCAATTCAAACACATTCCATTTGTGTTTGCTTCAAAAGGAACCCGAGGTGTGAGACTTATGGAAGCTGCCATATTTTTTTCCTTTTAAACAATACCAGTTGCCGGGCAGTTTGGCTGACCTTTTGATCATTAGGGTCTAAATCACACACCTGAAACAAGCATGCAGCTATTCCTGTCAGATTTGTCATAGACATCTGATCTTCATGCTTGTTCAGGGGCTATGGATTAAAGTGATCCACAGCTTATCCAGAGGGTCAGCAGGACAGCCAAGGCTTAAAGAGTAACTGTCAGGCAAAAACAAGTAATTTTTATCTATGTTCCCCTGTGTTAAACAGTGTGGAAGGAAGCCAAATATCAATACTGAAGTAAAAAAACTCTCACTTTATTGTGGGCTGAATAGCAGCCTTCCTTATCTCCAGGCTGTTTAGGAGGCCGCATCAGACTGAAAAAGCCGCAGTCAGCCTGCAAAGCAGTATGGGAAGGCCCTCCCTGCACCACCCCTTCATTTCCCTATCCAGCCCTGCTGCAGCCTCATTGGCTGGTCCCTCTCGACTCCTTCCCTCCCCATCCAGACACCCTGAGTGAAAGCTGCAGGCTGCCCCCCACACCCCGTCCCCTTCGCGAGTGACACCCGCGATCGTCTGCACCCCCCTCCCCGCCCCCCGCGAGTGACACCCGCGATCATCGGCACCCCCCGCGAGTGACACCCGCGATTGTCGGCACCGACCCGCGAGTGACACCCGCGATCGTCGGCACCCCCCCACTGCGAGTGACACCCGCGATCGTCGGCACCCCCCCCGCGAGTGACACCCGCGATCGGCGGCACAGCCACCCCTCCCCCCGCGAGTGACACCCGCGATCTTCGGCACCCCCCCCCGCGAGTGACACCCGCGATCGTCGGCACAGCCACCCCTCCCCCCGCGAGTGACACCCGCGATCTTCGGCACCCCCCCCGCGAGTGACACCCGCGATCGTCGGCACCCCAACTCCACCCCCCCCCCGCGAGTAACACCCGCGATCGTCGGCACGTCCCCCCCCCCCCGCGAGTGACACCCGCGATCGTCGGCACCCCCCCATTACCCCACCCCCGCGAGTGACACCCGCAAAACGATCGCCCGCAAACCGACCGACATTGCAATCGCCCGCAAACCGACCGAAATCGCAATCGCCCGCAAACCGACCGACATCGCAATCGGCCGCAAAACGACCGACATCGCCATCACCTGCAAAACGACCGACATCGCAATCCGCCGCAAAATGACCGACTTCGCAATCGCAAGCAAAACGACCGACATCGCAATCGCTCGCAAAACGACTGACATCGCAATCGCAAGCAAACCGACCGACATCGCAATTGCCCGCAAAACGACCGACATCGCAATCACCTGCAAACCGACCGACATCGCAATCTCCTGCAAAACGACCAACATCGTAATCGCCCCCGCAAAACGACCGACTTCGCAATCGCCTCCAAAACGACCGACTTCGCAATCGCAAGCAAAACGACCGACATCGCAATCGCCCGCAAAACGACTGACATCGCAATCGCAAGCAAAACGACTGACATCTCAATCGCAAGCAAAACGACCGACATCGCAACCGCAAGCAAAACGATCGACATAGCAATTGCTCGCAAAACGACTGACTTCGCAATCGGACGCAAAACGACTGACTTTGCAATCGCAAACAAAACGACCGACATCGCAATCACCCGCAAAACGACCGACTTCGCAATCGCAAGCAAAACGACCGACATCGCAATCGCTTGCAAAACGACCGACATCGCAATCGCAAGCAAAACGACTGATATCGCAATCGCAACGACCGACATCGCAATCGCAAGCAAAACGACCGACATCGCAATCGCAAGCAAAACGACCGACATCACAATCGCAAGCAAAACGACCGATATCGCAATCGCTCGCAAAACGACTGACTTTGCAATCGGACGCAAAACGACTGACTTTGCAATCGCAAACAAAACGACCAACATTGCAATCGCAAGCAAAGGACCGACATCGCAATCGCAAGCAAAGGACCGACATCGCAAGCAAAACGACCGAAATCGCAATCGCAAGCAAAACGACCGACATCGCAATCGCAAGCAAAACGACCGACATTGCAATCGCTCGCAAAACGACTGACATCGCAATCGCAAGCAAAACGACCGACATCGCAATCGCTCGCAAAACGACTGACATCGCAATCGCAAGCAAAACGACTGACATCGCAATCACAAGCAAAACGACCGACATCGCAATCGCAAGCAAAACGATCGACATCGCAATCGCTCGCAAAACGACTGACTTCGCAATCGGACGCAAAACGACCAACATTGCAATCGCAAGCAAAGGACCGACATCGCAAGCAAAACGACCAACATCGCAATCGCAAGCAAAATGACCGACATCGCAATCGCAAGCAAAACAACCGACATCGCAATCGCAAGCAAAACGACTGACTTCGCAATCGGCCGCAAAACGACTGACTTCGCAATCGGCCGCAAAACGACCGACTTTTCAATCGCAAGCAAAACGACCGACATCGCAAGCAAAACTACAGACATCGCAATCGCTCGCAAAACGACTGACATCGCAATCGCAAGCAAAACGACCAACATCGCAATCGCAAGCAAAACGACTGACATCACAATCGCAAGCAAAACGACCGACATCGCAATCGCAAGCAAAATAATCGACATCTAAATCGCTCGCAAAACGACTGACTTCGCAATCGGACGCATAACGACCGGCATCGCAATTGTAAGCAAAACGATCGACATCGCAATCGCTCGCAAAACGACTGACTTCGCAATCTGACGCAAAACGACTGACTTTGCAATCGCAAACAAAACGACCAACATTGCAATCGCAAGCAAATGACCGACATCGCAATCGTCCGCAAAACGACTGACATCGCAATCGGCCGCATAACGACCGGCATCGCAATTGCAAGCAAAACGACCGACATCGCAATTGCAAGCAAAACGACCGACATCGCAATTGCAAGCAAAACGACTGAGATCGCAATCGCCCGCAAAACGACCGACATCACAATCGCCCGCAAAACGACCGACATCGCAATCGCCCGCAAAACGACCGACATCGCAACCGCCCGCAAATTGAATGACATCGCAATCATCCGCAACCCCCCGCGACTGACAACGCAATCGCTCGCACAGCTCCCCCCAACCCAACTGACAGCGAGATCGCAGGCAACCCAGACATGATCGCTCCCCGCTGAGTGCCTAATACACACGATGCGTTTTCCCGCTCGATCCGCGGGTCGATTAGATTATTGCCAACATGCTCGAATCGGATTTCGATCGTTCCTGACGTCGATTTGGCATAATTAACATGTTGGAAATAATCGATCCCGATTGACCCGCGGTTAGAGCGGGAAAACGCATCTTGTGTACCGTGCAAAAGACCAGAGACTGGTAGGAGTGTCTGAGGGCTGGGACTTGGGAGGGCTAATGTATAATTAAAGGGAAGGTTCAGGGAGGGGATTAAAAAAATAAAAATAAATTTCCACTTACCTGGGGCTTCCTCCAGCCCGTGGCAGGCAGGAGGTGCCCTCGCCGCCGCTCCGCAGGCTCCCGGTGGTCTCCGGTGCCCGACCCGACCTGGCCAGGCCGGCGGCCAGGTCGGGCTCTTCTGCACTCCATTTCCTGGCACTTCTGCGTCCTACGCCGGCGCGCTGACGTCATCGGACGTCCGCCGGGCTGTACTGCGCAAGCGCAGAACTACTGCGCCTGCGCAGTACAGCCCGGCGGACGTCCGATGACGTCAGCGTGCCGGCGTGGGATGCAGAAGTGCCAGGAAATGGAGCGCAGAAGAGCCCGACCTGGCCGCCGGCCTGGCCAGGTCGGGCACCGGAGACCACCGGGAGCCTGCGGAGCGGCGGCGAGGGCACCTCCTGCCTGCCACGGGCTGGAGGAAGCCCCAGGTAAGTGGAAATTTATTTTTATTTTTTTAATCCCCTCCCTGAACCTTCCCTTTAATCAGGAAGCAGGGTAAGGGAGGATATGACATCACAATTGGCTTCAGACAAGACAGACAAACATGGAACCTGCCATGAGCTGTCAGGAGCATCATTCTCTGCATATACTACATAAAAATTCTGTGAAATCCAAACGTGGACAGTGAAATGCATATGTAATGTAAGTACAGCCAGTATTTAGCTACTGATATATGTGTTTTTTGTCTCTGAGACCCTATACCTAACAGCTCCTCTTTAACCTCCTTGGCGGTATGAAAAATACCGCCAGGAGGGAGCGCAGCAGTTTTTTTTAAAATTTTTTTTTTTTTAATCATGTAGCGAGCCGAGGGCTCGCTACATGATAGCCGCTGCTGAGCGGCATCCCCCCGCCCGCTTCGATCGCCTTTGGCGATCTCCGATCAGGAAATCCCGTTCATAGAACGGGATTTCCTGGAGGGCTTCCCCCGTCGCCATGGCGACGGGGCAGGATGACGTCACTGACGTCGGGACGTCATTGGGAGTCCCGGGCCACCCCTCGGCGCTGCCTGGCACTGATTGGCCAGGCAGCGCTGGGGTCTGGGGGGGGGGGGGGCCGCGCGCCGCAGCAAATAGCGGCGATCGGGCGGGGGCCGGCGGCGATCAGAGTGCTGGCGCAGCTAGCAAAGTGCTAGCTGCGTCCAGCAAAAAAAAAAATTATGAAAATCGGCCCAGCAGGGCCTGAGCGGCACCCTCCGGCGGCTTACCCCGTGTCCAGCACGGGGTTACCGCTAAGGAGGTTAAAGGACTTCCGAGGCCAAAAATCAAAATTTTGATGAGTACCTGTCTCTTTTTTAAATCCATGGGCAAGTTCCTCCTCTCCCTCCGCTCTGTTCCGCGCAAATGTATTCTTTTCTCTGCCCCCAGGTCGGGGCCCGACCCCACTGCACGGGTCGGCCCGTACTCCACTCGCAAGATGGCCGCCGATCAGAGCCGTTGCTGCGCAGTACATATGAAGGCAAGTGCGGCTGCGCAGCTCTCCTCTCGCAAGATGGCCGCCGATCAGAGCCGCGACTGCGCAGTACATGTGGAGGCAAGTGCGGCTGCGCAGCTCTCCGCAGCTGGACGGGGGGTGGAGAGCTGCGCAGCCGCACTTGCCTCCACATGTACTGCGCAGCCGCGGCTCTGATCGGCGGCCATCTTGCGAGAGGAGAGCTGCACAGCCGCACTTGCCTTCATATGTACTGCGCAGCAACGGCTCTGATCGGCGGCCATCTTGCGAGTGGAGTACAAGCCGACCCGTGCAGTGGGGTCGGGCCCCGACCTGGGGGCAGTGAAAAGAATACATTTGCGCGGAACAGAGCGGAGGGAGAGGAGGAACTTGCCCATGGATTTGAAAAAGAGACAGGTACTCATCAAAATTTTGATTTTTGGCCTCGGAAGTCCTTTAAAGAGAACCAGAGGTGGACAGATGGGACACAGAGGCCTGTTTTCTGCCTCATGACATGCCTCTCAGAGAGAGCGGCGAGCGGCGGTGGGCAGACACAGAGGCATGTCATGAGGCAGAAAACAGGCCTCTGTGTCCGCACAACGCCACACTCTGCCCCCCCCCCGCCCCATCGCGCTATAGTACCCCCGAGATTGGTGACATTATTTGTCGCCATCTCGGAGGTAAACACAGGGAGGGGGATTCCCAGTTCAAATCGCTGGCCAGGGGCGTTCCTGCATGGTTTCCAGAGCTGCCATTGGGCAGCTCCATCTCCCTGGCCGCGCCTCCTGCCGCTCCCTTCACGCAGGATGAGAGAATGAATATTGTTCGCGCGCAGGAAAAAAAAGACAGACATTCTGCATGATGACATTGCACATTTTGTCAGTTTTCTGTATCAATGACATCAGCTGCTGTGAAAAAACGCACGCGTTTCCCTGCATAGAGACACACTTGGTGTGCAGAAAATGTACGCCGAAAACCACGCCCAGAAAACTGAAAGACAAGTGTGTTCCCTGCCTGAGAGCTCTATGCACAGAGGGAGATACTGCCGGGCAGTTGGAAAAAGACGTTATTTCCCACAATGCAACAAGGTTCACAGACAGCAAACTGTCAAGACCAGGGTCATGACATCACACTGTGGGAGGGGTTTCACCACAACACAATAATGCCAGCCTCCTCTGTGTTCAGCGGGAAGTTACTGTTTAAGTATTTGAATTGTTCTCACGTCGCTGTTTCCGCTGAACTCGCACCCCCCCCCCCCCCCCCCTTTCCTTTTTTCAAGATTCTGCTTCTATTAATAGTTTTTTTAATGTTCTGTTATCTGATGTTAATATTGGAAAGAGATCTAAGAGAACTAGCCAGGAGGGCTCAGTAAGGGGAGCACATTACGGCCGGCAATGTGCGTCTCCTGCTGGAAATTATCCAGGATTTGCCACTTTTATGTAGCCAAAGTGGAGCCGTTAGCGCAATATAAATATTAACCAACAAGTAACGCAGTAATAATTAAAAAAAAAAAAAGCTGTTTGCTCTCTTCTGCACGGCCAATCAGAAGGCACAATAAAAGCAGACACTGAACGTCTTTAAAGAGGAACTGTAACGACAAAACCTCCCCTGGGGGGTACTCACCTCGGGTGGGGGAAGCCTCCGGATCCTAATGAGGCTTCCCACGCCGTCCTGCGTCCCTCGGGGGTCTCGCTGTAGCCCTCCGTACAGCCGTGACGCAATATTTACCTTCCTGGCTCCTGCGCAGGCGCTCTGATGCCTCTCGGCGCCGAAGTAGGCGAAAAAACCCGATCACCGTCGGCTCTGCTCTACTGCGCAGGCGCAAGTTTCCGGCGCCTGCGCAGTAGAGCGGACCCGACGGAGATCGGGTATTTCCGTCTATTTCCGTGCAGAAAGTCGCCACAGCGCCCCCGCTGGAGCCAGCAAAGGTAAATATTGAACTGACAGTCGGCACAGTCGCCGGCTGTTCGGAGGGCTGCGGCGAGACCCCCGTGGGACAGAGGACGGCGTGGGAAGCCTCATTAGGATCCGGAGGCTTCCCCCACCCGAGGTGAGTACCCCCCAGGGGATCTTTTTAATGTTACAGAGTCTCTTTAAGCGCCTTGTTTAAAGATTCCCAAGTTCAGTCAGTAACAAAACTTAAAGAGAATCTGTACTCTAAAATTCTTACAATAAAAAGCACACCATTCTATTCATTATGTTCTCCTGTGCCCCTCTGTGCTGTTTCTGCCACTCCCTGCTGAGATCCTGGCTTGTAATTGCCAGTTTTAGGCAGTGTTTACAAACAAAAGACATAGCTCAGTGTGTGAGTCATACAGAGCTTGGAGGGGGCCTGGAGAGGGTGTGTATAGCTTCTAGCCAATCACAAGCAGAACAGCACATTCCAGCTTGACTGCCTGAGCCCAACAGAGCCGACAGAGGAGAGAAGATTAGATCATATAGCAGAGATAATACAGCCACTGTGCAAATAGGAAAGGCTGCAGTAAGACAGAGCACATTAGAACAGGCATAGGAACTTATAGGATAGAAGAAATAAGGATTAAAATTTTGTTACAGAGTCTCTTTAAAGGGAACCTGAAGTGGAGGCAGCCATATTTATTTCCTTTTAAAGTGGACCTGAACTCTTGCAGAGGACAGAAGGAAAACAAAGCAATGCACCCTGTATGTAATTAGAGAGTTTACCCTGTCTAATCCCCCCTCATCTGTGACTAATCACAGCTGTAATTTGTTCTCTCAGCTGTCTGCATAGACAGAGCAGCTAATTTGTAAACACAGGATGTTAACCCTATGTCTGCTTCTATAAAATCAAGAAATAGACGCACTGCAGATGTATTGTAGGATTTGTATCAGCTGTAACAAAAATGTTTTTTTCTTTAAAGGTTCTTATGCTGTTCTGAGTTCAGGTCCACTTTAAACAATATCAGTTTCCTGGCTGTCCTGCTGATCCTCTGCTTCTACTACTTTTAGTCATAGACCCAGATGCATGGTAATCACAGTTTTTTGACAAAAATGTCAATATTTTCTGCAAGCTTGTTTCCGGTGTGTGATTCAGACACTACTAAAGCCAAAGATCAGCAGGATGCCGGGGCAACTGGTATTGTTTAAATGGAAATAAACATGGCAGCCTCCATATAGCACTCCCTTCAAAGATGAAGCGTCTTGTTTATTCTTGTCAGCGTTGTTACATGTCTTGTTTGGCTTAAAAGCTACAAATAACTAGTTACCCGACCCAGACTACCAGGCTTCTGACACTAGTAATTCACTGTTGAATTTAACAACATTATATTAAGCTTCCTGTGAATGTGTTGCAAAGCATGATGGGAGTTTATCTTGAGAGCAGCGGGTGGCTCCTTCTGAGCCAGAAGGGACAGAGCCAGTTCAACAACTCCTCTCATATGCCAGTGTTGTGACTATCAGCATGCAGCAGCCTGAAAAACCCGCCCCATTCCCAGCCTGAAGCAGATGCAAGGGTTGCCCACTGGCTGCAAACACAGCACCACTTCCTAAAAAGAATAACTTACACAATGAACAAGCTAACTGTGATCATGTGGCCAGATCAGTAATCAATCAATCAATCAATATGGGTATTTATTACAGTTATAATGTTTTACAATAGATTAGGGACGGTCAAGATATAAAGTTGTTGTTCTTACTTTTTGTCTGTACCCTACACTATACAGAGGAGGCAGCTGCAGGACCCCCTCACTTGTCATCAGTTATCTGTCTGCTTATCATCACGGGTGTAAAAGAAATGGATAGGAATGGTGCACAGATAAGGGAGTGCAACAACTACATATTGCTGTAAGTGCTATAAGTGCATAACCTAATCAAAAACTCCGAGCACCTCTCATGGACATGCCTTTAAGACTCCGACCAGTACTGCAAAGTACTTGAAGATGCAAACCTTTCTGTAGCTTGTACTCTCCTCTTTCATGTGATGCCTGAATCGCTGTTCTATACCAAATAGTTCGATTTCAATTTACAAATCACGGCTGCCATCTTGGCTATGTTATAACTTCCGGGTCACCCCTGTCTTCTCTGTTAGAGAAGTGCATCACTGAATGAAGCAGGAAGAGGAAGTGACACGTATGGCCATTGCAAGAGGCTCCTCCAGAGGGGTCATAGCACGACTTTGTTGGAAGTCGCTTGGCTTAAAGGCATGCCCATGAGAGGTGCTGAGAGTCCCTTTAAGCTCTCTATGGGATGGGCGCAGCATAGGAATAAATGACTCAGCTGTTGGCTACATGATTGACAGTGGCTTTCACCCGTTAGCATGGTCCCCACGCTTTGTGTCAGTGGAGACTTCCATGTTAGGTGAATTTCCCATGCATCCCTAAGAATGCCATAATGATACACTAGCTGGGGGACATGTGACAGTGCCCGATGGGTGCGGTGGTGTCCCTGGTGGTGAAGTGTATGCTGTGCAATACATCATACAATCTATGATCGACTTACCTTGACGTTATTAGGACAGTCATTTGAGCAAATACCACTGAGCACTGTGGAGAAGGAAAAAATAGGTTAGTCTTATAAAATCCTTTGCTAAGCCTCTCTCCCCATCCAAAAAAAAAAAAATGCAATGACCCCTCTATAGGCCATCCCCCAATGTCTGGCTCTAGAACCCTATTCAGAGTGTGTGTTGGAAGCATAGCTGGCGCTACACTGGGGCACATAGGAGCACTGCAACCCTCTGTAAAAAAAACCTCTCCATCTCATAATCTAAACATGAGTCCAAATAAACTAAGGGTCTTATCTATTAGCCTTAAACACCTCACAATCCTTGCAAGATCCCTTTTAATTAATGTATCTGGATGACACTTACATTTGAAAACAAAATATCTCTACCTCATTCTGTTTGTATGTTATAACATTGTCAGTCAAATCAATGTTTAGAACAGAAGGATCTGAAGGTTAAACACAGTACAAATATATGCCACCCCTGTAATCTCTGCGCCTGATGCAAAGGTTTCACCTTGCTTCCTGAGAGAACCGGCATTGACAGGAAGTGCAGGATGAAAGGCTGCTGTTGTGAGTAGAAGTTTTCCCCATTTCCAGCAGAGCCGGACGTGTGGCGGCATAGTGTGTGCAGTCATGTGTTTAGCTCTGTGGCCTCCTTGCTGCCTGAGGTAACACTGATCAGAGCGGTGTGTGGCGGTATAGTGTGTGCAGTCATGTCTTTAGCTCTGTGGCCTCCTTGCTGCCTGAGGTAACGCTGATCAGAGCGGTGTGTGGCGATATAGTGTGCAGTCATGTGTTTAGCTCTGTGGCATCCTGCTGCCTGAGGTAACGCTGATCAGAGCGGTGTGTGGCGGTATAGTGTGCAGTCATGTGTTTAGCTCTGTGGCATCCTTGCTGCCTGAGGTAACGCTGATCAGAGCGGTGTGTGGCGGTATAGTGTGCAGTCATGTCTTTAGTTCTGTGGCCTCCTTGCTGCCTGAGGTAACGCTGATCAGAGCGGTGTGTGGCGGTATAGTGTGCAGTCATGTGTTTAGCTCTGTGGCCTCCTTGCTGCCTGAGGTAACGCTGATCAGAGCAGTGTGTGGCGGTATAGTGTGTGCAGTCATGTGTTTAGCTCTGTGGCCTCCTGCTGCCTGAGGTAACGCTGATCAGAGCGGTGTGTGGCGGTATAGTGTGCAGTCATGTGTTTAGCTCTGTGGCCTCCTTGCTGCTTGAGGTAACGCTGATCAGAGCGGTGTGTGGCGGTATAGTGTGCAGTCATGTCTTTAGCTCTGTGGCCTCCTTGCTGCCTGAGGTAACACTGATCAGAGCGGTGTGGTGGTATAGTGTGCAGTCATGTGTTTGGCTCTGTGGCCTCCTTGCTGCCTGAGGTAACGCTGATCAGAGCGGTGTGTGGCGGTATAGTGTGCAGTCATGTCTTTAGCTCTGTGGCCTCCTTGCTGCCTGAGGTAACGCTGATCAGAGCGGTGTGTGGCGGTATAGCTGTGTGCAGTTATGTCTTTAGCTCTGTGGCCTCCTTGCTGCCTGAGCTAACGCTGATCAGAGCGGTGCCATATCTCTGGCTTCAGAAGGGCACCACGGCCCGGCCCTCTCCACCATAATGCTAGGCCTCACAGCACAGCAATTACACATAATGTATATTTTTCTTCTCACGGGCATCTCGCTAGTGCGCGTTGCCATGGCGCTGCTTCATTAACCTGCAGTAAAAGGTGTCAGGGATACACGAGGTCGAGGAGCTGCCCGTCTATGGATTTGGCTGTGTAATTTGTATGAAAATGCGTCTGGGGGACGTTGACTTAACACGGGGCTCCGGAGATTGCCGGTAATTTACATTCTCGCACATGTTAAATCCACATGCTCCACTTATAGGGAATAGTGGCATGACCCCGACGCATCCATACTTGTGACATTTACAGGATGACGCCATGTGTAACCCAGTAATTTTCCACCTTGAGGGTGAAACATGCTATAAATAAGTATTGGAGCTGTGCTATTTATCTTTGTATGTGTCAGAGTGGTGCAACTAAATATTTTTAATAAAAAAAATGTTTGGTTTGGGTCCGCTTTAAGGTTATAATGATTCTTTCCATTTAAATCAGCTGTCAGCTCTGCATGTCTAAAACTGATCATGATCACAAACTGCTCTTCTTTTCAAGTCTGTAATCTGCTGCAATTAGAGATGGCCTGAACAGTTCTCTGGCTGACAGTTCACGGCGAATTTCCGCTGTTCGCGGTGGACAGCGAACATTTGGCACATTCGACCCGCCCCCTATACATCATCATGGAACTAAACTTTGACCCCTTACCTCACAGTCAGCAGACACATGGCAGCCAATCAGCTAGCACCCCCTCCTGGGCTCCCCCCACCCCCTATTAAAAAGAAGTTGCGGTGGCCATATTGGATTTATTCTCTGCTGGCTGCTGACTGTTAGTGAGAGCAGGGACAGACTTGCTGCAGATAGGTAGGGAAAGCATTAGCTAGGCCTGTGTTCTTGTCCCTCACTTGCTGTGAAAGCCCCCCAAACAGCCCTTTTGAGGGCTAGAACATCGGTCTCCTGTGGTTTTTTGTGTGTCAGACACTCCACAGCGACACCCAGAGCTGTGTACACACTACTGCTGTTGCCTCATTAAGTTGCAGGCACAGAACCACTCAAGTGCATTATTATTTCACTGTATTCTGGAAGTACTATTGCATTTCTCTGTGTGAGACACTCCACAGCCCACTGACACTCAGAGCTGTGCATGATGTGATGTCTGCCCTTTAGGGATTAAAACCTGATTTTGCGTCAACTCCGTAATTTTTGGCGAGACTTTTGGCATGGATCCCCCTCTGGCATGCCACAGTCCAGATGTTAGACCCCTTGAAACAACTTTTCCATCGTCTTAGTAGGTTTCAAAATTCGCCTGCCCACTGAAGGCTATGGCGGTTCGCGAACATTTGCGGAACTTCGCGTTCGCGAATGGAAAATTTGATGTTAGCAACATCTCTATCTGCAATACAGATGCCCAGGTATTCTCTTTTTTCTACGTGAGAAATTAGCGGCAAAGTGCAGGAACTATTTTTAAGAGGGCGGGCCATATCCTATTACAGAACTCACCAGCTCTAAATGCTGGGGAGTTCTATAAGGGCTGGTTCAGACGGACGTTCAGAGGCGTTGCGTTCGTTGGCGTTGCGGTGGTGATGCGTTCGAGCTTTCAGCAGCGTTCGCGTTGCGTTCGGATGCAGTCGCGTTTTTTCTTCCCCTAGGGGGGCATTACCCGTCGCGGTTAACCGCCCCTGGAAGCTACATGTAGCTTACAGGGACTCCTTGAACGGCAGGGAAAATCGGGACCCGAACGCCGCGTTCGTGCAAACGCGCGTAAAAGCTTGGTACAAACGCTCCCATTCACTTGAATGGGAGCGTTTAACGCCAAGCCCTGAACGCTGGCGGTAAAACGCTGCACAAGCGTCCATCTGAACCAGCCCTAATTAGGCGATGGGTGTATCGCCTAATCCTATTCCCTGGCATCAACCCACTGGGCGGTAAAGAACTTGCTCGGTGCGCCCAGCAAGTTCTTTACACGCTAACCAATAGTTCTTTTTCAGACATGAGTGTTAACGTAGTCCTTGCAAAGAGCAGGTCTAAACCAGCTAACGCACGTTGTCGCTGCTGCAATCCTGGAGGTCTCCTTTAATAAGGAGACCCCCATAGCTCCCCGTGGGGCGTGCCGCACATCAACGAAAGCCTAAACCCCTCCCCCCCCCGCAGTTCACCCCAATTTACCTCCCGCCGCTAGACATCCGCTGCCTCTGGACGCAAGTTTCCCTTTGTGTAATTACTGTGTATGTGGTCACTGTAATAACAGTCTCTCACAGTCTAGCACTGGCAAAGCATTTTTGAAGTTCCTGCGGGGCTCCCCATTGGTCCACTGTCTGGTCCATTTTCATTGGCTCAGACAGTGGTCCAATGGGGAGCCCCGGCGGGAGCTTCAAAGATGCTCTGTATCTAAACAGCATTTGTACCTTTGGCTCCACCCATTACCACGTTCACATTCTGAGGTGAGGCCACGCCCATTTTTTTTACGCAGGACTGTCCAGGTGGGGATGTAAAAGCTGTCTTTGTCCCCAGGAGCTGAAAACCCTAGCTACACCCTCTGATTTTAAGAATATGATGATCTGCTGATCAGAAGCGTCATTAGTTCTACAGAAACAACTGTGTTTTTTCTGCTGATCAGCTGACGCCTCCTTTATGAACAGTACCTGTTAGGGCATTTTACACCTCGGAATAAACACACGGCCTCCGCACATCTCAGGCTGGTTATCTGTCAAACTGCAGCCGGCTTATTAATGCTCGGCTGGCTCTCATTTAAATGCCTAAACATACCGAAAACGTCCTTTCTTCTGGAATCAGCTAGAGGGAATCTGACTTTCTCCGCATCATTTGAGCAGAAATTAGCAAAGAAAGCTCTGAACTGGGAAAGATCTGAACAGAAGAAGGTAGAAGCAAGAAATCAGATACCTGCTACAACCCGCTTCTCTGTGATTATCAAAAAGAGAAGAGAAATGAGAGGAAAGAGAAATCTTAAAGTGATACCGAAAACAAGCGTCAAACCTACGGCAGCTGGACGGCAGAAAAAAGAGCACTAACATAGTAAAAATATTGTCCTCTCCTTCCATATACACGTATTTGTTATGACACGTATTTGTTATGACAGTGATATCCTGATGGTGTGCAAGGACGTGTGCTCCAGGACTGTGCTGGTCAACTAGCTAAAGTTTTTACACAAATATTCAACCTCTCTGTTCTTGGGTGTAGTCCCATCATGCCTTAAATCTACAACCGTTGTGCCAGTTCCAAAAAATCCTAGGATAACCTGTCTTAACGATTACCGACCAGTTGCTCTAACCCCTGTCATCGCCAAGTGCTTTGAACGACTGGTAGCCACACACATCAAGGCCTCCATCCCAGCAAATCTAGATCAACACCAGTTTGCTTACCGAACAAATAGATCGACGGAGGACACCATCTGTGCAGCTCTCCATGCTGCCCTCTCACACCTGGAAAAGCTCAACTCCTATATTAGGATGCTCTTTGTTGACTACAGCTAAGCATTTAACACCATTGTACCTAGCCAGCTGACCAACAAACTCCATGCACTAGGTCTTGCTCCCTCCATATGTACCTGGTTATTGGACTTCCTTACTAATCGCCCTCAAACTGTCAGACTAGGAAATCAGACATCCTCCACCCTTACCCTGAGCACTGGCGTGCCACAGGGCTGTGTATTAAGCCCTCTCCTCTATGCACTTTTCACCCATGACTGCCAGCCTATCCATACCTCAAACATAATTGTTAAGTTTGCAGATGATACGACTGTCATTAGGCTGATATCAGACAATGAGGAAGCTGCATACAGAGAAGAAGTTAGGAACCTGACTGCATGGTGCGACATTAACAACCTGTTATTAAATACAAAGAAGACCAAAGAAATTACTCTGGACTTTAGGACCACCAAAAAGACCACTCACCTACTGCTAATGATCAATGCAGAGGCTGTGGAGAGAGTTTCCAGCTTCAAATTTTTGGGAGTCACCATCACAGAGAACCTGTCCTGGGCTGACAATGCTTTAGTTCTAACTGGCAAAGCACAACAACGCCTCTACTTTCTGAGAAAACTAAGGAGCGCTAACCTCCCACAGAAGCTGCTGGTTAATTTCTACAGATGCACTATAGAAAGCATTCTGACCAATTGCATGACGGCCTGGTACAACAGCTGCACGAAGGCTACTAGAGACGCCCTGCAGCGAGTTGTTAAATTAGCAGAAGCCGTTATTGGCACTGAACTACCATCACTGGAACTTTTGTATAAGACTCGGAGCGTGAGAAGGGCCAAAAACATCATCACGGACAACACTCACCCTGGAAACGCCTTGTTTGAGCTCCTTCCATCAGGAAAACGTTTTAGATCAATCCGCATACAGACTGAAAAACAGCTTTTTCCCATCCGCCATAAACTTGATAAACTCTGAATCCTCTCTGTAATAATTATCACTGTGTACAAATTGTTTAAATATATGTAATACCTGGCATACTTGTATAATTTCTTCTCTTTCTACCTTTGTTACTATCACTATGTTCCCTATATGCACCGTGGGGTTGTCATGAAAAGTAATTTTTCTGTGTTACACAATGACAATAAAGTGCTTGAACCTTGAATCATCAGACGCAAATCAGTCCATGCAGCCAGCAGAGAGCACAGTTAAATGTGAGCTATGAAATACGAGCTTTGCAGCGCTGGGTCCCCGGTTCGTATCCAAGCCAGGGCACTATCTGCATGAAGTTTGTATATTCTCCCCGTATCCACGTGGGTTTCCTCCAAGCAAACTAGTTTCCTCACACATCCCAGAAACATACAGATAAGTTAACTGGCTTCCCTCTAAATTGGCCCTAGACTATGAAACATATACTACACGATACATACATATTACTACGGCAGATATTAGAGTGTGAGCCCCTCTGAAGAGACAGTTAAGTGACAAGATCAGAAATTCTGATCGGAAGAAAAATCGTTCAGTACACCATCAATGAACCAATCTTTGCTTCCTATCTATCACAACCAATCAAGAAAATCCACATTTTGGTTTGACAAAAATCCAATCGGACGACTATTTTTATAATCGTTCATAATCGATTATGCCCATCAACTGAGATTATTTTCAACCAATCCAATCAGAATTTCTGATCGCTCGAACAATTTTTCGCTAGAAATTGGACAGTTAGTGCCCACCTTTAGTGACAGTACAAAAAAGGCACATATCTAGTGTTTAAAAACGAAAACAAAAGAGTTTCTGGAGAAATGTAAACATCCAGAGTTGTCTGAAAACTAAAATGCAATGAACATCTTTAATAGCATTAAAATAACAGAATTACGAGTGTAGAATTTGAAGATATTACAGCAAAAATAATGCAGAGTTTCTCAGCCATGGTCCAAGAGGTATGGCCACTAATGTAAGAACAGGAGCAACAAGACATGTAACACCTGGGCGGTTCCCCCCTTGGAGACGTCTCACCCTAAAGACACTGGGCACTTTACAAGAATAGTCAAACTTCCGGATGTCAACAATTTAACCTCTGAATACTTATCATTCATACAGACATTACTTGACTTATGGCATCGATATCCCGCAGAATCGATCAGCAGTAATGAAGAGAAGACAGGGGACATAGGAGGAGCGTGTCAGTATAAAGGTCAGGCAAAACTACACTGCTAAAGCGCTGCGGCTGCGTATGGACCCCCTGGAAGTGGGTGGAGGCTGGATAGTGTAATGGTTAAGGGCTCTGCCTCTGACATGGGAGACCAGGGTTCGAATCTCGGCTCTGCCTGTTCAGTAAGCCAGCAGCTATTCAGTAGGAGACCTTAGGCAAGTCTCCCTAACACTGCTACTGCCTATAGAGCGCGTCCTAGTGGCTGCAGCTCTGGCGCTTTGAGTCCGCCAGGAGAAAAGCGCGATATAAATGTTCTGTGTTTGTCTGTGTTTGTTTGGAAACCCCGTCAGGAAATGTATTGCTCTTTCTTTTGATACATGTAAAATTACACTACCGTTAGGTTTGCTACTAAAAGTGACATTTACCGCATTCAAAAGTATACTTTTTTCCTTCGAAACTGTAAAATCGATTTTCTCAAAAACTATAAGGTCTTTTAGAAAAATAGTTTTTTTCCTCTTATTTCCAATGATCTCTTTAATATTTCCTGCAAATTTAGGGTTTCTAGCATTTAAGGTGGATTTGCTATTAACCGCTAAAATCGGTGGGTTTTTAAATGTGTATTTTTTTTCTTTTGAAACTTTAAAGAGACTGTGTAACCTCAAAAACATCCCCTGGGGGGTACTCACCTCGGGTGGGGGAAGCCTCCGGATCCTAATGAGGCTTCCCGGTCGGACAGAGGACGGCGTGGGAAGCCTCATTAGGATCCGGAGGCTTCCCCCACCCGAGCTGAGTACCCCTCAGGGGATCTTTTGATGTTACAGATCCTCTTTAAAATCGATTTTCTCAAAAACTATAAGGTATTTTTGAAAAATGTTTTTTCCTCTTGTAGCCACTGGGGGCCCCTACAGGCTCTGGGGCCCTGGGGCAATTGCCTCCTTTGCCTCTATGGTAGCGCCGGCCCTGCTGATCAGATCCGATCACAGGAGGATCTAACTGTTGATCAAGTCTGCTGCTCCATCTGCTAATGCATGGACACCTTCACACAGCCTCTGCAATTAAATATTCCCCTTGAAAATCAATAGGTGAATTTTGATTGGCTTTTGTAGGCTCCACCCACTTTTGGTTATGGGGGTAAAAAGTATCCTATATGTTACTTCAGGTAATGTTTTATGTGTGTGCCACATTTCATTCAAATCCGTTCAGCCATTGCTGCGTGATTAACAAACATCCAAACTTTCCCATTTATATTTGTGAGATTATTGTCACTACAGTTCCTCTTTAAATATCATCCTTCAACTTCACTCTGCAGCTGCTATAATTTTTTTATGGAAAATTGCTTGAACCTATGCAAACAGGTGTAAAAGTTACCCAGAATTCTCCTCTCAGTTTTTGCCTTACAAGAACAGGAAGTAAAACCTTTCTCCGTTCTCACCCTATTCGCTCAGCTGGGGCAACTGCGCCGATGCATACATTCCGCAGGTGGGATCGATCCTACACATCTGTCGAGGTGCTGGCTCTTTGTATATCGGGTCTGGAGGCCCCCCCAGGGCTTGCTGGCACTCTTAGTTCTCCGACGGCCGCAGGTCGAGGGATGTGGGTCATAGACAGCAATCTGCAGGCCTGCTCTCCCGGTGACAGATTGCCCATTCAGGGAAATCCTCCCGTCTGCTTCTGAGACTGAAGTCAAAGCTTTGCAGCAACAGATGACCAATTATCATCTCCCCGGCCCCTTTAATACTCGCTAAACATCTGTTTAGGCGAAGATTCAGCTCCCTGCCAAGACACGCGGCTAGACCAGGCAGCGAGCGTCTGATTAAACCTCCATGCTTCGATAAGACTCCGTCACCGCATATTTCAAAGGAATTTCTGAGTTTTGCCAAAGACGCGTCTGTGTCGGTCTCTGCGGCAAATTAGCGGAGACTTTAAGGAGAAGATAAGGGCTTCCCTTCACTGGGTCCTTTCACAAAGCAAGACAATAGGTGCAAAGGCATTCATTCTAGGACTGCCTCGTTTTTAATTAATCCTGTGTGCATGACTGCAAGCGCAAAGCTGTCAGAGGTAGAGGAGTCGGAAGGAAGGAAGGGAGAGACAGCTTAGATGACAGAGGATGGGGGGATGGAATGAAGAACAAGGCTTGTGGGGAAGAAACCGAAGATGAAAGAAAGTGGAGATGGGGGGTGTTGGTTTGTAGCATTGCAGAGATTTTTAATAGCATTAATGAATGTTATTATACATTAGCCCAAGAGCATGTGATATTTATTAGAAAAAAACAAAGATGATGACCTCCGTATTCCTTTCACTGCTTGTGATCCTTAAAAGTATATGGACGGTTTCCGAAATATTTCTACTGAAGCTTCAGTGCTTCCCTCCCCCACTGCTCCTGATGAAGTTGTCTCAATACCACGAAACACGGAGGGCTTCCTCCTCCTCCCTGATAAGTTCCCAGCATGGTATATCCCAGAATTTGCAGTGTCTCTGTGATGTCTTACGGTTTTTCAATGTGTCCCGTGGTGCATCCCTTGGCTGCTGTTACTCCATCCATCCTCTCCCCTTTCTGCAGAGTTTTGTATACAGTATGTATGTGAGAAAGGGGAGGGGTTTAGAGGTAGCTTTGCCTGAGACAGAAAATGGGTCTAGACCAGGCCTGGGCAAACGTTTCCTTTCAGGCAGGAACTACAAGTCCCAGAATGCATTTGCCTTTATAAGTCATGACTGTGGCTGTCAGACTCCTGCAATGCATTGTGGGACGTGAAGTTACTTAACAGCTGGAGGGCCAAGTTTGCCCAGGCCTGGTCTACACACTCATAGTAACTGATTTTCAATTTCAAGTTGCTGCCATCCTGGCCTGTTGCACTAACTGTCACACTGCAGCATAAGAAAATGATGATGTCACTCAAGCAATCCAGAGTAAGGTGAACATCATTAATTTCCCCATCACACCCATTCACTCCCTCTGTGACAGATTGCCGGCAGACACCGATGAGGAGATTCAGCGAGAAGAGATAGAAGAAGAGTGGTAGAGAGAGAGGTAGAGATAGCTGGAGCTGTAAATGGCATTCGGTGGCGTAGTGGTTAGCGCTCTCGCCTTGCAGCGCTGGGTCCCCGGTTCGAATCACAGCCATGTCAACATGTGCAAGGAGTTTGTATGTTTTCCCAGTGTCTGCGTGGGTTTCCTCTGGTCACTCCGGTTTCCTCCCACATCCCCAAAACATCCAGATAAGCTAATTGGCTTCTCCCCAAATTGGCCCAAGACTAATACGTACACTACATGATACATACATAGACATATGACTATGGTAGGATTAGATTGTGAGCTCCTCTGAGGAACAGTCAGTGACATGACTGTCTTCTGTACAGTGTTGCGGAAGATGTAGCCACTATATAAATAGTAATAATAATAATTTGGAGGGAGAGATCGATAAATAGAGCAAACTTCAATTTCTTCACTTAGCAAAACCATCTCTGGAACACTTTATTCTAGTTATCAACTCAACACCCCTCGTCAGTCTCTCCTCTGTCCCATAAGCAATTACTACAGTAGCACTGCTTGTATCTGTCCTCTAGGTGGTGCTAAGCAATCCAGGGTGAGCTGAACTCTTCCCAGCAATCTCTCTGCATCATCCCCTATTCCTACTTCTCTGACTGATTGCCAGCATAGACTCAGGAGAGAAGAAGAATGGAGAGAGTGTTCTCATTAGGGTCACGCTTACGTGGATTTATCAGCATGCGCAATGCATTACGGGAGGAGGTTTAAAGAGAATGATATGCGGGCTGCCATATTTATTTCCTTTTAAACAAAACCAGTTGTGTGGCTGTCCTGCTGATCTTTCATGCATCAGAAGTGTCTAAATCACACACTTCTAAAGGATACCCGAAGTGAAATGTGACATAATGAGATAGACATGTGTATGTACAGTGCCTAGCACACAAATAACTATGCTGTGTTCCTTTTTTCGTTCTCGGTCTGAAAGAGTTAAATATCAGGTATGTAAGTGGCTGACTCAGTTCTGACTCAGACAGGAAGTGACTACAGTGTGACCCTCACTGATAAGAAATTCCAACTATAAAACCCTTTTACTAGCAGAAAATGGCTTCTGAGAGCAAGAAAGAGGTAAAAAAGGGGAATTTCCTATCAGTGAGGGTCACACTGTAGTCACTTCCTGTCTGAGTCAGGACTGAGTCAGCCACTTACATATCTGATGTTTAACTCTTTCAGGCAGAGAAAGAAAAAAAAGGAACATAGCCTAGTTATTTGTGTGCTGGGCACTGTACATACACATGTCTATCTCATCATGTCACATGTCACTTCGGGTATCCTTTAACAAGCATGCAACTTCAGTCAAACACCAAACTATTCCCGCTCCAGGCCGCAATGGACACAGGGGGTAAGACGTAATTCGGCTGCCAGCTATTGCTGGAGGCTGAATAACGCTATTTTTATCCTTATTCGGGTTCCGTCTCTTTACGCTGCCCAAATTACTGCCTAAGTGCCGCTATAGCTGTAATTCTCAATACGGCCTATGGCTGTGCCTAGTGCGCTCACATTTCCTGCGCCGTGTTTGCCCGACTCATGTCTTTATTTTTCATCCTGGAGTGACACTCTAAAGAGGAACTCCAGGGAAAATAATGTAATTAAAAAGGGCTTCATTTTTACAATAATTATGTATAAATGATTTAGTCAGTGTTTGCTCATTGTAAAATCTTTCCTCTCCCTGATTTACATTCTGACATTTATCACATGGTGACATTTTTACTGGTGGCAGGTGATGTCAGTGGAAGGAGATGCTGCTTGTTTTTTTGGCAGTTGGACCCAGCGGTAAACAGCTGTTATTTCCCACATTGCAACAAGGCTCCCACAGTGTGATGTCAGAACCATGGTCCTGACATCACACTGTGGAAGGGGTTTCACCACAATATCAGCCCCCCCCCCCCCCCCCCCCCGATGATCTGTTTGTGAAAAAGTAAAAAAAAAATCATGGGAAAGGGGGGGGGGGGGGGGGGGGGGGGGTTGGGGATCAGCTACTGATTGGGATGAAGTGCAATTCTTGGTTACGGTTTCTCTTAAATGTCTCCGCACTACAGCTTCTGCTCGCCGTCAGGCGTTGCTTTTCAGAGGATCACGTACAGTGACGCCTGATCGCTGCCTTCCAGTATCTCCCCAGCATTGACTTATGTGGGTGTTTTTCCACGATCAAGCAGCAACAATAAGTGACAAGGTGACACATGCTGTTTAAAACAAGACGACAAACCCCCTTATAAAACATATGTTGCTTCTAAAACTGCTGCCCAAATGATTCTGGTTGGCATAGAAACAACATTTCAGCTGTTTGAGACAACATAATGTTAGATTTTCACATGCAACGAGTAAATGGGGTGGTGGGAAGACACTGGCGTTTGTCCTGAACGTACCGATGACTTTGACGAAGTACGCGTCAGCTTCGAAGTTGTTCTGTAAGACGTAGATGGTTCTGTCCCCGTCACCACCTGAGCCCAGCACTATGATGTCCAGGATCCCCTACAAACAGATAAAAAAAAATTGCCAATGTTAAAGCGGGTCTGAGATGAAAAACTAACTATAACAAGTAACTTGTTATACAGTATATGTCTTATCTAAAGTTTAGATAGTTTACACAGCATATCTAGCTGCAAACAGCTTCAACAGTTTATGATCATTTATTCTTGTGATACAATGAGGGCAGCCATGTTCTGTTTGTCACATTGTCACAGACTGAGGGCTGGAGATGCTATCAGCTTGCCTGTGTGTAAATTCAGTCCCCTCTCCTCCTCCCCTCTGAAATCTCTGGCTAGTAACCTTCTACTCCTCCTCCTGCCCAGACTGAGCTCCCATAAGCCCTTGCTACAGTGCCAAGGTACTGTGAAAAGCTGTGGGAGAGGCTTAGTTTATAGGGAATTAGAGTATTAAAACAAAACAAAAAAAGTATTGGGCGGGAGGAATGCCCTATAAACTATATGAAAGGAACACAATTATGCAATGAGTAAAAGTTTATCTCGGATCCAGCTTAAGGTGATCGCTCCTCAAAAAACGTATAGCCCATCTGTCCCTCCCCCTCTAGGTGTGTTAAGAATAATTGTGCCCCTATACTTTTTTTTGTATACTCAAACTAGAGAAAAGTGTCAGTTATTCTTGTAACCCGTTGACTCATTGAGGAAATAAAGCAGAAAGAAGCAAGGTATGGGCAATTCATCTCTTCCATACATCACGTACAAGGCTTTACTGGCAGAGGAGGAAAAAAAAAAATATTCTTAAACTGTTGGACAGCGATCTAAAAAGCTAAGGTCAATATTGAGCCCTGCTCGTCTTTGCTGGGTACACACGGTGCGTTCCCGCACTCGATGCGCCACTCGATTTCCAAGCATTTTCGAGTGCGTTTCGATGATTGTTAGGTTGATTCTCATGCAAAGTATGCCAAATCGACCTAACGATCCATCGAAACGCGAATCGGACATGTCGGAAATAATCGAGCGCCCGGGAATCGTGTGCAGGAACGTGTGTACCCAGCATTATACTGAAGGTTATCCTACCAATGTTAGCTACGTACTTTCCAAAACTAGAGGGTAAACATAGACCTATAATAGGGGAATCTATAATAGAATCTATAATAGATGTCTCTCTCTCTCGGTCTGTAATTTGGCCTTCAGACAATCAAACATTTTGGTAGAAACTAGTTACCGTCCGGCACCAGCGATCAATGATGGCATTTCATCTCTTTTCAGTTTGGACGTTCACACAGCTTTAGCAGATCGATGTAGACCAGGGAGGCTCGAAGAGGTTAAGGAAATTATTGGCTTCAAGTGGAACTGAAGATAATATTAAAACAAACATTTTCGTTCATCTGGGGCTTCTGCAAGCCCCCAGCCAACCGTCCTGTACTGAGCCGGTCCACCACTATCCTCCAATCCCCGCCGCCAGCTAGTTTTGTTTCTCGTCTTCTAAGTCGAGGGGCCACTGCAACTGCGCAGCCCTGTCAAGTGAATCCCTTTTTCTGTGTTCCCGTCTGCAAAAGCGCTATTGCGGACTGTAATGGGAAGGAGGATATGCGTGGTCAGAGCCGCGCAGGCGCTGTGGCCTGTTAGCGAATCCGAAAGTAGCTGGTGGCGGGAGAACAGAGGATCGCGGAGGACCGGCGCAGGACAGGACGGGGCTTGCAGAAGCCCCGGTTAAGTGAAACTGTTTTAATATGATCTTCAATTCCGCTTTAAGTCAGAACTACAAAAGCCTCGATTCATAAAGCAATACCGCATTTGGTAATGCTAAAAACAGCTGACTTTACTGAGCACTTAGGAAAATGTCACTTTATAAAGGCCGTTACCGCATGAAAAACTGAAGTTACCGAGCAGTGAGGTAAATTACCGACTTGTGCAGTAAATACCTCAACAAATTTCAGGAAATGTCAGTAAATGTCAATTAAAAAAGAATAGATCATGACGTAAAAGCCTGACATTTTACAGACACCTCTGATGTGGTGAAATGATAGCGGAGACTGTACGATCCTGCGGGAAGCCAGCGTGACTAAGACAAGCAGAGACAATTACCTATGACTGACAGGAGCAGAAGCCAATAGAAACAGCTCCTGTCTCCTGCAAGTCGGGATGATGCATTTTGATAGGACCTGAAGCCTTCTCCGGCAGGTCTAACTTTTCTACCCCCGGGCAGTGAGCAGAGAGAACGGAACAAAAGAGGTTTCTCTGCCTCCCTCTGGCAGTTTGTCGGACTGACCCGCCGCTACCGCCATTCACTCCGATGTCCCGTCGCTGTAGCCCACTCGCTCTACTATCCCTTTGACAGCAGAGCTCCCTGAGCTGATCAGGAGCCGATTTCATTGGCTACTGACCCTGTCATCAATGTGATTGTCTCACAGTGATCACGGGGTCAGGAGCCAATAAAATCGTCTCCTGACGAGCTCAAGGAGCTATGTCGTCATACCGACGGGGATGTAGAAGTAGGCAGGAATGAAATTTACGCCCTGGCAGAGATAACAGATGCAAAACGGAGCAGATTTTAATCAGCGTCGTCTGGAAGTGGTTAAAGGGATACTGTAGGGGGGTCAGGGGAAAATGAGTTGAACTTACCCGGGGCTTCTAACGGTCCCCCGCAGACATCCTGTGCCCGCGCAGCCACTCACCGATGCTCCGGCCCCGTCACCGGTTCACTTCTGGAATTTCAGACTTTAAAGTCTGAAAACCACTGCGCCTGCGTTGCTGTGTCCTCAATCCCGCTGATGTCACCAAGAGCGCACAGCGCAGGCCCAGTATGGTCTGTGTCTGCGCAGTACACTCCTGGTGACACCAGCGGGAGTGAGGACATGGCAACGCAGGCGCAGTGGTTTTCTGACTTTAAAGTCTGAAACTCCAGAAGTGAACTGGAGGCGGGGCCGGAGCATCGGTGAGTGGCTGCGCCAACACAGGATGTCTGCGGGGGACCATTAGAAGCCCCGGGTAAGTTCAACTCATTTTCCCCCGACCCCCCTACAGTATCCCTTTAAATGAGGGTATTACCTCATAGACTCTTACACTACCCTCAGAAACTAACTGGCTAACAGGGAAGTTTTCATCCTGGTCATAATAAACTAGAAACGGACACATAGGGACAGACAACTCCAAAGCATTCACAGTCTAGACAGACAATTCTGCTTCACTACAAATGATTATAAAAGGTACAAAAAAAACCCAACAACAACTGTGTGCTGAAACTGCTGATAGTTCATGTTCACTGCTTGAATGTCAGAGAAATAATTGTGTCACTCATAGAAGAGAAATCATTTGAGGCCAAAACCGCTCTGCCTGACTCGACTATCCATCCAGTTCATTTCAAAGATGCTCTGTCCACAGATAATATATAACCTAATTTACAGACACTCAGTGTTCCTCTTTAGATATAAATCATGAGGAAAAGCCTTGACAACCATGAGGGGGCGTGGCAATGTCAGAGGTTTTGCCTGACTGAATCAAACCCGTCAGCCGTAAGATCCCGTACGTGTACCTAGCGTGTGGCAGTTTTGTGATTTTCTCCAGGTTTATCTGTCCAATGCCCCCAACACAGCTTCCAATCGAATTTGGATAGTTCACTGATTGAAAGGGTCATCAGATAAGCTGGGAAACCTCCACTCCTCCTGGGTGGGGGAGAAGTGGCGGGAGGGTCACATGTAGCCAGTGATGGGCTCACGAGTAGTCACAAGTCCCTAAGGACTAATTCGTTGTCCTCCCTGCACTCCAAACAGCTTGCTCGCGTCCTATTGGACATAGTTACATAGTTATTTGGGTTGAAAAAAAGAGATATGTCCATCGAGTTCAACCAGAGAACAAAGTTCAACACCAGCCTGCTCCCTCACATATCCCTGTTGATCCAGAGGAAGGCGAAAAACCCTTACAAGGCATGGTCCAATTAGCCCCTAAAGGGAAAAATTCCTTCCCGACACCAGATGGCAATCAGATAAAATCCCTGGATCAACATCATTAGGCATTACCTAGTAATTGTAGCCATGGATGTCTTTCAACGCAAGGAAAGCATCTAAGCCCCCTTTAAATGCAGGTATAGAATTTGCCACAACTACTTCCTGTGGCAATGCATTCCACATCTTAATCACTCTTACTGTAAAGAACCCTTTCCTAAATAAACAGCTAAAACGTTTTTCCTCCATGCGCAGATCATGTCCTCTAGTCCTTTGAGAAGGCCTAGGGACAAAAGCTCATCCGCCAAGCTTTTATATTGCCCTCTGATGTATTTATACATGTTACTTAGATCCCCTCTAAGGCGTCTTTTCTCTAGGCTAAATAAACACAGTTTATCTAACCTTTCTTGATAAGTGAGACCTTCCATCCCACGTATCAATTTTGTTGCTCGTCCCTGCACCTGCTCTAAGACTGCAATATCTTTCCTGTATTGTGGTGCCCAGAACTGAATTCCATATTCCAGACGTGGCCTTACTAGAGAGTTAAACAGGGGCAATATTATGCTAGCATCTCGAGTTTTTATTTCCCTTTCAATGCATCCCAAATTTTTATTAGCTTTAGCTGCAGCTGTTTGGCATTAAGTACGATTATTTAACTTGTTGATAAGTACTCCTAAGTCCTTCTCCAAGTTTGATGTCCACAACTGTATTCCATTTATTTTGTATGGTGCTAGACCATTGGTACGACCAAAACGCGTTGCAAGCCTCACCACCGCGCTCTTCCTCCTTCTGGCTTGAAGGAGGAAGTGCGCGTAGTGAGGCTTGCAACGCCTCCAATAGGACATGTGCACGCACTTATGGGTAACTAAGCCCTTGTCATCCAGCCGCAAAGCAGAGGCAATTAAGCCTCATTGGAATCATGAATTTGAGTCCTCAGGGACTCGTGACTACATCACTGCATGTAGCGCAGCCACGGAAACTATCCTCAACTGATTGATTTCCGGCTCATCTCTCCAATGGAGGCTCTTAACCCATTAGCAGCCTCAAGCAAAATGTTTTGTTTGAAAGCTGCTGGTGCAGTGTGAGCCTCTGTCAGCATATCTCTGCCTAGTGCAGCCAAACGTTACCCGTTCTGGACGGCTTCTCCTCCACCCAGGGCCAGATATAGTAACAATGGGGCCCCTGGGCAAAATTAACCCAGGGCCCCCAACCAAAAAGCCGCAGTAGAGGCCCTTTGTTGCAGCCAAATTTCTCCCCAGGGCCCCTGAGCCGGACCAGGTGAGATGCTATTCTGCTGAAGACTCTTCGGGGACCCACAGGGAACAACAATGAAGTTGGAGGGGGACACCTTGGGGGCCTCTACAAGCCCTGGGGCAATTGCCCCCTTTCCCTCTATGGTAGCACCGGCCCTGCCTCCACCGATGGCTCTGAACTTCCGACAGGTCTTCTGGGTCCCGATAACATCTGATCACGTGATATGACGTGACCAAGATGCAGGGGTCTGTCAGCGTTACAGCGCCACCCGGTGATGAGAGAGTCTTAGAAGTGATTAGTAACAAATGAGGAGGAATTAGACAAATACATACAAGGTGCATTTCTCTGTTTTCCTTCAGGTCCACTTACATTTGTGTTACCAAGTAGGCAAAATAACCTGCAAGTGCTCTGAGTGTGCTAGGGCCCAAACCAGTGCACTATGGGCTAGACGGGCTGTCATCTGGATTGGCTGATTCCTGCTTTGGCCGCTTGCGTTCCAAGTGTGGTTACGCTTCTTAGCGGCCGACTTCCTGCATTGCACAGCACAGCGAAGTCACTTCCGGGGTGATGAGCGGCAGCTCCTATGCACACACCCTCTTTCTTTACTTGTGTTTAAAGTGAATCAGAGACAAAGCACCTTCCTGTATGTTACCATATATATAAATGGGAACATGACAGTAAACACCTACTCTGCTCTCTGTTTCATTTTCACTGCTCAGTCTTATTATCAGCTCTGATAAAATTCAGGACTGAGCATTCAGTCTAGCTTTGCCCCATAATGATTATAGCTGAGTCAGTCTTCTGTGATGTCTTTTCTAGCCCAAGCCTGCCTCTTTGTGGTTCTGCTTTCCTGTTATGTATCCTCGTAGAAGGAAATCAGAGCCAGAAGGGAGCAGGCTTGGGCTTGAAAAGACATCACAGAAGTCTGACTCAGCTGTAATCTATCCGGGGCAAAGCTAGACTGAATGCTCAGTCGGGGATTCTTATCAGAACTGATAAAAGGCAGATTGAGCAGTGAAGAATGAAACAAAGAGCAGAGTAGGTGTTCACTGTCATGTTCCCATTAATTTATATGGTAAGATACATGAGAGTGCTTCGTCTCTGGTTCTCTTTAAACGCATTAACTGCGTTCTCCAACTAGCGGTATCCTCTCTCCTTTGAACGCAGGGTGACGCCCGCGGAACTAGTGGGACTGTCTTGAGGGGATCCCAGTCTCTCCTTTGCTGCGCTGCCCGACCTCCACACCCTTCCTGGGCTAAGTATCTCCACTTTATAGCATATTCTCCTATTCCTCTCATGCAGGTTTCCTATATAGGCTGCTCTTATGCTGGATCCACACGGTGCGTTCGCGTACTCGATTTCCCGCTCAATTCCCGTCGATTCGTTTATTTCCAACATGTCCGATTTGGATTTCGATGGATCGTTAGGTCAATTTGGCATACTTTGCATGCGAATCAACCCAACGATCCATCGAAATCCAAATTGGACATGTTGGAAATAAACGAATCGACGGGAATTGACGGGAATCGAGCGGGAAATCGAGTGCGCGAACGCACCGTGTGGATCCAGAATTACGTTGATTTATATTTTGCAGTTTGCCACTATTTATGAATTATTGATGTATTTTCTTGCACCAAACACTTAAGATGTGGATTTTCACAATATGGATGTTGTTTTTGAGCTTCTATATTAAAGGGTATATTTGTTATGGCCAGAACCAGAAGTCTGGCCACTTCGGGTTCTGGCCGGCCAAAATGCTAATTGGCTGTTTTACAGCGGCCAATGTAAGAAATGAATTGAAGTGGCTCTGGCTCCTCCCCCTGCCTCCCTCCTCTCACCAGTCGGGCCAATGGTGAGTAGTAATTAGAGTCCGGGGCTCTGGCTCCTCCCCCCGTACCCACCTCTCACCATGGGCAGCATCCTTACCCACCCTGTCTCGCCCACTTCCCGGTTACCGTTTGTAGCGGGGAAATAGAAGGTGGGTAGGGGATACTGGAGCCAGAGCCGTCGAGGGGAGCAAGGAGAGAAGACAGATTTTTGTACTCTTCCTTAGGCTCCACCCCACACTGCCGCTCTTTTGCCTTGTCGCCGGTAAGCAACCGCTAAGTCCCCCCCCCCCCCGCGCTGCCGCTCTCATAACTGGCGGGGGGCGGAGGATATTGGGGACTCAGTGGGAAGATGTGTATAGGACACTGGCACGGGGGGGGCGAAGACAGGCAGACACGTTGAGGGAGGCAGGGGGAGGAGCTGGAGCAGCTGGAATTAATTCAATTCTGACATTGGCCAATTCGCATTTTGGCCAGCTAGAACCCGAAGTAGCCAGACTCCGGGTTCTGGCCCTAACATATTCACTAGTCATTTTCATTAGCACCACTCTGAACCCAGGTTCATCCACCTGTGGGTTCTAGATTTGAACCCATTAGGTTGGCGCATTCATATTCCAACACATTATTGATAACATTGGGTGCGTTTCATAATATATTGTATACATATTTACTCATATGGGCATGACTGTAACAGCAAGGTGATTTAGGACAACATGGTTCTTTTTTTTAATTGTTTTTAATCTTGAACTATCTTGAACTATCACAAGTGTCATACATATCCAATTTTTGTAATAAAGATGATTGTATATTTACTTGAAATGACACCTTAAGTGCTGCTGTTTTTGAGGGTCTTCTCTTAGCAAGTGGGCAAAATAGCCAAAGTAATGGAAAAGGGAAAATGCATTTTTTTTATTGCTTTCCACATTGAGATGGAATTCTAGCAATAAATGTTGACGTCTCAGATAAAAATCGTTTTTGTCACATAACTAGGTAAAGCCGCTATTTATTCAGGTAATTGCTACAACTCAGCGGAGGGACACAAAAAGGCGCAGGAAATGCCACCATGCATTAATTACCACCCGCCGCGCTGTTTACACACTACAAACAATAGATAAGGCGGCTCTGTAACGTGAGGCGGCCCAGCAGGGAGGGGCATTTCAATAGACTTATATTTACCTCCCGGGAAGAATAGTGAGGCGCGGCCTCCGCATTCTGCATGTGGGATAGGAATGCAAAGTTAAAAATGGGTTTCTACATTTGAATTGGGCTTTAATCGATTTTCATGGTGGAGGTTAAAGAGGAACTGTCGCAAAAAACTTAAAACACATACAAATAAGAAGTACGTTTCTCCCAGAGTAAAATGAGCCATAAATTACTTCTCCCCTATGTTGCTGTCACTTACAGTAGGTAGTATAAATCTGACATTACCGACAGGTTTTAGGCTAGTCCATCTCTTCATGGGGGATTCTCAGCATGGCCTTTATTATTTATAAAGACACTCCCTTAAAAGGATTTATACAAAGATGCTGGCCGACCTCCCTGCTCGCTGCACACTTTATTGGAATTTGGAAGGAACAACTGCCATTCACTAAGTGCTTTTAAAAATAAAGAAATCCCTGAGAACCCCCCATGAAGAGATGGACTAGCCCAAACTCTGTCGGTAATGTAAGATTTCTACTGCATACTGTACGTGACAGCAACAGAGGAGAAAAGTAATTTATGGTTAATTTTACTCTGGAAGAAAACGTACTTCTTATTTGTATGTGTTTTAAAGTAACACTGAAGCGAGAATAAATCTCGCTTCAGAGCTTATATTCAGCAGGGGCATGTGTGCCCCTGCTAAAACGCCGCTATCCCGCGTCTAAACGGGGGTCCCTTACCTCCCAAATCCCCCCCTGCAAAATCCACTACCAACTTGGTCGTAGATTTTGCTGCTGTTGAGGCAGGGCTAACGGCTGCAGCCCTGCCTCTCAGCGCTGTCTATCAGCGGCGCATCGCCGCCTCTCCCCCGCTCCTCTCAGCGAAGGAAGACTGCGGAGAGGCGGAGATACGCGCTGATAGACGCGCATGGAGGCAGGGCTGCAGCCATTAGCCCTGCCTCACCAGGAAGAGATCCCCGGGACTTCAAGAGGGGATTTGGGAGGTAAGGGACCCCCGTTTAGCCGCGTGATAGCGGCGTTTTAGCAGGGGCACACATGCCTCTACTGAATATAAGCTCTGAAGCGAGATTTATTCTCGCTTCAGAGTCTCTTTAAATGTTAAGATTTTCATGACAGTTCCTCTTTAAGCCCTGAGTTTCGGTCACCGTCAACAAACATTAATCAATCATTAACAAGGCCGGCGGTTCCATAGGGGCAACTGGGCAAATGCCTAGCACTCTAGAGCACGTACCTATGAACCGGAGACTTGGCGTTAATTACTATTCCCCCTCCAGGTCGACGTGACTGGTAGGAAAAGACGCAATTTGGCTTCCAGCTATTGCTGGCGGCCGAATTACAGTGTTTTAAAAGTAACTTAAAGGAACACTATGAAACCAAGTGTTCTAAAATGACAATGTACAAATAATGTCTAAGTAGCTGTGTAAACATTTTCCTACTTTTCATGTTAAATATCAGAGGCAAAAGCTTTAATTCACTGTGTGCAGATTTTAGTTCAGTTGGAATGTCTCATTTGCATAGGTGAATCTCTGCAGTCTGCTATGCTAAGAACAGTGTAATATTGAAGCAGAGTTATATGCAATGGCTCTGGTGTCAGGTTTCACACACTATTACAAATGTTTATGTTGCACATAAGATACATTTCCTCTGCTTTCTGCAGACAGTTCTCAGAGACAGACAGCTGCAGTGTGAAAGGACTTTGATAACAGTAAACAAAGAGATAAGCATTCAAATGTATACACCAGTACTCAGCACCACTTTTCAAACTATTCCTATCTCAACTGAAAAAAATATGTTAATTGATAGTGTTTCTTTAAAGAGGAACTCCAGTTAAAATAATGTAATAAAAATGGCTTCATTTTTACAATAATTATGTATAAATGATTTAGTCAGTGTTTGCTCATTGTAAAATCTTTAGTCTCCCCAATTTACATTCTTACATTTATTACATGGTGACATTTTTACTGCTGGCAGGTAATGTAGCTGCTGCTTGCTGTTTTGGCAGTTGGAGACAGCTGTAAACAGCTAATTCCTGTCTGTGAACCTTGTTACATTGTGGCAAACTGTCAAAAGTACTGCAGTCCTCAAAGCTTCTTGTGGGAGGGGTTTCACCACAATATAAGTCACACAACGCCCCCTGATGGTCTATTGTGAAAAGCAATAGAATTCTCATGTAAAAGGGGGTATCAGCTACTGATTGGGATAAGGTTAAATTTTTGGTTGGAGTTTCTCTTTAAGCGACTTCTGACAGCGCCAAAGTTACTCAATGTGCGCCGCTATAGCCGTTATTCCTATTACAACCTACGGTGGAACCGGCTGCGCCCAAATCTCTTGCGCCGTTTTACCAGCTCTCACCCTAGAGCTTGCTGATGGGTTCCCCCAAGCCCCGGTCTCACTGCACACTTCAACTGTCCTTTAGAGCTGAATTATCGCAAATACCTTCTGTTTTAAGATGGCAGATTACCGGTACATGCAGCGTTGCTTTTTAGCAGGAGGGCTTTTTGGTCTCTTTTGACCCCCTATCCTTCCCTAGTGGTTCTGGGTCACCCCGAGCTTCTGTAATAACGGGACGTGCCCTGGCAATGCCCTGTTTGGGAGACAGACGGTGATAAAACCCAGAACCAATTCTTACACACTTTCCAACTCTACATAAACTTTTTTCCTCTTTGAAAGTTAGGCCTTAACTCCATAAGCCTCTCTGTTACGCGGCCTATTCCCCTAAGCTTAGATGCTATAAATATGGGTTATAAAGTAGCGCTAAACCTTCATAACATCCTGGATATCCTGCTTAAAGGCAGATTAAAGAGACTTCCTTGTCTCGGTCCCAACGCCAACATCAAAGCCGTGAATCTTCATAGACTGGCAGAGGAACTCATCCGAGATCAGATTTTATTAAAAGTTACAAGGATGAATCTGGAGCAACACAACCGCCGCTAATAAATTGATGTCATTAATTATGGAGGATCGGGCGTCTTTTATCTTCCGTTTAACCCTTGCCGCGTCACAGATAACGGGGGCGGGAGGGTCGCTGGCTGCTAGCCTCGGCTCTACCCCGGGGCGGAATATTCCCAAAGCTAATCTCGTAGTGTAATGAGCGCTACGAAATAATGACACAATAAAATGCGCGGCCGTAATTGCGCTCTTCATCACATGCCCAAATATAACGGTCAGTGGTAATAAATTGGATTTAATTAACATAAAAAAAAAGGATGTGAAAGCCCAGATTGGGTATTACATTCATTGCAGGACTGTAAAGAAAACTTCGCTCCATAAAACACATTCCGAAAAACCATAAATCTGTGTTTGGCAGAAATCAGGGGGGAAAAATTGTATTTAAAGAGTAACTGTCAGGCTGCAAAAGCTAATTTAAACCTCTATTCTCCTGTGTTAAACAGTTTAGAAGGAAGCCAAAAAGGCAATACTGAAGTTAAAAATCTCTCTTACTTTTAATGTGTGCTGAACAGCAAGGCTGTTAATCCCAAGCTCTTAAGAGGCCGAGAGGCCGCGTCCCATACTGCAAAGCATTCTGGGGCTGTTTCTTCCCACCTTGGGTCCTCCCCTCTGCTGCTAGTGAGAAGTTACAGGTTCATGTTACAACAGCTTGTAACCCAGTCCAGCTCACAGCACTGAAAAATCTCCGGGCAGAGTACACTGCATGAGTCCGCTATTGTTCCTAGCCACATGGCTAATTAATATTCACTGCACAGTAGTGTTGTATTTTTTCTGAGTGGAATCATCAAGAAGCAGGGAGGACATGACACCTTTGGCTTCATAGGAGACAGACAAACATGGAACCTGCCATGAGCTGTCAGGAGCATCATTCTCTGCAAACACTATATAAAAATTCTGTGAAATCCAAACGTGGACAGTGAAATGCATATGTAATGTAAGTACAGTCAATCTTTAGCTACTGATATATGTGTTTTTTTTTTCTCTCTGAGACCTTATACCTAACAGCACCAAAAATGCTTATTAAAGTGGACCTTAACTTTTTCACAGGACATTAGGAAAACCTAGAGAAACGCACCCTGTATTTACTTAGAGAGTTTAGCCTGTCTAATTCTCCCTCATCTGTGACTAATCACAAGTTGTAATTTGATCTCTACAAGGGTATCACCTAGCTGCCTCGGCAGAGCAGATAATTAGTAAACACAGGGTTTTAACCCTATGTCTGCTTCCATGAAAGCAAGAAGTACACACTGCAGATTAATTTTAAGCTTTGTATCAGCTGTAACAAAAGAAATGTTTTTCCTTTAAAGGTTACTATGCTGTTGATTATCTTTTAGAGCAGAGAGGAAATTCTCAGTTCGGGTCCGCTTTAAGCCATATGGCTTTCTTTCTAGCCAATGCATGATGGGAAATAAACACACAGGTATCACGTTTGCCAGTCGGAAAGACAAGATCTGCTCGCTTTGATATCGGAGATGAAAGGGATAATGTAAACGGCTGAAATCCGTGCATTAGAGACATTAAAGACCTCAGGAGAAGCTACCTCTGATCTAGACCCGCAGAGCTACATAACAAGGCCCATTTCCTTCCTCCCGACCCCCATCCTGCATCCCGACACGAGAGAGACAGGCCCAACATCACGTCTCAGCTGTCTGCGTCTATCACGCTTCTCTGTCTAATTAAGCCATTTGCTTTCATTATCTGCTGCGGATACTGGAATCTGACATCACGGAGGAGACGGGAGGGCGCGATCAAAGGGAAGAGCGGCACATGGCAATTATAAGAAGCAGAAGAGATCTCACGTCTTCGTAAACGTCGAAGAACGTTGCCACCACCGCGTCTTTTATCTGATTCAGGTCAGAGATCTCCCAGTGGACTTCCAGGGCCCGCGAGCATGTGCTGTTCTTGCAAGGGACGTTCTCCAGGAGGAAGGCTTGCTGGTTGCTGGAAATAGAGAGAAGCAGGAGATTAGGGCCGCAGGTACATCACGATCAGGTTTAATTTGTGACAGTCAGGAGTGATGCACAACAAGAACAACAACGGCAAGGTAGAAAGAAAGCAGACACTTATAACATTGGTTTGTTCCAAATCCTTAGGAAGTACTCTGTGTCACAGGAAGAGACACCGAGAGTCCAATATAGTGTAGTATGTACTGGTAATATAGGTTTGACTAAGTAAGTATATGACAGAGGCGCTTTGCTTTGTACTAGACCTACATGAGTTTTATGCTCCGTTCATAGCCTGATGAAGCGGGATATGCCTGCGAAACGCGTTACACTTTCTGGAATATGTGAATAAATATTTGGTTGAACTTTATCAACAGTTTGTTGTGTCTACTTGGAGGAGGGAAATCAACCTCGGCCTCCCCCGATTTTTAAACTTTTCATTGACTTTTTTCCTTTTGGCGCCTCTGTTTGCCTGTACATGTTCTGTGTCACAGCTTGTATTTACCTCTGTAGAGCATAAATGTCACTCTAGCTATTACATTTGGCCCACAAGTGGTTTCTCCACTTTGTATTATGTTTGGCTCACTCAAGACTCACACCAGGGAAGCCTTATTGGAGGTGAAGGCATAGATCACCAGATAAGCTATATGGGGGAGAGAGGGGGGAAAGCACTAGACACTAGGGAACTGCATAGGGGAGGGAGGGGGCCACTAGACACCAAACTGTATGGAGAGGGAGAACCACTTAACACCAGGGAACTGAACAGAGGATGGAGGGGGCACTAGACACCAGGGAACTGTAGAGACAAGTGAGGAAGAGGACACTAGACAGCAGGGGACTGCAGAGGGGAGGGAGAAGGGTCACTACTTAACAGGGAACTGTATAAGGGATGGAGGTGGCCACTAGATTGAGATTGACCTGCCACTTGGTCCTAGTGTTACATTTTAGGGCCACTTTATATTTGAGTTTGATACCTCTGGTGTAGAAGGAATTAGAAGTACCCGCCATTGTGTGGGTTTATAAAACGCTTACTTAAAATAAATAAACGGTTTAGGAAAAAAGTGCAATGCTCATTAGCAACGTTTACTGAACTAGGGAAAATTAAGATGAGCAGATGTGTCATCCGCTAAGTGGTGTACAGGCAGGATGCTAAAACAGGAGCACGATTTCTATACACCGTGCTAAAAGAATCCTAACAGCATATGGGTCGTTTCCATGGACTCCTGCACATCTGCTCCACACCACCCACTCTACTTAAATAGCTCAAGCTATCAGAAATAACTATTGCCGAAGTATGTATTGACAGAACACTGAATGCTGGTCACGTGACCCGTGTGCCCAACCCTTCCTCCTGTCAGCTGACTTAGAGTGACTTTGGTGATCTCCCTGTGTCTTGTGAAGCCTGGCATTATAGTCCCAGGCTCTAGGTTTACGTCAAGGATACTACCTGTATGCAGAGTAATATATTCTCAAAAACATATAAGCAGGCAAATTAGCTTTGCCCCAAACTGGCCCTAAATCAGGCTAAGGCATTAGTCTATGACTATGGTGAGGACATTAGACCATGACTATGGTGGGGACATTAGACAATGACTAAGGTGAGGACATTAGTCCATGACTATTGTTGGGACATTAGACCATGACTATGGTTGGGACATTAGACCAAGACTATGGTGAGGACATTAGACTATGACTATGGTGAGGACATTAGAATATGGTCGGGACATTAGACCATGACTGTGGTGTGAACATTAGACCATGACCATGGTGGGAACATTAGACCATGACCATGGTGGGGACATAAGACCATAAATATAGTGGGGGCATAAGACCATAAATATAGTGGGGACATTAGACCATGACTATGGTGAGGACATTAGACCATGACTATGGTGAGGACATTAGATCATGACTATGGTGGAAACATTAGACCATGACTATCATTAGACCATGACTATGGTAGGGATATTAGACCATGACTATGGTGGGGACATTAGACCATGACTATGGTGGGGACATTAGACCATGACTATGGTGGGGACATTAGACCATGACTATGGTGGGGACATTAGACCATGACTATGGTGGGGACATTAGACCACGACTATGGTGGGGACATTAGACTATGACTATGGTGGGGACATTAGACCATGACCATGGTGAGGAGATTAGACCATGACTATGGGGAGGAGATTAGACCATGACTATGGTAGGGACAGTAGACTATGCTAGGGACATTAGACCATGACTATGGTAGGAAAATTAAACTATTTATGTGGTCAGAGATTAGACTAGGACTGTGGTGGGAGATTAGACTATGACTATGTTGGAAGATTAGACTATGACAGTGAAAGGCCATTAGACTAGGACTATGGCAGGTCATTAGACTATGACACTTAAAACAGGGGTGGAGGCGCCCAATGCATAAAAGATAGGAAAATAAGCTACTAATCTTATAAACAGAGAAGGAATCTTACCTCTCTTGAAGAATTTGGACCAGTTTATTAAAAAAAGGTCTTTTATTCAAGCACATAAAATTGACAATGCGTTTCGCGGGTACTTGCCCGCTTCCTCAGGTCAGTGAAAAAAACAGGTGCCTTAACTGCTATGGCTGTGTAGCAAGCATGAGCGCCTCTCTGTCATTAGACTATGACTGTAGTAGGACATTAGATTATGACTGTGGCACACACACCTTAGAATGGTAGGACATTAAAGTATCATTACTCTTTTTTATGTATCTAGCGCCAACATCTTCCGTAGTGCTGTACATAGTACAAACCAAATACTGGGGAACAAATATACATGAGAAGTTCAAGACACTGTGCAATCAGGATGTCTAGCAATACAAGTACAAATACATACATAGTTAATGTGTGGTTTAAGATGTCACTAAAATTGGTGCACGTTCATATGGTGAATTACAGCAAAATAAGAAGCAATAGGAGGAGGTCCCTGCCCTTGCGAGCTTACAATCTAGAAACTATGACTGTGGTAGGTCATTAAACTATGACAGGATATTACACTGACTGTGGTAGGTCAGACTACGACTGTGGTAGGATATTCTGGACTTAACTGGGGCTTTTTCCAGCCCCTCCTTAGCCTGCGAGGTCCCTCTGCGTCCTCTTAGTCCCTTTCGTGGTCCTGTATGCGCACCTGCAGCGAATCATCGCGCCGGTCGCCATAGGCAGCCTGCACATGGTGCCAGATACACATGCTTGCCATTTACTTGCACCATCGTTAAAAGCACTACCCTCATTCACTCCCTTTTTTAACCGGAGCAGCAGTAACTACTCTCTGATCGCCCAGGCACTGTCGTTTACGCATCCTGCAACTCCTCCGTGGCTCTCCAGCATCCTCAGTATACGGCTCCCGGTATGTCACCGCATCGGATCATGTGACACAATGGGATCCATGCACGGACGCCGCAAAGCTGCTGGACGTGGTGAAGAAGGCAGTCGGACGATCGGCGAGTAGTTCCTGCTCTCAAAATCCTCCAAAGCACAGCCCCGTTATCTCCTAAGGCATGCCGGTTAGTTGAGACTTCCAGTTGTATTAGTTCCGGTGTTATGTCTGATCGTGCTGCCCGGGAGTTCCCTTCCACACTGCCTTTTACGCATGCTCAATAGGAAGTTAATTATGCTGCCGGTGGTAGAACACTAAATATCCCCGCTTCCACACCACCTACACTCCCCACATTTTCAGCGTAGGGAGGGGACCCCCCAAAATGCCTCTATGCCAAATTACAGCCCCCAAACTCAGCTAGTTCCATAGATAAATTACTGAAACCTATCTCTGGAACCAGAGCGGCTTGAGGGCTGCAATTTGGCACAGAAGTAGTTCGGGGAGTCCCCTCCCTACCGTGAAAATTTGGGCAGTATAGGAGGTCTGGAAGCGGAGATATTTAGTGTTACCATTGGCAGCATATTTATATATGAAATGTGGCCGCACAGTCTCCTACTGCGCATGTGGGACATCGCAAATTAACAGGCAGCACAATCAGACACATCACCGGATAACTGGGACGTTGTTGTAAGGAAATAAATATGGTAGCCTCCATATCCCTCTCACTTCAGCTGTCCTTTAAAAGGACTCCAAGCTCTGAATAAAAACGTAATTGGTACTCACCTGGGGCTTTCTGCAGCCCACCGTAGGTCAGGAGGTCCCACGGCGTCCATCCGGCTCTTCTCCCAGGGCCTGGTCAAAAATGGCTGTCCGGCGGCTCCCGGCAACACTGGGCCCAAGTGTCGGGCTCCTCCTTCCTCACGTCTGTCGTCACCACGCCGGCCGCCTCTCGTCATCACGGCGGACGACGTGACAGTACTGCGCATGCGTGATTAAACCGCGCAGACGTGATGTATGAGGAAGAAGGAGCCCGACACTCGGGCCCAGTGTCGCCGGGAGCCGCCAGGCAGCCATTTCTGACCAAGCCCTGGGAGAAGAGCAGGATGGACGCCGTGGGACCTCCTGACCTACGGTGGGCTGCAGAAAGCCCCAGGTGAGTACCAATTTCTTTTTTATCCAGAGCTTGGAGCCCCTTTAAGGACTGGTTCACACGGATGTCTGTCCGGCTTTCTGTGGCGTCGCGTTTGGTGGTGGCGGCGACCAGTGGTGCTCAGCAGAGCTCGAATATTCGAGTAGCTCGAATATTCGAGCTCTTTTCCAGCTATTCGAGCTCGGTATTCGAGCTCCGAATAGCTGTAGCTATTCGAATGGGCTATTCGCGTACACTCGAATAGCCCATTCACTATTCGAGCTATTCGAGCAAACGGCGCTATTCGAGCTCGGTACCGAGCTCGAATAGCGTCATAGCCCAGATTGATGTCCTTAGAGCCAATCAGAGGGCTCCCAGGCCCTCTGACGGCAGCCAATCACAGAGGGGGACCCTGGCCAGCCCCTACCCTATAAATAGCGGCCGCCATGTTACGTTTCTCCGTCCTTGCCTGAGACTTGCATAGAGAGAGAGTTGCTCCTTTGTGCTTTGGCTTAGCAAGAGCTTTATTGTGGTCATTTACCTAGCGTTTTTGCTCACATACACCTCCTATACACACCTATATTGTTGTTAGTTAGTTAGACATTGTATTTTAGTTAGTAGCTTTTGTGTTACATAGAGACAGGCCAGCTGCTGCAGGCTTACAGCTTTAGGCCTCAGGGCCTGCCTGTGTGGGCAGCTGTCCTCCTGTCCTCTGTTTATTTCTCTCTATTCTATACCAGTATTTCTGCTGTCCTTTACTACTGATTGTATTAGTATTGTAGTTATATACTATAACTGTACTAGGACACTCACTGTCACTGTTCATAGGCTACTAGCTGCTCCTGCGTGTGTGCACTCACTGTCTGTGTACACACTACACACACTCTATTTCCAAGTTCTGATAACTGATTGATTATTGTAATTGAATATTGTAATTAGTTAGTTGTACTCACTGTTACTACTTACTGTACTAGGAGTCTAGGACACTCAGTCACTGTTCATAGGCTACTAGCTCCTGCGTGTGTGCACTCACTGTCTGTGTACACACTACACACACTCTATTTCCTTCTGATAACTGATTGATTATTGTAATTAGTTAGTTGTACTTACTGTTACTACTTACTGTACTAGGAGTCTAGGACACTCAGTCACTGTTCATAGGCTACTAGCTCCTGCGTGTGTGCACTCACTGTCTGTGTACACACTACACACACTCTATTTCCTTCTGATAACTGATTGATTATTGTAATTAGTTAGTTGTACTCACTGTTACTACTTACTGTACTAGGAGTCTAGGACACTCAGTCACTGTTCATAGGCTACTAGCTCCTGCGTTTGTGCACTCACTGTCTGTGTACACACACTACACACACTCTATTTCCTTCTGATAACTGATTGCTTATTGTAATTAGTTAGTTGTACTTACTGTTACTACTTACTCTTACTGTACTAGGAGTCTAGGACACTCAGTCACTGTTCATAGGCTACTAGCTCCTGCGTGTGTGCACTCACTGTCTGTGTACACACTACACACACTCTATTTCCTTCTGATAACTGATTGATTATTGTAATTAGTTAGTTGTACTTACTGACTGTTACTACTTACTTACTTACTGTACTAGGGACACTCACTCAGTCACTGTTCATAGGCTAGCTCCTGCGCGTGTTTGCGCGTGCATGCACTCACTGTCTGTAGTGTACACACACTAAATTTACTTGTGATTACTACTGATTATTGTAACTGCTAGTTGTACTTCCTGACTGTTACTACTTACTTACTGTACTAGGGACACTCACTCAGTCACCTCACCCACTAACCCACTCCATTAAAGTACCCCACTTTTCACCCGCCCTTTTAAAAAACTTTTGTCTATACGCCCAAAACCCATGAAGATGTCTGGAAGTGGCAGCCAGCGCGGTTTGGGCAAGGGGAAGGGCAGCAAGGGAATCAGGAGGAGAGGGAGCAGCATTGTGGCAAGCCGCGGGCGCGCCACCATGCACAGTTCCGCAGCAGCAGCAGCAGCGTCAGTGGCTAACATTCCTCCCATAGCCACTGGCCGTGGACGCCTTGGGCGCCGCCCAGCAGGAGCATCTGCAACTCACGCTGCAGAGACACAGCAGCAGCAGCGTGTAGCACCTGCTCCGATTTTCCTCCAGCCGGGTCGGAAACGTCCCATTGAGGAAAAGCATGCAGACACTGTGGTGCAACTCATGACGGAGGATGAGCAGCCCGCCATCAGCTCTGCATCTGAGGCCTCCACCCTCACCACCACCACCACCACCCCTGTTCGCAGCAGCCGCCCAGCAGGGTCTGGGGAGGAGGCCAGTTCACCGTCACTCGCCGACCTGTCATTCAGCAGTCTTTTGACCCCAGGCATCATGAGTAAATTGTCTGCTGTTGTTGGCGATCTTGAGGAGGAGATGCTGATGGGCACTTTGGGGGATGAGGGATTGGACAGCAAGACTGTGGCGACAGTCAAGCAGCCCATCCATGCATCAGGAGAGGAGTTTGGGGGGTCCTCATCCCAGCAGGACATGTTTCAGGAGGGGGAGGATGTTGATGACCCGGTGACAGACAGAGACTGGGTGCCACCACCTCCAGGGGATGTCGTCCTCAGCAGCTCTGAGGAGGAGGAGGAGGATGCTCTTGTGGGCCTTGCAAGGAGGCGCATCATTGCAAGCATTGGCAGCAGCAGTAGGCAGGTCCCACAGCCTGCTGGTGTCTCAGGCTCAGCAGCAGCAGCAGCAGCATCTGCCAGTACCACCACCAGCCGCACCCAAGCCCCCCCCCCCCCCCCCCCCCCCAACCACCACAGGGAGACAGGCAGCAGCGCTTCCATGCCGTAGGGGGATGTTTCTGTCACCAATCTGGCGCTTTTTCACCATGCCCACAGTGTACAGCAAGTACGCCACTTGCAACCACTGTCAGCGGAAGTTGAGCAGAGGTGCAGACCCCTTAAAGTTCTGCACCAGCTCGCTCATCAACCACCTTGCTGCGAAACATTTCCACCAGCATCAGGAGTTCCAGAGGCTGAAGGCATCTGGTGCTGGCAGTGGCACCACACCCATCACTGCACAGCCTTCAGCAGCAGCAGCAACAGCAGCCACCCGCCCTCCTGCTCCTCCAGCAGCACCAGCAGGAGTGCGGAAACGCACTGCTCCTCCCCCCTCTGCAACTCCTGCCGCCGACACTGAGGCCTGTTCTGGCAGCCAGTCCTCAGTGGCCTCCTCCGCTGTGTCTGCTGATTCCCGTGCCAGCAAAAGGCCACGCCAGAGCCTTTTGAGCGAATCCTTCCAGGGGGTGGTTAGGGCTCTGCCTCCCAGCAGCCGTCGCGTGCGGCAGCTGAACGGCTTGCTGGCACGGGCCATGTGCTCCCAACTCCTGCCGTACACGCTCGTGCAGGAGGGGAGCGACATTCGTGCGCTGCTTGCTTGCGCAGCCCCAGACTGGCAGCTCCCCAGCAGACACTTTTTCTCCCGCAAGGCCATTCCTGCACTGCACCGCTTTGTGATGGCCAATGTGGAGCGAGGGCTGGAGCACGCGGTTGGTGAAAGGGTCCACGTCACCATGGACTCCTGGAGCAGCCGCTTCGGGACAGGCCGCTACCTGTCCTTCACTGTCCACTGGGTCAGCTTGGTGGAAGGGGGTGAGGATGGGAGAGCAGCAGCGGGCACAGCAGCAGCAGCAACACAGTGGGTGGTGCCACCCCGCAGGGTCAGGGGAACTGCAGCAGGTTCCTCCGATCCTCTGCCATCCTCCGGCACACCTGGCCAAACCCCCCGCCTCAGCAGCAGCGTGAAGGCCCGCCACTGCCAAGCGCTGCTGCACTTGGTCAGCCTTGGGAAGACCAAGCTGACGGCAACCCATGTGTTGGCCAAACTCCAGGAGCAGGAGAGGATTTGGCTGACCCCCAGAGGCCTCAGAGTCGGAGAGGTGGTGGCCGACAATGGGGCCAATCTGGTTGCCGCAATAGACAGGGGAAACCTGACCCACATCCCCTGTCTTGCCCACGTGCTGAACCTGGTGGTGCAGAAGTTCTTGCGCACCTACCAGGGGATGGGCGAACTGCTGGAAACGGCAAGGAACGTTGTGCATCACTTCCGGCGCTCGGCTGCAGCCTGTGCGAGCCTGGAAGACGTGCAAAAGGAGCTGGATCTGCCACGCCATCGGCTGATCCTTGACGTTCCGACTCGCTGGAACTCCACCCTGGCGATGTTGGAGCGTCTGGTTGAACAGAAGCGCGCTGTCAAACAGTACCTTGCCCTGGCCACTGTTTCCGCCGCTCAGAGAAGGGACAAGACCAGCAACATCCCGTCCATCGTCCCCGATGATGACTGGAGGCACATGCAGCAGGTGTGCTTAGTGCTGGCTCCCTTTCTGCAGGCCACTAACATGGTGAGCAGGGACCATGCTATGGTCTGCGAGTGGGTGCCCCTGGTTTGTCTGCTGAACAGGGCCCTCGATGCTTTGCTGGAACAGGGAGCGGCAGCCTTGGACCAGCAGGAGCGGCAAGCAGCTGCACAGTCCACCTCTGAGGGGGAGGAGGAGGAGGACTTGGTGGAGGTCCCTGACCTTGCTGCTGATGAGGGGGATCAGCACAGTGCAGCTGAGTTGGTGCGGGGGTGGAGAGAGGATGAGGCTGACGAGGCAGAGGAGGAGGATGAGGACAGCAGCACTGCCGTCGATGTGCCAGCAGACGTGGCCCGCCTCTTCCCAATGGCAGCGCACATGCTGACGTGCCTGCGCAGAGACCCCAGGGTGATCCAGATGAAGCAGAGGGAGGACATCTGGATCAGCATGATGTTGGACCCACACCTCAAGGGGAAGTTGAGCCAGTTCCTGCCGCCTACAGGAGGAGACCCAGCGCAACAAATAAGGAGCTTGCAGCAGGCCCTTGTTGAGCGCTTGGAGGAAGCCTTCCCCCAGCCTTCCACCCCCACTGTCCAGCAGCCAGCACAGAGGCAGCAGCAGGTGCCTGCATCCAGCAGCAAGCGCCCCACAGACCTGCTGTCTCTCAGCCACGAGCTCTACAGGACTGTAGAGGCTCCGGCAGCAGTGACTAGAGAGGAGGTGCATGCAGCAGCATCCTCCATCGGTCACAGCCAGCGCCTGACCCGCATGGTGGCTGACTACATGGGGTCCTACAGCGGGCTTGACAGCGATGCCCCTGTTGATCCCATGGAGTATTGGGTCAAGCGCCTGGAGATCTGGAGCGAGCTGGCGCACTACGCCCTGGAAGTGCTGTCCTGCTCCCCTTCCAGCGTGCTGTCCGAGCGCTGCTTCAGTGCAGCTGGTGGTGTGGTCACCGAGAAACGCTCACGTCTGTCTCACAAGTCTGTGGACAGACTGACGTTTCTCAAGATGAACCAGGCGTGGGTGGAAGGCGAGTTCCTGGCCCCTGTTGTCGGCGAGAGGGGGACATGAACTGGCTAAGAACCATCGTTAATGTGCCTTACCACCCTTTACCACCTCCTGGCTCCTGCTCACTAAGCCAGCCTGGTTCACTTTGACTATTACGTCGCCTGCAGCCACACATTTTACACCTACAGTGGGCTGCTGTGTACTGCCCTTCTGCTGTCTGTCTGTGTTTCCCACTGCCAGGGTACACAGATTTACCTTCTGCTGCCACTCTGCCACCAGCTATTACGTCAAACAATAGCTATATATCTGTGTAATTGGTTGTAAAACCAAAACTACAAAACCATAAAAAAAAAAAAAAAAAGGTTTAATTTTTCTGAGGTGCCCGGGTTGAAAACTGTGTTGTCCCAGTTGTGTATTGGACACAATGTGGGCTACACGACCGCTGTCTGGGACCTCCTGCCTGCTGTGTTTATTTACAGCCCTGGTATCACCGCTAGGTACCAGGGCTATTATGTCACGCTGCCTGCCTGCTGCCACACTCACACTACTCCTCCATTCCTCCTGCTGATGCTGCTGTCTGTCTGTGTTTCCCAACGCCAGGGTACACAGATTTACCTTCTGCTGCCACTCTGCCACCAGCTATTACGTCAAACAATAGCTGCTCACATTACTCCTCCATTCCTCCTGCTGCTGCTGTCTGTCTGTCTGTGTTTCCCAACGCCAGGGTACACAGATTTACCTTCTGCTGCCACTCTGCCACCAGCTATTACGTCAAAAAATAGCTATATCTGTCTGTGTAATTTGTTGTAAAAACAAAACTACAAAACCATAAAAAAAAAAAAGGTTTAATTTTTCTGAGGTGCCCGGGTTGAAAACTGTGTTGTCCCAGTTGTGTATTGGACACAATGTGGGCTGTACGACCACTGCCTGGGACCTCCTGCCTGCTGTGTTTATTTACAGCCCTGGTATCACCGCTAGGTACCAGGGCTATTATGTCACGCTGCCTGCCTCATTGACTGCCTGCTGCCACACACTCATCCTCCTCCTCCTGCTGCTGAATTTACCTCCTGCTGTCTGTGTGTTTCCACTGCCAGGGAGCACATACAATGGCGCTTCCAACATGCGTGCGCCACCAGCTATTTGTTACGCTCAAAAATAGCTGCATTTCTTTAAAAAAAAAAATTTGAAAAGAGAAATAAGTGAAGAAGAAGACGATATAGAAGAAGATGAAGAAGAAGATGATGAAGAAGAAGAAGAAGATGAAGAAGAAGAAGAAGAAGAAGGAGAAGAAGATGAAGATGAAGAAGATGAAGAAGAAGAAGATGAAGAAGATGAAGATGAAGATGAAGAAGATGAAGAAGATGAAGAAGAAGAAGAAGATGAAGAAGAAGAAGATGAAGATGATGAAGAAGAAGAAGAAGAAGAAGATGAAGATGATGAAGAAGAAGAAGATGAAGAAGATGAAGAAGATGAAGATGAAGAAGATGAAGAAGATGAAGAAGAAGAAGATGATGATGAAGAAGATGAAGAAGAAGATGAAGAAGATGAAGAAGAAGAAGAAGATGAAGATGATGAAGAAGATGAAGAAGAAGAAGATGAAGATGATGAAGAAGAAGAAGATGATGAAGAAGAAGATGAAGAAGATGAAGAAGAAGATGAAGAAGATGAAGAAAAAGAAGATGAAGAAGAAGAAGATGATGATGAAGAAGATGAAGAAGAAGAAGACAATATAAAAGAAGAAGAAGATATAGAAGAAGAAGATATAGAAGAAGAAGAAGAAGAAGAAGATATAGAAGATAAAGAAGAAGAAGAAGTATATACAGTACTGAACAAATTTCTGGACACAACTTCTCTTTTCAACTTTTTTTTTTAAAGGAACATCCCCACATAATCACTTGCTGTTGTTACTTGGAAAAAAAGAGGTTTCTTGCATCATTCACCCTCAAAACAAGTGTTGGAAGCTATTTAAGGCCATTTCGAATAGTCAGCTCGAATAATGAGCTCGAATACCGACTCGAATAGTGAGCTCGAATTCCGAGGTCGAATCGAATAGTAAAAATTATTCGACTCGAATATTCGACTGATCTCGAATAATTTACTATTCGAATTCGACCTAACTCGAATTTTGAAAAGGGGTATTTGAGCACCACTAGCGGCGACGCGTTCGGGCTTTCAGCAGCCTTCACGTAGCTTTCAGATGCGGTCAGCGTTTTTCCTCCTCTAGGGAAACATTACCCCGTGGCGGTTAATTGCCTCAGGAGGCTACATGTAGCATCCAGGGTCGCCTTGAACGGCAGGGAAAATCGGGACCCGAAACGTCGCGTTTGCGTAAACGCCGGTAAAAGCCTGGAACAAACATTCCCATTCACTTGAATGGGAGCGTTTACCGCCAATTCCCATACGCTGGCGGAAAATGCTCCGCAGACGCCCGTCTGAACCAGCTCTATCACACGACAGCAACAGCTATTGCAGATGCCTGCTCCTCTGGCTCGTTTCGTGACAGTGACTCAGAGATAACCTAACATAGTACAGGGGGTCAGAGAGGGCGGCAGCTTCCATCAGACTCTTCTCACACAGCTGTTTTGCTCGGCATTTTGCTCTGAGATCTAGAGACAAACACAGCCTGGGAAACAGAATGCAGCTCTGTACACAACAATCTGTTCCATAAAGCTTTCATTTAGTGTTTGCAGACAGTTTTATTAAATCATTCGCCCAAGGTTATACAAGAAAGCTATTGGGATTTTAAAATTATTCACTACCCACAGGCAGCCGCATTGCTATTACTTGTGGATAAGCCGGTTTGTAGCAGCTATTTATTACCGGAGCTGTGACTGGGTTTATCAGTGTTCTCACGTGCCTCTCGTCTGTTATCCATCCCGGTGCTGGAGAATGCGGCGCTTCTCCCGCTTTTACCGACTTCTAGAGGAAGCCGCAACTTTATTTCCATATTCTGCACAATTCTATAACAAGATACGGCGAGGAGGCAAACGCCAAACAAACATCCTAATAAAATAACAGGAAAAGTCGGCGTAGCACGAGACAAAGCAGCCAGCACTGCAACCGAGGCAAGTCCACAGAGCGGTTACAGCAACACCGGAGGCAAGTCCACAGAGCGGTTACAGCAACACCGGAGGCAAGTCCACAGAGCGGTTACAGCAACACCGGAGGCAAGTCCACAGAGTGGTTACAGCAACACCGGAGGCAAGTCCACAGAGAGGTTACAGCAACACCGGAGGCAAGTCCACAGAGCGGTTACAGCAACACCGGAGGCAAGTCCACAGAGCGGTTACAGCAACACCGGAGGCAAGTCCACAGAGCGGTTACAGCAACACCGGAGGCAAGTCCACAGAGCGGTTACAGCAACACCGGAGGCAAGTCCACAGAGCGGTTACAGCAACACCGGAGGCAAGTCCACAGAGCGGTTACAGCAACACCGGAGGCAAGTCCACAGAGCGGTTACAGCAACACCGGAGGCAAGTCCACAGAGCGGTTACAGCAACACCGGAGGCAAGTCCACAGAGCGGTTACAGCAACACCGGAGGCAAGTCCACAGAGCGGTTACAGCAACACCGGAGGCAAGTCCACAGAGCGGTTACAGCAACACCGGAGGCAAGTCCACAGAGCGGTTACAGCAACACCAATGAGCCCGAATTAAAAGTCAAAATGTTTCAATTTCATTTATGAAGACCATAAATAGTATAGCCCAACTGTGCTGAGGCAGGGAACACACTAGATAGAAAGTTGCGGAAAACGCAGCGAAAATTCACATAATGCAAATCAATGGACTGCATGAAAAAATGCATAGAGTTGCATTCTGCAACGTCCGGTTTTAAAAAAGCTGGTTTTGTTGCATGTTTCTCAAAAGCGCATCAAAAATCGCACATAATGAAAGTCAATGGTGACGCAGAGGTATTGCGTTTTAGTTTGTTTTGTATGCGCTTTTATATGAGTTAAAAAAACAAAACAAAAACAAGTCTGATGATGTATTTCTGCTTCCTGTTGACTTCCTAGTTAGTGATCTGCATAAAACGTAAAAAAAAAAAAATGCAAAATGCATACACAAGGCATATGCGATTTATATATAGGTGAACCCCAAACACATTTAAATACATGCAAAACGCAACAAAAACGCATGCGCAGGAAAAACCGCAAACGCACTAAAAACACCACATTTCCTGCACTGCCTAGTGTGCTCCTAGCCTGAATGAGTTTTCTGCAGAATGTATCGAATTTATTGCACCGGAACGATGTGAACGACTGCAAGTGATGGGTAGTGGGGACCGTAATAATGATTATACATCTACAGTACATGGCTAGGCTGCATTGTCAATGATCAGTGATGCTCAAATGCGGATCCGGGAGACACCCGGATAGTTGCTATCCAAATATCTCCCAGTAAACCTGTGCGGGGTCAATCTTACCTGTCTGACGTCTTCTTCGTCCGTCCCTGGCGCCTCCCACGATGCGGCCCAAGTGGCGGTCACTTGACTACAAACACTTCCTCCTTCCGGGACCGTCGCTTGGACCGCATTGTGGGAGGCGCCAGGGACGGACGAAGAAGGATTTGAGCATCACTATCAATGATGTCACTGGTCTTTAGTGAATGGATAGGCTACATTCTCCGTGATGTCACTGGTCTCTAGTGAATGGATAGGCTACATTCTCAGTGATGTCACTGCTCTCTAGTGAATGGCTAGGCTGCAATCTCAGTGATGTCACTGATCTCTAGTGAATGGATAGGCTACATTCTCAGTGATGTCACTGGTCTCTAGTGAATGGATAGGCTGCAATCTCAGTGATGTCACTGGTCTCTAGTGAATGGATAGGCTACATTCTCAGTGATGTCACTGGTCTCTAGTGAATGGATAGGCTACATTCTCAGTGATGTCACTGGTCTCTAGTGAATGGATAGGCTGCATTCTCAGTGATGTCACTGGTCTCTAGTGAATGGCTAGGCTGCAATCTCAGTGATGTCACTGGTCTCTAGTGAATGGATAGGCTACATTCTCAGTGATGTCACTGGTCTCTAGTGAATGGATAGGCTACATTCTCAGTGATGTCACTGCTCTCTAGTGAATGGATAGGCTGCATTCTCGGTGATGTCACTGCTCTCTAGTGAATGGATAGGCTGCATTCTCGGTGATGTCACTGCTCTCTAATGAATGGATAGGCTGCATTCTCTGTGATGTCACTGCTCTCTAGTGAATGGATAGGCTACATTCTCGGTGATGTCACTGCTCTCTAGTGAATTGATAGGCTGCATTCTCAGTGATGTCACCAATCTCTTGCAGATAACAAACCGGGATAAAATAACAAATAACAAATACAAACTATGACCCAGAAGGAGAAGAGGTAACCAACCAATTTGTCTTATTTAACATTTAAAGCTATGGTCACAATCTAGGTTTTCTTTGGCTGCAATAATTATTCCTAATCGTTTTCGCTGGAAATCTAAAGTGTAGTGAGGCGTTAGGGCCTCCTCCCTAGCGATGCCGCAGGATGGGTCATTCTCGCCTGTTCCTGCGGGAGTGTCAAAGGAAGTTCCTGCACCGTTGTGCTGCCTGCTTCTCCTCCCCTCTCCAGTGTGTTGTGCAGTGCCTGTGGCTACATAGCGAGCCTGTATGTAGCTTTGGTGAGGTAACACAGCTTGAGGCTCGTTTCCGCTACCTCCTGCAGAGGATCAGCAGATGAAGGGTAGGTGGGGAGAAGTAAATTTAGCATCTTATAATCAAGAGATTAAATTATTTTACTGACTATCGCAGTAGGTAGTAAAAAGAGGACATCCATGGGTGCATCCAATCCACGAACACGTCATTTAACACAAAGGGGTGAAAGATACAGAAAATATACAACGGCATACGGAAATATGCAAAACCTCCCGCCCAAGCACCGCGCAAGGCTTTGCAACCCGAGGACTCTCAATGCTAATGCAGCGCTCTGATCCTGGACACCAGACAATTCTCTACAATTCACCTCCGGTGACATTCGCAGCAAACGCAGAGATCTCCGAAAAGCTTGGAAATGGAATTAAATTACAGCGGTGACCGATAACTCCAATCTGCTTTTAAAATACAGGAGAATGACTCTGAACACGGCGAGGTCCCGTCTGATCCCATAAACAGCCAGAGGCCGGATCAATAGGAGCAACATCTTTGCCAAATGGTCATTAATATGTTAAACAGACGTCATCCCAATAGGTAGAGAAGCACGTTCATTCCCAATCGCAAATGGGATTTGGTGCAGATAAAAAATTAGGGGTTGATTCACAAAAGGAAATAGCGCGAGTTATCTCCTGTTACTCGCGCTATTTCAACAGTGTGCTAATGCGCTGCACGCTACGTGCGCTATTAGCCGCTTGTCAAGTGACAGGCAGCCTACTGGGCCAATCAGAGTGCGGGAATCACATTTCTTCATAGTGATTGGACGCGAAAGGGCTCAGGGCGGGAGTTGAGGAGCGCTCCTTATTTGCTGGAAGGAGGCTTAAAAGGAAGGTTCAGGGACCGTTGAAAAAAAATAAAAATCCGCATCCACTTACCTGGGGCTTCCTCCAGCCCGTGGCAGGCAGGAGGTGCCCTCGGCACCGCTCCGCAGGCTCCCGGTGGTCTCCGGTGGCCGACCCGACGTGGCCAGGCCGGCGGCCAGGTCGGGCTTCTTCTGCGTTTCCAAAATGCGCCTCACGGCGGCGCGCTGACGTCATCGGACGTCCTCCGGGCTGTACTGCGCAGGCTCAGTAGTTCTGAGCCTGCGCAGTACAGCCGGAGGACGTCCGATGACGTCAGCGCGCCGCCGTGAGGCGCATTTTGGAACGCAGAAGAAGCCCGACCTGGCCGCCGGCCTGGCCAGGTCGGGTCGGCCACCGGGAGCCTGCGGAGCGGCGCCGAGGGCACCTCCTGCCTGCCACGGGCTGGAGGAAGCCCCAGGTAAGTGGATGCAGATTTTTATTTTTTTTCAACGGTCCCTGAACCTTCCCTTTAAAGAGACACTGAAGCAAAGAAAAAAATTATGATATAATGATTCGTATGTGTAGTACAGCTAAGAAATAAAACATTAGTAGCAGAGACATAAGTCTAATATTGTTTCCAGTACAGGAAGAGTTAAGAAACTCCAGTTGTTGTCTATGGAAAAAAGCTATTGAGCTCCACTGCTTTCAAAATCGCAGAGAGCTCTGTCTTCTGAAGCTTGTTATCTCAACTGTCAGTCATTGTAATTTCTTTTTCTCTGCAGAGGACAGGTCAATAGTTCACTGGCCTGCTCTGTAAAATCATTTAGAATGCTGAATAGTGTGTAAACTGCAAATATTAGAGAATGATGCAATAATATAAAAACACTATAAAACTGAAAATAAAAATATGAGACTATTTTATTTGCTACTAATGTTCTAGTACAAATCCGTACTACACAACTAATTCATTATATCATAATTTTTTTTTTCGCTTCAGTGTCCCTTTAAGGTAATAGCGTTCGTTATGTGGCACCCCCAGTTCCCCTGCAGTGTAAAATCTCATCTGCCCCCCTGCCATGACTCCCGGATACCCCATCACCCCATGGGGCACTAGGTGCATGTGTGATGTCACAAGGAGGAGGCTGGGAGTCGTGGCGGTGGTACAGGTGAGATTTTACACCGCTGGAGCACCCGAGGGTGGAGGCTGATATTTACACTTGGGGCCGGCCAAGGCGGCTTCGCTGGGCTGATTCCTGATGGATTTCATGTTGAAATCTATTGGGAACCGATCTGCAGTGTATGGACAGCCAATAGATCTCTTTCGATCAGAGAGAGATCTGTTTCTTGGTTGATCTTCCCATACATAGCTAGATATATGGGCAACTTAAGGCCTGGAACCCACTAGAGCGTTTTTTTGAGCGTGTAGGGAGCGCTTTCAATCTCTAGCGATTTCCCTAAACGCTCTGCCAATGTAAATTAATGGGACAGATTCCACAATTGCGTATCGCAATCGCAGGACATGCAGCATTTTGGGAGCGTTTCCATTCTAATGAATTGTATAGGAACAGGGAAATCGCTCCCAAAATCGCCTGAAAAACGATATCACAAATCGCTAGCGATTGCGGTATCGCTTTCTAGTAGGTTCCACGGGTACTTCTGTTTAAAGATGATGGTTTACAAAAAGCACTGTAAAGGTGCGTATGTAAAACACGGCCGTATGACCGCTGGCCATCGCCGTACAGGAACTCACCGAGCTGATGTGTGGCCATCTTCTGCGCAATAACTGGCAGAGCTGCTGCGCTGATTGAATTACAGTCTGCAAGGATGCAGTTTAAGCGTCCTAAATGTATTCTAGAAGCAGATCCCTAGAGAGGTTTTTCTTTTGTAACAAAAAGAATATTTAAATAGGCAACAACAAAATATTTGTAAAAGCGCTTTTCTCCCATAGGACCCAAAGTGCATAAGCTTGTCTCAGATCAGTACATAGTTGGGGTTTGTGATTTGTTACATGGAAAAAAGGTTTTGTGATCATAAATGCCAGACTAAACAGGTGGCTTTTCAGATTAGAGTTACATGCTTCCAGGGTTGGAGCTGTCTTGAGTAGATGTGGTAAGGTGTTTCAAAGAGTAGGTGCAACATGACACAAGGCTCTGGCTCAAAAGGTTTTTAGTTGAACTCTGGGGGTCGTCAAGTTATTGGATCCTTCTTATATGAGGTTGTGAGTGGGTGACGCAGTTGCAACAAATTTTCAGGTATCCAGGGCCTAGGTCGTGTAGGGACTTGAATGCTGGCATGCCAATTTTGAAGAGGATTCTCCATTTTATGGGTAAAAAGGGTGGTGAGCAAAGGATTGGTGGCAATGGTGTGGTTGGCTTGTCTTGCGGCAGCATTCTGTACTAGCTGCAGGCGGTGTATTTGGAAGGCCTGCAAAGATAGTCCAGCCGTGATGTGATGAAGGCGTGAATTAGGATTGGGCGATCCAATGATGGAACGAGGTACTTAATTTTTACACTATTCCTTACGTGAAAGAAGGAAGGTGTCACAACAAAGTCAATGTTATCCAGAAATGGCGCCGATGGGTGTTTCCTAAAAGCTGCGTGTCAAACAGGGATCCATTTAACCTTGTAAATTAAACATACTGTACATAAGTAAAATAACTTTTCAATGCGCTGACTAAAATCAAAAGCTGCTTTATTGTACACAATTATCAATAGTCATGCATCAGTGTTCTCCCAGAATTTTTTTTCCAGCCGGGTGGCATGAAAAAGTAGCCGGGTGGGACAATGATATGATTCTGTGCACAACTCTCCTTATAGCATAGGAAGAGGTGAGCCGATGACAGCCGGGGGCTCACCAAAACTAGCCGGGTGGAGCACCCGGCTAAAAGAGCCTGGGGAGAACACTGTCCATTGCATAGGAATCCAAAATTATCCACTCATACCTCTCAAATTTACACACACATCACCTTCTAGAAGGGCCCTTCTATCTTTCTATTTCAATACTGTCTAAAAAAATATCTAAAAGATAGTGCCCTCAGTATCGGGCACAGAAAAAAAATACCTCCTGATGAAGACCAGCGTTTTATTGGTCGAAACGCGTTGAGGTTAATGTATGTGGCTGCTATACTATTGATTGAACGATCTGGAAAGGAGTGGGGATTATTGGGATCAATCGACTGCAGCGCGCAGCAGCCGTATTGCAAACAAAAGTTCCAAACCCCAGTGGTGACGTCACCCAATCAAAGAAGCCAGCTAGCACCAGCATAGCGGAGCGGAAGTACAGAGAACAACACTCTGGGACTTACAGCCGAGATACACCGCGAGAGCTGGAAGGTGGCGGACAGACCGTGGAAAAAGTTACAAGGATCCGGCATAACAGTGGATGTATAAGAGTACGCAGGGAACCGGAGTCTTCTATATACCGTATTTTTCAGACCATAAGACGCACTTTTTCTCCCCTCAAAGTGGGGGGAAAAAGTCACTGCGTCTTATGGTCCGAATGCAACCATTTCTGCCCAGCGCCACTGTTTCTCCCGTATCCCGGCTACTTTTCAAGTTAGGAGCTGCAGGTAGCAGCACACGAGAAGATCAATTTTAACTGTTTGCCCGCTATCTACTGCCGGTACCTTTGCAACGATGTGAGCCAGGCGAAGAGAGAGAAGAGGACCTGGGAAGCAAAGCAGCACGGTGTCCAGTGCCCTGAGTGGTGTCTGGAACATCAGCGGATGGTGTCCGGAGCAGAGACTAGTCGAAGCCAAGCGAAGGGACAGAGGAGCTTGTCGCAAAACAGCGTGTGAGCAGTGGAGTGGTCTGCATGAAAGCTTCCCAAAAGGGCACCTGTGACTATCCCGAGGACGGACCGGTCTGCTGGGCCATCCAGGACATACTGCGTGTGGTGTCTGGAAAAGAAAAGTATAGGAGGTGCCGGGGCGGCGATGCAACGCGGTGTCCGAAGCCGCGTGAATCTTTTTGTTGGAAGCCGGGCAGGAAGAGAGGAGCTGGGCGGCGATGCAACGCGGTGTCCGAAGCCGCGTGGATCTTTTTGCTGGGAGCCGGGCAGGAAGAGAGGAGCTGGGCGGCGATGCGTGTCTGGAGCCGCATGGATCAATTTTCCGGAAGCTGGGCAGGAAGAGAGGAGCTGTCTGCCGGGAGACGAGATAGAAGAGCTGGGCACATAGCAGCGTGTGAGCAGTGGAGTGCTCTGCACGCATGCTTACCCACAGAATGCTGTGACTGGAGCCCCCGGGAGAGTGCTGGAGGGTATGGACAGTCATGTGTTACTGCTGCGGGCTTGTCCAAGGCTGGTCCAGTTGACGGGGCTGAGGTAGCGTAAGTACTGAATCCACTGTTCTGTACTTACTGTAACTAGGAGGATCAATGTAACGTAAGGTGGAACATACTGTAAGGGTACGTTTTCTGTAACTGGAGAGGGGGGGAAGTAATGTAATTTGTGGGGGATTACTGTAACTGGGGGTTTTCTGTAACTTGGGGGGATTAAGGTATCATGGGGCAGAGTACTGTAAGGGGGATTACTGTAAGTGGGAGCTTAATGTAACAGGGAGGGACTGCTGTAACTGGGGGGATTACTGTAACTTAGGGGGTTACTGTAGCTGAGAGGGGGATTAATGTAAGGTGGGGGACGCTCCACAAGATCCCCCTTCACCATGGATGCACCAGGTTTAGTCTATTTATTTTTCCCCAGGTTTTTGTCCTCTAAACCTAGGTGCGTCTTATGGTCCGGAGCGTCTTATGGTCCGAAAAATACGGGTAAGTGAAGGACCAGTGAGAGCATCATTGATCAAAACACCAAACTGTGAGTTATATTGACTACAGACTTGCAGAGATTGTTATAACGCTCTGAACCCATAGTGGAAAATTATAGAAGTAACTTGGCAATCAGAAGGAAATTGTTCAGCGATTTTGTATATCAACAGGAACTTTTTTTAATGATACGAAAGAGAATTGTATTGTGCTTTTTTTTTTTTCCCTGTGCCCGATACTGAGGGCACTATCTTTTAGATTTTTTTTTTTAGACATTATTGAAATAGAAAGATAGAAGGGCCCTTCTAGATGGTGATAGTGTGTGTGAATTTGAGAGGTGTGAGTGGATAATTTTGGATTCATATGCAATGCACAGTGTTCTCCCCAGGCTCTTTTAGCTGGCTAGTTTTGGTCAGCACCCGGCGGTCATCGGCTCACCTCCTTATGCTATAAGCAGAGTTGTGCACAGAAGTACCAGCCCAGCATTTTCTCATATCATTGTCATGATATTTTCTCATATCATTGTCCCACCAGGCTGGAAAAAAAATTCAGATTTTGATTTTAGTCAGCGCGTGGAAAAGTTATTTTACTTATGAATGTTTCACAACAGCTGGCAGGGATGCGCATAGCGTGCGCTCATTTAAATTAATGTGTGCTGATGTGCGCGTTACATTTAGTGAATCTGCCTCAAGGTGTCTTTTATTTTAAATGAAACAAAGTATTTATTTACTCGTGAGATGGTGCCGCAGAGAGTATAAAAAACCAGGAGTATTATGGAGCCACCAATTAAAAATATGGAGAGCAGAGTGGATTCTCCAGTGAAGGTTCTCGATTGTCCAGATTTATCCAAACAAATCTGGGATATTTTCTATGATCTCCTGGTTGTATGAAGAAAATGTAAAAAGGTATCCACAAAACATTGCTAGAACCTAGAAAGGAGTCCAGATGAAAATGTCTCCTTTCTTCTACAGAGAAACTATGGGTGGATGCTGCAGAAGGTGTAAACGCTCTACACCCATAAGCACTGCTGAAATAAACATGGAGCATACATCTTTATCGTCTTTCCTGTTTCCCATGTGCGGATTCCCCCCGAGAGCGGGAGCGCTGGAAGACACGAGCCCCTTCGCAATGAATCTAGGTTCCATCTGTCATGCCATAAAATATCTGGGACATGAAATCAAGGCCAACATCCGTCATATGTAGGAGACACGTTACCTTCTATTCTCCATGACCCGTAACGAAAAAATGGCACTTACTGTACCGTGCCTAGAGCTACGGCATAAAGCTACAGAGCAAAGAAATACAGGACAAAATTAGCTCTTATCCAACGTAAAGGAGAACGGAAGCAGTAAATTATAGGCAGAAGCCTGCAGGACAGTTCAAAGCAAGGTCTTCCTTCGGTTTGCGTTTTGTGACCGTGGCTACGGGGATAAAATGGCAAAATGACCACCAGGTGGGTCCGTCCTTTTGAAATCATCTCAATCATCTTCAGACACAAGCATGGTCGTACCGCACGCATGCCAGAAGAGGATGCCCAGATGTTCCGGAGGGTCCCAAGCAGCGTTGGTCGACACCGTGGGAAGTCTCTGGTGGTTCATGAGGCTTCCCTCTCCTTAGGTAAGCATTTGCCTTTTGACGACTCGGGTTCTCTTTAATACATACATGTCAAACTTCGGCCCGCGGGCCAAATCTGGCCCTCAGAGCCATTAAATGTGGCCCTCAAGTGGTTTCCCCACTTTTTATTATGTTTGGCCCACTCTAGACCACCAGGGATGCTATACTGAAGGTCAAGTCCTAGAACACCATGGAAGCCATATAGGGGAGGCAGGGGAAAGCACTAAACACTAGGGAACTGTATAGTGGAGGGTGGGGCCTCTAGACACCAGGGAACTGTATAGGTCTACCTATCTTACCTATACTGTGGGCACTTACCTACCTAGTCTATACTGCAGGCACCTACCTATCTAACCTATACTGGGGGCAACTATGCTGGCTACCTATATTGGAGGCACTACCTATCTAACCTATACTGGAGGCACCTACCTATCTAATCTATACTGGGGGCACCTACCTATCTAATCTATACTGGGGGCACCTACCTATCTAACCTATATGGGGGCTCCTACCTATCTAACCAATGCTGGGGCAAATATACTGGCTACCTATATTGGAGTCACCTACCTATCTAACCTATATAGGGGGAACCTACCTATCTAACCTATATGGGGGCACCTATCTAACCTATACTGGGGGCAACTATACGGGCTACCTATACTGGGGGGGACCTATAGCTGGCTACCTATACTGAGGGCACCACATGTACCTGGCAATCCTATACTGCAACACCTACAGCTTGCTACCTATACTGAGGGCACCACCTAATATGTTGGGCAGTACGGTGGTGTAGTGGTTAGCGCTCTCGCCTTGCAGCGCTGGGTCCCTGGATTGAATCCCAACCAGATCAACATCTGCCAAGAGTTTGTATGTTCTACCCGTGTCTGTGTAGGTTTACTCCGGGCACTGCAGTTTCCTCCCACGTCCCAAAAATATACAGATAAGTTAATTGGCTTCCCTCTAAATTGGCCCTAGACAAAGATACATACATACATAGACACATGACTATGGTAGGGATTAGATGGTGAGCCCATCTGAGGGACAGTTAGTGACAAGACAATATATATACTCTGTAAAGCGCTGCATAAGATGTTGGCGCTATATAAATACTTAAAATAAATAAACTGGGGACTACCTGTATTTTGCTAGTATTTGGCTCCACCCACATCATGTTTTGGCCACGCCCATTTTCCCACACTTCACGCGCCGCTTCTTTCATAGAGGGGGGCCTCAAGTTATGGACTGCTTGGAGCCACCGAAACCTAACTACACCCCAGCATCTTCTATCGTTAAACGTCTCGCTTTGCAATGTGTAGGTTTATTTCTTACCTTGCTATTATCTTTCGATAAAGTTCCTCTAAGTTCAGCTCTATACATCACATCTACAAATGGCAGGACTGATTTCAGGTTGCTGAGCTCTTTTTTTCCGCGCACACACAGCGCCGCCGTTCCTTACAGAGGGGCGTGTCCCACCCTGCCGCCAGTCTCTGGAAAAAAGGCACCCCTGCCCTGCGCAGCTGATTACTCATACAGCAAGCTGGGAACTTCTATTCCTCAGAGAGCCCTGATCCCAGGCTTGTATTAAACAGCAATTACAGCTCACAGCCAGTTCTGGAAACTCATAACCTGCTGCCAACCCGAAACACAAAAATACATTTTTAATACCGCTCTATTATAAAAACCACTTGTGCTGCGCTGAGGTCGCTTTTCAGATGTTATTTCTGTAGTCAGATTTCACCTTATGTTGTTTCTACAAATTAGGAAAAGGTATAAAACATACCTCATCGCTATACAAATCATTCTGTTTGATCACAGGTGCATCTGAGCGATGGAAGAAGGAACTGTAACCCAGAATTTAAAGAGGAACTCCAGTAAAAATCATGTAATAATATTCCCCGAAGGCCTGTTTCTGGCAGTGCCAATTTGCAATGTAAATACGGCCTTAAAGAGACCCCGAGGTGGGGTTCTGACAATGCTATCTGCATACAGAGGCTGGGTCTGCCTATACTGCTCAGCCTTTGTTGCTATCCAGATCCCCCCTAAGCACCCCTGTGCTCTGCTATGCCCCAAAAATCACAGCCGTGCAGTGCGGGCTGTGTTTACCTCTGTAGTGTCAGTCTCGCCGCTCCCCCCTCCTCCTGCATAGCTCCGGTCGCCGCCCATGGCCCTTCCCTCCAATCAGCAGGGAGGGGAGGGATGCAGGCGAGGACCGGAGCTATGCAGGAGGCGGGGGGAGCGCCGAGTCTGACAGTACAGAGGTAAAAAAAAGCACGCTGCGTGTCAACAGCGCGGCTGTGATTTATGGGGGATAGCAGAGCGCAGGGGGGGGGGGGGCTTAGGGGGGATCTGGATAGCAACAGAGGCTGGGCAGTATAGGCAGACCCAGCCTCTGTATGTGGATAGCTCGGGTTCTCTTTAAAGAGGAACTCCAGTGAAAATAATGAAATTAAAAAAAGGTTTTCATTTTTACAATAATTATCTATAAATGATTTAGTTAGTGTTTGCCCATTGTAAAATCTTTCCTCTCCCTGATTTACATTCTGACATTTATCACACGGTGACATTTTTACTGCTGGCAGGTGATGTCACTAGAAGGAGATGCTGCTTGCTTTTTTGGCAGGTGGAAACGGCTGTTATTTCCCACAATGCAACACGGCTCCCGCAGTGTGATGTCAGAACCATGGTCCTGACATCACACTGTGGAAGGGTTTTCACCACAATATCAGCCACACAGCGCCCCCTGATGATCAGTTTGTGAAAAGGAATAGATTTCTCATGGGAAAGGGGATATCAGCTACTAATTGGGATGAGGTTCAATTCTTGGTTACGGTTTCTCTTTAGCATCACCCCAATCAGTATCGGATACCCCTTTCCTGCAAGAAATCTTTACCTTTTCCCAATAGATTATTAGGGGGGGGGGGGGGGGGGGTCTGACATTGTGGTGAAACCCCTCCCACAGTGTGATGTCATGACCATGGTCCCAACAGTTTGCTGTCTGGGATAAATAACGGCTGTTTGCAACGGTCAAGCAAGCAGCACCTCCTTCTGTGCATAGAACCCGAGTGACGAACATTCCGTACAGATCACCTGGCAGAACTAAAGATCTTGCCACCTGGGATGCAGAATGTAAATGTGGGAGAGGAAATCATGTTTTTTTTAATATTGTAAACAATACGCATTTTTGTTCATTATGTTCTTTTCACTACATTTCCTCTTTAAAATTGTACAATTCTATAGATATGATTTGATGAGGATGGATGTAAAGCCTCTAGAGATAGTGTAGTATGGATACAGAGGCGCCAAAAGGATAAAAGTATCTAAAAAGTTTAAAACCCGAGAAAGCAGTGGTGGACTTACTTAGAGTGCGCTGTTTACCTTGCTGTGCAACGTCAGGCAGCCAATAGAATGATCCTAAGCGTGAGCATGCGCTGGGCGCAGTGTCTGCAGTAGAGGGTAGATAGAGAGGTTGTCTCTCGCTTTGCACACACTTATGCTCCCGCGGTTGCAATGCTTCCACATAGAAGGGGGGGGGGGGGGGCTATTTTGTTCTCTGCCACACTGAAGGTTTTTTTTTAGTAATGATGTCTCCTGTGACAGATGGAATCTTCTGTTGCTGAACAGTAAGAGGTGGATGTCAGGGAACTCACACTAAACGGTCACCCCAGATGACCACAAGCGATCAATTCAGGTGAGCGTCTAGCTCAGCCCAGTGCCTGCATTGTTGTTCTATGTGTGTGACTCAGCTGAGAAAACAAAGACAGACAGCTCAGTTCCGCTTTATAGTTTTAATAGCAAACCATTGTCACACGACCGTTCTATGCAGCTGACCCACTTAGCTCCGATCCTGTGTATTTTCCAGATGCAAGGAATCCAGTACTGCTGTAAACATTTCATTCTTCTGGAAACAATGGGCCTCTGCATGCCTCTCTATCCGGAACAGCGCTGCCTTCCTTCACCTGTTCATTATTCCCAGCCATCTTTATAGTGACGGCCTTCTCCAGCACGCTTACCCACAATCCATTTCAGCTTGTTTATTTAGGCCATCGCACACGCTACCAAGTCTTAATGTTGATAGGAGCTCTGTACGATAACAGGCATGGCCGGCCTGCGGAGAGATACAATATATACACCTCGGAGACCCATTTATGACCTGCTCGCTGAGTGGAAATCAATGGCGGTTGACGTGAGCAGTTGAAAAGAAAAAGTATGGCAGCAGATATAAAGTGGTGCATCTAGAATCTCGCTCTGCTGGAAACGAGGTCTGCTGTGCACAGATCCCAACCAGGAATGAGCTTATTTAAAGTGTTGCTGTCTTTAGACTTTAGGGTGTTTAAAACAAAGCTCTTATTAACAATGTACTATACTAGAAATGACCGATTTTAGCAGCGAATTACGAGCATGCGATGCCTTCTCTACGCCCAAAAATGATTCATAATTAGTCCATTGCAGAGATGGTCAGTTAGATGCAATTATTCCATGCAAATTGAAAACAAATTATATGTAGTTTAAAATTGGGCCAGTCGAAATCAGCAGGAAGCGGGCGTTTGTTATGTTGAGATGTAGAAAATGGCGTCAATCAGTCAGAAAGCTCTTCTCCCGTTTTCAATAAGAAATCGAAGTTACTTTCTTGTTATCTTTGTGATACATAAAAAAGTATTCACAATTTACTTTTTGCAATCCTTAACTTTAGGATCCCATGCTTAAAGGGAGTGTCCAGGCTTGCTGAAAAAAAAAAAAAAAAAATCTACTTACCCGAGGGCTTCCCCCAGCCCCTGGCAGCTGCTATGTCCCACGCCGCAACTCTCAGCAGCTGGCTCTGGTCCCCTCTGCTGCATAGGCTGACCTCGCGAGGTCTTCCTCTACTGCACCTGCGCCGCTGTCAATCAAGTTCACATTATGCGGAGTGTACTGCGCAGGCGCAGTAGTTCTAGGCCTGCGCAGTCCACTCCGGACAATGTGGGCTTGATTGACAGCGGCGTTCGCCAGATGCTGAGAGCGGAGCTGCGGCAAGGGACATAACGGCTGCAAAGGGCTGGAGGAAGCCCTCGGGTAAGCATATCTTTTTTTTTTTCAGCGAGCCTGGACACTCCCTTTAAAGTTAACTTAAATCGAACCAAAAAAAACCAAACAAAAACGAGTTTAACTTACCTGGGGCTTCTACCAGCCCCTTGCAGCCGCCACCTGCCCGCGCCGTCACTTGAGCGATCCTCCAGTCCCTCACAGCGCCCCTCCTTCATTCGGATGAACGGTCCCTTTCCGCGAGCCTCCTGATTGTGCTTCCGTGGATGGGAGCACTCTGCGCATGCGCAGTACAGGGAAATCTCTACTGCATGTGCAGTGACTGTCGACTCCCCCGGCTGAAAGAGGGGCGCTGTGGGGGACTGGAGGATCGCTCAGTGACAGAGCGGCACAGGGCAGCTGCAGGGGGCTGGTAGAAGCGCCACGTAAGTTAAACTCTTTTCTTTATATCGATTTATGTTCCCTTGAAAGCAAACCTAAAGTGAAATAATTAAAAAAAATAATAATAATACTCACCTATGGAGAGTTGGCAAGCTTCTGGAGGGGCACTGCCGCACAACAGAGAGGCACGGGAGGAAACCATAGTAACACTACGAGGGGCTGGAAAAGAAGCTCCAGGTACATAAAACTCAACTCTGTTCTCCCACTTAGGTACACTTTAAAGGGGCACTACAGCGAACATTTTTTAAAATTTAAAATATGTGCAAACATAGACAAATAAGAAATATGTTTTTTCCAGAGTAAAATGAGCCATAATTTACTTTTCTCCTATAATACTGTCATTCACAGTAGGTAGTAGAAATATGACAGAAGCGACAGGTTTTGGACTAGTCCATCTCTACATAGGGGATTTTCAGCAAGGCTTTTATGCTTTATAAAGATATTCCCTAAAAAGGATTTAAACAATGATGCTGACCAGCTTCCCTGCTCGCTACACAGTTTTTCGGCAGTTGGACAGAGCAACTGCTATTCACTAAGTGCTTTTGAAAATAAATAAATCCCTGAGAATACCCCATGAAGAGATGGACTAGTTCAAAACCTGTCGCTTCTGTCAGATTTCTACTGCTTACTCTAAGTGACAGCAACATAGGAGAAAAGTAATTTATGGCTCATTTTACTCTGGAAAAAACGTACTTCTTATTTGTATGCATTTGCACATATTTTAAATTTTTAATTTTTTCGCCATAGTGCCCCTTTAACTTACAGACAGAATAATGTGGAAGGTTAATTCACAGAGTGGAATGCAAGTAACCTGACCTCAGCTCAGCTCCTAACAAGAGCGTTATCAAACTGCAGAAGGACATGGAGGTTTCTGAGTCCATCCTGATTGAATTTAGGAAATAATTTAAAGGGGTTCTGTGGGGGTGCCTGAGGATAAAAACCGCCACTTACCTGGGGGCTTCTATCTGCCCCCTGTAGCAGTAATGTCCCCCGCCGTCCTCCTCTGATCAGCCGTTCCCTGCTGCTGGCACCGGGCATTATTCGTCTGTCATAGCCAAATAATGCGCTCTGCCATTTGCGTCATCGGAAGCTTACTGTGCAGGTGCAGTACGAAGTTTTCTTGTACTGTGTCTGCGCAGTAAGCTTCTGATGACGCGGGCGGGAGCGAGCAGGCCGTGCAGCCGCAGTTGGACGGAGTGCCGCGCTAGACCAGGTCCGGCGGCGGGGAACGGAAGATTGGAGGAGGACGGCGCGAGACATTACTGCTACAGGGGGCTGATAGAAGCCCCAGGTAAGTGGCGTTTTTTATCCTCAGGCACCCCCACAGAACCCCTTTAAGCAGAAGGAGAAGGTTATACCGAACAAGCGTGTGTGAATAGTGAGGCTAAGCAATGCCTCATGGGACTACAAGTCCCATGAGGCATTGCAGTACTCTGACAGCTGTAAGCATAACTCGGGAGGCAGAGGCATGATGGGATTTGTAGTTTTGTCACAGCTGGAGTGCCAAGGTTAGCTATCACTGTGCTAGGAGGTGTTCTTTCAGTTTAGGCTTTCCAGAGCAATTATTTGATCTTTCTATGAAGGGACACGGCCTGGTTCTGCTATCAGCTTCTTTATGCAGTAAAGCTGTTCCTGAAATGGTGGAGATACTGTCTCTTCTTCCCTTCTACCAGCTGCATGTAGGTTAGAATAATCCGCCAAGTGTTGGCAGCATGTGAGTTTTAGGCGACCCCCTCATCCCTCCTACAGGTCATAAAACTAATAAGGTAACACCTTCACTGCCAAAACGTATCCCAAATGTTAAAGCTGGATTGTCAGCCACAAAATCAAATTCCATTTACCCACTGCTCTGTGTTCATTATGTAGTCTGCAACCTGACCCTGCAGTGCAAGCATTCCAATATAATCAGAAATATTTCTGCTGTAATAAATCTTATCTTGGTCAGCCTGGCTCTATTTTTGCCATTGCCAACGAGAAGGAAGCTTGTTATCTCCCCTCCCACATACCTGCTCCTCACTGATTGGCTGAGGGCAGTTCAGTGAGCTGCTGAAATCTGATCTATGCTTTGCTCACCTGTTTACAAAGCAAGCTGGATATGACAGTGCAGTTTCTAGGAGGGAAAAAAAGTAAGAGAGTAAATGACATCAGGATTGGCTTCAGTCAGAGGGAAGCAAGGTGGAAATGCCAGGAACAGAATTCTTACTATATAAAATTCACGGCAATCAGAACGTGGACAGTGCAATACATCTGTTCTGTAAGTAGAACAAGTATTTATCTACTTATATATGTGTTATGTTATCTTGGAGTGGTATGGCTGATCCTACTGCTTTAACAAGGTCATGTTCATTGATTAATTAACATGTCAAAAGGCAGTGTAAAAACATACAGCGGAATGCAATCATTATTCTGGATACCTACTTTTACACTAATATCATGGTTTAAGCCTCAGAAACACTTCCTACATCTATACAGTATATTGGTATGTACCCCCCCAAAGCATTCTGGGAGTCCAAATATCTTTTCTACTGGCTTTAGAACTCTTGACTACAGTTTCTCTTTTAATGTCCCTGACCTCTTGCGATCATTCTTCTCATTACTTAGTAACACTAGGTAAACACAAGAATTAATGCCAATGTCTCAACTACTTGAAGTAGAAAATTAACCACTTAACGACCAGCTAACGCCGATAGGTGTCGGCTGGTCGCATGTGGTTTTCCATGGAAATGGGCGCTCGAGCGGCTGTTTGCTGTCAGTTAACGGAGGGGGGCTCCGTGAACAGCCTGCTAGCCTCCGATCGCGGCTCACAGGCTAAATGTAAACACCCGGGGAAGAAATCCCCGGTGTTTACATTGTACGGCGGCCGTAAAGGAGATCGGCGATCCCCGGCCTCTGATTGGCCGGGGATCACCGCCGTTTGATAGGCTGAAGCCTATCAGAGGCGGTACAGGACGGATCGCTGTCCTGTACCGCCCATAGAGGGAAGGAGAGGGAGGGGGGAATAGCGCTGTGGAGGGGGGCTTTGAGGTGCCCCCTCCCCCGCTACCCACAAATAGGCGGCGGCAATCAGACCCCCCCAGCAGGACATCCCCCTAGTGGGAAAAAAAGGGGGGGGAGGGGAAGTCTGATCGCCCTGCCTGAAAACTGATCTGTGCTGAGGACTGAAGAGCCCACGCAGCACAGATCACTAAGAAATCAGCCGGTCCTTAAGTGGTTAAAATTCAGCATTCAGAATTAAACTGCGAAAAAGGAAAACAAAACCGCAGATGGGTAATGAGCAAATGTATTTGCTATTTAAAGTGGACCTGAACTCTTGCACAGGACAGAAGGAAAACAGAGAAATGCACCCTGTATGTATTTAGTGAGTTTAGCCTGTCTAATTCCCCCTCATCTGTGTAATCACACTTATCCAATTCCTGCTAGATTTGGTACTGCAGACAGGGGTGTATATTATTGCACTTAATAGGCTGACGGGCTGTCTGCTGACCATATAACATGGCGGATTGCTGACTGGGAGTGAGCATTTGCTTCTCATGTGTGTTGCATTCAGCATTATATAGAGGCAATGTGGGTGAATCCTCTGTTGGCGGCAGCACCGGGGCCTCAACTGCACTCCCCCTATTAATGTTTCATGGGGATTTGGGGGTCCCAGGCAATGCTAGAGCTCGGGGCCCCTGCCATATGCACTATAGTTTGTGTAATTTGATCTCTCAGTTGTTTCAGCTGGCTGCCTCTGCAGAGCAGCTAATTTGTAAACACAGGATGTTAACCCTATGTTTGCTTCTATGAAAGAAGAAAGTAGACACACTGCAGATTTATTGCAGGATTTGTATCAGCTGTAACAAAGAAGCTTTTCTTTGAAGATTATTGCTGGTGCTTATCTTTTAGAGTACAGAGGAAGTTATAAATTCAGGTCTGCTTCGCTTTAACTGTCGTACAAAGTTGGTGGTGTGCTGTGTCTGATGTCCCTGTGGCAAAGTCCATATAAGGAAGACGGTGCAGCCACTGAAGGGCAGATTCTTACAGCAGAAAAGGTCCATACGGAATGGTGTGGGTGTAACACGTGTGATTGAGATGTAAGGTAGTAAATGCTGAGTGTCTGCTCTGTGCTGGCTTAGAGAGCAGGAAGAAAGGAAATAGAGGAGGCTCCAGAGAGGACAGATTGCTGAAAGGGAGGCCACTTTGACCTCATGTCCTGATGTCTTGAGGAACCTGGGTTCTAATGACAGAAATGAGGTCAATGCATTTGATTAAATGAGGTTTTTGATTTAAGGTGGCTTACTATAACTTTCACCTCCTCCTGTGGTGGGCGGGACTGCTCAATCTCACCTGCATATATGGGCGGGGCAGGTAGGGAGGGGGTGTGGTATGCCTAGCTGGTCCTGAGCAGACATGTAACACACATGAAACAGCTGTTTACCGACGGCGGCATTTAAAGGGAACCTTAAAAAGGAACGGCAGTGAAAATAATGTAATAAAAAAGTGCTTCATTTTTACAATAATTATGTATTAATGATTTAGTCAGTGATTGCTCATTGTAAAATCTTTCCTCTCCCTGATTTACATTCTGACATTTATCACATGGTGACATTTTTACTGCTGGCAGGTTATGCCAGTGAAAGGAGAAGCTGCTTGCTTTTTTGGCAGTGCAACAAGGCTCCCACAGCGTGATGTCAGAACCATGGTCCTGACATCACACTGTGGGAGGGGTTTCACCACAATATCAGCCATACAGAGCCCCCTGATGATCCGTTTGAGAAAAGGAAAAGATTTCTCATGAGAAAGGGGGTATCCGCTACTGATTGGGATGAAGTTCAATTCTTGGTTATGGTTTCTCTTTAAGTGACCCAAAGGCATTCAAGTTTAACTTAACTGGGGCTTTTTCCATTTCCCTGCAGACCTTCAGGTCCCTGGCTGTCCTTCCGTTCCACTGTGTTGCCCCCTTGTCCAACTGAGCCCTGTTGTGTGCTACTGCACATGCCGCGTATGTGCAGTTCGGAAAATTTGCGCATGCGCAGTAGCCCACGACAGCTCTCAGTTGGACAGCTTTCAGAGGGGCATTGCAGTGAACTGGGAGGACAGTGACGGACCTGATGGATTTCAAGGGCGGGAAGAAATCACAGTACAAAGACACGTGTTGACACCTGCTATAGCGTCCTGTAACCGTGGTAACACGTGTAATGATACACGTGGCGGCCCGCCGACTCCGAGTTGGCAAAAACGAAACTAGCTGATGGTGGGAGACCAGAGGATCCGGAAGTGACGTTGAGGGCACAGGATGGCTGCAGGGGGCTTGTAGAAGCCCCAGGTAAGTGAAACTCATTTTTTTCATTTGGGTTTAGGTTTCCTTTAAGTCTTGTTTTCCAGACAATGGACAGACGCCTCGGCTGTCCCCACATGGCGGGTCCTCCGGCGTCCTCCTGGAGATACCGGGTATTTTACATCTCATAATTAGTTACATCATTTGCAGAGATACAGTGGATTGCCTTTGATGTGAACCACCCCGCGGGGACTCGTATATTACGGTTAATCTGGACGGGGAAGCGGCTTTCGGGCAATCGGCCATCAATTCTCTCGCACTTGCCGGAGTCTCGGGAATTTCTTAAAATAAACCGAGCCGTGGAAGAGCCGACATAAATTATATTTTGATGGAGTGAACTGTGGGGAACGCAAGACGCAGCCTAAGCAGGATTAACCGGGTTTAAATCACCAACGCTGCGCGGCGTGATCTGCGTAGCAAAGGAGCGGAATAATTCAGGAGTCGTGCGGGGACGGGGCTGTGATGGTTCTGTGTGACGGCCTCACGCCACGAGATGATGCCAGGCGTGCTACAAGCCTCCGCTGTACGCTTACAGCAAAGATGCCCTTCAACCGGCACTTGTGATAATCTGAATAGCCACTTAAAGAGAAACCATGACCAAGAATTGAACTTCTTCCCAATCAGTAGCTGATACTACCTTTCCCATGAGAAGTCATTTCCTTTTCTCAAACGAATCATCAGGGGGCGCTGTATGGCTGATATTGTGGTGAAACCCCTCCCACAGAAAATTCTGAGGACCATGGTCCTGGCAGTCTCCTGTCTGGGAACCTCGTTGCATTGTGGGAGCTGTTTACAGCTGTTTCCAACTGCCAAAAAAAGCAAGCAGCAGCATCTCCTTCCACTGACATCACCTGCCAGCAGTAAAAATGTCACCATGTGATAAATGTCAGAATGTAAATCAGGGAGAGGAAAGATTTTACAACGGGCAAACACTGACTAAATCATTTATACATAATTATTGTAAAAAATGAAGCACTTTTTTAAATTACATTGTTTTCACTGGAGTTCCTCTTTATGGTAGCCATACATCTAGCGATGATGGGCAGTTTTGACCGAGAGACAAATCTCTCTCTTAGGCCTTTTTTACATTGCATTCCGTCCGCATTGGGTTGTTTTTTAGGCGTCTTTTTTTTTACGATTCCCGGCGCTTGGGTGGGCGATTCGTTTTTGTGCTTAACGGTTTTCTAAGCGGTATTTTCCGAGCGGTTTTGTAATTCATTTCCTGATGCAAGTCAGGAAGTGAACTCTTCGACCTGGAAAATAATAAATATAATGTATTTATTCTTAAAAACGCGAGCCTTAGAAAGCTGCGGAAGTACTCAGGTCGCGGAGTACTTCCAATGTGGCTCTGTACTGTGCGCTCGCGCGTGCGCAGTATGGGGCTGATGGTCTTTGGATCCATGAGTTCTTCAGAAGCTTTCAGAGAAGACCCAAATGTTTCCTTGACCTTAAAGGACAACTGAAGCTTAAGGGTTATGGAGGCTGCCATATTTATTTCCTTTTAAGCACTACCAGTTGCCTGGCAGCCCTGCTGATCCTCTGCCTACTCAGAAACGCTAGCATTGCGGAAAACACAGAGAAAGCGCACATAATACAAGTCAATGGGCTGCATGAAAAAATGCATATACTTGCATTCTGCAATGTACGTTTTTAAAAACGCTGCTTTTGTTGCATATTTTTCAAAATAACATAAAAAACGCACATAATGAAAGTCAATGGTGATGCAGACGTATTGCGTTTTGTAGGAGTTTTGCACGCGTTTTTTTTTAAAGCAAGTATGATGATGTATTTCCGCTTCCTAGCGATTTGCGTAAAACACATAAAAAAATGCATGCAAAACGAATACACTATTTATATATGCGAACTGCAAATGCATTAAATGCACGCAAAATGCAAGTGTGGGAAAAAACGCCAACGCACAAAACACATATGCAGAAAAACACAACGTGTCCCGCACTGTCTAGTGTGTTTCCAGCCTAATACTTTTAGTAATAGACCCTGAACAAGCATACAGCAGATCAGGTGTTTCTGACATTATTGTCAGATCTGACAAGATTAGCTGCATGCTTGTTTCTGGTGATATGCAGAAAATACTGCAGCCAAATAGACCAGCAGGACTGCCAGGCAACTGGTATTGTTTAAAAGGAGATAAATATGGATGCCTCCATATACCTCTCACTTCAGTTGTCCTTTAAAGTTGGATCGCTGCAACAGGGGCCCAGCAGTGGAACGAGGGGGGCCGAGAAGGCTCTATAAGGCCCAGAGCCTCCCCTTTTCTAAGGGAGAACGTAACTTTTTTTTTTTTTTAGGAGTTATCCTCTAACCACCCTGGCGTTCTATTAAGATCGCCAGGGCGGCTGCGGGAGGGTTTTTTTTTAATAAAAAAAAACTATTTCATGCAGCCAACTGAAAGTTGGCTGCATGAAAGCCCACTAGAGGGCGCTCCTATCCTGTATTTCTGATCGCCTCCGGCGATCCGCAGTAACAAGGAAGGCCGCAATGAGCGGCCTTCCTTGTTTCGTTTTGCTCGTCGCCATGGCGACGAGCGGAGTGACATCATGGACCGGAACTGTTTGTTCCGGCTGCGCAGGGCTCGGGCGGCTGGGGGGACCCTCTTTCGCCGCTGCGCGCGGCGGATCGCCGCGCTGCGGCGGCAATCAGGTAGCACACGCGGCTGGCAAAGTGCCGGCTGCGTGTGCTGCTTTTTACAGGGAGCAGATCGGCCCAGCAGGGCCTGAGCGGCAGCCACCGGCGGTAATGGACGAGCTGAGCTCGTCCATACCGCTAAGGTGGTTAAATGGACTTCCTGGTAATTTTGAGCGACCCAATCCCAAGCTGCATACAATTTGCATGCAGGCTGGATATATTAGCTTATCACAAACCATCGCCAGTGAGGACTTGCGCCATGCTGCTCACATGTCCCAAGCAGGGGCACGGCCAGGGTACAAGCAAGCCAAGCCCCTGCTTGGGCCCCCCTTTAGAGTCACTCCAAGCTGGGCTGGCTGCCCTACGTTCCCTGGCTTTCCCCTCAGTGTCACCTTGTCCCCCCCCCCTCCCTCCTTGTGCTCTGTAGCCCCCTTTCTGCAATAACTCAGTGTTCCCCACCCAGCGCCGACTCTTGCTGCTCTCCTGCCACCATGGTTTCTACCGGCCGGCGCCTCTCATGATGTCGGGGGCCGCGGGGCATGAGGTGACACAGGGGGGCACAAGAGGTGACACAGAGGCGGAACACAAAGGTGGCAGAAAACAAATTATGTGCCGCCTGGGGTTTCAAAACCCTCAGCTTTGCTCCTGGTCCCAAGGTCAAAAATGACTCATTCTGCATGCGGTTTGCATGCTTTCCCCATGTTTGTGCGGATTTTCTTTAAGACCCTTCAGTTTCCATCCACATCTCAACACAGTAACCAAGCAGCTCGGGGTGACCCAAACCCACAAGGAGAGTATAGGGGACTAAAAGACTAAAACGCCCTCCTACCAAAAAGCAATGCTCAGTTTGGAAGGCAAACCAAACTAAGCATGTAGTAGGAGGGCTTTTTGGTCTCTTTTAGTCCCCTATACTCTCCTTGTGGGTTTGGGTGACCCCGAGCTGCTTGGTTACTGTGTTGTACTGGTCCAAGCTCTATCCCATGGAGCTATATCAATATCTGCCATCCACTGATGAGGACCAAAAGTCCAAAACAGGCTGGCTGCATGTGGGGTTGATGTGGCTCCGTAAAATGTAAAGCTATAGGCTTGCTATACACCAGTGGTTCTGGATGTAGGCCTGGCTTGCAAGGGCAAAAAGAGATAATTTGCATATTTAGTAGCGGTGCATTGTGGGTAACCACAGATGCTCACTTAAAGCTGAATTATTGTAAATTCCTTTTGTTTTAAAGAGAACCCGAGGTGAGGTTCTGACAATGAAATCCGCATACAGAGGCTGGGTCTGCCTATACTGCCCAGCCTTTGTTGCTATCCAGATCCCCCCTAAGCCCCCCCCTGCGCTCTGCGATCACCCATAAATCACAGCCGTGCTGTGCTTACCTCTGTATTGTCAGTCTCGGCTCTCCCGGCTCGCGTCCCTTCCCTCCAATCAGCGGGGAGGGAAGGGATGCGGGTGGGGGCCGGAACTATGCAGGAGGCGGGGAAGCAGCAGACTGACAGTACAGAGGTAAACACAGCCCGCTGTGAGACGCTGCGTGTCGGCAGCGCGGCTGTGATTTATGGGAGATAGCAGAGCGCAGGGGGGGATCTGGATAGCAACAGAGGCTGGGCTCTATAGGCAGACCCAGCCTCTGTATGTGGATTTCATTGTCAGAACCCCACCTCGGGTTCTCTTTAAGAAGACAAACCAAACACCCACATCTCAAAACTACAGAGGTAGGTGGCTTTGCTTTCCCCTAAAAAAACAAACAAGAACTGGCACTAACATGCGCTGACGACATTAGATTGAGAGGGCCGTCCGGCGTTGTGAACGTTCTGTGCCACTTGACAAAGCCTCCAGTAATAGGTCGGCCTTTTATAAATACCAAAAATAATCACAGTAATAACGGACATGATTAATGCTTTTGCCAAACAATAAAAAGTACATTCGTGCAAAAAGCCCAACAAAAAGATATATAAAAAGGCACTTAATGCTAAGCCTCGGCTATGAAAATGTTAGAGCGTTAATGCTCGTTTACTCCTAATTTTTTATTAAGGCAAAATTATTTAAAAAGCTGGCATGACATGTTAAGTTGGAGAGTGTTTATTGCAGCCGCTTGAGTCATTTATCAGATGTGGAGGGCGCAGTACATAAAGATCTTCTGTATTCCTGACAGTGGAGAAGGTCCAAGGCTGGGAGTACCGTATATACGCCGACCCGCGTATAAGTCGTGTTACCCACTTTTCCCGCAGAAACTAGGAAAAAGGGATTAACTTGCATATAAGCCCCTCCCCAGTATAGCCCCCTCCATAGTAGCCAGATGTGCTCCCAGTATAAGTCAGCCCCCCTCCCCATAGCCAGATGTGCCACATGGATGATACAGCTGTGTCTCAAGACGCCACTAGATGGGGTCATAGATATGAGACAGCGAATGCCAAACAGGAAGGATCCCCAATCATTGCACTGCTGACACGTTGCTTGCAGGCTCCACTCCACAAGCCAGGGGACACAGGTAGTCTTGAGCAGTGCACTCTGCACACCATGTTGCAGGGGATAGGGGCACGGACACAGCAGGGAGCCAGCTGGTAAGAGCAGAATTACTAGTGTTACGATCCTCTGCCAGTAACAAAACCTGCTCCACCATCCGTTCTGCTCCACTGACTCGCATATAAGCCGAGGGGGGTAACTTTTCATCACATTGTTGAATGCTGAAAAATTAGGCTTATACGCGAGTATGTACAGTTACACTGTGCTGGTCTGCAAGGTGCTACCGAACAGTCATGACTTATCTGGGCTAAGTACGACTGTTAAGGTGGCCATATGTCTACCACTTTTGTGGCCCAAATCAGAGTAAATAATTTTAGGACGCACTGGTGTATGCACCGCAAACTTGCCGTTTTGTATCTGCTCCAAGTGTGTCCGATTGATGATTTCGGGAAGAAATTGGTTAAATGCGTTGCTCCGACATGATGAAAAGATCTAGGTCTGACGCGGCTGCTCTCATGTGCGGCGGTAATGGTGTCCGATTTTACAACGACCAACGAACAAACCTGCCTGCCCTTGAAATTTCTCCACTCCCCCTTCCTGGTGTCCTTGCAAAGTAAGCACTCACCCGTCCAACTGCCACTACTCGCGGTCTCCTCCACATGGCACCCGGCGTGTGTGACATCACACGTGACTGTGGGGTTGTGACGCTGACATGTAACACTTGAGGGTGGCCAGGCAGCCAGCTGAACGCGGTGCGCTAGGATAATTCCTGATAGATTTCAAGCTGAAATCTATTGGAAATCAGCCTACAGTGTATGGGCAGCCAACAGATCACTCTCTGATCAGAGAAAGATCTGTTTCTTGGTCGATCTTTAGAGAAGGCAAAATCGCCACTGGCACCCTGTGCTCTTCACAGATGAAAGCTGATGTACACTGAGCATGTGACAGATGTGACAGAGTCATGCCGTGGAGAACGTTCTGCTGCATGCAACATCCTGGATTGGCAGTGGGTCAGTAATGGTGAGGGGTGGTAATTCTTTGGAGGGCCGTACAGCCCTCCATGTGCTGGCCAGAGGTAGCCTGACTGCCATTAGATACCGAGATGAGATCCTCAGACCCCTTGTGAGTCCCTATGCTGGTGCGGTTGGCTCTCGGTTCCTCCTAATGCAAGGCGATGCTAAACGTCATGTGGCTGGAGTGTGTCCGCAGTTATTGCATGATGAAGGCATTGATGCTATGGACTGACCCACCCATTCAGGAGATCTGAATCCAATTGAGAACATCTGGGGCATCATGTCTCGCTCCATCCACCAACACTACGTTGCACCACAGACTGTCCAGGAGTTGGTGGATGCTTTAGTCCAGGTCTGGTAGGAGACCATCCACAACCTGTTCAGGAGCATGCCCAGGCATTGTAGGGAGGTCATACAGGCACGTGGAGGCCACACACACTACTGAGGCTTATTTTGACTTAAAGAGACTCTGTAACAAAATGTTGAGCCTTATTTCTTCTATCCTATAAGTTTGTATGCCTGTTCTAATGTGGTCTGTTTTACTGCAGCCTTTTCTAGTTGCACTGTCTCTGTAATAAATCTTATCTTCTTTCCTGTCGTCTCTGTCGGGCTCAGGCTGGAATGTGGGGAATGTGCAGCACTGCTTGTCATTGGCAGAAGCTTTACACACCCTCTCCAAGCTCTGCATGAGTCACACAGTAAGCTGTTCTCAGCCTATCACACTCTGGTTAGAAGCCATGTCTTTTGTTTGTAAACACTGCCTAAAACGGGCAATTACAAGCCAGGATAGCAGCAGGGAGTGGCAGAAACAGCACAGGAGAACATAATGAATAGAATGGTATGCTTTTTATTGTAAGAATTTTAGAGTACAGATTCTCTTTAAGGACATTACAATCAAAGTTGGATCAGCCTGTAGTGTTTTTTTTCCACTTCAATTTTGAGTGCGACTCCAAATCTAGACCTCCATGGATTGATACATTTGATTTCCATTGATCATTGTGTGATTTCGTTGTCACATTCAGCTATGTAAAAAACAAAGTATTTCATAAGAATATTTCATTCATTCAGATCTAGGTTGTCTTACTGTTCCCTTGTGAACAGTGTATATTATAAACAAGAGCTTGCTCATTTAGGCGATCAGTTACCGCGGCAGGTTGATTGTCAGTGCTGTAAATGGAAATCTCCATGCACGTCAGTGTAGATTGCGTGGAGCTGTCTATCGGAGCTGTACAAGCCAGCCCCCCCCCCGGCACACACAGCGCTGAATGGAGTCAGGAGGACAGGGCGGACTCTTGTCCTCTTAATCATGGTGATCAATCACTGCAATGAGATCCAATGAGGGTAGTACAGGAATAGAAAAGGAAATGAAATAGCTGCTGCCTCGCTTGGCGGATCTCTGCGTCCTGCTCACACGTCAGGGGTTTTTCCCTCCCACCTGTTGAACAACTTCACATGTAAATCTACCAGCTTATCAATACTTATCCTGCCCTGCAGACAATGATCACTGCTAGTAAACTCTGATGAAATGTCATGCTTAAGTCAGAGGAATATGGAGGCTGCCATTATAATGACCTTCAGGGCCCATTCACACTCAGGTGATTAGCGAGCATTTACAGCTAACTGCCGGCCATCGTTATCGCTTTTTAAAGCGCTAGTGAAATGCAATCTATGTGGCATTGATCTCACTGCCTCGATCGCCTGAAGTGCAGCAATTTTTCAAGATTTCTTTGCAATATATTTCAATCGTGAATTGTGATTGCTCAAAAACAACAGGAAAATGTCCAGTGATAAATATGCGTTTATCACGTAAAAATCGCCACTGCAAAAAACTAACGCTAATCGCTAGCGTTTTACGATGGCAAGTGTGAACGTAGCCTCAAAGAGGGGGGGGGGGGGAATCAACACATCACCAGGCCGTCTCTGATTGGGGACCTACAGAGATGGGCTGAGCCCCCCAGAGACTTAAAACGCACCTTGAATCCAAAACAGAAGCTCCGCCTATGCACTAGTTACAAAATGGGATCACCTTGTATTCAAACCAGATGCAACAAATTACCGTTATTGGAGGATGTTAGCTTCCATAATAATTTGCATGCAGATTATAGGTGCAATCCACCTCCCACTACATGCCCATGTGATGAAAGGGGAGTGTTTCAGACCGAGCTGGGAGTGAGCAGCAGTAGAAGGTCCCTAAGGAGCTGTGACAATCCAACACCGCAGTCCCATCTGAGTAAATGAGTAAGAGAAGAAAAATGGAAGTCCATGCGGCAATCGAAAGAAGTCTTTGTCTGGAAAAGCCCAAGATGGCCGCTTGCCAGAGTCCACCTGGCCTGTCGGATGGTATTCGACAACAGACAATAAACAAGGCCGCTGAGCCCCTGTGCTCCCCATGGTTCTACCCCTCACTTAGCTAGGCGGAGTTAGGGCGGGAATCACACAGCATTTGGAACCTGAGAACAGCCAGCCCCTTCTCCGCGAGAGAAAAAATGTGCCTAAACTATGAGAAACGCTCTATCTCAAAAAACGTACATGTTATGATAAATATTATGATATTATTGAGAACAGTGATATCAAACATGAGGGGTGTGACAGGAGTAGACGTTAAGTGGTACTTCAAACCCATATTGCTACGTGATTTTAGGTCCGATAATTATGAAAGTTTCTCAGAATGTATGGTAGAATGAACTTAATCTTTAAATTATTCATGATACCCACTTTCATGGTCATTTTCCTGGTTTCAGCATCAATTCCTATAGCTAATATTGATGTATATTGGTGTATAGCCCCTCCCTCTCAGTGAGGGTCATCTTAGGCTGTTTATGATGCAGAATTCTCCATCCCCAGAAGCATTCTGGGTGACCAACTATGTTTTTGTACTGGCTTCAGAACTCGCAGTAATGAACATTCTGTACATATTACCTTGCAGAACTTAAAGGATACCCGAAGTGACGTGACATGATAAGATAGACATGGGTATGTACAGTGCCTAGCACACGAATACTGTATATTCTGGTGAATAAGACTACTTTTTAACCCTCGAAAGTCTTCTGAGAAGTCAGGGGTCGTCTTATACGCTGGGTGTCTTTGATGCCGGGTGATACGCCCTATCCTGTTACCGCTTCTCAGATCTCGCTGCTGAGGACTGTAGTGAAGCGGCGCAGGCGCACGTGTGTGAGATCTGAGAGGCAGAGGAGGTGGTAAATAGGATACAAGGCAGGGCCAGAAGGGTGAAAGAGGCGTGTTTTATGGGCACAGCGCGATCTATTCTTCATACCGCTCTGATAAACAGGTAGACAAGGACAGCTGACCAATCCACTGAGGGAGAGTTGACCAATCCAACCAGCCAGTCGCCTGTATACTGTTATATACTGGGTACCACATACAGTACAGCACCAGTATCTGTTCATACATAGCACCAGTACATGATTTTTTTATTTTAATTTGGTGTGCATTGGAAGAGGGGTAGTCTTATACGGCGAGTATATTCCAAACTCTATATTTTAACTGAAAAAGTTGGGGGGTGGTTTTTTACGCCCAGTCGTCTTATACGTCGGAATATACGGTAACTATGCTATGTTCCTTTTTTATCAGGTATGTAAGTGGCTGACTCAGTCAGGAAGTGACTACAGTGTGACCCTCACTGATAAGACATTCCAACTATAAAACACTTTCGTAGCAGAAAATGGCTTCTGAGAGCAGGACAGAGATAAAAAGGGTCAGTAGTTCATACATTTTAGCTCTGGCATACGTCAATGAATGGGTCACTAAGAAAAACACACAGTTAAAACTTAAAAAGTAGATTGAAACATAAAATAAAACTGTGGAATATCTTAAAAAGTCATTTTTAGGAGAAAGAAGATAGATACAATTGTTTTTTTCATTAGTTTATTTTCACCTCGGGTGTCCTTTTAATATGTCACCACCAGTGATAAATGTGAGAATGTGTAAATCAAGGAGAGGAAAGACTTTACAATGGGCAAACACTGATTAAATCATCTATAAATGAATATTGTAAAAAGTAAGCAATTGCATTCATTATGTTCTTTTCACTACATATCGTCTTTAAAGGGCTATTTTAATAATTGCATAAAAAACAAAAAGTGGCATTAGGATGGGAAGGGAGGTGTTGGTGAAAGTACACAACCATAATACTCAGAGGAAAGATAACTGCAGCCGGGACAATGATAGATTATAGGAGATATGGATGGCTTTCAGGATGCGTGTGAATGTGTACGCCATGCAATTACACTGCACACAGGAAAACAAGTAAACGCTATGGAGAGAGCTGCAGAATAGGCCGAGCTTTACATGAAATACAATAGCACAGGATGCCTGGCAACAGCAATGCTAAACACAACAAATGGGCATAACTCCACATGCCTCGCTTCACTATTCACCACTCAGCTCAAAAGCCTTCCAACACGAGAGAGAATAGCCAGGAGAATCGCTGGGAGAAAAGGGCGAGGAATAGGAAGAGAGTACAGTTACCAGAGAGTGGTAGTAATACAAAGGGAGAGGGAAGAGAGCTGATGGGGATAAAAGAATGGAAAGAGGAGAGCGAGTGGGAGAGGAGAGAGAGCTGATGGGGATAAGAGAATGGAAAGAGGAGAGAGAGTGGGAGAGGAGAGAGAGCTGATGGGGATAAGAGAATGGAAAGAGGAGAGAGAGTGGGAGAGGAGAGAGAGCTGATGGGGATAAGAGAATGGAAAGAGGAGAGAGAGTGGGAGAGGAGAGAGAGTTGATGGGGATAAGAGAATGGAAAGAGAGGAGAGAGAGCTGAAGGAGATAAGAGAATGGAAAGAGAGGAGAGAGTGGGAGAGGAGAGGAAGGAGAGCTGATGAGGATAAATTAATGCAAAGAGGAGAGAGGGAGGAAAGGGAGCAGAGAGAGGAGGAGAGAAAATAGAGCTGATGGGGATAAGAGAATGGAAAGAGAGAAAAAGGAGAGAGGGAGAAAAAAAGAGGAGAGAAAAGAGAGAGGAAGAGGGGAGGGGGGGGGGGGGAAGAGAGAGAGAGACGAGAGGAAAGAGCTGAAGGGGATTAGGGAATGGAAACAGAGGAGAGAGAAGGAGAGGAAAGAGAGCTGATGAGGTGAGAGTGAGGAAATAGTAGAGAGGAAGGAAAGAGGGGGGGGGGGGAGGAGAGAGAGAGTGTGTGTGTGTGTGTGTGTGTGTGTGTGTGTGTGGGGGGGGGGGGGGGGAGAGATAGAGAGAAGGAGAGAGGAAAGAGCTGATGGGGATAAGAGAATGGAAAGAGAGGGGAGAGAGTGGGAGAGAAAAGAGAGCTGATGGGATGGCAGAGGAAGAGAAGAGAGAAACCCGGTTATTTTGCGGAGTGGGTTTCCATAGCCTTTACGCTCCACTAGCTGTCTTCGGTTGGTTTGTAGGAGAGGAAGCCTCCTTTAATCCAGAATATTATGCAGCGCCTGCAGCTGGGCTAATCGGTGGAAGGTGTAAATGTTACAATAACACCTTTTCCCACATAATTAATCAAAATACATGCTACCCCTGGAGGATCTTAATCGCAGTTTAATTAGCATTGATCGCATATTCCCGAAGCCCGCAGCGAATGCTTAAGATCTGATCAGCAGACACGCGTGACAAATGGCGCGGCCTGAGACGGATAAACAGGCGCCCAAAGGGTTAACGGGAAGGACATAATGAGGAATAACGAGGCCTGGCAGCAGATATAATGGCAGCGCGCATGCAGATAAATCGATGGCCGGGGAGCGAAGGCTGAACCGACCGCCAGGAACCAGAGAGATAGAGATTCTTCAAACTGCAAACTGATATTGATCAGGTTATCAGCAAATTCCCGACCAGCGAAAATGCCCACGCCGATGCGTTGCTTATTATCCTCTTCATACATTTAAGGAAATGTTTGCATGGCTGTAAAATGCTTTTATTACAGTCTAACGCTAGACGGTGCTTCAGCAGATGATATCAAAGTGGACCAGGAGCCTCTGCAGCAGCCACTTCCTGCAGCACAGCCTATCACAGCTGCAGGATGTGATCTGGTGAGAGAGCCCCGCCCCATTTCTTTGCAGCATAGAGAGCATGATGATGTGGAGCCACACAGCCGAAAGAGTCCCGCCCCCAAAGCCCATTGTTAATACCTTCAGCTTCAGGACATGTACTAAAGCTTTTTTTTCAAATGGGGCTTTTAAAGGTCAACTGAAGTAAAAGGTATATGGAGGCCACCATATTTTTTTTCCCTTTTAAACAATACCAGTTGCCTGGCAGCCCTGCTGGTCTGTTTGGCTGCAGAAGAGTCTGAAGTACACCAGAAACAAGCATGCAGCTAATCTTGTCAGATCTGACAATAATGTCAGAAACACCTGATCTGCTGCATGCTTGTTCAGGGGCTACGGTAAAGGTATTAGAAGCAGAGGGTCAGCAGGATAGCCAGGCAACTGGTATTGTGTAAAAGGAAATAAATATGGCAGTCTTCATATCCCTCTCGCTACAGTTATCCTTTAGGCCGGATCCACACTATAGGTGCTTTTCTGAGCGCTTTGTGATTGATTAGCGCGATCCACGCCACGATCACCTAAGTGAAAAATCGCTGCAATTTTTATAATTTTTTGGCGGGCAGTTGTAAGCAGCTGTAAACACTTATTTCCCACAATGCAACAAAGTTCACAGACAGGAAACTGCCAGGGGACCATGGTCCTCACTGTTTCCCGCGGGAGGGGTTTCACTACAATATCAGCCATACGGCGCCCCCTGATGATCCGTTTGTGAAAAGGAAAAGATTTCTCATTGAAAAGGGAGTATCAGCTACTGAGTGGCAGATCTGGACAGCCCCATCCCTGGACGTGTTTAAATCCAGACCGAAAACCAGTTTGGCATACTTCATCCTACTACAAACTACTGAATATGAGAGAGCCTAAGCGCTTTGAGTCCTATGGGATAAAAGCGCTATAGAAAGATTATTGTATTGTATTATAAAAAAAGTGCTTCCTTTTTACAATAATTATGTATAAATGATTTAGTCAGTGTTTATCCATTGTAAAATATTTCCTCTCCCTGATTTACATTCTGACATTTATCACATGGTGCTGGAAGGGGATGTCAGTGGAAGGAAATGCTGCTTTTTTGGCAGTTGGAAACAGCTGTTATTTCCCACAATGCAACAAGACTCCCACAGTGTGATGTCAGAACCATGGTCCTGACATCACACTGTGGGAGGGGTTTCACCCCAGTAACAGCCATACAGCGCCCCCTGAAGATATGTTTGTGAAAAGGAAAATATTTTTCCTGGGAAAGGGGGTATCAGCTACTGATTGGGATGAAGTTCAATTCTTGGTTACGGTTTCTTTTTAAACTGTATCAAGACTGGAGAGCGGGGAGAGATGTACTCTGCTACCGCATCTGACTCTGTCCCTCAGCAGGGAAATCCTAAAAACTGCTTCCTGCGGGTATATTTCATGGAAAGAAGCAGATATAACAATGTTACCTGCAGAGAAAGTCCATAAAATGAAGGAATAAGTCTGCGGCTGGCAGCAATCAAGGTGAGGCTGCAGGATTAGCAATTACACGCTTTCAGGTTGGAACGCTGACCTCCTCCAGGTTTTCTAATTAAAAGTGACAATTGGTAGCACATTGCCCCGGGTCTGTGTATAATGTGCTATGCAGATTAGTGCGAAAAACTCAGACAGCTCCTATAAGAGCAGGGAGCAAACTGCAATACAATACTAGTGCAGGAACCAATTCAGCACCGCGGACAGGGCCTCACAGCACTGACAGCTAACTACAATATAATACTAGTGCAGACAGTAATTCAGCACCGCGGACAGGGCATCACAGCACTGACAGCTAACTACAATATAATACTAGTGCAGACAGTAATTCAGCACCGCGGACAGGGCCTCACAGCACTGACAGCTAACTACAATATAATACTAGTGCAGACAGTAATTCAGCACCGCGGACAGGGCCTCACAGCACTGACAGCTACAATATAATACTAGTGCAGACAGTAATTCAGCACCGCGGACAGGGCCTCACAGCACTGACAGCTACAATATAATACTAGTGCAGACAGCAATTCAGCACCGCGGACAGGGCCTCACAGCACTGACAGCTACAATATAATACTAGTGCAGACAGCAATTCAGCACCGCGGACAGGGCCTCACAGCACTGACAGCTACAATATAATACTAGTGCAGACAGCAATTCAGCACCGCGGACAGGGCCTCACAGCACTGACAGCTAACTACAATATACGGTAATACTAGTGCAGACAGAAGCTATTCAGCACCTTAGACAGGTCCTCACAGCCATGACAGCTAACTACAATATAATACAAGTGCAGACAGCAATTCAGCACCTTAGACAGGTCCTCACAGCACTGACAGCTAACTACAATATAATACTAGTGCAGACAGCAATTCGGCACCTTAGACAGGTCCTCACAGCAATGACAGCTAATTACAATATACGGTAATACTAGTGCAGACAGAAGCTATTCAGCACCTTAGACAGGTCCTCACAGCCATGACAGCTAACTACAATATAATACTAGTGCAGACAGCAATTCAGCACCGCGGACAGGGCTTCACAGCACTGACAGCTAAATACAATATAATACTAGTGCAGACAGCAATTCAGTACCTTAGACAGGTCCTCACAGCAATGACAGCTAATTAGAATATAATACTAGTGCAGACAGCAATTCAGCACCTTAGACAGGTCCTCACAGCACTGACAGCTAATTAGAATAACAAAAACAAAAGTTTGCTTTCTTAAAACAGAAAGAATTTGCGATAATTCAGGTAGGAGTGAGCTTGAGATATCTCCCAGTGCATCACTGCTCAATATATGCAAATTAACCATTGTACCCTTAGAAGCTAAACACACCTCCAGAACCGCTGGAATGCAATGATGTGTCAGCTTGTAAATTTGTACAGAGCCAAAATAATCCAACATGCATACAGACTGTTTCGGATTGTTTAATCCTCATCAGTGCATGTCATGTAATACTTTGGCTCTATGGAGTAGGGCTTGTAACACCGAGAGGTACAGACTAACCAGCAAGCTCATGGTGACCCAGAACTCATTGGAGTGTGTAGGGGACCACAATGGTCCTAAAAGCCCCCTTACTAAGATGTTAAGAAAAACAAAAGTTTGCTTTCTAAAAACAGAAAGAATTTGCGATAATTCAGGTTGGAGTGAGCTTGAGATATCTCCCAGTACATCACTGCTGAATATATGCAAATTAACCATTGTACCCTTATTAGAATATAATACAAGTGCAGACAGCAATTCAGCACCTTAGACAGGTCCTCACAGCAATGACTGCTAACTACAATATAATACAAGTGCAGACAGCAATTCAGCACCTTAGACAGGTCCTCACAGCAATGACTGCTAACTACAATATAATACAAGTGCAGACAGCAATTCAGCACCTTAGACAGGTCCTCACAGCACTGACAGCTAACTACAATATAATACAAGTGCAGACAGCAATTCGGCACCTTAGACAGGTCCTCACACCAATGACTGCTAACTACAATATAATACAAGTGCAGACAGCAATTCAGCACCTTAGACAGGTCCTCCTAGCACTGACAGCTAACTACAATATAATACAAGTGCAGACAGCAATTAAGCACCTTAGACAGGTCCTCACACCAATGACTGCTAACTACAATATAATACAAGTGCAGACAGCAATTCAGCACCTTAGACAGGTCCTCACAGCACTGACAGCTAACTACAATATAATACAAGTGCAGACAGCAATTCAGCACCTTAGACAGGTCCTCACACCAATGACTGCTAACTACAATATAATACAAGTGCAGACAGCAATTCAGTACCTTAGACAGGTCCTCATAGCACTGACAGCTAACTACAATATAACACAAATGCAGACAGCAATTCCGCACCTTAGACAGGTCCTCACAGCACTGACAGCTAACTACAATATAATACAAGTGCAGACAGCAATTCAGCACCTTAGACAGGTCCTCACAGCTATGACTGCTAACTACAATATAATACAAGTGCAGACAGCAATTCAGCACCTTAGACAGGTCCTCCTAGCACTGACAGCTAACTACAATATAATACAAGTGCAGACAGCAATTCAGCACCTTAGACAGGTCCTCACACCAATGACTGCTAACTACAATATAATACAAGTGCAGACAGCAATTCAGCACCTTAGACAGGTCCTCACAGCACTGACAGCTAACTACAATATAATACAAGTGCAGACAGCAATTCAGCACCTTAGACAGGTCCTCACACCAATGACTGCTAACTACAATATAATACAAATGCAGACAGCAATTCAGCACCTTAGACAGGTCCTCACAGCACTGACAGCTAACTAAAATATAATACAAGTGCAGACAGCAATTCAGTACCTTAGACAGGTCCTCACAGGATTGCAAAAAATGAATAAAATCAATATTAAAAACAACGCAGTACCAGGATCCACAATAATAAACCATAATGCATAAAGGTATCTATGTACATATATAATAAATAGGTAAATGGAAAAATCCACCCCTCCTCACCTGAATAATTCTATGTATAGTACAATGAGGAGGTGAGTAAAGTGACAAGTGCTAAGAGAAAAATGGCTGAAAAAACGTGTCAGCAATGGGTAAGGTGCTATAGTGCGTGTGAACAGAAACAAACAAACAGCCTGCAGCAGTGTTAAGAGCCCACCAACAGAAAGCTCAGTTAGTGGGCAGAAAAAGGGGAGGGTTGGAAATCACTTGTGTGCTGTACGGCCCTGCAGGGAGCTCTTCAAGCTGCAGTGGCCTGAAGTGTAAAAAATAGCGTGGTCACTAGGGGGGGTTGCCTGTGGTCCTTAACCACTTAACGACCAGCCAACGCCGATAGGCAGCGGCTGGTCGCAGTGGTGTTCGAGCGGCCGTTCCATGTCAGTTCACGGAGGGAGTCTCCGTGAACAGCCTGCGAGCCTCCGAATGCGGCTCGCAGGCGAAATGTAAACACGCGGGGAAGAAATCCCCGGTGTTTACAGCGTACGGCGCTGCTGTGAGACGGAGATCTGATAGGCTGAAGCCTGTCAGAGGTGGTACAGGACGGATCACCGTCCTGTGCCGCCAAAGTGAGGAGGCGAGGGAGGGAAGGAGGGCAGGATATCGCTGCAGAGGTGGGCTTTGAGGAGCCACCCCCCCCCCCCTTCACACAAGTAGCTGGCGGCGATCAGACCCCCCCCCAGCAGGACATCCCTCTAGTGGGGAAAAGGGGGGGGGGGGGGGTCTGATCGCCCTGCCTGCCTGCTGATCTGTGCTGGGGGCTGGAGAGCTCATGCAGCACAGATAATAGAAAATCCAGCCGGTCCTTAAAGAGACACTGAAGCGAAAAAATATATGATATAATGAATTGGTTGTGTGCTATGAATAATTACTAGAAGATTAGCAGCAAAGAAAATATTCTCATACTTTTAATTTTCTGGTATATATAGTGTTTTCTTACATTGCATCATTCTCTAATATGTGCAGATTACACAACACTCTGCATTCAAAATTATTCTTTCAGAGCAGTCTGTGAACTAATGACCTCTCCTCTGCCAGAGAAAAAGAAAACTGTTCACTTACAGTTGAGATAATAACAGTCAGAAGACAGCCCTCTCCGCGACTTTGAAAGTCGTAGAGCTTAATGGCTTTTTTGCATAGAGATAACAACTGGAGTTTCTTAATTCTTCCTGTACTGGAAACAATTAGACTGATGTATCTGATCTTAATATTTTATTTCTTAGCTGTGCTACACATACAAATCATGATATCATAATTTTTTTCCACTTCAGTGTCTCTTTAAGTGGTTAAAGGGCACCAAAGATGAAAATAAACTTATGAAATAAACAATTGGTTCTGTCCTTCTACTCCTAAAAATGACTGTTTCATAGTCTCTGCTCAATTACAGTGTCTCAAGAGTCCCAGAGTGACAATACATTAACTATTGACCTTTTTATCTCCCCCCCTCGAAGTAAAAAGCCCAGGTATCTGCTCAGTAAAGTGTTCTATTTCAAAAAAATGTATTGAAAATTTTCAAATTTACATAATATGTAGATTGTGCAAGGAAGGCTTGCATATCACAACAGTTGTGTCAGGCTGTAACATAGATCAGCTAATTTACTGCAACATTCTCAAAATGTCCATCGTCAGCCGAATTCAATGGTTCTTCAGTTACCATCCTGACTGTATCCTTGAGAATGGGCCGGAGCCCTGACACAAAAACACACAAAACTTGTATAAAAAGGAAAGTAGAAAAGAATAAGGTTGAAGGTGGGGAAGACATCAAGAGGAAGAGAGGGGGGGGGGGGGGGGGGAGGGATGGGGAAGAAGGTTCGAGGTCCCTGCTCCAGTCCGCAGGAGGGTTTACAGCACTAAGAAAAAATTACAACTAGACGTTAGGAAGGGACTGAGTTAATCTAGTGGTTCCATGCATCCCATGTTTTATGGTATCTAGCGACTCTATCTTCCAGGACCCCAGCCATGTGTTCCTGAACCTTGTAGGATGACACTCTGCCTTTCAGCTCCTCAAAAGAGACAAATTGGGTTTTCCAGGCTTTAGCTATTGTTTGTGAGGCCGCCACAAATATAAAATTAGCTAGGATATTTTGATATCTCGTAAGAGAATCAATCTTATAGTGCAGAAGAGCAGGCCATGGGTCTTTAGCTATACGCTTATCAAACAGAGATTGTAACATTCTGTATATACGGGACCAGAATCTAGATATCATTGGACATGTCCAGAAAGTATGGAGCATGTCCCCTTTTGTTTGGCAGCCCCGAAAACAGTAGCCCGAGTTCGTTTCAGAGATATGACGAAGTCTAGCCGGGACCCAGTACCATCTTAACATTACCTTCTAAGAGGATTCTACTAAAGCTAAATTTAAAGATAATTTGGATGTAGTGGCTCAGATCGTATCCCATTCTTCCCTCGTCTTAGTCCCTTTAAGGTCGGACTCCCACTTTTTGACATACTGATGTTGAAAGGACCTTGGTGGGTCATTCAGTAATGCATACAAGTCAGAGATAACCCCCTTAGCGAATGGTTCTAGAGCACAAAATCTCTCGAACCTAGTAAGGACAATTGGGAATTGAGTCTGTGGCGGAAAAAGAGATTTCAACCAATGCTTTAGCTGAAAGTAACGAAAATTTTCTTGGAGAGGGATTTGGTATTTATCTCTTAGTTCTTCCCAGGACAGAAGCCCAAAACTAATAGTAAGTGATTTGATCTGCTCCAAACCTTGGTCTCTCCACCGTCTGAAGCTTCTAGAGTTTTCATAAGCTGGAAGGAACAGAGGGTTATCAATGATTGACAAAAGTGGTAGAGTTGGTGATATTAGTTTATGGGAGTAACGAACTGAATCCCATATTGAGAGGCAGTGGCGCATTACTATACTTAGGCCTATGGGTCGAGATTGTTTGGGAAGCCATATGGGGGTTTGAACTGATTGGGGGGCTGCCACAGGTATGTCAAATAGGGTCCAAGCTGGCATACTGGAACCCTTGTACAAGTCTAGAAGATGATTTAGTTGGGCCGCTTTATAATAATTGGAGAGGTTAGGGACTCCCAGTCCCCCCTCCCTTTTGTGTACATATAGTGTGTCCTTAAAAACCCTCGGAGAGGCGTAGTTCCAAATAAATCTGTTTAACCTGTTCTGCAACACTCTAAGGAAGTGAGGGGGGATTCGGACAGGCAACAATCTGAAGCAGTATAAAAGTTTAGGGAGCAGCGTCATTTTAACAGCGTTTATCCGACCCAACCAGGACAAGCCATAAGAGGACCACTGAGTTAGAGAGTGCGTGATCAGTTTGGCCAATGGATAGTAGTTGTACCGGAATAGTGTGTCATATGAAGAGGTGAGGTTAATTCCTAAGTACTCCATGGTAGGGTCTGCAGTCTGAAAATGATATTGAGATTTTAAAGATTGGTAAGTTTCTGGCGATAGGTTGACATTGAGAACTTTAGACTTATTAGCATTGATCTGAGGTCCTGAGATTGAGGAGAATTTAGTTAAAAGTGACATCAATGCTGGAATAGTAGATCGAGGTTGCGTGATAAAGAGAAGCAGATCGTCTGCAAAGAGGTTCAGCTTATGCTGAACTCCTGCTAATTCTACCCCCTTTATATCCGCTCAGTAATGTGTTCTATAGCTGTAATTTATTATCAGTGAGCCGACTGGGTCCTGACTGGAGAAAAACGGTCAGTTCCATAGCTAATTATAAACTATTTCAGGCAGGAAAAAAAAGAAAAGGAGCATAGCGTAAGTGTCTGTATGCTCGCCACTGTGTATACACATGTCTATCTCACCATGTCACATGTCATCTCTGGTTCACTTTAAGTGGTTAAACAGATTTTGAACGGTTTTATTCTTTTCTGGTGCCTCTGTTCAAACATTTTCATCCTCTACAAAGCTGCAGCTACTGGGGAAGTCCAGCAGACCTCCTGCTTCCGGCAGCCCTACAGCAGCCCAGCCGGTCACAGCTATGAAGCCCCTGCCTGCCGTCTCTAATTCTCTGCACTGAACCCCATGGAGTTCCTGCAAGGTTCACCATCCTCTATTCCGCTCTGAGAGTTTCCCACTGCAGAGAAAAGAAGCAAAGTAAAAACAAGTTCTATTTATCTACTTTCCACTGAGTTTAGGAACACCATGAACTAACCAGGTATGCAATGTAGCTTCAATCAGGTTCAATAATCTCTAATGGAAGGAAGCGTGTGCTCTGTTACAGCTCATGGTCAGGCTGTAGCGAGCAGAGATAGAAGTCAGCGGGTTTGAGTGCTCTGCAAATGCTCAGCCCCCCGCTGGCCATACAAATCACTTCCAAACAGTTATTGTTCTTAAAGTGAACCTGTAGCAGGGATAGAAATAAAAAAATGATACTTATCTGAATAGAGAAAAGCCTCTTGAGGTCTATAGCAGGGGTCCCCAACCTTTTTCAGCCCAGGGACCGCTATCTAGATCAAATTTTTCCCTGGGGACCGTGTGTGTGTGTGTGTCGGCGGTAGGGACATGTGCGGCCGCACAACAATTTGTAGTGTATAAGTATGTAGGTATCAAGGTGCAGGTAGGGTATCTAGGTATAGTTGCCCCAGTATAGGGAGTATAGATGCCCCAGTATAGCTGCCCCAATATAGGTAGTATAGTTGCCCCAGTATAGGTAGTATAGTTACCCCAGTATAGCTAGTATAGTTGCCCCAGTATAGGGAGTTCAGCTGCCCCAGTATAGATAGTATAGTTGCCCTAGTATAGGTAGTATAGTTGCCCCAGTATAGGTAGTATAGTTGCCACGGTATAGGTAGTATAGTTGCCACGGTATAGGTAGTATAGTTGCCACGGTATAGGTAGAATAGTTGCCACGGTATAGGTAGTATAGTTGCCATGGTATAGGTAGTATAGTTGCCATGGTATAGGTAGAATAGTTGCCACGGTATAGGTAGTATAGTTGCCATGGTATAGGGAGTATAGCTGCCCCAGTATAGGTAGTATAGTTGCCCCAGTATAGGTAGTATAGTTGCCCCAGTATAGGTAGTATAGTTGCCCCAGTATAGTTAGTATAGTTACCCCAGTATAGGTAGTATAGTTACCCCAGTATAGCTAGTTTAGTTGCCCCAGTATAGGTAGTATAGTTGCCCCAGTATAGGTAGTATAGTTGCCCCAGTATAGTTGCCCCTGTATAGGGAGTATAGTTACCCTAGTTTAGAGAGTATAGCTGCCCCAGTATAGGTAGTATAGCTGCCCGCGGCTGCTGCTAGTGTTATCTTAGCTAGCGGCCACTTCCTCTTTTTAAATTACCCGGTCGGCCCCTCTCCTCCATGCCCTGTCGTCTTCTTTCACAGCAGCGTGTCCAGAAAATCTTTGTGAATCAGGCCAAAAGTTTGGCCTCAATAGGAACCTGGAGGTAAGCTTCCTGAGACAGGAACCTCATAACCTGAGACCAAAAAGCCTGAATCAATGTACAATCCCATAACAAACGCCAGAGCATGGCTTCCTGAGAACCACACAGAGGGCAATTCGAGGAAAAACATGTGACTTTCTCTCTGAGCGTCCTAAGAGGCTGGTGCGCAAAAACCAAACAAAAATCGAAATATTGTTATAGGTGGGCTGAAGCTTGAAATCCTTTAATCCAGCCTTTGTTTCCCTCCAAGTGTTGAGTAATGGATCCCATCTGCGTAAAGCCATTACTCCCGACTTCCTGCCTCTTATCCGAGGTGGGAGAGAGGCTCTTCAATTAAGGCTTATTACGCAGCTGTGGGTAATTATGGCTGTGCGGGAAGGACAGTGGGCGCTGGTGAAAGCCTCAGCTCCTCTCTTAAACACTGTTATCTGCCAGGCGGGGATCAGGTAGTTCTCTGACATGCCGTTTATGGCACCATCATTTTATCTACGGATCACTTTGCTCCGTGCCGTTCCTCAGAAGGCCAGGGGCCGCAAAGTGCTTATTACCACGTTTACTGCCTTTTTTTAAAGTGGCTTAAAAAAATGTGAGTGCGGCAGCAGCAGAGCGGCTCTCTCAGTAATACCTATGCTAGAGGGTTTTTCCTACTTTTAAAGGACCACTGTCACAAAAATCTTAAAATTTTAAATATATATTAACACATACAAATACATTTCTTCCAGAGTAAAATGAGCCACAAATTACTTTTCTCTTATGTTTCTGTCACTTACAGTAAGTAGTAGAAATCTGATATTAACAGGTTTTCGGCTAATCCAGTTCTCTACAGAGCAAGCATCTCCTTCAGAGGCTCCCCTCTTCTTAGGCAAGCATCTCCTTCAGAGGCTCCCCTCTTCTTAGGCAAGCATCTCCTTCAGAGGCTCCCCTCTTCTTAGGCAAGCACCTCCTTCAGAGGCTCCCCTCTTCTTAGGCAAGCATCTCCTTCAGAGGCTCCCCTCTTCTTAGGCATGCATCTCCTTCAGAGGCTCCCCTCTTCTTAGGCAAGCATCTCCTTCAGAGGCTCCCCTCTTCTTAGGCATGCATCTCCTTCAGAGGCTCCCTTCTTCTTAGGCAAGCACCTCCTTCAGAGGCTCCCCTCTTCTTAGGCAAGCATCTCCTTCAGAGGCTCCCTTCTTCTTAGGCAAGCATCTCCTTCAGAGGCTCCCCTCTTCTTAGGCAAGCATCTCCTTCAGAGGCTCCCCTCTTCTTAGGCAAGCATCTCCTTCAGAGGCTCCCCCCTTCTTAGGCAAGCATCTCATTTAGAGGCTCCCCTCTTCTTAGGCAAGCACCTCCTTCAGAGGCTCCCCTCTTCTTAGGCAAGCATCTCCTTTAGAGGCTCCCCTCTTCTTAGGCAAGCATCTCTTTCAGAGGCTCCCATCTTCTTAGGCAAGCATCGCCTTCAGAGGCTCCCCTCTTCTTAGGCAAGCATCTCCTTCAGAGGCTCCCCTCTTCTTAGGCAAGCATCTCCTTCAGAGGCTCCCCTCTTCTTAGGCAAGCATCTCCTTCAGAGGCTCCCCTCTTCTTAGGCAAGCATCTCCTTCAGAGGCTCCCCTCTTCTTAGGCATGCATCTCCTTCAGAGGCTCCCCTCTTCTTAACCTCCTTGCCGGTTCAATTCCTCCGGCAAGGAGGCAGCGCTGGAGGTTTTTTTTAGTTTTTTTTTTAAATCATGTAGCGAGCCGAGGGCTCGCTACATGATAGCCGCTGAGCGGCGGCATCCCCCCACAGACTCCGATCGCCTTCGGCGATCAGAGTATGCAGGAAATCCCGTTGAGAACGGGATTTCCTGCAGGGCTTCCCCGGTCGCCATGGCGACGGGGCGGGATGACGTCACCGACGTCATAGAGAATCCCGATCCGCCCCTCAACGCTGCCTGGCACTGATTGGCCAGGCAGCGCAGGGGTCTGGGGCGGGGGGGAGCGGCTCAGCACGGCGGATTGCGGCGGATCGGCAGCGATCGGAAGTTACAAGCAGCTAGCAAAGTGCTAGCTGCTTGTAACAAAAAAAAAATTATGCAAATCGGCCCAGCGGGGCCTGAGCAATCCTCCTGCGCAGGTTACCCCGAACTGAGTTCGGGATAACCGGCAAGGAGGTTAAGCAAGCACCTCCTTCAGAGGCTCCCCTCTTCTTAGACAAGCACCTCCTTCAGAGGCTCCCCTCTTCTTAGGCAAGCATCTCCTTTAGAGGCTTCCCTCTTCTTAGGCAAGCATCTCCTTCAGAGGCTCCCCTCTTCTTAGGCAAGCATCTCCTTCAGAGGCTCCCCTCTTCTTAGGCAAGCATCTCCTTCAGAGGCTCCCCCCTTCTTAGGCAAGCATCTCATTTAGAGGCTCCCCTCTTCTTAGGCAAGCACCTCCTTCAGAGGCTCCCCTCTTCTTAGGCAAGCATCTCCTTTAGAGGCTCCCCTCTTCTTAGGCAAGCATCTCTTTCAGAGGCTCCCATCTTCTTAGGCAAGCATCACCTTCAGAGGCTCCCCTCTTCTTAGGCAAGCATCTCCTTCAGAGGCTCCCCTCTTCTTAGGCAAGCATCTCCTTCAGAGGCTCCCCTCTTCTTAGGCAAGCATCTCCTTCAGAGGCTCCCCTCTTCTTAGGCAAGCATCTCCTTCAGAGGCTCCCCTCTTCTTAGGCATGCATCTCCTTCAGAGGCTCCCCTCTTCTTAACCTCCTTGCCGGTTCAATTCCTCCGGCAAGGAGGCAGCGCTGGAGGTTTTTTTTAGTTTTTTTTTTAAATCATGTAGCGAGCCGAGGGCTCGCTACATGATAGCCGCTGAGCGGCGGCATCCCCCCACAGACTCCGATCGCCTTCGGCGATCAGAGTATGCAGGAAATCCCGTTGAGAACGGGATTTCCTGCAGGGCTTCCCCGGTCGCCATGGCGACGGGGCGGGATGACGTCACCGACGTCATGGACGTCATAGAGAATCCCGATCCGCCCCTCAACGCTGCCTGGCACTGATTGGCCAGGCAGCGCAGGGGTCTGGGGCGGGGGGGAGCGGCTCAGCACGGCGGATTGCGGCGGATCGGCAGCGATCGGAAGTTACAAGCAGCTAGCAAAGTGCTAGCTGCTTGTAACAAAAAAAAAATTATGCAAATCGGCCCAGCGGGGCCTGAGCAATCCTCCTGCGCAGGTTACCCCGAACTGAGTTCGGGATAACCGGCAAGGAGGTTAAGCAAGCACCTCCTTCAGAGGCTCCCCTCTTCTTAGACAAGCACCTCCTTCAGAGGCTCCCCTCTTCTTAGGCAAGCATCTCCTTTAGAGGCTTCCCTCTTCTTAGGCAAGCATCTCCTTCAGAGGCTCCCCTCTTCTTAGGCAAGCATCTCCTTCAGAGGCTCCCCTCTTCTTAGGCAAGCATCTCCTTCAGAGGCTCCCCTCTTCTTAGGCAAGCACCTCCTTCAGAGGCTCCCCTCTTCTTAGGCAAGCATCTCCTTCAGAGGCTCCCTTCTTCTTAGGCAAGCACCTCCTTCAGAGGCTCCCCTCTTTTTAGGCAAGCATCTCCTTCAGAGGCTCCCCTCTTCTTAGGCAAGCATCTCCTTCAGAGGCTCCCCTCTTCTTAGGCAAGCATCTCCTTCAGAGGCTCCCCTCTTCTTAGGCAAGCACCTCCTTCAGAGGCTCCCCTCTTCTTAGGCATGCATCTCCTTCAGAGGCTCCCTTCTTCTTAGGCAAGCACCTCCTTCAGAGGCTCCCCTCTTCTTAGGCAAGCATCTCCTTCAGAGGCTCCCCTCTTCTTAGGCAAGCATCTCCTTCAGAGGCTCCCCTCTTCTTAGGCAAGCATCTCCTTCAGAGGCTCCCCTCTTCTTAGGCAAGCATCTCTTTTAGAGGCTCCCCTCTTCTTAGACAAGCACCTCCTTCAGAGGCTCCCCTCTTCTTAGGCAAGCATCTCCTTCAGAGGCTCCCCTCTTCTTAGGCAAGCATCTCCTTCAGAGGCTCCCCTCTTCTTAGGCAAGCATCTCCTTCAGAGGCTCCCCTCTTCTTAGGCAAGCATCTCCTTCAGAGGCTCCCCTCTTCTTAGGCAAGCATCTCGTTAAGAGGCTCCCCTTTTCTTAGGCAAGCATCTCCTTCAGAAGCTCCCTTCTTCTTAGACAAGAACCTCCTTCAGAGGCTTGGAGGGTAATTGAACACACTTGTACAGTATTTGATACATTGGTCAGATGCTTATGTCCTTTATTGTCTCCCTTGTGTCCTCCTCTGTGCCTCTTTTTATCCCCATGCCCTTCCCCCCTCTCCCCCCCCCCCCCCCCGGATTTTTGCCAGTGGGAAGAGGAGTCTCTGATTGCCGTGGGCGACGTCGGATCAGGTAAGGCACACGCCCGCCTTCTGCACAGGGGGAGTGGAGGAGGACACAGGGCCAATACAGGGAGTTCCGGCGGCGGTTTGAATCGGTGGGCTTTCATAAATCGACAACTCCCGCATGCATGGAAAAAAGGGTGCCGTGACAAAAAGAGCCCGACTGGATAACGAAATGGCGCTGGCGTTCTATTTCTTAGCTGTACTACACATACAAATCATTATATCATAAGTTTATTTTCACTTCAGATTCTCTTTAAAGGAATACTATCGATACCCAAGTGTTCTAAAATGACAGTGTGCAAATAATGTCTAAGTAGCTGTGTAAACATTTTCCTACTTTTCATGTTAAATATCAGAGGCAAAAACTGTAATTTATTGAGGGTAGGATTTAGCTATATTGGGACAAATCAATTGCAGAAGGGGTGTCTGCTTCAATGCACAGCCAGAGTTGCATATCAGACTACAGAAAGCAAATATCAAACATATCAAACTCTGAAAGGAAAAACAGTATGAAAAGCTGTGACAATTAGTTACATTTCCTCTGCTCTCTTCAGACAGGTCAGTCAGAAACACAGGACACAGGAGCTGCAGCTGTTAGGAGCTCACTCTCTGTCACACACAGAGCTACTACACACAGAGTTAACTGAAGTGTGAGGGGAATTTCCCCTCTCCTCATGGCTCAGTCAGGTCAGTTTTGGCGTCAGTAAAGTTTGAATGTATTTTGCTAACAGTAAACAATGAAGTTGCTACTAAAATGTATACACCAGTACTTAGCAGCATTTCCCAAACAATTCCTGTGTCAATTGAAAAAAATATGTGAATCGATAGTATTCCTTTAACTTCTCACTTAGCATTGTCTTGATTTATTCCTCCCCTACTACTGTTATTTGGTAAAGTTCCTCTTTAACTTGTGGAGACGATGTGGAGGCAAGTGTGCGCAGACCTTAAACGAAACTGGTCAGTTTATTTTAACAATTGTTCTCTGTCGGACAAGAAGGATGGTTAAAGCGTTTGGCCGTCACTTCTGCGGAGATGTAAAGAGCTCCTTTGAGCAGTGTAAAAGGTACGCAGAAAATAGATGGCGAATGAATGGAGGAAGGAGACCTGCTGTAAAGTGGAGTGATTGATCGCACTTCCTGCCCTTCCGGGAAAACTGAGGCTTTACTAGGAAAACGAATGTCGAAGAAATCCCTTTATTGCCAGGCATGGTTTGAATGGGGAAGAATGCCTGCGCAGTACACTGCAGCCCACGTGCGAGTGATTGACAGCGGGGCAGGCGCAGTAGAGGATGACATCGCGAGGTCAGCCTCCGCACTGGCGGGGATCCCAGGCCAGTGGTTGGCAGGGAAGCGTTTTACAGCGATTCGGTATTATTCGTGTGACAGTGACAAACGCGGCCGGAGAATAGAGACAATGGTGCATTGTTCACACATCCCGTTACACACACACACACACAACACAATAACTATCCGCTGTAAGGCTGAGCAGCCAATTACTCATAAAATTACCCAGAATTCAGCTGCCCCGCCAATGAACGCTGCCGAGGACGTTCTCTTACATACGTGGCGACACAAGGATGATTCATTGTGCAAGGAGCGTTTCCAAGGCTGTTTCATACACATCTGCTTCCTCCTCTCCTGCACAGGCAGAATAGCCTAATCTGCTGAAATTGATGTCGGTGTGCACGTTTCCAAAACTCATTTGGGTTAGCTCACTAATCTTAGAGAGCAAGCTCAGCCTTGTAGCGTGAGCTTTTAGCTGCCGTTTAGCCCTTCGATAGCGGCATGGCCAATCTCTAAGCAATGTCATGGGGCAACTGTACACACGCTAGAGGTTTGGTTCAGATAGCACAGAATGACCATCTCGGCCGAGTTTCTATGTACAAAGATTAAAGGACACCTGAGGTGAGAGAGATTTGGAGGCTGCCATATTTTTTTCCCTGTAATCAATGCCAGTTGCCTGGCAGTCCTGTTGATTTTTTTGGCATACATTGTGTCTGAGGCAAAACCCTGGAACAAGCATATGGCTAATCCAGTAAAACCAGCCAGCTGAGTGAAGAGCGCTTGATCTGCTGCATGCTTGTTCATGGTCTAGGGCTAAAAGCATTAGAGACACAGGATCAGGAGGACTGCCAGGCAACTGGTATTGTTTAAAAATAAATAAATACGGCAGCCTCCATTTCAGTGGGTGGTGGGAGGAGCCAGTGAAGGTACTGGAAGAGGGGAACAGAAGATGAGAAGTGATGGTGGGAGGAGCCAGTGACAAGACTAGCAGAGAGGATCAGCAGAAGAGGAGGAGGAGTAGCGGGAGGAGCCAGTGACTGGACTAGCAGAGAGGAACAGTAGATGAAAAGGGATTGTGGGAGGAGCCAGTGACAAGACTAGCAAAGAGGAACAGCAGAATAGGAGGAGTGGTGGGAGGAGCCAGTGACAAGACTAGTAGAGAGGAACAGCAGAAGAGGAGTGGTGGGAGGAGCCAGTGACAAGACTAGCAGAGAGGAACAGCAGAAGAGGAGGAGTGGTGGGAGGAGCCAGTGACGGGACTAGCAGAGAGTAGCTGCAGATGAGGAGTGATGAGAAGGATGCAGCATTGAGGATTGCTGCAAGAGGTGAGAGGCTAGTGAAGGGGAGGACCTGACAGCAGGAGGCTGGAGGACACAGTATTGGGAAGGGCTGGTGATGGAAACAGCGAGACTTGGAAATTTGTTTTATATGAGGAATAAAACTAGCAGTGTTCTAAGGTTATCTATAATAACAACAACAATTCTAAAGCACAAACTCCCCTAAAAATACCAGCATGAAGGGTACTGAGCACTTTCTCTACCCAGATGCTGCTCTTCAGCTGATTGTCAGCCCTGACTGGTAAAACACAGAAGATGAAACATTATGAAGTCTTTGTATCCAGAAAATGGCTTAGCCACCAACTGTCAGAGCAGATGTATTGAGCTCTGAACACAGGTGCAGATCAAAGAGCCGAAATACTCCTTCAAACCAAACACAGAACACACTGTAACAACGCAGGCAAGGCTACTGAAATCCCCACAAAAGCAAAGAGATTCCACGCTGGGAAGTGGAAGGGCAGGGAAAAGGGAGAAAGGTGTGGCCATGTTGGCAGCTGTCTAGTGCGCCCCTCCCTTCCCTATACAGTTCCCTGGTGTCTAGTGCCCCCTCCCTTTCCTATACAGTTCCCTGGTGTTTAGTGGCTCCCCTCCCTCGCCTGAACAGTTCCATGGTGTCTAGTGCCCCCTCCCTCCCCTATACAGTTCCCTGCTGTCTAGTGCCCCCCTTCCCTATACAGTTCCCAGGTGTCTAGTGCCCCTCTCCCTTTCCTATACAGTACCCTGGTGTCTAGTGGCTCCCCTCCCTCGCCTGAACAGTTCCATGGTGTCTAGTGTCCCCCTCCCTCCCCTATACAGTTCCCTGCTGTCTAGTGCCCCCCTTCCCTATACACTTCCCAGGTGTCTAGTGCCCCTCTCCCTTTCCTATACAGTTCCCTGGTGTCTAGTGGCTCCCCTCCCTCGCCTGAACAGTTCCATGGTGTCTAGTGCCCCCCTCCCTCCCCTATACAGTTCCCTGCTGTCTAGTGCCCCCCTTCCCTATACAGTTCCCAGGTGTCTAGTGCCCCTCTCCCTTTCCTATACAGTACCCTGGTGTCTAGTGGCTCCCCTCCCTCGCCTGAACAGTTCCATGGTGTCTAGTGCCCCCCTCCCTTACCTATACGGTTTCCTGGTGTCTAGTGGCTCTCCTCCCTCCCCTATACAGATCCCTGGTGTCTATTGCCCCCTCCCTTCCCTATACAGATCCCTGCTGTCTACTGGCCCCCTCCCTCCCCTATACAGTGCCCTGGTGTCTATTGCCCCCCCCCCATCCCCTATACAGTTCCCTGGTGTCTAGTGGACCTCCTTCCTTCACTATACAGTTCCCGTTGTGGCACTACCCAATATCCTGAATCCAATCCAGTCATTCTGTCAGTATCAGCGAAGATGTACATAAGCCAGATCAGTACATATGAATAGATGTGTAAAGATCTGGTTCGCAGGGGTGTGGCATATGTACATAGCATTGCATGCGCATACAGATACCGCCCCTGAAAGCAGTGATGCATCTGGATGAGCCCCGCCCACTAGGAAGGCACATACTAAAAGTTGTTAGCTTCAAAGGTCATATTTTTACAGCTGCTATGGGTGTCTTTTTGATGGGTTATTATTAAAAAGAGAAATTTTGCATTACGGTGGAATTTCAGCATGAGGGAATTGTTCTTGGGCTGTGAAATTCTCGGGGACGAGGCCAGCTGTAACGATTTCCAGCAATCAGACGCAGTTCCTGTAACCATGCAGAAAAACAGTGATTTTATCCTCCAGCCCCTCCAGCGTAATGTAAATATCAATCAGCGCTGGTGCGGAATGCCAGCATGTGGCGGACGACCAAATAATCAATGCGTTTCCTTGAGAGGCGCAACTTCCAAGGAGAAGGGGAGAAATAGCTGAACACGGCAAGAAGTCCACTCTTACCCCAGAAACGTCATTGTAGAAAATCGCCCTCCTGGCTGCGAGCCGTTTCCTGTTTCGGTTGAGGCGATGGCCTGGCTTTATTTGAGACTAGAAAGAAACAGTAGGCACCGGAGATGAAAGAACCAGCTGGTGGGTAGCTCTGACTTTCAAACCATGACTAAAAGCCGGGCAGTAAGTCGCTGCCCACCATGGAGCAGGCCTGTGCGCACAATGGCCGTACCGGCACAACACTCATCACTCGACAAACTCAGCCTCTTAAATCCGCCACTGCAAAAACGCTTATTTGTGTTACTCGGCAACCTCTGCCCTCTTTTGGAAGGGGAACAAGCACAGAAAAAGCTTTAAAAGAAGAATGCTACAAGCACTTTTCATTGTGATCGTGCAAAACATGACCGTCCAAACCCCAGGAGTATCCAAGGACAGAATCGTGGCTATAAAGTGGCCTTGCTCTGCTTCTCAGCTATGCATAGAATGAGACGCGTCAAAATAAATGTAAAATGTTAAAAGACCACTGCCGTGAAAGTCTTAAAATTTAAAATGTATGTAAACACTAGTAAAAAGGCCTGCCCGATAAAAAAAACGGTCACTAGGCCAGGGCCTCTGACCACCACCCCTCCCCCCCCCCCCCCCCCCACCGCAACGTGTACACAGACGCGTCCTTCTTGCCCGTATATGCACACAGGGAGATGTTGTTTACTTGGCAGTTGAAAAACGTTATTTCCCACAATGCAATGAGGTTCACAGACAGAAAACTGTCAGGTCTGGAAAAACTGACACAGGAGGACGCAGGGACACAGGGGTTTTTATTATACAGAAAACAAGTATGTTTCTTCCAGAGTAAAATGAGCCATAAATTACTTTTCTCCTATGTTGCTGTCACTTACAGTAGGTAGCAGAATTCTGACAGAAACAACGGTTTTGGACTAGCCCATCTCCTCATGGGGGATTCTCTGGGTTTGCATTATTTTCAAAAGCACTTAGTGAATGACAGTTGCTCCATACAACTGCCGAAAAAGTGTACAGTGAGCAGGGAGGCTGGCCAGCATCTTTCTATAAATCTTTTTCAATGAGTGTCTTCGTAAAGAATAAAGGCTTTGCTGAGAATCCCCTATGGAGAGATGGACTAGCACAAATCCTATCGGTAATGTCAGATTTCTACTACCTGCTGTAAGTGACAGCAACATAGGAGAAAAGTAATCATGGCTCATTTTACTCTGGAAGAAACATGCTTCTTATTTGTATAGGTTTATGTGCATTTAAAATTTTAAGATTTTCGTGACAGTGGTCCTTTAAGTCACTGCAATACCTGGCGGAGCCATTGCCGACACATCTCGTCTCCAATATAACCGCACTAAAGCTGTTTTACAGAGAAGCGACAAGCAGAGATGGTCGATGAGATGCATGCAAGTTTAAAAAACAACTATCGCAAACAAATTGTAACATTTAAACTATATGTGTATGCGTCTGTACAAATGCATAAAAGTGCACATTAGTTCCAGAATACAATGAACTGTAAACTTCTTTTTTCCTATGTTGCTGTCAGTTACACTATATATTAAAAGTCTGACAGATCTGACGAGTTTTGGACTAGTCTAAAGCTAAGTACCCACTGCAAGACTGAATCGCTGGAAACTGCAGATGAAAAACATTTCCACAATCTTTATACTAAAGGCCTGTAACGCAACTCACGATTTTCAAGAGGTTGTTTCCGTGAACTTGGGGCGTGGGTACAGGTGCGCGATAACGTTGTTTAGAGTCGCGCATCAATAATGATCATCACAGAGGATCGGATCCTTTAACCCCTTCCCGACCGCCTTGCGCCAATAGGCATCGGGAAGGCGGCTCCCCTAGGACCACCTAACGCCGATCAATGTCAAGTCCAGGGGGAGGAGATTAGGAAGCGCTTTGAGTCCTATGGGAGAAAAGCACTATAGAAATGTTATTGTATTGTGTTGGATTGTATTAGTGGGGGTCGCGTGCGCAGTTGCTTAGCCATATAGGTTTAGTGCGCACAAGCTAAATATAATGCAAAGTGGGGATTCCACTAGTGGGCCAAATTGGACGGCACTGCAGGCCCGATTTGGTCGCTTGACAAGTAAGTTTTAGATGCGAGTCACTACTGCTCCTTCCTGCGGGAGATGGGGAGGCTAAAACACTGACGCTCAGAGAGATACCGGAGATGCCTGCCTGAAAACATTGCATTATTAGCTGGCCACATATAGATTTCCCACCTCAATGCGGCAAAATACTCTCTGAAAAAAAAAAATTCCTACCACACACAGTCAATCAATTAATAGATTTCAGCAACCAATCTATTGAAAATCGTTTTAACTGCAACGTGGTACTGTTTGATCCAGTGCAATGCTATAGACCATCGATCTTCCACCACTCCTAACCCAGCCCCCGACCAACCTATATCTTCTGTCCTGTCCAATAGATACTTTTCAAAATAATTTTAAGGGCATTGATCCCATCCCCCCTGGCTGTACAGACATGCTACTGGGTTCTGGTGGAGCAGTCCATTCTGTCCTAAGGAGAGGGGAGGGCAAGCAGGAAGGGCACCGTGCGAGCTGCAGAAGGTACTACAATAGCGGATGGGCATATATTTCCTAACCAAACTAAATCCAAAACTGAACAAGGAAACTCCTAACAATCAGGCCTTTATGTGATGATAAACCGTGTATAAAGTAAAATACTGAGCAGAAAACCTGTTTAATGGCCTAAATGTGCTTGTCACTGCAGTACAGCTGGTTTCCTCTCCTTTCTGCATTCAACTGCTGGGCGGGTCAATTAAGAGATCATGTGACTCCCAAAGCAGGATGCAGAGCAGAGTCCAGCGTATGTTTGCCAGCATTACAGTGGATAACCAGGTTTATGATTATTAGCATGTCATTGGCTACCCTTAGTTTTGACGATGTGATGGAGTTGTGGAGTAAATGCTTTGCTTTTGGCCTATGCAGTCACATGAATATCTTGATTTCTTAGCAGGTAATGCAGAACTTTCCTGCATTTTAAGCTGAAGAACAGTGTATTTATGGACCGCCCATCCGACGCCAGCACCAGCACTGACAAAGCTCCTCCAAAACAGAGAGGTGGGACGGAACGGGAGCAACAAACAAGGACAGCTTTATTATACCGCGTCGCAAATTGCCTGTGACATTTTGATGGGATAATTATGGGGGAGCCGTATTTGGCTGCCAGAAGCCGTTCGGCGGTGCCAGGCTGGAGAAGGAGGAGAAATAATTGCAGCCTGCGAAGGGGATTCTTCAAGACAGCGGAGACAGATCTGGGCTCACCAACACACGTCCCATAACTATGAAAGCGCATATGAAAATACCAAATATCAAGCGTGCTAACTGCGGCCAAACGGGCAGGCTGAAGACAAGCTCCGCTAATCTCATTGTGTGGGAATATTAGAACGCAGGACATAAACGAGATGCTGCCAAGGTCCAACGCCAGCCTGACTAATGCTGGGAATACACAATGAGATTTTTCAGCAGATTAACTGCCTGCATGGGCATCCACACATCCGCAAATGGGGCGCCCCCTTGGTGTTAGCCGCCCCTTACCAACTGCTCCCCCCCTGCGCGCTCCCGTCCCCGCTGCCTATACACTCACAATCTAATACCTTCTATAGTCCTAGTATAATGTCCCACTATTCCTAAGTTCATGTAAATTTGGCTCCACCCGTGACCACATCTACATCCTAGTCCATAACCACCCCCATTTTTGGCACTTTTACCCTCATTTTCGGAACGCTACTTGCCCCGCATGGCTCTCCCCCCCCCAAACATTCCCATGACTGTCCGATTGATCTTCTGATCTTTTTTCATTCGCTTCTATGAGAAATCGATAAGAAAAACGATTGAAAAATCAGATCGGACCTGTCGGAAATTATCTATTGAACCATCTATCTGCCAAAAACATCTCATGGTGTATTCCCAGGCATAACAGAGCAGTCTACCCAACCCCAGGAGAGGCAGCTATGAAGTAGTGACAATGACACATGCAGCACTCGGGGCAGGTATTTTTATCTGTATAGAAGCTCCTTGATTAGCTGGTGTCTAAATAAATGGTTTCCGAAGGATGCCAAAATAACACCTCTAACCTGCCTGGCGTTCTATTAAAGAGACTCTGTAACATTAAAAAGATCCCCTGGGGGGTACTCACCTCGGGTGGGGGAAGCCTCCGGATCCTAATGAGGCTTCCCACGCCATCCTCTGTCCCACGGGGGTCTCGCCGCAGCCCTCCGAACAGCCGGCGACTGTGCCGACTGTCAGTTCAATATTTACCTTTGCTGGCTCCAGCGGGGGCGCTGTGGCGACTTTCTGCACGGGAATAGACGGAAATACCCGATCTCCGTCGGGTCCGCTCTACTGCGCAGGCGCCGGAAACTTGCGCCTGCGCAGTAGAGCAGACCCGACGGTGATCGGGTATTTCCGCCTACTTCGGCATCAGAGCGCCTGCACAGGAGCCAGGAAGGTAAATATTGCGTCACGGCTGTACGGAGGGCTACAGCGAGACCCCCGAGGGACGCAGGACGGCGTGGGAAGCCTCATTAGGATCCTGAGGCTTCCCCCACCCGAGGTGAGTACCCCCCAGGGGCCGTTTTGTCGTTACAGTTCCTCTTTAAGATCGCCAGGGAGGCTGCGGGAGGGTTTTTTTTTAATAAAAAAAAAACTATTTCATGCAGCCAACTGAAAGTTGGCTGCATGAAAGCCCACTAGAGGGCGCTCCGGAGGCGTTCTTCCGATCACCTCCGGCGCCCAGAATAAACAAGGAAGGCCGCAATGAGCAGCCTTCCTTGTTTGGCTTACATCGTCGCCATAGCGACGAGCGGAGTGACGTCATCGACGTCAGCCGACGTCCTGACGTCAGCTGCCTCCGATCCAGCCCTTAGCGCTGGCCGGAACTTTTTGTTCCGGCTACGCTGGGCTCAGGCGGCTGGGGGGACCCTGTTTCGCCGCTGCTCGCGGCGGATCGCCGCTGAGCGGCGGCGATCAGGCAGCACACGCGGCTGGCAAAGTGCCGGCTGCGTGTGCTGTTTTTTATTTGAGCCAAATCGGCCCAGCAGGGCCTGAGCGGCAGGCTCCGGTGGTACTGGACAAGCTGAGCTCGTCCAGACCGCCCAGCAGGTTAACCACTTCGCATCCAGACCTTGTTTTCCGGTAATGGACCAGAGCAGTTTTGACGCTTTAGCTGTGTCCCTTTTTAATCAGCAATAATCCTGAAGTCCGAGCCTCCGATCCCCACTCTGCAGTCAGCCGGTGCTGGTGCATTTTTTTAATGATTTCTGCACGGAGGGGGACAGATGAAAGATCGCTGCAGTTGACTACTGCAGCGATCGTTCATGCGAGGGGGTGGACTAATTGGCTACAAGGGAAAAGGTCAGTTTAGACTTACCTGGTAAAGATGTTTCTAAACATCTCAGTGTACGGCAGGAAAAGGAGAGACTCCAGGCTCCTCCTCCAAGGGAAACAATTGACAAGAAGTTTAAAAGGCCCCACCCCCTGCTACCCTCAGTATATAGACAAGAAACCCGGCCAATGAGACACCCAAACGTGACCCAGAGTCCTGTCTACAGCTCAATCTACACCAAAACAGTGCAAAAAAAGTCAGGAAGAAAGGATAGAAGGCAGCATAGAGGGAGGGATGTAGTATGCCGTACACTGAGATGTTTAGAAACATCTTTACCAGGTAAGTCTAAACTGACCTTTCTCTAACCATCTCAGTGTACGGCAGGAAAAGGAGAGATAGGCAAGTAACCCCCTACTCACATGAGGGAGGGACTGCTGCCTGAAGCACCTTTCCACCAAAATGTTGGCCCTGACTGAAGAAGAGTCCCATCTAAAATGCATATCTGGACCAATCAGTCCTTGGTTCTCCCAAAAAGCTTATCGCTTCAATTCTCTGTAGATTGAATATTGAAAATAATGCAAGGCTGATAAGCCCCTGCGGGCTACCGAAGGGGGGAGATTCCCAGCGTCATAACACACACAGACATGATGACCACCTGGGAACAGAAGCACTATGTCTAACTATTGCAGGCAGGATAAACTTCCCAATGCCTGATCACAGGCCAGGATGGGATCTTATCCCAAACAAACTGCTCTGCATAGCTACACAAAGTCGCCAAATAGATAAATAAACTACAGCTGTCAACTGTGTCCTCGGCAGGCCGGAAACACAAGATACTGAGGGTAGCAGGGGGTGGGGGCCTTTTAAACTTCTTGTTAATTGTGTTTCCCTTGGAGGAGGAGCCTGGAGTCTCTCCTTTTCCTGCCGTACACTGAGATGGTTAGAGAAATGTTCCCTTTTACCAATTACAGTGCTGGGGGGTGCACTTTAGAGCGCCCCCGATTGTGCAAAGCAGGGCTGCAAGCAAGTCAGTATATCTAAGTCATGGTGGCTTGGAGGGTGCCACAGATGACGTAGATATACTGTAAAAGTGGTTGAATACAGACACATCTAACTTATGCAGGTTCTAGAGCTACTTGTACATAATATCTAAACTGCATGCAACTAGCCCCAAGACCTGTATAATTCATATGTGTAAGTAAAAATAGTCTCTGGGAACTCCATGCAGAATTAGGACTTTAATATGAGAATCTATAAACTATTTGGGGAAAATAAAGTCTCATATACAAGGTAGATGGTTCCTGGCTGTGGCGGCCGGCCGGAGCAATCTCTGCAGACAATCTAGAGTGTGTATTGCGGCCCCGGATGCCAAGGTAAGTAAGTTGGGCACCTCCATGGCCCGCAATGTTAATTATGGCTATATCAGGGCCTGGTGTATAATTTTTGCACCGGACATAGCCGAATTCTGAAGGGAACGCAGTGTTCTCCCCAGAAATGTTTTCCAGCTGGGTGGCATGAAAAAGTAGCCGGGTGGGGCGAGATGAGAGAATGCAGGGCTGGCCCTTCTCTGCACAACTCTGCTTACAGCAGAGGAGGAGGTGAGCCGATAACAGCTGGGTGGTCACCAAAACTAACCGGGTGGAGCACTCGGCTAAAAGAGCCTGGAGAGAACACTGGGAACGGAGCAGCGTGTTCATGGCGTAGTTATTGGCTGCCTCAGCCAGCATTAATCAAGCGTCTGTATGAGCCTTTAGCATTTTACCCTGTCTAGTTTTCAGGAAACCTGACTGAATGGACAAGCCCTTTTGTATAGATAACAACTCAAGGTTTTGTTTTTTTCCCCTCTAAACCTTTCTGTACTGGAAAACCGAAAGGGACTCTAGGGAATTTCTTACAAGGGCCAGTATTACATGTACCTGGGTTTATCTCATCATGTCACTTCAGGTTACCTTTAAAGTGGACCTGAACTCTTGCACAGGACAGAAGGAAAACACAGGGAAATGCACCCTGTATGTATTTAGAGAGTTTAGCCTGTGTAATTCCCCCTCATCTGTGTCTAATCACAACTGTAATTTGATCTCCCAGATGGCTGAGCAGCTAATTTGTAAACACAGTATGTTAACCCTATATCTTCCTCCATGAATGCAGGATGTGGACACACTGCAGATTTATTGCAGGAATTGTATCACCTGTCACAAAGAAATGTGTTTCTTTACAGGTGATTATACTGTTGCTTATCTTTCAGAGCAGAGAGGAAGTTCTGAGTTCAGGTCTGCTTTTAAGTAAATGAGAGTCATGGCAGAGTTGTAGCATCCGTATTCGTTGCTGGAAGCCAAAGTCCTGATATCTGGCATTAGTTCTATATTGAATCCCCTCTACTAGCAAAGCGCTGCTGAGGAATGAGTCTGATTTATGCACGAAGCTTCATTCTTCCCAGCCGTCACCAGAACAATCTCCGGTCCCAGTCATTTCTCAAGCCTCATTTGAGTCGTTCTATCCCCCCCCCCCACCCCTCCGTCTGCCAGTCAATATATTTCTATTTCTGTGTTCCATTAGATTAGTCACATCAGTGGAAAGAAAACAGCGTGTCTCTTTCAGTTTCAGCTCTGTAAACAATTCAACCCCGCGAGTGACTGGATGTAAATCCGGCGTCTCCAGACAAACATGCAGAGAACAAGATCATCATCCCAAATGTCAGAAGTGACAGCATGACGGGGATGGAATAATCAGCGCCGAAACCACCCAGCCCAAAATAGCTGCTCTGCAAAGAGAAACAGGTTAGAGGGATGCTGAACTGGCACTGGCAGGCATAACGGAATCCCGGCCAGTAGTCAATATGGCTGACTGGACAAAATGGCCGCACTAACGCCAAGCTGCAGGAGACGGATGGGCGGAGAGGTCAAGAAGCAAATACAATCTGCGAGCGACAGACCTTTGTTTCGTTTTTACATTATTTTTTCTGTTGCCCTGCCGTTACTATCCCAGCCAGGGCACTATCTGCAAGGAGATTGTATGTCCTCCCCGTGTCTGCGTGGGTTTCCTCTGGGCACTCCAGTTTCCTCTCACAACCCAAAAACATACAGATGAATTGAGACAAAGATACATACATAGACGTATGACAATGGTAGGGATTAGATTGTGAGCTCCTTTGAGGGACAGTTAGTGACAAGACAATATATTCTGTACAGCGCTGCGGAAGATGCCAGCACTATAAAAATACTAAATAATAATAAAAATAAATACTATGTGGCTGTTCAAGATGGCCAATAAGATGCTAATAATTATTATTGTTATTGATTTATCAAGTGCCAACCTATTCCACGCTGTACAAAGTAATCACAGCTTTCCAGAAAATTTAACCACTTGCCGACCGCGCACTCATACCGCGCGTCGGCAAAGTGGCAGCTGCAGGACCAGCGACGCAGTTCGCGGCTGCAGGCTAATTAATCAGGAAGCAGCCGCGGCTGCTTCCTGTCAATTCACGGCGGGGGGCCGATCGCGGCTCGCAGGCTAAATGTAAACACAAGCGAAAATAATCCGCTTTGTTTACATTCGTACAACGCTGCTAACAGTGGCAGCGTTGTACCAGATCAGCGATCCCCGGCCAATCAGCGGCCGGGGATCGCTGTCACATGACAGGCAGGAGCCTGTTAGAGGCTGCACAGGACAGATCCGTTCCTGTGCAGCCTCGGATCTCCGGGGAAGGGAGGGAGGAGAGGGGGAATTTCGCCGCAGAGGGGGGCTTTGAGGTGCCCCCCCCCCCCCCCCCCGCAACACCCAGGCAGGCAGGAGCGATCAGACCCCCCAGCACATCATCCCCCTAGTGGGGAAAAAAGGGGGGCGATCTGGTCGCTCTGCCTGCACCCTGATCTGTGCTGGGGACTAAAACAGCGCTGGTCCTTAAGGGGGGGGGGGTAAAGGGTGGGTCCTCAAGTGGTTAATGCAAATTCTAAGAAATGAACTTTGATTTGCTCAATTTTAATTAAAATGAACCTGAACCGAGTGCAATTATTTAAAATAAGCTCAGGATGCACCTGCAAATGCATATTACATACTTACCTCACCGTCAGTTCCTCTCAGAAGCCATTTTCTTCTACCAACGATTCCTTCCAGTTCTGACAAGATTTTGTCAGAACTGAAATATATCAGTTGCTGTCAGGTATAACTGAAAGGACAACAGATGTGCAAGGTAATGTCAGATCACCTGACAGTGTAACACTGCGATTTTCCACGGGTCCTGCGACACTCCAGAAGCTCTAACAAGCAGAGCTATAAAACATCTCTCCTTTAAATGCCATCTGCTGCACAATTACTTAAAGAGAACCTGTAACAAAAAAACCCACTGGGGGGTACTCACCTCGGCAGTGGGAAGCCTCCGGGTCCCAATGAGGCTTCCCCGACCACTGAAGCTTGGAGGAATCCAGCGCTGGCTCCCCCCCCCCCCCCCCCCCCCGACAAGCAGTGATATATTTATCCCTCCACGATCCTGCGCAGGCTCTTTTCAATCGGGATAGGCGGAAATAGCTGAGCCCATTTGTATCCACTCTACTGTGCAGGTGCAAAGGACTCACACCTGCGGAGTAGAGCAGATATGATCGGGTTCGGCTATTTCCCCCTTTACCCGAATGCAGAGCCGCTAGGGCACCTGCGCAGGATCGCAGTAGGTAAATATTTACCTGGCTGCACTTCCGGGGGTCCCGGCGCTTGAATGGAGGGAGGAGGAGGACGAGGGAAGCCTCGTTAGGATTTAGAGGCTTCCCCCCTCCCGAGGTGTGTATTCCCCAGAGGGGTTTTTTCAGTTACAGATTCTCTTTAAAGGAAACCCACGTCGGAAACTATAGTTATTTTAAACAACTTAAAGAGAGTCTGAAGCGAGAATAAATCTCGCTTCAGACCTCATAGATAGCAGGGGCATGTGTGCCCCTGCCAAACCGTCGCTATCTCGCCGCTAAACGGGGGTCCCTTCACCCCCAAATCCCCCTCCGTGCAGCACATCCCCTCTTCCTGGTTGGGGCAGGGCTAACCGCCGCAGCCCTGCCCCACGCGCGTCTGTCAGCGCGTATCTCCGCCTCTCCCCCGCCCCTCTCAGTCTTCCTTCACTGAGAGGGGCGGGGGAGAGGCGGCGATGCGCCGCTGATAGACGCGACTGGAGGCAGGGCTGCAGCCGTTAGCCCTGCCTCCAGGAGCGACCAATTCTACGACCAAGGTTTGCGAGGGTGGGTTTGGGGGTGAAGGGACCCCCGTTTAGCGGCGCGATAGCGGCGGTTTAGCAAGGGCACACATCCCCCTTCTAACTATGAGCTCTGAAGCGAGATTTATTCTCGCTTCAGAGTCTCTTTAAAAGTCTAAACTACAGTCACATGAGTTGTTCTGGAACACAATGCTTTCCTCCCATACATACAATGATAATAACAAAGCAGTGCTGCGATAACAAAATAATCCTGATCTTTCCAAAGCCACCTACCTTCCGGAGGTATTGCGCAGTATGGCGAGGGCGTCCGGGTAGCCGTCCATGTTGTAGTCTCCGATATGAAGGGCGATTGGCAGGGATTGGATAGAGGGGCCGGTGGGCAGGACAAAACCCCACAAAGTGTTTCCATTGGTAAAATTTTGCAGCACCGGAGACCACTGAAAAAGGGAGCAAAGAATAACAGTCAGAATCTGAATGAAAGGAAGGAGAAAGACTTGTGTATGGAAAGGTCAACAAACTACTTGACACAAGTTACATAACTACAAACATAACTTAATGCCATGCCTAATGAGGGCCAACTTCAATGACCCTTAACGGTTTAAGCGTTGGGCATGAGCTATCTCATATAGTTACATAGTTATTTGGGTTGAAAAAAGACATACGTCCATCGAGTTCAACCAGAGAACAAAGTACAACACCAGCTGCTCCCTCACATATCCCTGTTGATCCAGAGGAAGGCGAAAAACCCCTTACAAGGCATGGTCCAATTACCCCCAAAAGGGGAAAAAATCCTTCCCGACTCCAGGTGGCAATCACATAAAATCAGATAAAATCCTTGGATCAACATCACTGGGCATTACCTAGTAATTGTAGCCATGGATGTCTTTCAACGCAAGGAAAGCATCTAAGCCCCCTTTAAATGCAGGTATAGAGTTTGCCATAACTTCTTCCTGTGGCAATGCATTCCACATCTTAATCACTCTTACTGTAAAGAACCCTTTCCTAAATAAATAGCTAAAACGTTTTTCCTCCATGCGCAGATCATGTCCTCTAGTCCTATGAGAAAGCCTAGGGACAAAAAGTTCATCCGTCAAGCTTTAATATTGCCCTCTGATGTATTTATACATGTTAATTAGATCCCTTCTAAGGGGTCTTTTCTCTAGAATAAAAAGACTAAATAAACCCAGTTTATCTAACCTTTCTTGGTAAGTGAGACCTTCCATCCCACGTATCAATTTTGTTGCTCATCTCTGCACTTGCTCTAAAACTGCAATATCTTTCCTGTAATGTGGTGCCCATAACTGAATTCCATATTCCAGATGTGGCCTTACTAGAGAGTTAAACAGGGGCAATATTATGCTAGCATCTCGAGTGTTTATTTCCCTTTTAATGCATCCCAAAATTTTGTTAGCTTTAGCTGCAGTGGCTTGGCATTGAATACAATTATTTAACTTGTTGTCGATGAGCACTCCTAAGTCCTTCTCCAAGTTTGATGTCCCCAACTGTATCACATTTATTTTGTATGGTGCTAGACCATTGGTACGACCAAAATGCATGACTTTACATTTGTCAACATTGAATTTCATCTGCCATGTATGTGCCCATATAGCCATCCTATCCAGATCCTGTTGCAATATGACACCATCTTCCTGAGAGTTCATGATTTTGCACAATTTTGTATCATCTGCACAATTTTGTATCATAGCAGTTAATACACTGCCAACAAATACACTTGAGTATACACACAATGCAGTGCAGTCACGTGATCGCTTGACTTTACAGGAATTGATAGCAGAAGTCTTCTGCTATGTCTCTGGACATCCAACACTGTCCTCTAGTAGGAGATAGACAGCACTACACTGCCTAGTACTGTACTTTTTTTTTTACTACGGTCCTTGGTCTGTAGCTTAAGACTAATAATTCTCAGTATACCACTATTGACTGTGCGATATTGTGGCTGTTTTTTCATCGCAATACGATCATGTTTTTGTTTGTGTTTTCTGTGCACGCTTTTTACTTTTTTGTGCTATTTTGTAATAACAGCAAACTACAATAGAATCAGCAAAGAGTGCCGTATGTAGGGAAAAAAAGCAGAAAATTGTACGGTTCTTTAAACACTTGCTGTCCTTATGAAATGACAATAAGTCTCTGCACTCTCCTTCCTACAAAATCTTAGATAACACTGTTTATATCCCACTGACCTGATAGCATCACTACAGAGTTGTAAAATAATGACAACCAACCCCTCTCCTCCTCCAAGGGAATTCAATGGCAGAGTCAATTAGTAAACAAGTGTAAAATACACATTCTAAAAGCAGACAGTAGCAGATTGTATACATTACTTAATTTTACAGCTAAAACATTATCAAAACAAATGAACTGTTTGAATAAACAGGAGGGATAGACAAATAAAATGTGTGGGTTTAATGTACAATAGAACTGTTAACATGAAAGCTATAATGTATGAAAGCGGATACATTGAGTATTTTTTTTCACTTTTTTCCTTATTTTTATCCTTTTATAATGCATAGAAATATAGTAATTACTAATAACAAATATCAGCCACAAAAAGCCTTATTTGTCTTGAAAACAAAATTATATAGATCATTTAGTTGTGATAATTATTGATAAAGTTATTGCCAAAGGAATCACAGCTGAGCTGAACTGTGAAAATTACCAGGGTAGTGAAGTAGTTAACGGTAAAACAAAAACAGGAATACAAAAAAATGGAAAACAAATTCTGAAAAGCAAGGTGCCCACTGACTTACATATGAGGTGGCGCACTTTTCACGATATGCAGTGAAACATGCGCAATTTCGACAGGCGTGTGTCCTGCCTACGTGTGCTCATTAGTAGCAAGGAAATATCACGCATAAGAAATAACATTTTCTAAGATAAATCGTCCCTGAACACTTAAACGTCGTTAGGTAAATTGGTGGTGAAAAGGTTAATGGCATTCGTTTTCTCTTAAAGACGATATATATAGAGCCAGCTATTGTACATTAAAAACCTTACACGGCGGTTCTGAACACGCTAAGCAAGCCGATCGTGTTAAGGAAGGCTAAATTTATACAGAGCTGAAGTCTAAATTTATTCTGCAGGAGATTTCGGTTTGACCTATTTCATCATATCTTTAGTTCCTATTGTCGATACAGCTAATACATGTATTGGGGGCAGAATCCGGGCCAGATGCCAAAACTCCCTCATTTGTAGCCCGAACCAGGATGAGATTAGGAGAAGGAGAGGACCTGAATTCAGGGAACAAAAAAGAACTCCAGAAAAACTCCTGCAATTTACAGGAAATGTAAGTGAAATTCTAGTCTTGCTAAACATTTTCTATAAACCTAGCAGGACTGAAAAAATGTATTTGTAATTCAATGTTATTATTAAATGGTCTTTCCATTTCAATTTCCAGTTAACCATACAGGTCTAAAACTGACCGTAAATTCAAACTGCATTACTTTTCTAGTCTGAAATCTGTACTCCAGGCACCTCTATAAGACATTAGCCTAACAATGGATTAAAGCAAGATTGTGAGCCATAAAATCCAATTCTATTTACCCACTGCTCTGTGTTTATTATGCAGTCTACAACCTGAACCTGCATTGCAAGCATTCCAATATGGTAATCATAAAGGTTTCTGCCATAATAAATCTTATCTCAGTCAGCCTGTCTCTATTCTGGTATGTTGCAGAGTAGAAGGAAGCTCGTTATCTCTCCTCCCACATTGCTGCTCCTTACAGATTGGCTTAGAGCAATTCAATGTGAAGCTGCTGAAATATGATCTATGCTGTGCTCATGTGTTTACAAAGCAAGCTAGATATGACTGTGCAGTTTCTAGGAGGAAAAAGAAAAAAAGAGGAAGGGAGGAAATTACATCAGGATTGCCCTCAGAGGTAGTAAAATGGAAAATGCCTGAAACGGTTTTCTCTTTATTTACTATATAATATATAAGTAGAACAAGTATTTATCTACTTACTGTATTTTGTGGACTATATGACTCACTTTTCCTCCCCCAAAAGTGGGGAAAAAAAGTCACTGCGTCTTATAGTCCAAATGCAGGGAGTTCCTGTCAAATGCCTGTCAATACGCACCTCTAACTTGCTGCAATGTAGGGGACTCCCTGTACTGTGCCCATGCAGAGGAGGACACAGGGGGACAAATGGGGGGCACAAAGGGGCATAGAGGAGGGCACAAGGGGACAGAGGAGGACACAAGGGGGACACAAAGAGACATAGTGGAAGACACAAGGAGGACAGAGGTGGACACATGGGGGACACAGGAGGTACAAGGGAGCATAATCCACAAGATGCTCCTTCACCATGGATGCACCAGGTTATAATTTTTTCCCCCTGTCTTTGTCCTCTAAACCTAGATGCGTCTTATGGTCAGGAGTGTCTTATAGTCCGAAAAACACGGTGCATATGTGTTTTTCATGGGATAGTATGGCTGTCCCTGCTGCTTTCCCGATCACCCTGGACGACAGTAATCTAGCGTATGTGTATAAGGCTTTACAACAGACATCAGGTAATAAGGCAAGTTCTGTACAGGATCAGGGGCGTAGCAATAGGGGGTGCAGTGGTAGCAACAGCATCGGGGCCCCGAAGGGCCCTCCCTCAACTACAGTATGAGCTCTCCATTGGTCCTGTGCTCATAATAATAATCCCTTCTATAGATACTTTGGATAATAGTAATCATTAACAAGCTGTTCCCCATCCACTTCTTGCACCTCTGACACTGTAGTTGCCATTGGCAGGTTTTGGTGCGCCGTATCAATTGTTATGTATAGAGTGCTTGGGGGGCCCCATTGTAAAACTTGTAACGGGGCCCACAGCTCCTTAGCTATGCCACTGGACAGGATATATATATTCCTCCAGCTAAGCATCACTTGCTGCTGGTCACTTTAATTGGTAATATGCTGAAACGCCTGCTTAGCTGATCGCCGGCCAACTTGCAGACATAATTTCTCTGCTAATTCTGTACTTAAACTAATGAGGGAAAAAAAAAACCTGGAATCGTGATCCCCTTAACCCCCCTGGCGGTTTGCAAAAAATCCGCCAGGGGGCAGCAAATCTTTTTTTTTAATTTTTTTTTTTTTTTTTTCATGTAGCGAGACAAAGTCTCGCTACATGATAGCCGCTGCTCAGCGGCATCCCCCCAGCCCCTCCGATCGCCTCCGGCGATCGGAGATCAGGAGATCCTGTTCAAAGAACGGGATCTCCTGGAGGGCTTCCCCCGTCGCCATGGCGACGGGCGGGATGACGTCACCGACGTCATCGACGTCGTGACGTCAGAGGGGACTCCGATCTGCCCCATAGCGCTGCCTGGCACTGATTGGCCAGGCAGCGCACGGGGTCTGGGGGGGGGGGCGGCCGCGGCGAGAGGAATTGCGGCGGATCGGCGGGTAGCGGCGGCGATCAGATGCTACACGCAGCTAGCAAAGTGCTAGCTGCGTGTAGCAAAAAAAAAATTATGCAAATCGGCCCAGCGGGGCCTGAGCGGTGCCTCCCGGCGGCATAGCCCGTGCTCAGCACGGGCTTACCGCCAGGGAGGTTAATGCGTTTATTTTAAGTAACTCGCCGGCAGCATAGAAATCTGCAAATATTTCAACTCAGTCAGCGGGAGAATATGGCGTTTCGTCTCCCCACAATGGCTAATGGCACGTTACCAGGCATTCCAATTATTACATTATCATTAGAGTCATCTAAGGTAGATCTTTTCAAAAATTAAACGCAGTCCATTATAACAAGTCTGTATATCGCTTCGAGAAGACGAGGATGGGAAGCCTTGTCAGGCTTGTTGAGGGAGGAATGCAGGACACTTCGGGGGAGCCAGCGCTGGATTGCCTGCATTGGGACCCTGAGGCTTTCCCCTCCTGAGGTAAGTACCCCCCAGGGGACTTTTTTTCAGTACAGGGTCTCTTTAACGCTTTCATGGTTTAGCGCCAGCAAGACATACAAGCAAAGGTTAAAGTGAGATACCACCGTAAAAGCCGTTTCGGGGGTTCAGAACCGCTTCCTCAGAGACCTCACCATACCGGTATGTGGTGGTCTCTCTCTAGCTTATTGGTCAGTTCTTAAAAAAGAAGGCATTTGCTAATTAATACCATTACACACAATTAATTTTCATATTTGCTGCAGCTCAAGGGGAATTCCCGTTGGAAACCTCAATCACATGACCCAGGAGATCCGCACACAAATGACTACCAGCAGAGGGGGAGTTTCCTCCCCAGCACAGGGCCTTCACCTTTCAGTCAGTGTTTGCCCATTGTACATTTTTCCTCTCCCTGATTCACATTCTGAAATGTATCACTGGTGGTGACATTTTTAGTCCTGTCAGGTACAGCACTACGGAATGTTTGTTCATGAGAATTCCAAAAATAATACCAGAATGCTCTGGGAGGAGCTAAAGAGCCTAGGATAACCATCACTGGGAGGGCGGAGTTGCGTACCAATATAGAGCAATGTATAGATATAGGAAGTGTAGGAAATGTTTCTGATGCTGAAACCAAGAAAATTACCATAAAAGTGGGTTATCCTGAACAATTTATTACATTCTACTCTATGTCAATGATATCTGACCTGAGTGCTGCCGTGTTTCCGGAAATAGATGGCGCTCTTCAGGCACTTGTCGTCCTCGCAGATGGGCAGGAGGTGATCTTGTAGTCCATCTCCATCTGAAAGAAAAGATATGCTGATATCATGAACTGGTCATCGTCTGTATACAAAGCTAATTTAGTATTTAAAGAGAAACTGTCACCAAGCATTGATCTTCATCCCAATCAGTAGCTGATCCCCCCTTTCCCATGAGACATCTATTCCTTTTCTCAAACGGATCATCAGGGAGCTCTCTATGGCTGATATTGTGGTGAAACCCCTCCCACAGTGTGATGTCAGGACCAGGGTACTGACATCACACTGTGGGAGCCTTGTTGCATTGGGGGAAATAACAGCTGTTTCCAACTGCCAAAAAAAAAAAAAGCAAGCAAGCATCTCCTTCCACTGACATCACCTGCCAGCAGTAAATATGTCACCATGTGATAAATGTCAGAATGTAAATCAGAGAGAGGAAAGATTTTACAATGGGCAAACACTGACTAAATTATTTATACATAATTATTGTAAAAATGAAGCACTTCTTTTTAATTACTTTTCACTGGAGTTCCTCTTTAAAATAATTACCGGTATCACAAAAAAACCCCTGTATAAATATCCCCGTCCTTTGTGCTCCTAATGCCGGGCATACACGGCACGTTTTATGCGCCGGATCGAGCCAGCGGCTCGATGCCGGCGCATCCCCGCTCGTCTGTGCGTGCATGCGGATCGATTGCCGCTCGCCCCCGCCGGCTCTTCCTTATCAGCGCTCGATTCCCTGCCATTGTCCGCCGTTGGGAATCGAGCGGGCGCGGGTCGAGCGGCATGATCAGGCCAGCTGAATATTATCAGCTGGCCGGATCAGCTGGTCGATACACGGTACAGAAACGTACCGTGTATCCCCAGCATTACACACCCCTAGGAGTTGTGGTTCACCATGAGCTTGTTGAGTAATCTTTAACTTTAATCACATGTGAATGATTGCTCCGCCTGCTGAGGCCACGCCTCTTTGCACACTATCACGATTGTTATACTAGAGTGGACAGTCTTGACTTTAGATTGATTTAAAATTTAAAGGAAACCAGAGATGAACGCTTTGGCACAAAATAAACATATCCCCTGACAGATTTTACAAAATAAATGCTATACCTGTTTTGTTTTTTTTACTAAAACTCCATGCAAAACACAGTTCATGAGAAAAGCATATTATTTAGTGGGCTGTGTGCAAAATGAAATCACCATTTCTAAAAACCTCTTATGACTAACAAATATAGATAAAAAAACATGTTTTTCAATAAACCCTTACATTAGCAGCTCCTCCCATCTCATCTCAGCTCTCTGTGATGCTGCAGTATACAGGACAGGAAATCAGAGCCACAAGGGGGCAGGCTTGGGCTTGAAAAGACATCAGAGAAGACAGACTCAGCTATAATGACTCCTGAGCAAAGCCAGACTGAATGCTCAGTCGGGGATTTTATCAGGGCTGATAACAAGCAGACTGAGCAGTGAAGGATGAAACAGAGAGCAGGGTTAGGTGTTTTCTCTAATGTTCCCACTGATATATATAGTAAAATACATGAGGGTGCTTTGTCTCTGGTTCACTTTAAAGGGGCGGAGTGTGAAAAGCAGCATGAAGCTGCTGAGGAGAAGAGAATCTATGAATTGGCGCTGCATGCATTTACATTTTTATCATTTTGTAGAACTACAAGGTTTGTTTAATTTTTTAAACATAACCTTTTATGCATAATTCATTACAAAAATGTTCTGTAAAATGTGTGTAAAAAATAAATACATAAAAAAAAAAACTTTTTGGTCTTTTAAAGGCTTGATTCCACTTTAAGACTAAAAAAAATGCACAACACAAAAAAATTCAAGTGTTGAGCGAGGAAAAAAAGAATGTTTAACTTGGAAATATTAGAAGCGACATAATAAAGCTATCTCGAAATTAAATAGAGCGGGGAAGGGGAAGATTTGTTGGGCGCTTTGATGGTTTGACAGGTGATGAATAATCGCAGCACATCTCCTCTGACAAGCAATGTATAATCACGCGTCTGACGAGGCGATGGCCGCTCTCTCCTGCGCGGGAAGAGTCGGCGGTGTTGGCGAAACAAGCAACAGGAATGACGCCAGAGAGCGGCCGTCGCAGGAAGAACGCTCCCGTCCCGGTGATTCACACAGAGACTCTGAATGCTGCTCAATTACCTCCACTGAATAGACCAGTAACGAGAAACGCGGCAGATTACAGCGGTCGGTCATTTCCCCCGCTATTATCTCCAAACACGACCTGCGCTGACACTCGCGTAGAGAAAGATCGCCGTACCGCCATACTGCTCGCAGTGACGCCATGACTCTGCCTGCTGCACGCGGGTTCAGTGACACAATCACAATATAAACGTTTGGACACGGGAAAAATGCCAACGTGGTCAAACTTTCTTTTTTTTTATGACGCAAAAAATGAAAAGACGCAGGAGCAAGAAAGCGGGACATTGCTGTAGTGTTACAGCGGACCTGAACTCAGAACTCCCCTCTGCTCTAAAACATACACAACAGCATAATCACCTTTAAACAAAAAACATTTCTTTGTTACAGCTGATACAAATCCTACAATAAATCTGCACTGTTTCTACTTCCTGATTCATGGAAGCAGATGTATTGTTTACAGCCTGTGCTTTCAAATGCCCTTATCGGCCGTCTCTGACATAGGCAGTCATGTGACACAGTGGATAGATCAGATTACAACTTGTGATTAAAGGGAATAACAAGTTACGCATTGAACCAGTAATGCGTAAAAATGTATATGTAAATGTTCCTGCACTAGCGGGAATGCGTAAAAATGTACGCAATGCGGCCCGCCGACCTCTGAGGTTGGCAAGCTGCCAGCGGGGGACTGGAGCAGCAGTGAGTGACTACGAGGGCACAGGATGGCTGCATGGGGCTGGTAGAAGCCCCAGGTAAGTGAATCTCATTTATTTATTTTGCTTGGACCTTCCCTTTAAACACAAATGAGGGGGAATTTAACTGGCTAAACTCTCTAAATACACACAGGGTGCATTCCTCTACAGATTTATTTAGTCCTGTGCAAGAGTTCAGGACCACTTTAAAGTGGCCACACACTAATCTGCTTTCCCATTTTCTGGCAAATTTGGTCTTTCTGATTGAATCTCTCAGAAATAAAACGGATTCTGATCATGAAATCTACAGCCTCGAGTTTAACCTGAAATCATTCAAAACTTTTAACCAGACAGGATGGATAATTTCCAATAGGTGAGGGATCAAAGGTTTTGCTACATCGGGGTGGCAATCTTTAAGTGAATGGCTAACTGAAAAAGGCACTGTCCAAACAAAAAGAATACGTGGGCACCAGTAAAATGCACACCTCTGTGTTTAATGTTGCATCAGCAAACTCTTCCAACAGATGTAGCAATAAAGACAATACTTCACCCCATCCAGGTGCACCCCGCATAGAGACCCCTCGGTCAACAATTGTTTCACATCAAGGATGCATCATCAAGGACCAGTAGTGATCTTGGCAGCGAGGAAAGAGGCTCCACGCCGGCAGAACAGCGCTTCCTTATATGTCACTTCCGGGTGCGCTCATGTGATCCCACCGGCCAATCCAGAAATTCCCGCATGCATGACGCGGCCGCATGCGGACAAATGTACGCATGTGCTCAAGCGTCTTTGGGTTGGGTGCGTCCCACGGCTGAACCATACGTAATGACGTGGGGCAAATTATGCAGCCATACCCTGACAAGTGTTGTCATTGCCTGCAGGATTGTAGATCCACCGGGGGGAGCAAATGGCCAGGCAGCAGAGTCTCAAACCTGGAGTAGATCTTCCAAAAAGGAGGCATGATATAAACACTATATAGTGTATGAAAGAGGCACTGTAACAACATATACTGTACAGCACAGTCCCCGTTATCCGGAACTTAGCCTAAGGGCCCTTTTCCAATAACGCAAATTCGCATGCACTTTCTGCACGCAGATTCGCATGACAATACAAGTCACTGGGCCTGTTTCCACTATAAACAGAATCTGCGTGCAGGGCTGTGCAGAAAAACTCTGCCCAGCAGAGCCATCAGAATTCGTACAGTGCACGCAAAGGTGTGCGATTCACATGTAACATAATGAATAGGAAATTCGCCTGCGTTTTCCCCATGTGGTTTACCACGCGAATTTGCATGTGTTTTCGTGTAAATTTCAACAAAAAAGCACACAGGCACTAACATGGTTAAAAAAGCACATTTGGAAAAAAAAGTATGTGAATTTACTGCGATTTCGCATTACAATTTGCATAAATGCGCATGCAAATTCATTTGCGCGGTTTCCATGACGAATTTGCAACATACAAGAGGAAACATAGCCATAGAGGACAGATAATTCAAATGTGCAGTCAGTTAATGTGTTGACAGATACCACAGGACACCTTCTGAAGTCTTGTGGGGTCCCGGCCCCGATGGTTCAGAGCAGCTTTGGAGGCCCACACAATATTTAACAGGTGGATTAAATACACTGGTGGATTAGGACTCCATTTTTAGGCATTTTAAAGGGAACCTGAACCAAGTTAAATTATTTAAAATAAACACATGATGTCCCTGCAAATGAATATTACATACTTACCTTGGCGTCAGTTCCTCTCAGAAAGTCACCATTTTCTCCTTACGATTTCTTCCAGTTCTAACAAGATTTTGTCAGAATTGAAATGAATCAGTTGCTGTCAGTTATAACTGAAAGGAAAACTGATGGGCAAGGTAATGTCCGTGTTTCCCTATGGCTCAAGTGGGCGATATTGCAGTTTAAAGGGACTCCGAGCAGTGCAGAAACTATGGAAAGATGCATATCATTTTGAAGCTCTCTTTCTCCTCTTTCCAATGATATTTAAACCGCCGCCCCACGCCTTTTAGTTTTCGCTATTTTCGCGATCGAAGTAGCGAAGTCGCGATCGAAGTCGATTGCGAAAATAACGAAAACTAAAAGGCGTAGGGCGGTGGTTTAGGTGTCGTTGGAAAGAGGAGAAAGAGAGCTTCAAAATGGTATGCATCTTTCCATAGTTACTTGTATTACACAGGACGACTTTGCCCAAAGTCGACAGTTGAATGGAGCTGCTGACACTGAAAAGTATCGTCCTGTGTAATACAAGTAACTATGGAAAGATGCATACCATTTTGAAGCTCTCTTTCTCCTCTTTCCAACGACACCTAAACCACCGCCCTACGCCTTTTAGTTTTCGTTATTTTCGCAATCGACTTTGTCGGGGAAAATAGCGAAAACTAAAAGGCGTAGTGTAGCGGTTTATATATCGTTGGAAAGAGGAGAAAGAGAGCTTCAAAATGGTTTGCAACTTTCCATCGTGTCTGCACTGCTCGGAGTCCCTTTAAAGAGAAAGCTTATCCAAGAATTGAACTTAATCCCAATCAGTAGCTGATACCCCCCTTTCCCATGAGAAATCTTTACCTTTTCAAAAAAGGTTCATCAGGGGGCGCTGTATAGCTGATATTGTAGTGAAACCCCCCCCCAAAGTGTGATGAGGTCAGGACCATGGTGCTGAGATCACACTGTGGGAGCCTTGTTGCATTGTTGGGAAATAACAGCTGTTTCCAAAAAAAAAAAGCAGCATCTCCATCCAGTGACATCACCTGCCAGCAGTAAAAATTTTACAATGTGATAAATGCCAGAATGTAAATCAGGGAGATATAAGAATTTACAATGGGCAAACACGGACCAAATCATTTATACATCATTGTTGTAAAAAAATTAAGCCATTTTTTATTACATTATTTTAACTGGAGTTCCTCAGTGTGCTGACCAGGAAGCTGTTATGGGGGTTATGGCCATTTTTAAGATTGTAGGATGGAAAATTCCATTGATCACAGTGGTCAGACAGGACGCGGGAGAGGAGAAAGAGATTGATGAGTAGACTACACGGGAGGTAAGTATGACATGTGTATGGTTATTTTGACTTTCCACTTTCACTTCAGGTTTGCTTTAAGCACATTGAAACCTTGCAGTCAGCAATCTGATTGGCTTTGCACAATGTCGGCCCTGTATGGGCTCTGCATAGTCCAGCATAGTATACACGCTGGCCAGGCATTCTATATGGAAATGAAGCTGACGTGATGAGTGTTCTGATCGCCATGGCAACACAAATATGTAGCGAGTAAATAAGAGTTGACAAACAGCCAGTGGAGCTCTCCTGCAATCAGATCAGTCTCCATCCTCTCGCTTTAATCAGTCAAACAGCTATTTATGGCAATTTGGTGCCAGGAAGCCTTCGGAGGATGAAAGCGGCCGCGTTTCTCCCGCGCCGGTGCTCTGTTCTGTAATGTCGGTAATGCATCAATCTGGGCTGTAAAATACACTTTGAGGAGAAGCTTTTCATCATAGCGGCCGCCAGTGAGCAGCGCATTGTGCTCGGGGCCTCATTAGGTATGCAGTCCAGGGACAGGTAGGGAGATACACGGCTACTGACCCGGCTCCTGGTCCCACCAGCGGATCACAACGCTGGATGATCCATGTATGGAAAGCTGGAGTTAGGAACTGTCACGAGAACTATACTTTCTTCAAACAAGCCATATAATTAAAGGAGATCTTAAGTTAAGTAAAAAAAAAAGCAACCGGGGGGCTGGAAGAAGTCCCAGGTAAGTTAAAATCTTTTTTTGTTTTTCTATTTGACTTAAAGTGCACCACAGATCAAAAATAAAAAAAGATTTAGACATACCTGGGGCTTCCTTCAGCCCTCTGCTGCCTGCAGCTCCAGTATCGGGTCCTGTTATTTCGGCCAGTCTGCACAAGAGGAAGTGCGCTCTTTACATATCTCTCCAGAGGCCACTGGAGAGTTACGTAGAGAGTGCAACTTTCTTATGCGCAGACTGGCCACGACTGGCCGAAATAACAGGACCCGATACTGGAGCTGCAGGCAGCGGAGGGCTGAAGGAAGCCCCAGGTATGTCTAAATCTTTTATTATTTTTGATCTCTGGTTTCCTTTAGGATTTCCTTTAAAGGAAATGTCCGGGGAAAAACGAAACAAAAAAAAAAAGTTCTACTTACCTGGGCCTTCCTCTAGCACCTGGCCGCCGATATGTACCTTGCCGCAGCTCTGGTGTCCCGAGATCGCCTCCGTTGCAGATTCGGACCTCGCTAGGTCAGCATCTTCTGTGCCTGTGCGCCGCTCACGATCATGTGGCCTGAAGCGTTCTGCACAGATTCAGAACTATTGCGCATGCGCAGAACGTTCCTGCCTACTGGAGTGAAACCGCAAACAGTGTGGCCGTGCGCAAGCACTGGCACAGAAGATACCAACTTAGCAAGGTAGGCATTTGTAACTGGGGGAAACCCGGGCCACTGGCTGGAAGCAGAGCTTTGCCGAGGGACATATCGGCTGCTAGGGGCTGGAGGAAGCCCCAGATCAGTAGAACTTTTTTTTTTATTGTCCTCGGATGTGTCCTTTAAGCATTTACTATACAGTCTGTAAAGGTTCATGTCCTACTGTTTACTATAAGTAATATGTGCCTCTTTCAGGCTGTAACATTGCAGTGATTTCATTTCAGACACACTCCCTGCTGTAACACTTGATCAGGGTAATGGGAGGAGCCAGGGCTAAAGACTAACAGGTCTTTGGGGTTATGTGTTCAGGTTAATGGGAGGAGCCATTGCTAAAAAAAACCCCACAGCATCATGTTGTCACGTGATCAGGGTAATGGAAAGAATCATTAACCCTCTTCACGCACAGCAAGCTGGAACACTAGCAGAGATAAAGAAAACAACAACAAGGTTGCAAATTGTATTCGATTGAAGAAAGTGGATATTAGGCTTCAAAAAGGATTGCATGCAAAAGTATTCTTTACTTGACCCTTTCACCAGCACTGAGGTTTCCTTTTGTGGTAAGGGTCCCTAATCTCCTACACTAGTCAGCAAGCAAGCAAACATTTCAAGCTCTTGAACTGGGATTCACGCTGAGGCTCCTCAGGTTCAACCATTCTAGGGAACACATGAATGCACCTAAATCATTCTGAGATCCCCAGGGAGCGACAAACTACACTATTCACACCATTCAATAAATAGGCTTTGCTGGCATTGGGAACAAGAAAGCCACTTCAGCCAGAGCCGGGACAAGGTCCTCCAGCACCCAAGGCTGAGACACCAAAGTGCGCCCCTCCATCCCTGCCACCCCAGCCGTCACACACTGATTGCTATTAGACTAAGAGGCACCACAGGGCCCACAACCTCCCCAACACCTTAATATCTAGTTATCTGGCTTGCAGTCACTGCTATGTATCCCCTTTTCTTATTTCTTTCTGCTTCAAACACAATTAGGAATGACAGCTGTATGAATTCTGCGCCCCCTCCTACACTGCGCCCTGAGGCTGGAGCCTCTCCAGCCTATGCTTCGGCCCGGCCCTGACTTCAGCCGACCATTATAGCTACTGGAACACACAAGGAGGGGTGGCTATACTCATCCTGCTTAGGGACCAAGATTCTAAAGGAAAAAACAGGCTCTGACTAGTATAGGTAGAGTAGGGACCCATTCCACAAGAGGAAACCTCAACGCTGGTGAAAAGGTCTAGTACACAATGCTTTTACATGCAATCCACTATGGAAGCTAATGTCCTTGTTCTACAACAATTTGCAACCTAGTTTTTCTCGCTCCTAGGGCTTGATTCACAAAGCGGTGCTAACTGTGAGCACGCTTGTGAAAAGCCCCTCTTCACTCCTAAAGACACTTTGTGCGCGCTAAGTAGCGCTCGCGCGCAAAGTCCAGCGCGTAAGCAAAGGTAGGTGCGCGCGAAACAAAAACGGTGCACCCAATGCGCCTATAAGGTCGCACTGGTTGCGACCTTAACGGCGCATGGGTGTGACGTTAAGGGTGCATCGGTTGCGCTGTTTTCGTCGACATTTCGCGCGCACCAGCCTTTGCGCGCACAAAGTTTTTTGCGCTGGACTTTGCTCGCGAGCGGATTCACTTTTCTTGGTGCTAACTACTTAGCACCCTAGTTAGCATGCCCAAAGCCTTTGGGCATGCTAACTAGGTTAGCACCGAATAGTGAATTAGGCCCTAGCGTTCCAGCTTCCTGTGTCTTGAGTGTAGAGGGTTAATAGTTGATTGTATGTAAATTGACCAATCTCCTCAGTTCCATGCTTTTAATTTTAAATTTAACCTGATGGGGACTTAAAAAAAAATATACACACCTGGGCCTTCCTCCAGCCCCCACCAGGCTTACCGCTCCCACGCCATCCTCCTCCGCTTTTTCATTTGTACTCAATTGGCCCCAGAATGTCCTCCGCTCCTTGCTAGTCCGTGCACACACTCCCGTCGCCGGGAGCAAGACGCGGGAGCATGCACGACCGGACTGTGTCGACTGGTCAACTTACCAGGGCCAGCTGGGGATGAACAAGGAGGCGGAGGAGGACGGCAAGAGTAAACAACAGTGTGTGTGTGTAGGTGTGTGTGTGTGTGTAGGTGTGTGTGTGTGTGTGTGTATATGTGTGTGTGTAGGTGTGTGTAGGTGTGTGTGTGTGTAGGTGTGTGTAGGTGTGTGTAGGTGTAGGTGTGTGTGTGTGTGTGTGTGTGTGTGTACAGTGTGTGTGTGTGTGTGTGTACAGTGTGTGTGTGTGTGTGTACAGTGTGTGTGTGTGTGTACAGTGTGTGTGTGTACAGTGTGTGTGTGTGTGTACAGTGTGTGTGTGTGTGTGTGTAGGTGTGTGTGTGTGTAGGTGTGTGTAGGGGTGTGTGTGTGTGTGTGTAGGTGTGTGTAGGGGTGTGTGTGTGTGTGTGTAAGCAGGTACACAAGAAACTTTGTCTGTTGGGAGTCATTGGGAGACGTGGCATGTAGCAAATATCAGTTGACACTACTTCGCATCTTATTGTATTAAGCTAGGAAATTATTAGTCCTTAAGTAGAAATTACCTACGCTCCCTACTTTGTTGTGGAAAAAGCTTGTTAATTTAGCACTTCCAATATATAAACTCACTTATCAGTCTTGCAGTCAGTTCAATAAATTCCATAGATAATGGCACAGATGGATCCATGCAGCAGAAACCACGATTCCTAATTCAGACATTACTGTAGCAGTACAAGACTTGCAACAGACCTAACTGTAATACGACAATACGTTATTTGTTCCTACTGTACATAATACGCTGTTTCCTCAGATTTACGCCGTTGTAAAGAAGGTCATGTCTTTCAAACCTGCATTCATTGTTGATCTCTTGGTTCTTATTCATGTCATCATGTATGTATTCTTGCTAGATTGACGTACATCTTTTTTTTCCCCTTTATTATGTCTTTTCTGTTATTGTTGAGAAAATTAATAAAAACGCTCGTAATAAAAAAAAAGGGGACACAAGGAAGATAATTGTAAATGTAGAGGGGTGAAGTTGCAGGCATTGGAACACACCAGTTCTCGCAGCCTCTGACGACAAGCAGCTGCAGGCCTTGGCACAGGCATCTTGGCAATGAACATACACAGCACTGAACAATCGCAGCCAGAAGCAATGATATGCAGAAATACAAGGATGGGTGAGTTTATATCAGTTACCCCCCACCCATAGTGGCTGCTTGCTTCCCCCATTATAAGGGCAGAGGATCTTCAGGTACTGGAATCAATAAGAGAGTACACCTCCGGTGACACAAGGAGAGGTATCTCTTATCAGGAAGGTAATGCCCTGTTAATGATTGCAGGTTAATGGATGGGAAATGCATCTGTATGCAGAGAGACCGCATTACTGAATGCAAACATTCCTCCTAATGGATACGGCTATTTCAATGATGGAATAAGAGGCATCCGATGCTCTTTAGTAACTTGATGGTATTTATCTCCGAGGAGGACTGCAAGACGGACAATTCATTACTGAGCACTTAAAGGATAAGTGAACGCATAAATATGCTACATTATGTCAAACCAACTGCCCCCCATCAATAATATAGTTACAAAGTGTGACGGATTTGTCCCCCTGAAGAGGCCCGACAATCTTCTAGCGGATTATTGATAAGGATGGGCTTCCCAAATATTGCTGAGATGCTGAACGCTTCCCTGTGTCTCCCCTGCACACTCCCCACTGCATTATCTACATATCTGCTAATCAGGTCTGACAGAACAGGACAGAAAGGGAATAGGGTGCAGATGTCCTCCCCTTAAAGAATCCTGACAACATTCTGGCTACTACTGGGCGCTTCCCCGCGCCTCCCCCGCAGTGTGCAGCTGCATTACTTACATATCTGTCATCCGCTGATCAGGTCTGACATAACAGCACAGGAAGGGAACAGGGTGCAGATGCCCCCCCCCCCCCCCCCCCCAAGAACCTTCTGGCTGACTATTGAGGACTATGGGCTTCCCAAATACTGCCGAGACGCTGGACAATTCCCCACGCCTCCCCCTGCAGTGTGCAGCTGCATTATTTGCATATCTGTAATCTGCTAATCAGGTCTGGCAGAACAGGACCGGGAGAGAGCAGGGTGCAGATGTCCCCCGCCCCCTAAAGAAACCTGAAAACATTTTGGCCAACTACTGCTAACTATGGGCTTCCCAAATACTGCTGAGATGCTGAGCGCTTCCCCACATCTCCCCCTGCAGTGTACAGTACTGTCTGACTTACATATCTGTTATCTCCTTATAAGGTCTGACAAAAAAAGCCAGGAAGGGAATAGAGTGCAGATGCCTCTCCTAAAGAGACCCCCCCCACCCCCCCCCCCACCCCCCCACCCCCCCCACACACACACACACACACACACACCCATGGCAGTGTGTAGCTGCCTTACTTACATATCTGACATCTGCTTATCAGGTGTGACAGAACAAGACTAGCCTGGAAGAGAATAGATCACAGAGTTAAAGTGAACCTCCAGACTAAAAATTTACTCAGGAGCACTGAAAAGGCTTGGTGTTTCTTTAACAGTTTCACAGCATCAGAATGTTGTTTTTCTAACCAAAGCCTCATTTTTAGCTGCACAGAAGCTAAACTCCGCCCCATCAAAGAAAACTGCCCGGGCATTTTTCCACTGATGCTGTGCAAAGCATGATGGGATTTCTGTTGTTGCTGTTCTCATTGCCTAGCAACTGGGAGGGGTGATCAGGACAAAGGACAGTTGGAACTGTGTCTCATGCTCCCTGTCACCTCCTTTCAACCAAAAAGATGGCTGCCCCCTTGAAATCACAAATATTTGCCTGTTCTTTTAAAACAGGGTGGGTAAAAGATTATATTACCTATCTATTTTAATTAACATAGCTAATGTAACTTAATGACAGTATGTTTGTTTAGGCTGAAGTTCCCCTTTAAGTACCAGAGTTTAAATTACAGATGACTGATATATGTAATACCATATACTAACCTGTCACTCACCTGATAACCTAACAATAGCCTAGCCCTCGTTTGAAAAGCTACTCCACTTTCAATGAAAATTCAGATTACCAATATTCAGCCCTTAAAGTTTCCATAAAATTAAAATACCTTCTCTGACTTTCTCCCCTGAAAATCCAGAAGCCAGACTCCGGAACTGGCAGAGCACCTGGTCCATGTTGGTCAGGATCAGGAGCAGATCCGTATTGTACATATGGAGTGACAGACGTACGCAGCAAGCTCCGCCTGGGGCCACCTCTATATAAACATGGTTATGTGTTTATATCTAGCCTTAGGGTATGACGTACTTCTGTCGCACCGTACGTTACAGATGTCACTGCTGAAGAGAGCCGGATTTCAGAAGGTTTTTTTATTATACACCTTATAAAACCATTAAGGGGGATGAGTTAAAGAGGAACTCCAGTGAAAACAATGTAATAAAAAAGTGCTTCATTTTTACAATATTTATGTATAAATGATTTAGTCAGGGTTTGCCCATTGTAAAATCTTCCCTCTCCTCGATTTACATTCTGACATTTATCACATGGTGACATTTTTACTGCTGGCAGGTGATGTCAGTGGAAGAAGATGCTGCTTGCTTTTTTTGGCAGTTGGAAACAGCTTTATTTCCCACAATGCAACAAGGCTCCCACAGAGTGATGTCAGCACCATGGTCCTGACATCATACTGTGGGAGGGGTTTTACCACAATATCAGTCATACAGCGCCCCCTGATGATCCGTTTGTGAAAAGGAAATGATTTCTCATGGGAAAGGGAGTATCAGCCACTGATTGGGATGAAGTTAAATTCTTGGTTATGGTTTCTTGGTTTAACTTATCTACTTAGAAGTGATATTTCACTTTAACAGCTAGCCTAACCCTCATCCAAGCATCAACTCATTATTGAAATGAAACTGCATGTAAAAGCTACTAAAATAACATCCCAAATCTGACTTGCTCCCTAAAGGTGGCCACACACGATACAATAAAATTATCCGATTTTACAGTAATTCGATAAAAACGATCGGATCTCCCGAAAAAAATCTAAAGCTTTTTTTTTTTCATTCGACTGAAAAATCCGATCGTATTTCCCGTTTTCTTCGATTTTAATCGATCCGGAATGCCAGATATTTTTCTTCAATCTTTCTAAAGATTGTATGGTGTGTGTTGAATTGTCAATTTATTAATATACACACCCTAGCAATTTTGTCAGAGTTTCCAATCATTTTTATTATAATTGGGGGAAAAATTGAACATACGTGTGTAGTACATTGGTCATGTTTTTGAAATGTTACAATCAGTCAGAAAAATCGATTGCAATTCTTAAATTGAACAGATATTTTAAAAATTGTATGGTGTGTGGCCACCTTAACACTATATATAAACACACATCACATTTTCACTGCCTGGAAAGCTAGTTTGTCACAATCTTGGCGAAAATCTATCTCCAGTACTGGTTTCCCCACATCACTAGCCCCTCCACCATGTCTGAGCATACTGGACAGCCACCACTAATCCCTAGCAGGATGACACTTCCCCTGATCCCTAGCAGGACTAAATTTCCCATAATCCCTGGCAGGACTACACTTCCCATAATCCCTACCTGGATGAAACTTCCCCTAACCCCTAGCAGGATGACACTTCCCCTGATCCCTAGCAGGACTAAATTTCCCATAATCCCTGGCAGGACTACACTTCCCATAATCCCTACCTGGATGAAACTTCCCCTAACCCCTAGCAGGATGACACTTCCCCTGATCCCTAGCAGGACTAAATTTCCCATAATCCCTAGCAGGACTACACTTCCCATAATCCCTACCTGGATGAAACTTCCCCTAACCCCTAGCAGGATGACACTTCCCCTGATCCCTAGCAGGACTAAATTTCCCATAATCCCTAGCAGGACTACACTTCCCATAATCCCTACCTGGATGAAACTTCCCCTAACCCCTAGCAGGACGACACTTCCCATAATCCTTAGCAGGACGACACTTCCCATAATCCCTAGCAGGACTACACTTCCCATAATCCCTAGCAGGATGACACTTCCCCTAACCCCTAGCAGGATGACACTTCCCATAATCCCTAGCAGGATGACACTTCCCCTGATCCCTAGCAGGATGACACTTCCCCTAACCCCTAGCAGAACTACACTTCCCCTGATCTCTAGCAGCTACACTTCCCATAATCCCTAGCAGGATGACACTTCCCCTAGCAGGACTACACTTCCCATAATCCCTAGCAGGACTACATTTCCCATAACCCCTAGCAGGACGACACTTCCCATAATCCCTAGCAGGATGACACTTCCCATAATCCCTAGCAGGATGACACTTCCCATAATCCCTAGCAGGATGACACTTCCCATAATCCCTAGCAGGATGACACTTCCCATAATCCCTAGCAGGATGACACTTCCCATAATCCCTAGCAAGATGACCCTTCCCATAATCCCCAGCAGGATGACACTTCCCCTGATCTCTAGCAGCTACACTTCTCATAATCCCTAGCAGGATGACACTTCCCCTAGCAGGATGACACTTCCCCTAGCAGGACTACACTTCCCATAATCCCTAGCAGGATGACACTTCCCATAATCACTAGCAGGACTACACTTCCAATAATCCCTAGCAGGATGACACTGCCCCTGATCCCTAGCAGGACTACACTTCCCATAATCCCTAGCAGGATGACACTTCCCCTAACCCCTAGCAGGATGACACTTCCCATAATCCCTAGCAGGATGACACTTCCCCTGATCCCTAGCAGGATGACACTTCCCCTAACCCCTAGCAGAACTACACTTCCCCTGATCTCTAGCAGCTACACTTCCCATAATCCCTAGCAGGATGACACTTCCCCTAGCAGGACTACACTTCCCATAATCCCTAGCAGGACTACATTTCCCATAACCCCTAGCAGGACGACACTTCCCATAATCCCTAGCAGGATGACACTTCCCATAATCCCTAGCAGGATGACACTTCCCATAATCCCTAGCAGGATGACACTTCCCATAATCCCTAGCAGGATGACACTTCCCATAATCCCTAGCAGGATGACACTTCCCATAATCCCTAGCAAGATGACCCTTCCCATAATCCCTAGCAGGATGACACTTCCCCTAGCAGGATGACACTTCCCCTAGCAGGACTACACTTCCCATAATCCCTAGCAGGATGACACTTCCCATAATCACTAGCAGGACTACACTTCCAATAATCCCTAGCAGGATGACACTGCCCCTGATCCCTAGCAGGACTACACTTCCCATAATCCCTAGCAGGATGACACTTCCCATAATCACTAGCAGGACTACACTTCCAATAATCCCTAGCAGGATGACACTGCCCCTGATCCCTAGCAGGACTACACTTCCCATAATCCCTAGCAGGATGACACTTCCCATAATCACTAGCAGGACTACACTTCCAATAATCCCTAGCAGGATGACAATTCCCCTGATCCCTAGCAGGATGAAACTTCCCCTAGCAGGACTACACTTCCCCTAACCCCTAGCAGGACTACACTTCCTATAATCCCTAGCAGGACTACACTTCCCATAATCCCTAGCAGGATAACACTTCCGAACACTTCATAATCGCTAGCAAGACTAAACGTTCCCTGATCCCTAGCAGGACTACACTTCCCATAATCCCTAGCAGGATGACACTTCCCCTGATCCCTAGCAGGACTACACTTCCCATAATCCCTAGCAGGATGACACTTCCCCTGATCCCTAGCAGGACTACACTTCCCATAATCCCTAGCAGGATGACACTTCCCCTGATCCCTAGCAGGACTACACTTCCCATAATCCCTAGCAGGATGACACTTCCCCTGATCCCTAGCAGGACTACACTTCCCATAATCCCTAGCAGGATGACACTTCCCCTAGCAGGACTACACTTCCCATAATCCCTAGCAGGATGACACTTCCCCTAGCAGGACTACACTTCCCATAATCCCTAGCAGGATGACACTTCCCCTAGCAGGATGACACTGCCCCTGATCTCTAGCAGGACGACACTGCCCCTGATCCCTAGCAGGATGACACTGCCCCTGACCTCTAGCAGGACTACACTTCCCATAATCCCTAGCAGGATGACACTTCCCCTGATCTCTAGCAGCTACACTTCTCATAATCCCTAGCAGGACTACACTTCCCATAATCCCTAGCAGGATGACACTTCCCCTAAATCCTAGCAGGACTACACTTCCCATAATCCCCAGCAGGATGACACTGCCCCTGATCTCTAGCAGGACTACACTTCCCATAATCCCTAGCAGGATGACACTTCCCCTGATCCCTAGCAGGATGAAACTTCCCCTAGCAGGACTACACTTCCCCTAACCCCTAGCAGGACTACACTTCCCATAATCCCTAGCAGGATGACACTTCCCCTAACCCCTAGCAGGACTACACTTCCCATAATCCCTAGCAGGATGACACTTCCCCTGATCCCTAGTGGGATAACACTTCCGATAATCCCTTGCAGGACTACACTTCCCCTGATCCCTAGTAGGATAACACTTCCCATAATCCCTAGCAGGACTACACTTCCCTTGATCCCTAGCAGGATGACACTGCCCCTGATCTCTAGCAGGACTACACTTCCCCTGATCCCTAGCAGGATGACACTGCCCCTGATCTCTAGCAGGACTACACTTCCCATACTCCCTAGCAGGAAAACACTTCCGAACACTTCATAATCGCTAGCAAGACTAAACGTTCCCTGATCCCTAGCAGGACTACACTTCCCATAATCCCTAGCAGGATGACACTTCGCCTGATCCCTAGCAGGACTACACTTCCCATAATCCCTAGCAGGATGACACTTCGCCTGATCCCTAGCAGGACTACACTTCCCATAATCCCTAGCAGGATGACACTTCCCCTGATCCCTAGCAGGACTACACTTCCCATAATCCCTAGCAGGATGACACTTCCCCTGATCTCTAGCAGCTACACTTTCCATAATCCCTAGCAGGATGACACTTCCCCTAGCAGGACTACACTTCCCATAATCCCTAGCAGGACTACATTTCCCATAACCCCTAGCAGGACGACACTTCCCATAATCCCTAGCAGGATGACACTTCCCCTGATCCCTAGCAGGACTAAACTTCCAATGATCCGTAGCAGGATGACACTGCACCTGATCTCTAGCAGGACTACACTTCCCATAATCCCTAGCAGGATAACACTTCCGAACACTTCATAATCCCTAGCAAGACTAAACTCCCCTGATCCCTAGCAGGACTAAACTTCCCCTGATCCCTAGCAGGACTAAACTTCCCCTGATCCCTAGCAGGACTAAACTTCCCCTGGTCCCTAGCAGGACTAAACTTCCCCTGATCCCTAGCAGGACTACACTTCCCATAATCCCTAGCAGGACTAAACTTCCCCTGATCCCTAGCAGGACTACACTTCCCATAATCCCTAGCAGGACTAAACTTCCCCTGATCCCTAGCAGGACTACACTTCCCATAATCCCTAGCAGGACTAAACTTCCCCTGATCCCTAGCAGGACTACACTTCCCATAATCCCTAGCAAGACTAAACTTCCCATAATCCATAGCAGGATAACACTTCCGAACACTTCATAATCCCTAGCAGGACTAAACTTCCTGTGATCCCTAGCAGGACTACACTTCCCATAATCCCTAGCAGGACTAAACTTCCCCTGATCCCTAGCAGGACTACACTTCCCATAATCCCTAGCAGGATGACACTTTCGACGATCCCTAGCAGGACTTTACGTCCCCTAAATCCTAGCAGGACTACACTCCCCCTGATCCCTAGGACAACGCTTCCCATAATCCCTAGCAGGATGACACTTACCCCGATTCCTACCAGGACTCCACTTCCCCTGACCCCTAGCAGGACAACACTTCCCATAATCCCTAGCAGGATGACACTTCCCCTGACCCCTAGCAGGACAACACTTCCCATAATCCCTAGCAGGATGACACTTCCCCAGATATGAGGAGAACATACATGTTCTCCTCGTGTTGTTGACTTGGATGTTCACCTGGCTGGGATTCGAACCGGGGACCCAGCGCTGCAAGGTGAGAGCGCTAACCACTACACCAGCGTGCTGCCCATATATATACAGGGAGTGCAGAATTATTAGGCAAATGAGTATTTTGACCACATCATCCTCTTTATGCATGTTGTCTTACTCCAAGCTGTATAGGCTCGAAAGCCTACTACCAATTAAGCATATTAGGTGATGTGCATCTCTGTAATGAGAAGGGATGTGGTCTAATGACATCAACACCCTATATCAGGTGTGCATAATTATTAGGCAACTTCCTTTCCTTTGGCAAAATGGGTCAAAAGAAGGACTTGACAGGCTCAGAAAAGTCAAAAATAGTGAGATATCTTGCAGAGGGATGCAGCACTCTTACAATTGCAAAGCTTCTGAAGCGTGATCATCGAACAATCAAGCGTTTCATTCAAAATAGTCAACAGGGTCGCAAGAAGCATGTGGAAAAATCAAGGCGCAAAATAACTGCCCATGAACTGAGAAAAGTCAAGCGTGCAGCTGCCAAGATGCCACTTGCCACCAGTTTGGCCATATTTCAGATCTGCAACATCACTGGAGTGCCCAAAAGTACAGGGTGTGCAATACTCAGAGACATGGCCAAGGTAAGAAAGGCTGAAAGACGACCACCACTGAACAAGACACACAAGCTGAAACGTCAAGACTGGGCCAATAAATATCTCAAGACTGATTTTTCTAAGGTTTTATGGACTGATGAAATAAGAGTGAGTCTTGATTGGCCAGATGGATGGGCCAGTGGCTGGATTTGTAAAGGGCAGAGAGCTCCAGTCCGACTCAGACGCCAGCAAGGTGGAGTATTGGTTTGGGCTGGTATCATCAAAGATGAGCTTGTGGGGCCTTTTCGGGTTGAGGATGGAGTCAAGCTCAACTCCCAGTCCTACTGCCAGTTTCTGGAAGACACCTTCTTCAAGCAGTGGTACAGGAAGAAGTCTGCATCCTTCAAGAAAAACATGATTTTCATGCAGGACAATGCTCCATCACACGCGTCCAAGTACTCCACTGCGTGGCTGACAAGAAAGGGTATAAAAGAAAAAAAAGTAATGACATGGCCTCCTTGTTCACCAGATCTGAACCCCATTGAGAACCTGTGGTCCATCATAAAATGTGAGATTTACAAGGAGGGAAACCAGTACACCTCTCTGAACAGTGTCTGGGAGGCTGTGGTTGCTGCTGCACGCATGTTGATAGTGAACAGATCAAAACACTGACAGAACCCATGGATGGCAAGCTTTTGAGTGTCCTTGCAAAGAAAGGTAGCTATATTGGTCACTGATTTGCTTTTGTTTTGTTTTTGAATGTCAGAAATGTATATTTGTGAATGTTGAGATGTTATATTGGTTTCACTGGTAAAAATAAATAATTGAAATGGGTATATATTTGTTTTTTGTTAAGTTGCCTAATAATTATGCACAGTAATAGTCACCTGCACACACAGATATCCCCCTAAAATAGCTAAAACTAAAAACAAACTAAAAACTACTTTCAAAAATATTCAGCTTTGATATTAATGAGTTTTTTGGGTTAATTGAGAACATGGTTGTTGTTCAATAATAAAATTATTCCTCAAAAATACAACTTGCCTAATAAGTCTGCACTCCCTGTATTTATATATATATATATATATATATATATATATTCACAAAAATGTGATAGGTGTACTCACTTTTGTGAGATACTGTACAGATATATTAGCTGATTTCTTGCTGTGAAACCCCCAAGAGGAGAAGCATCCACCAAAATCGCTGAGCTAAAACGGTGGTGAAAATAAATGAAGTAAGAAGGTGGCTCTGACTTTCTTTGCAAAAACCACTTAATGGCCCCTTTAAACCTCTAGTCTAGTTTTGAACGTTTCGTAGGAAGAAATAGAGTACATGAGTGGCTGAGAGCAGCGGGAAGACATAGCCGCTATTGCATGTAATTGAATCAGGCTCTTCCGCCCCGCAGCTATGTGTAAGTGGCAGATATACAGAAACACAACATTGACCTGGGCCGAGAATCAATACGCTCTCTGTATATGCCCCAGAGCTCGCCGATAGCGCCGCTTGTCAGGCCATTTACTTAGGGAAATCACAGCAACTTTTATTGCTCTGAGTAAACTAATTACGTCCCAGCCATTTATCAGGAAGATAAGGGGATAGCGGAAAAGTGCGCGGCCGCCGAATAAGAAAAAGAGCTGGTATAGAAACGCTAAAATATTACATCATAGGCGATAGCATCTGTCCCAACGGACAGAACCGCTTCTTCAAAAAGCGCCTTTCTTTATTTCACCCAACCTCAATTTTGGGTAGGAAGGGGTGGACATACTGGAGACCCACTGCAAGGAAATAAAGTTTTTCATTTCACCAAGAATTTCTGACAGTGTATTAGAAACCATTTATAAAATGCCCCACAGTAGCAAGTTCTTCTTTCAACAACAGCTTTGGAGCTATTTTCTTTAAAGAGAATCTGTATTGTTAAAATCGCACAAAAGTAAACATACCAGTGCGTTAGGGGACATCTCCTATTACCCTCTGTCACAATTTCGCCGCTCCCCGCCGCATTAAAAGTGGTTGAAAACAGTTTTAAAAAGTTTGTTTATAAACAAACAAAATGGCCACCAAAACAGGAAGTAGGTTGATGTACAGTATGTCCACACATAGAAAATACATCCATACACAAGCAGGCTGTATACAGCATTCCTTTTGAATCTCAAGAGATCATTTGTGTGTTTCTTTCCCCCCTGAGGGGGGAGTGCATAGCAGAACCACAACACTGAAGAACTTGGCAGCCTTCCAGACACAGGCTGACAAGTCTGACAAGGGAAAGATACATTGATTTATTACAGAGACTGTGATAGTACAAAGTGCTGCAGTAAGCCAGAACACATTAGAATAGCTTTTGGAACGTGTAGGATGATAAAAAACAGGATGCAATTTTTGTTACGGAGTCTCTTTAAAGGGAACCTGAAGTGAAAAAAATTATTTAAAATAAACACGTGACGTAGCTGCAGATAATGGCAGTAATGGCAGTATTTGTATAGCGCCTTTCTCCTGTCGGACTCAAAGCGCTTGCGAGGCAGCCACTAGAGCGCACTCAGTAGGCAGTAGCAGTGTTAAGGAGACTTGCCCAAGAAACTCCTTACTGAAATAGGTGCTGGCTTACTGAACAGGCAGAGCCGAGATTTGAACCCAGGTCTCCTGTGTCAGAGGCAGAGCCCTTAACCATTACACTATCCAGCCACTGCTTATTACATACTAACCTCACTGTCAGTTCCTCTCAGAAGCTCACCATTTTCTTCTTACAGTGATCCCTTCCGGTTCTGACAACATTTTGTCAGAATTGAAATATACCAGTTGCTGTCAGTTATATATCAGCAGCTGTCAGTTACAACCGAATGTGCAAGGTAATGTCCATGTTTCCCTATGGCTCAAGTGTGTGATATTACAGTTTAACAGTGTGCTGACCAGGAAGCTGTTATGGGGTAATGGCCATTTTTAAAACGGAGGATGGAGAAATCCATCGATCACAGTGGACAAACATGATGCAGGAGAGAAGAAAGAGATTGATGGGTAGACTACACAGGAGGTAAGTATGACCTGTGTATGGTTATTTTGACTTTTTATTTTCAATGCAGGTTCTCTTTAAAGAGAACCTGAACTGAAAATAAAAAGTCAAAACAACCATACACAGGTCATACTTACCTCCTGTGTAGTCTACTCCTCAATCTCTTTCTCCTCTCGTGTCCCATTTGTCCGCTGTGATCAGTGGATTTCTCCGTCCTCCATTTTAAAAATGGCCATTACCCCATAACAGCTTCCTGGTCGGCACACTGTTAAACTGTAATATCGCCCACTTGAGCCATAGGGAAACATGGAAATTACCTTGCACGTTCGGTTGTAACTGACAGCTGCTGATATATAACTGACAGCAACTGGTATATTTCAGTTCCGACAAAATATTGTCAGAACTGGAAGGGATCACTGTAAGAAAAAAATGGTGAGCTTCTGAGAGGAACTGACGGTGAGGTAAGATGTAATCTTCATTTGCAGCTACGTCATGTGTTTATCCTACCTAATAAAAGCTAACTGTCGCTGCGTCCAGCAGTTTTGTCCTTGTGTCTCAGGATTTTTGGTACTGCGCACGTGCGCAGTAACTAACAGCTGGGACCAGGGAGCTGGACGGGCGAGCGAGGTGGGCGGGTGCGGGTGGAGCGAGGTGGGCGGGTGCGGGTGAGGTGGGCGGGTGCGGGGCGAACGAGTGCGGGCCTACATCGGGCGCGCGTTCGGCGCGCAGCGGTTGCGTGCAAAGCGTGTGCGCGCATGCACACTGGCGGCGGCCGTAGACCTAGAGCCGCTTTTAAACGGGCTGGGTCTACTAGTTTTAAATAAATTTCCTTGCTTCAGGTTCCCTTTAAGGCTAGAGTAACACATGCCAAAAAATGTCAAATTGGCCTCAATTCTGGAAGCTATGTGAGGTAAATATTTTTTGTTAAATACCTCATGGGGTATTATCCTCTTTTTTTTTTAGCAATTCTGAAATATTTTTCTCCATTTCCGAACATGAGGTAAAACATGTATTTCAGCGGTAAGCATGCATTTTTTTTGAGGGGGAAGGTGCATTTGACTATGTAGCAACCTATGAAAAGTATATTTATAGGCATCCTTTATAAAAAAAAAAAAAAAAAAAATCCAGTAAATATTTGAAGTTTTATTTCTACTATCTTTTTCTATTACACAGCCTGAATAGGAATGACACTAAAACAGCAATAGGAACAGCACTAAAAACTTCAAAATGCATACAAATTGACTTTACCTCCAGGTACAAACAGGTCTTAAACTGATCGGTAAATTATGGTTAAGGTTTGTACCCACTTCCTTCTACTACAGAGAGCGACTTCTTAATCCTGAGTGGGGTCAGGACAATCTCCCCACCTGCCTTGACATTGGTTGCCTAATGGTTTGTGAGTATTACATTTTGAATTACTCTATAAATCTTCCATTACCAGTACATATTACACTATATTGGGCTCTTGGTGTTCTCTTCTTCTCATTCGCAAATTACCTCACAAATTACCTCATAATTTACCTCATGAGGTAAAACATGACTAAAACCTACCTGAATTGCTAAATGTCATTACCTCATGAGGTAAATTACCGTACATGAGGTAATTTGTATGATAAACCTACCAGAATTGTGGAAAACGCCTGTGAAAATGCACATAATGCTCCCCAAAGCACTATCGCAGTACACTGGGAGCAATGTGCAGAATGCGGGCTTGGGGGTGAGGGGGGGGGGGGAAGCCAAAACAACAGACAAGACAAATAGACAAAAACTATGGTAGGGATTAGATTGTAAGCTCCTCTGAGGACAGTCAGTGACATGGCTATGTACTCTGTTAAGTGCTGCAGGAGATTTCCCTGCTATATAAATACATAATAATAACATGGTAGAACATTAAACTATGACTATGGTAGGATTATTCTGTGAGTCCCTCTGTCAGGGACATGGCTATGTACTCTGTAAAGTGCTAAGGAAGATGTTAGTGCTATACTATATAAAGGCATAATAATATAGTAGGACATTAGAATATGTCAGTGCCATATAAATACATACAGTGGGTTGCAAACGTATTCGGCCCCCTTGAAGTTTTCCACATTTTGTCACATTACTGCCACAAACATGAATGAATTTTATTGGAATTCCACGTGAGACACCAATACAAAGTGGTGTACACGTGAGAAGTGGATCGAAAATCATACATCATTCCAAACATTTTTTACAAATAAATAGCTGCAAAGTGGAGTGTGCGTAATTATTCAGCCCCCTGTTTGAGTCAATACTTTGTAGAACCACCTTTTGCTGCAATTACAGCTGCCGGTCTTTTAGGGCCTAGGTTCTCAACATGCGGTACGCGTACCCCTGGGGGTACTTCTGATGGTTCCAGGGGGTACTTCAGCTTGATACAATTAACCAAGTATAACAAATTTAGAGTTTTAGAAAATGATAAATCCTATATAAACACCAAATTAGTATTTTAGCTAATTAAAAGCAATAGTAAATGCTTGGAAATTGTTTAGAACCAATTATTATGTACTATGAGTAAGAATATATTTCTCAAGGGGTACTTGAGATAATGTTTACTATGGCAGGGGGTACTCTGTGAGTACAGGGTTTTAAAAGGGGCACATATAAATAAAATGTTGAGAAACACTGTTTTAGGGTATGTCTCTACCAGCTTTGCACATCTAGAGACTAAAATCCTTGCCCATTCTTCTTTGCAAAACAGCTCCAGCTCAGTCAGATTAGATGGACAGCGTTTGTGAACAGCAGTTTTCAGATCTTGCCACAGATTATCAATTGGATTTAGATCTGGACTTTGATTGGGCCATTCTAACACATAGATATGTTTTGTTTTAAACCATTCCATTGTTGCCCTGGCTTTATGTTTAGGGTCATTGTCCTGCTGGAAGGTCAACCTCCGCCCCAGTCTCAAGTATTTTGCACTATCCAAGAGGTTTTCTTCCAAGTTTGCCCTGTTTTTTTTTGGTCTCATCTGACCAGAGCACCTTCTTCCACATGGTTGCTGTGTCACCCACATAGCTTGTGGCAAACTGCAAACGGGACTTCTTATGCTTTCTGTTAACAATGCCTTTCTTCTTGCCACTCTTCCATAAAGGCCAACTTTGTACAGTGCATGACTAATAGTTGTCCTATGGACAGAGTCTCCTACCTGAGCTGTAGATCTCTGCAGCTCGTCCAGAGTCACCATGGGCCTCTTGACTGCATTTCTGATCAGAGCTCTCCTTGTTCGGCCTGTGCGTTTAGGTGGACGGCCTTGTCTTGGTAGGTTTACAGTTATGCCATACTCCTTCCATTTCTGAATGATCACTTGAACATTGCTCTGTGAGATGTTCAAGGCTTTGGAAATCTTTTTGTAGCCTAAGCCTGCTTTAAATGTCTCAATAACTTGATTCCTGACCTGTCTTGTGTGTTCTTTGGACTTCACGGTGTTGTTGCTCCCAATATTCTCTCAGGGCTCGTTTCCACTATTGCGGTGCAGAATCGTCTGGATTCCACCGCTGATTAAATCGCTTGCGGATGCGATTCCCCATGCGTTTTTTGCCACGAATTCGCATAGGTGAGGGTATATGCGATTTTAACCATGTCACTGCCTGTGTGAATTTACATTGGTACCTATGTGAATTCGCATGCGAATTCGCGGCAAAAAACGCATGGGAAAAACGCATGCGATTTCCCTATTAAATACATTGCATGCGATTCACATGCATTCCACTCTCAGGCGAATTCGTTGGCTCTTTTGTGCGTTTTTTTCACCGCTCAAAAAAATGCACATCACCAACGCAACAGTGGAAACAGGCTCATTCACTTTCATACCATGTATGAATCCGCATGCGTTGGACGCATGCGGATTCGCGATATCTGAGGCTGTCACAGAGCAGCTGTATTTGTACTGACATTAGATTACACACAGGTGCACTCTATTTAGTCATTAGCATTCATCAGGCAATGTCTATAGGCAACTGACTGCACTCATATCAAAGGGGGTCAAATAATTATACACACACCACTCTGCAGTTATTTATTTGTAAAAAAAAAACGTTTGTATGGAAAATCTGGATCGAAAATCATACATCATTCCAAACATTTTTTTACAAATAAATAACTGCAAAGTGGGGTGTGCGTGTAGTATTCAGGAAACATTTTACCTCAGGCAAACCTAAAGATAACTCTTCTGTCTTTAAGTTAACTCCTCAATCCTTAAAACAACTCCAGAGTTAAAGACAGGTTGTTAATTAACTGCATATTAAAATAACTACAGAGGAGGTAAATTAACTACAGAGTAGGTAAATTAACTACATAGGAGGTAACTTAAGGAATGAAGAGATAAGATAGCTCTCTCACCGTGTGGAGGTACATTTTCTCTTGCCTTATTATCTCCAGCGTGATCTTAGTGAATTAAGGCCTATGTACTCTGTAAAGTGCTGCAGAAGATGTCATTGCTATATAAATACATAATAATAATATGGTAGGACATTAGGACTATAGTAGGGAGTAGATTGTGAGCTCCTCTGTGGATAGTCAGTGACATGGCTATGTACTCTGTAAAGTGCTGCGGAAGATGTCAGTGCTATATAAATATATAACAATAATCTAGTAGGACATTAGGACTATAGTAGGGAGTAGATTGTGAGCTCCTCTGTGGACAGTCAGTGACATGGCTATGTATTCTGTAAAGTGGGGTCGGAGTTTGGGAGTCTGGAGTGCTCTGCAAGTCACAGGGTGTGATCTGGAGCATTTTGAGAAGCACTGCTGAGCAGGTTGGTAAAAGCGGAGGAATTTGTCATTAGGAGTGATAAATATTCCTTGGATAACAGCAGCACCTGTGGGCTTTATAATTACTTTTTAGGCTCTCCCAGCCTCCGCCGTCAGGGCGGCTGGATGTGTGCAGCACATACTGATGAATATAATTGTGAATGTTATTAAAGAGATGATGTGAATAAATTCATATTTTACCATATAAATTGTTGGCTTAGCTAACATTTGAACATTTCCTCTGCTGTATTACGGCTGGTGATTGCTTTGTACTGCAGCTATATTTACTGCATGGGCGAGCCTTCTGATGTTTCTGGGTTTTGCTTTCTATAGGAAGGAACATTTGGGTGATATCTTTGTTTTTTCTTTTTTAAAGTAAAGCTGTGCCCAAACCCGAGCACTAAAGTGAGCCTGGGGGATATTATGCATGTTGCTTTATTACAACTGCTCCCTGTCTCACTTAAAGTGGATCCGAGACAAACTTTTGTTGCCTTCATTTTTCTGCCCCTTACATTTAGTTTATTGGGCATTCTTCCCCCGAAATGCTGTTTTTCTATTTTATTTATTACCTAATTGCATGTTAATAAATATATGAAAGCCCACCAGCGCCTAGGCATTCTCAGTCCCATTCTGCAAGTGATCATGGGAGCTCATCCCGGGGTGGAGGAGGCTTTTGCTGAAGCATGCATGAGATTTCTGAGGCAAGGGGCGGAGAGAGGAGTGGAGTTTTCACAGGCTGAGGGGTGGAGACGCAGAGCAGCTTGCCTGTGTAACGATGACAAGCAGAATATTGCTGCTCTCATTTGACCACAGGAAGAAATAATCATATACTGTTGAAGCTGTTTACAGCTAGATTTATGGTGTAAACCAACATATATCTAAGGGAGCCTGAGCTTACAAAAGGGTAATAAATTTATTATCAAAATTTCATTAGACATAAACCACTATAAAGCCACATACACTTAAAAACATTTTAAACTCGCTTATTCATAGGTCATAACCGCAGCACAGCAGTTGGGCATTGAACATAGGTGCACCTATATATCATCATCCGGATTTTATCTTCAGGTCCCTTTGTGCTTAGCTGTAGCGCTATGAATTGACGTCACTCTCTGGGTAACTTATCTTCAATCCAACCCGTGTGCTATTTAGCACGCCTCTGTACAATATACTGTGCACACACCCTCATTACAGGCACCAGGCATAGAAATGCAAAACCACCTGTTAGCCAAGCAACAACCGAAGCTTTTAATGGTCGTTTCCACAGCTCCAGCAAGAGGTGGCGTTTTTCTTAACGCATGCAGTGGCAACGGCCGTTTTAGCAAAGCAAGCAAAGCCCTTTCCTCCAAGCAAGCTGGTACTCGCGCTACCAAGGATGGCCGTCTGGGTGTCAGACTTCATTCAGCACAATGTAGTTACATATACAGGTTTCCATCCAGCGTTTTCAAATTCCGCGCAAACGCGGACTTCAGGTGCGAGGCTAACCTTTTTGGTTTCTTCTAGCCACACCCAACTTTTTATCAGGGCCAAACTCACTGTTAACTAGAATATCGGACAGGTTCCTCCCCCTTCTCGCAGCCATATGTGGGTATTCTCCCACGACTCTTTTGATTATGGGGTCCCTCCCTAGTAAATGCCAGTGTTTAGACAATACTCCTTTAATATCCTCGTAATGTGAACTAAAGGTGGTGACTACTCTTACTGTCCCATCATCCTTTTTTTGCTATTATTACCGCCCTGTGCTTTACTACACACAAGCAGGTCGGACCTTCTCTTGAACAAAGCTTTATGATAGGCTGTGTTGATAAGTGAGCCACTATAGTTGTTCAATCAACAAACGGAAGCGCATGAGCTATATAAGTGGTCTGTGCGCCCTCTGCTGGTACACGTCTGAGGAAACCTTAACGGTGAAACGCGTCACGTGTCTAGGTGACGTCATTCTGCTGGTCACGCTGGTCCTCCTGTGCCTTCGCCCTCTTCCCCTGTTAGCCTCACACCTGAAGTCCGCGTTTGCGCGGAATTTGAAAACGCTGGATGGAAACCTGTATATGTAACTACATTGTGCTGAATGAAGCCTGACACCCAGACGGTCATCCTTGGTAGCGTGAGTACCAGCTTGCTTGGAGGAAAGGGCTTTGCTTGCTTTGCTAAAACGGCCGTTGCCACTGCATGCATTAAGAAAAACGCCACCCCTTGCTGGAGCTGTGGAAACGACCATTAAAAGCTTCGGTTGTTGCTTGGCTAACAGGTGGTTTTGCATTTCTATGCCTGGTGCCTGTAATGAGGGTGTATGCACAGTATACTGTACAGAGGCGTGCTAAATAGCACACGGGTTGGATTGAAGATAAGTTATCCAGAGAGTGACGTCAATTCATAGCGCTCTAGCTAAGCACAAAGGGGCCTGAAGATAAAATCCGGATGATGATATATAGGTGCACCTATGTTCAATGCCCAACTGCTGTGCTGCGGTTATGACCTATGAATAAGCGAGTTTTAAATGTTTTTAAGTGTATGTGGCTTTATAGTGGTTTATGTCTAATGAAATTTTGATAATAAATGTATTACCCTTTTGTAAGCTCAGGCTCCCTTTGATATATGTTGGGAATCTCTTAAATTGATTAAGGTGAGACAGAGCACCATAACTGAATAGGTAGATATCCCACATCTATGCATTTCTGGTTTATGGTGTAAACCATGGGTCCTCAAACTACGGCCCGCGGGCCAAATCCGGCCCCCCACATCAAAATGACCGGCCCGCCACCCTGTGCTGCCCCAGCGCTATCAAAATATTGGTTTGCATTTGCGCTTCCATGTCACATCAGAGACCTGTGCTACACATCTTCCTGTCCGTCCCTACCTCCCACCGTGCTGCGTCCAGCGTCCTCTGCAGTAAAGATAGCAGCCGCCACGGGTTGCCATGGTGACCTCCAAAGGGGTTATGACGCGATGTTCAGTGCAGAGCTTATGCTTCCTCCCCTCCACGAAGCAGTGAGGGAAGGAGGCGCCAGCTCCGCATGGCACATCGCGTCACCACCCATTTTGACGTCACTATGGCAACCCGTGGCTCATATCTTTACTGCAGAGTACAACGCTGAACACAGCGCAGGTCAAGGCGACGTAAGGAGAGGTAGGGACGAGCAGATGTGCAGCACAGGTTTCTCTGAAGTGGGGGGCAGTTGCAGGCCAATCTCTTATTAAACATGTGGGAGAACAACGAATGGTTATCAGCACTAACATGTGATTTCCCCTAATGAAGCTGATTCTCACTGCCTGACCTGGACCAAGTTGAAGTGATGTTTAAACACATTAGGAGACGGGTGTCCAACACTGCTGTTGTTTTATTTGCATATTTGTGCATACATCTTGAACTGCTTGCAACAGAAGATAAGGGTGCACAAACCTGGTGGCATTCAGGAATTCAGTGCCCTGTACCCACCACAACACTGGCCACCGGGTTTGTGCACCCTTATCTTCTGTTGCAAGCAGTTCAAGATATTTGCACAACTATGCGAATAAAACAACAGCAGTGCTGGACACCTGTCTCCTATGTTGTATTATCAATCTTTTCATATAGCTGGGGCAAAACAAGATGGGTACTATGAAATGTTTTTTTTCTTTCCAAATGATAGATTCGGCCCAGTGGCGTAGCTAAGGAGTTGTGGGCCCCGGTGTGAGTTTTAAAATGGGCCCCCCTCCTCCCCCCAAGCACTCTATACATAACAATTGATACGGCGCACCAAAACCTGCCAATGGCAACTACAGTGTCAGAGGTGCAAGAAGGGGATGGAGAACAGTTTGTTAATGATTACTACTATTCAAAGTTTCTATAGAAGTGATTATTATGAGCACAAGACCAATAGCGGAGCAGTGCTTTTCAGCGCTGCTAGATTTGGGCGCAGCCGACTCCTCCATAGACTTCAATAGGAATCACTCCTATTGAAGCGCTCAGTGAGCAACGTCGGCTCCTTCAGAAGACGGAGCCGAGGTTGCTTAAAAACATAATAATTCGGCCTCCAGCAATCGCTGGAAGCCGAATTATTTCATTCCCCCACTATCCATGGCGGCCAGGAGGGGGAATAGTAATTCAATCGGCCCGGACTTGTGCAGAAGCAGGAACAGCTATATACCGCTGTATCCTGCGCCCAAGTCTACCGGCGCCGATTTCAAATGTACTCGACCAATAGAGAGCTAAAACTGTAGTTTAGGGTGGGCCCTTTGGGGCCCATCTGGTCCAAGGGCCCCGATGCGGTCGCCACCTCTGCAACCCCTATTGCTACGCCCCTGATTCGGCCCCCCAGCAGTTTGAGGGTCCGTGAACTGGCCCCCGGTTTAAAAAGTTTGAGGACCCCTGGTGTAAACCATCTAAACTTTAGATAATGTATATAGAATTACTTGCTATAGTTAGTTTTTCAGAGCGTGCAGACAGGGACTTATGTACAGTGCCATCACCCTGTACGCTGCTTACACGCCACATGCCCCCCCCCCCCGCGCGCACACACTTCGCTGCCCCTCACCCAGCGACGCACTCCCTGCTGGACAGGAAGTACGTCCCTGGGATTTCTGTGTTGCGCAATGACTTCAATGCACACCACAGCGTTGCCACGGAAGTCACAAGGATGACTTTCAGCGGCGAATCGGAGGCTTCCGGTGTGACACGGACAGTGTACTGGGCCCCATACACTTTATTAGCTGTTTCGTTACCCTGTGTGCAGAAAGGGTAACCCAACGCTAAAAAAGTGTATATGTGTAAAAGGGGACTCCATGTTATACTTTTCTCCTGTGAAATGTCCTTTACTATCAGTGTTCTCCACAAGCTCTTTTAGCCGGGTGATCCACCCAGCTAATTTTGTTGCCCACCCGGCTATCATTGACTCGTCTCCTCATCCACCTCTAATGCTGTAAGCAGAGTTGCGCAGAGAAGCACCAAACCTGCATTCTCCCCCACCCATCTACTTTTTCAGGCCACCCTGCTGGAAAAATATTCTGGGGAGAACACTGACTATATTTGTATTCCCTCTTTGAGAACCAAATCCCCCTGTCACTCTTTCTTCCTCATTTGTCCCTCTTTCAGGACCGATGTGCAGATCTGTGTTAATATATGTATTTTTCTGCTAAAAAAATATGTTTAACTGACTCTTAACTTTATTACCATCAATTAAATTGATACCTTTCTCATTTTCAGATGTTAATATGAAGCAAAACTAACGATGATAAAGGACCAGTGTGGTTTGAATGATAAAAGTACATCTTTTGATTTAGAATTAATTGTGTTACGCATGGTAAGGGGTGTGGTGGGGCTTGATTTGGGGTGCGGCAGGGGCATGTCTTAACCCTCCTGGCGGTTTATTAAAAATCCACCAGGGGGCAGCAAAGTCTTTTTTTAAATTTTTTTTCCATGTAGTGAGACAAAGTCTCGCTACATGATAGCCGCTGCTCAGCGGCATCCCCCCTGCCCCTCCGATCGCCTCAAAGAACGGGATCTCCCGGAGGGCTTCCCCCGTCGCCATAGCGGCATGACGTCACCGACGTCGTGACGTCATTGGGAGACCCGCACTACCCCTCAGCGCTGCCTGGCACTGATTGGCCAGGCAGCGCACAGGGTCTGGGGGGGCGTCACGGCGAAGCGAGCGGTGGGTAATCGGCGGGTAGCGGCGGCGATCAGAGGGCACACGCAGCTAGCAAAGTGCTAGCTGCGTGCTGCAAAAAAAAAATTTATAAAAATCAGCCCAGCAGGGCCTGAGAAATCCCCCTGCACGGCATAGCCCGTGCTGAGCATGGGCTTAACGCCAGGGAGGTTAAAATATCCCTCTGTCTTATCACAAAAAGTTGGGAGGTATCACCCTGATGTCAACAATAGCAGTTGTCTGGCAGTCCTGCTTATCATTCTGGCATTAGTAGTGTCTGAACTCTACACCTGAAACAAGCACGCAGCAGTCAAAATTGAAGAGGAGCGGTCAGCCATACTATCTCAGAAAAAAAACCACACATATATAAGTAGATAATTACTTGCTCTACTTACATAACATAAATATTGCACTGTCCACGTTTTGATTTGAGTGATTTCTCTACAGTAAAAAAAAAAAGAGAAAAACCTTCTAAGCATTTCCTATTTTAACTGTGGCTATTTTGAAGCCAATCCTGATGTAATTTCCTCCCTTACTCTCCTCTGCCTGATTGTGTATGCATTGCCCGCCCTCCACTATAGAAAGTCCATTGTCTCAGCATGAGAAATATTGGCCAATCAGAGAGGACCAGAGGTGTGGAAGGGGAAAACAGGAGGGAAAGAGGCTTCAGCCAATCAGGCTGCTTTAGTTAAGTCTGAGGGGGAAAGCAGAGAAGCAAAATAGGACAACCCAGCATGCCCTGCAACTTCCTTTTTATGTACCAAATTTTGTGTGCACCAAATAAGAGTCAGGTAAACTGGGGAATAATCATTCTATAAACAATAAAAGTAATAGAGATTTTAACTTTTGGAATGCCTGGTTAGCATCCTTATTACTTGTTTACCAGATAAAAATGAAGAACTGATTTTAGATTTCATTCCCGACAGTTACACTTTAAGTCAAAATTCTGATCTGCATGTATGTTTAGCATCTATGGCTAAAAGTATTAGTGGCAGAAGATCAACAGGAGAGCCAGGCAACTGGTATTGTTTAAAATTAAATACATCAGCCTTCATTTCCCTCTCACTTCAGGTTCCTTTTGAAAGTGAACCTGGATCCAAATGTTGTGAAATAAAGCAAACCCTCCAGAATACTTGCAAGAGCCTTATGATTCCTCCATGGCTGGCTTCAATCGTATCCTTCTGTGCTCTATCATTGCCTTTTGGAGTAAGACTTCAGCCTCGCGCCCTTCAATTATCCTAGTATAGCTCTTCTGTGAAATGATCAAACTGCAGCACAGGGATTACTGTGAAGTATTGCAAAGAATGCACATTTTATGATCAAAAGCAACAAGTCATATTTATTGTTTAATCTGAAAATCTTCAATGAAAACGGGAAAAAGAAGCTGAAAGAAGCTGAAAACCAAGAGAAAAAATTCAAGGGAACCAAAAGTTGTTCTCACGTACACTGAGGAAGTCTAATGCTGAGGACTGACTTCCTGTGTTCATTTGTACCAAATGGAGTTTTCAGACATGAATTAGAAAATGTACCATTTGCCAAACGAGAAATTGGATAGCGAGCAAGTACCAAATAGAAGCAATTACATCAGATTTTCACAAAGTGTTTAACACTTAGGCACAACCGCCAAGATTGTGTGTAGTCCGACTGGGAAGGCATAATCACATGGGCTAAAAAGGACTGAAAAGTTTTGCAGTTGAGTTAAACTTTTAAAGCGAATCTGAACTTGAAACTTTAAAATGAACTTGAGACTATTAATCTAGTAAATCTAGTAAAAATAGTATAGAGGAAATTCCTGGTGTCCCATATTCTTATTTTCAAATTGATGGGTTAAATCTGACCTTTGACAAGTACAAAGCATCCATGTCAGTGTGACATAAAATGGTTCATTCACCTCCCAGCAAAAATAATTAATTCATTTTTTAGCTTTTCGCCCCTGTCCTATTATCAGGATTGATCGCTAAGCCAGATAAAAAGGGTTTCGTGTTTGCCTGAGAACTGCCAGTTTACCACTGCAGTCCGGCTGCCTCCTTTGCTTACATTGGGGTTTATGCACTCTTTAATAAAAAATAAAAATATACACCCACAATTAAAATCAAACCTCCCTTCATACTAAGCAGCTGCAGGCTCCTCCCCCCCTCCTTTGTAAGCCTCCTGCAGGATGAATTCTGGTCAGAGATCTCAGTCCTGTCTGATTGTGAAACCATTTACACTGTTATATGAAGGGGCCATTAGGAAGACACTAAACAACCGTGACAAGTACGGTGGGGCTATTAGTGCTCCAGAATGATCAACAGATTTGGAAAAGTTGCAATCTAATATCCCTGAGTCGCTCAAAAGGCTCACATTCGCCCTCACAGGTATTATTAAAAAAAAGCAACGGAAAACAATTAAAACCCTCCATGTTGTGAAGGTTCTGCCTCACTGCTTGGGATTACAACAGGCGACGGTTTCCAGCCCACCTCCCCACAGGCGCTGGACTTTGCAGTGAGCAGAGCGGGTGAAATGAAATGAGACCGGCCGACTTGCCAGGCATTGATTTTTCTTGTTTTCCACATTAGAGGGAGCGGCTGGAAGGAGTTCATCATTTGCGGTACTAAAGTGGAGGCTGCTCTTAATAACACACACAATCTATCAGTGCGGCTGACCTCAGCCATGTTCCCGTCATACTTGTCAAGGTTCACATTAAAACAAAAGAAAGCCGCCATCCACTTCGAAATTGTTTCTTATAAGTCACTCGCCTTCAAAACAACTTCAGGGCAGCAATAAAGAAAAGAGAGACCATTTTTATAGCGGCAAAACGTAGAGTGGCGAGACGGCTACGCCAATCCTGCCGCGCTCTCCCCCCGTAGAGAGAACACCTCCGGCGCTGCAGGAAATGGCCCCATCACCGCTGCTGGAAGAACATACTTTTATTTCCACAGAAAGTGGGAAAGAAAAAAACAGATGATAAAGGAGCAAGGCTGGCCAAACGCAGGTCGATATTTCTGGAACTCCGATTGAATCAGGCACTGAGTGAGCATGCTGTGCGTGTGTGTGTGTGCGTGTGGAGGAATGTTGGGGGATCAATCGCATTTTTTGGACTCTGATCATACAATTGTGATTTAGAGGCGTGAAAGAAAATAAATCTGCAAAGAATCCAACATTTTTTTTTAAAATCTAATGTAGCCCCCGGTTTACAAAAAAAAAAAAAAAAAAAAAAAAAAAAGGCAGATACTCAGCTAAAGGCTCATACACACATCAGACCATAGTCTTTGGAAAATGAAAGATCGCAGACCAATTTTACCCCCTTCCATGTAGTATGAGAGCCATACTCTACACAGTCTATTCTACGGAGCTGAACTCCCCATCAGACAGAAATCTTACCCCCTTCCATGTAGTATGAGAGCCATACCTACACAGTCTATTCTACGGAGCTGAACTCCCCATCAGACAGAAATCTTTGCAAGATGCTGCACACAAAGATGCTGTAGACATTCAAAAGATCAGTATCTGCAAAAGATCTGTTCCTGCAAAATGCATTCATAGTCTATGATATCTGCAGATCCTCATACACACCTTGTTTAACAGACATTCATCTGCAGATCAGATCCACCAGGATGGATTTTCAGATCTGCAGATGATTGTCTGATCTGCAGATGAATGTCAGTTAAATCATGTGTGTATGATGATCTGCAGATCTCATAGACTATGAATGCAATTTGCAGGAACGGATCTTTGGCAGGAACAGATCTTTTGCAGATACTGATCTTTTGTGTCTGTACAGCATCTGTGTGTGCAGCATCTTGCAAAGATTTTTTTCTGATGGGGGAGTTCAGCTCCATAGAAAAGACTGGGAAGGTATGGCTCTCACACTACATGGAAGGGGGGTAAGATTGGTCTGTGATCTTTCATTTTCAAAAGACTTTTATCTGATGTGTGTATGTGGCCTAAGGAGAGGGAATGCTCGTTCTTAATGAGCCATCCCTCTCCTCTCCCGATGTCCCCGGTGCTGCGCTGGCTCCTCTGTTCTTATCCCCCGCCAAGGGGACTCCGGAAGTCTTCGGGAGCCGAGTCCTCCTGAAGACAGGCGGCTCCATACTGCGCATGCGCGAGTGCGTCATAGAGGGTGCACTCGCAGTGTAGAGCTCCCCGTCTTCGGGAGCACTCGGGCTCCCGAAGCATTTCTGAAGCCTCCCTTCGGCCGGGAGACAGCGGTATTTGACCGAAACGGTCGAAAACCGCTATGGGGGAGCCAGGACAGCAGCGGAAGAGGAGAGGGAGTGCTCTATGGGACCCAGAGCCTCCCTCTCCTTAGGGGAGTACCTGACTTTTTTTTTTTTTGAACTGGTTTCTATTAGCTTTAAGTTTGTATGCTCTCCCCATGTCTGTGTGGGTTTCCTCCGGACACTCTGATTTCCTCCCACATCCCAAAAATATGCAGATAAGGTAATTGGCTTCCGGCTACAATAGACATATGACTATAGACGCCCCCCTCCCTTGTTTCTGTATCTTTATAAAGTGGAATGTTCTATACAGAAATTAGCTGTAGGTAAAAGCAGTGATCTCTCCTATCCCCCTTTAACCACTTGAGGACCGCAGTGTTAACCCCCCCCCCCCCCCCCCCCCAAAGACCAGGCCATTTTGCAAGAATTAGGCCACTGCAGCTTTAAGTCCTCGCTGCAGGGCTGCACATGTCAGCACACAAGTGATCGCACATCCCCTTTTCTCCCCACTAACAGAGCTTTCTGTTGGTGGGGTCTGGTCGCTTCCCTAATGTTTATTTATTTTATCAATATTTATTTTTTTAAATAAAATTACCTATTTTTTTAATTGATTTTCTATATGCCCCTCACTCCCTCCCCCCCATCAGCCAATCACTGTCATCGGCTTCAGCCTATGAGAGCCGATCACCCCTGAGCCTCTGGAGGGGACAGCCGTGCCTTAGATCGCATTGGTGCACGGGGTAATTAGTCTCCAAGCGGCGATCACCGATGGGAGACTGAAGGCAGGGCGGAGCTCCGCCTACCAAGCGGAGATGTGCGCGCACATCAGAGCGCGCGTTCTCCTGCAAAACAGCCCGCGGGACCTTATGCCAATCGGCGTTAGGCGGTCCTGGGGTTGCCGCAGCGTCAACGACCATTGACGTGACATGGTCAGCTAGTAGTTAAATAAAGCAGCCTTGGCCTTCAAGAGGGCATACAAGAGAAATCTTTAATTACTATTCCCCCTCCAGGTCGACGTGGAAGGAGGAAATGATGTCATTCGGCTTCCAGCTGGCGGACCAATTACAGTGTTTTAAAAGTAACTTCAGCTCCGTCTTCTGACGGCACGGAAGTTACTCACCGAGCGCCGCCATAGCCGGAATTCCTATTACGGTCTATGGTGGTGCCGGCTGCGCCCAAATCTCCTGCACCCTAATAGACGAGCTCTTAAAGAAGGAACAGGTTCTTCACTTACCAAAATCAGCAAAGACAGACTGTCCGACGACCTTCGCATTATTCGGTTTGGGGATGGGGACCGTAGCTGGAGAGAAATTACCACCCTGTAATACAGAGAAAACTAGATTAACAATCAGCAGAAAATAGCAGCTCCTTAAAGAGGAACTGTTGCGAAAATCTTAAAATTTAAAACATACAAATAAGAAGTACATTTTTCTCCCAGAGTAAAATGAGCCATAAATTACTTCTCTCCTGTGTTGCTGTCACTTACAGTAGGTAGTAGAAATCTGACAGAACCGACAGGTTTTGGGTTAGTCCATCTCTCCATGGGGGATTCTCTGCATGGCCTTTATTCTTTATAAAGACCCTCCCTGAAAAAGATTTATACAAAGATGCTGGCCAGATTCCCTGCTCACCATACACTTTTTTGGCAGTTGGACGGAGCAACTGCCATTCACTAAGTGCATTTTGAAAATAAAGAAATACCTGTGAACCCCCCATGAGATGGGCTAGTCCAAAACCTGTCGGTTCTGTATGGCTCATTTAACTCTGGAAGAAAGGTACTTTTTATTTGTATACGTTTACATGTATTTAAAATTTTAAGATTTTCGTGACAGATGTCTTTTAAAGCAGACTACCTGGTCCAGGCCACTTCCTTCCCTGCTGGGAGAGAGTGACTCTTTGTGGTCAGCACTGCAGTTATTCCTTTCTCTATTTGTAATAAAACATTTAACCCTTTCCACAGCAGCCCAGTGTGCTTATAAAAAAAATACCTCTCAACTGCCTGCCTTAATAGAGCAGTAAGGTTGAAGTGCTGGCCGCAAAGAGTTAATCTTTGAGCATCAGCAAAGAGGAGGTGGGCGGAGTCAGGTCTGTGTTCCCAGCAAAAAGGCTGGCTGGTGCCTCCTCTCAACTCCTCTCTAGCTACCTGATGTGGGTAATGATGGGATGGGGAGGAGTTTAGCTAGGTCACAGACCACTGTTCACTCCAAACAGGTAGCGTCTGACATTAACGGGAAGTCAGTTTTGTAAGCCCAGTAAATCAATTTACAACACAAATAATAATGTAAAAATGGCTTTCCACTGCAGAATGAGGTGCTGCGTATAACTGTTTGAATGCTGTTCTGCTACAAATTTTATTTTTGTAATACTAGGTTTAAGGCTAGAAATAATCTTTAAGAGCACTTTCAGACCACTTTAAGCACATGTCCTAAACATTTTTTTTCTCACTGCAATCAATCTACCAGAGCTAAAACCTATTGTGAAAACGAGGAGAACAGATATGTATAGGAAAGCAGCCCTCATGCCCACAGGCACTGGCGCGGCTATCCTCGATCGCGTGCACACAACCGGGAGCGCTCTGTGCATGACGCCACGACTACGTCGTACACAGAGCGCTCCCGGCAGTGCACAGCCATGTCAGCCCCTGTGCACTACTGCCCGTTCTGCCAGGAAGTAGCTGGGGCGGGGGCATTTGGATGAGAAGGGGGGAACGGTGGGCATGAGGACTGCTTCCCGTTTTTAAAAAAGGTTTAAAGAGAGACTGAAGCGCATACAATTTTCTATCGTTACCTTGTAATTCGCTTCAAAAGTCTCACTAGATGTAAAGCGCTGCATTCCCGCCGCAAAACGAGCGCTTTAGACCCCTCAAATCCCAAGAGGGGCAATCCGGCCGGCGCTTCCTCAAAGAGGCAGAGCTTTCAGCTGCAGCTCTGCCTCTTCTGATGTCAATCATGGCGGATCTCCGCCTCTTCCCGCCCCTCTCACTCTTCCTTCAGAGAGGGACGGGGAGAGGCGGAGATCCGTGCGGCGATCGACGGCAGGAGAGGCAGAGCTACAGCAGAAAGCTCTGCCTCTCAGGGCAGCACAATCCACGACCAAGATGGTCATGGAAGTTTGCCCCGGGATTTGGGGGGTCTAAAGCCCTCGTTTTGCGGCGGGGGTGCGGCGCTTTACATCTAGTGAGACTCCTGAAGCTAACTAACAGGTAAAAATAGCAATTTTTGTCTCTTCAAGCTCTGGTATCTTTTAGGGACCTTTCACACTGCGGCAGTGCGGTAAATTTACCACATACTACCACAGCCTAATACTAATCTATGGGGGAGTTCATACTCCCCACGTTGTAGTCCAAAGTGCCCTATCTAACGGAAGCGCATACCTACATTGGTGCGCGGCTCCTGCGGCGGGCTGGAAGTCGTGTAAAGTCTATGGTAATGCACATACTTTAAATAAAAACGCCGCAATTATCTGCGTCGCGCATGCGTGGAAGCGTGCTTTAGAAATACGCTTCTGCGCGTGTCTTCGATTGCTGAACAGGAAATTAGTGTCACTTCCTGCTTGGCCAGATGCCATACAAGGAATACCACATAGGAACGCAGTATACCCCGAAGGCCTGTTTCTGGCATTGCGGCTGCCGCACCGCCAATGTGCAATGTAAATACGGCCTTAAAGAGGAACTCCAGTGAAAATAATGTAATAAAAAAGTGCTTAATTTTTTACAATAATTATATATAAATGATTTAGTCAGTGTTTTTGCCCACTGTAAAATCTTTTAAAGCCCTGATTTACATTCTGACATTTAATACATGGTGACATTTTTACTGCTGACAGGTGATGTAGCTGCTGCTGCTTGCTTTTTTGACATTTGGAAACAGCTGTAAACAGCTATTTCTCACAATATAATAAGGTTCACAGACAGGAAACTGCCAGGACCATGGTCCTCACAGTTTCCTGTGGGAGAGGTTTCACCACAATATCAGCCATACAGAGCCTCCTGATGATCCGTTTGTGAAAAGGAATAGCTTTCTCATGTAAAAGGGGGTATCAGCTACTGATTTGGATGAAGTTTAATTCTCAGTCATGATTTCTCTTTTAGGTAACCATAAACACCAGAGCAAAGCTGGTATCTACCACCTCCAACTTGATTTGGGGACATGATTTTCTGAAAAAGCAGATACTACAAATCAATTTTTTTTGGGTATATCGCTAATGAAAAGCACAAATGACCTCCTCCAACTGCTGCTCGCCTCGTCCAATGAAACGCCAGCATCTGGCTGTCCCCTCCCCTTATACAGAAACCAATGACCCATCTAAGCTCGGCCTAGCCAATTAGGAGACTTTAATGCGGACCTGCCGTCATCACACTTCTCTGATGTTTATACCGTGTCCTTCCGAGAATACCGTTTCCTGGAAATGTTTTCCAGCAGAACAGGTTCCCTTTAATTGCGACATGGCTCCCTGCCCCCGCCAGCCCATATTTTAATCCAATCTGCTCCCGATGACATCTCGCAGGCTCCGTTCTACCGCAAGGCCTCCTAGGGCTCTTTGGCAGGAAAAACAGCCCTTTGATGGGAAGATTAAGCCATCTAGTAGCAATAAAAAGGTTAGATAATCAGGCTCACTTGAGTTTTACCCATCTCCATGCACTCGTCTTTTACCTAGCCCTGATTAACGTGCGCGCAATCAGAGGAGCGCTCTGCAGGGAAACGTAGCCATTAGTGTGAAAGGGGGAGAGGGTCTGAGGAGGAGGGATAAAGGAGAAAGAACACTTGAAATGTTGGAGCCTGCACAGCAGAAGCGGCCCTATAGAAATGTTTTGTGTACATCGATTGACAGGAAGCTAATGGAACAGCAAGCCCTGCGATCAAGCGAGGTCCCCGGGCGCCAACGCATTAGGGCAGAGCGGCAACTGAAACAGTGACTCACGCTAATCTACACCGGCAGCAATTACATTACATTTACTGTTTATTCCAGGCAGAGGAACCCGCCACGGCTATGGGGGTGCCCAGCACAAGGTGGAGACCCCTTCGCTATACGTGGAGAAAAAAGTACATTCCGTAAACCAGGAGGGTTTGAAGCCCAGTTTATTTTGAACCACTTTTAACACAGCAGTATTTAAAATTAACCATGCATGAATAAGTTGCTATGACGGCTGTGTAGTGCTATGGTGCTATGGTGTTTATGAATAAAGCGTGGAACCTTCAACTGTTTTGAAATTGTTCCCAAGGATGAACAAGATATATGGATGTCCACTTTTTCCCCCCAAGGTCTTGACTGATTTCTGTTTATTTTCCCATTACATCAAAAAAAAAAAAAGAGCCAGCGATTTTGATGGTAGGTCTAATGCCTGGTAGACTCCATACAATTTTGTGTTAGTTAGAAGTTTCAATAGATAATTTCCGACATGTCCGATCTTGTTTTTGTTTGTTTTTCTGATCGATTTCGCATAGAAGTGAATGAAAATAGAAGAGAAAGGATAACAGAATCAAATTGGAAAGCCATCGCAAAATCGATTTGGAAATCGATCGGATGGAAAATCGGCGCTGAGAATACACGATGAGATTTTTCAGCAGATTTACTGTCTGATCGATTTTCCGATCGTTTATCTGATTGATTTCCATTCACTTCTATGAGAAGTCGATTAGAAAAACGATCGAAAATCAGATCAGACATGTTGGAAATTATCTGTCGAACCATCTATCTGCCAAAAAAATCTCCTGGTGTATTCTCAGCATAAAAGGATATCCAGGTGGGGGGGAGTGGGATATTACATTTACAGTACTTTCCAGCATATAAGACGACGACCTCCCCCCAACTTTTACAGTTAAAATATACAGTTTAGGATATATTCGCCGTATAAGACTACCCCTCTTCCAATGCACACCAGATAAAAAAAAAAAAAAAAAACCTTCATATACTTGTGCTATGTATAAACAGATACTGGTGCTGTACTGTATGTGGTACCCAGCATATAGGCGATTGACTGGTTGGATTGGTCAACTCTCCCGCTCCATAAGCGGATTGGTCAGCTCTCCTTGTCTGCCTTGTTTATCAGAGCGGTATGGAAGAATAGATCGCGCTGTGCCCATAAAACACGCCTCTTTCACCTTCTGGCCCCGTCCTTGTATCCTATTTACCTCCTTCTCTGCCTCTCAGATCTCGCACATGTGCGCCTGCGCCGCTTCACTACAGTCCTCAGCAGGGAGATCTGAGAGGCGGTAACAGGATAGGGTGTATCACCCGGCATCAATGACACCTGGCGTATAAGATGACCCCTGACTTTTCAGAAGATTTTCAAGGGTTGAAAAGTAGTCTTATACGCCAGAATATACAGTACTTACTTGGGGCTTCTTCCAGCCCTTAGTAGTCTATCAGGTACCTTTCTGTATTTATCCTGACCTCCAGTGTGCCTCTGCCCCTCCATGGGCAAGTCCCTTTCTCGATCGCACCCTCATGGCTGGGAGGGTTCTGCACTAGGGCAATTCACAAAGACTTAACCTGCGCAAGCACATAACGCCCCCGGCCACAGAAGCGTGAGCGAGAGAGGTGAGCGGATGCACCCGCACAGTAGCCCAGAACCACCCCGGTGGTCAGAGATTTTCTGGAAGGGGGCAGAGATGCTACAGCTGATTCCCTACTGGTAAGTAAATTTTATTTACACCTCCCCCCCGTTATTCCCTAAAGTGTACCCGAGGTGACATGTGACATGTTGAGATAAACATGAGTACGTACAGTACAAAGCACATTAATCACCAGGCTGTTTTACTTGTTTTATTTTGCTGCCTGAGTGATTTTTTAACCACTTCAGGACCACAGGCTTTACCCCCCCCCCCCCCCCCCCCCCCCCCCCCAAAGACCAGGCCATTTTATGTAAAATAGGCCAATGCAGCTTTAAGGCCAAGCTGCAGGGCCGCACAACACAGCACACTAGTGATCCCCCCCCCCCCCCCCTTCTCCCCACCAACAGAGCTTTCTGTTGGTGGGGTCTGATCGCTCGCCCAGTGTTTATTTTTTTCATAAATATTTGTTTTATTTTTTTATATATTTTTACTTCTTTTATTTATTTTATCCCACCCCCGCCCTCCCTCCTCCCGCCAACCAATCACTGTGATGGCTTCAGCCTACGACAGCGGATCACTGCCGACACTCTGGAGGGGACAGCCGTGTCACACGGCTGTCCCCAATACAGCACTGCTGTAGATCGCAGTGCTGTACACGGTAAATAGACAGCGGTTTTGCCGTGTCTCCAAGCGGGAGGCTGAAGGCAGACCAGAGCTCTGCCTACCAAGCAGGAGATGCGCGCGCAATCTCCTGCAAAAAAAAGCCCCACGACTTTACGCCGATCGGTGGTCCTGGGGCTGCTGCCTCGGCCACGCCCATCGGTGTGACGTTGTTGCCAAGCAGTTAAGGATTTAAGTGACAGCTTCTGTCTTGTCAGTACCTTGTCAGGAACATAGTAAACATCACTCATAAGCAAATTACAGCCATAGAAGTTTTCCTGGCAGAATATATTTTTCTACATATTTCTGAGAGCAGAGGGAGAGAGAAAAGGGTCAATATACTGGCAGTTCATGTATTTTCATTTAGGGACACTTAATAGACTACAACTGAGCAGATACAACAAAACATTCAATCTACTTTCTAAATGTATCGAAATATAAAATAAAACCATGGGATGTCTAAAAAAGTCATTTTTAGGAGAAGGAGTATAGATACAATTGTTTATCTCATCTGTTTATTTTCACCTCAGGTTCACTTTAACATGCAAACATATGTCGACTCCGGTTAGTTATCTGGATAAAATTACACCATGACACATTCAGCATTTGACAGCCAGTTAACAGAAGCTGAGTGTTTAATTGCCTAAAAGTTTACTTTCAATTTGTAAGATTTTTCAAGCTGGCACAAGCACAGGAACAGTGGAAAGGATACAAGGATAAAGGGGTGGAAGTCAAAAGGGGGAGGGAAGGTAGAAGGGGAGGGAGGGGAGAAAGGGCAGAAGGGGAGGGGAGAAAGTGTAGAAGGGGAGAGAGGGGAGAAGGGGAAGGGAGGGGAGAAGGGAAAGGGAGAAGGGGAGGGAGGGGAGAAGGGGAGGGAGGGGAAGGGAGGGTAGAAGGGGAGGGAGGGGAAGGGAGGGTAGAAGGGGAGGGAGGGGAGAAGGTAGAAGGGGAGGGAGGGGAGAAGGGGAGGGAGGGTAGAAGGGGAGGGAGGGTAGAAGGGGAGGGAGGGTAGAAGGGGAGGGAAGGGAGAAGGGGAGGGAGGGGAGAAGGGGAGGGAGGGGAGAAGGGGAAGGGAGAGGAAAAGGGGAGGGAAGGGAGAAGGGGAAGGGAGAGGAGAAGGTGAAGGGGGGGGGGGTAGAAGGGGAAGGGGGGTAGAAGGGGAGGGAGGGTAGAAGGGGATGAAGGGTAGAAGGGGAAGAGAGGGTAGAAGGGGAAGAGAGGGTAGAAGGGGAAGAGAGGGTAGAAGGGGAGGGAGGGGAGAAGGGAAGGAGGACGCATTTATATTCATATTTTCATTTATATATTCTTCTGTGCTTCTTACCTGGTTCTCCCATATCTCAAACTGAATACTCTGATCCGCCTTGGTGGTGAGGAAGAGATCTGCAGAGGAAATATAACATGCGGTAAGTGAAGAAGCAGAGGCATAGCGTCATCTCACCAGTGCATGTGATGCGGACAACTGTAATTATTATTTATACCAAAACCAACCCCAAACTCAAAGCAAATTCTACAAGCAATTCGTACGATAAGTAAATACAAACAGTGGAACAGCAATGCCCGGAACAACAGCTAAGCCATACAAGTCATTAGCATCACACCTATAGCCTTGTATCTTGCAATCATTTTAGATCACATGCGTGTAGCCGTTTCAGCCGTCTCGGTCATCATCAGCACAAGATATGTGTTTGTTCTGAGTATGGCTTCCAGAACTGGCGGTACAGGAAACCCAGCAGCAGAATCAGGACCATCCAGTGCCCTTCAGTGATGCATCACAGTCAGGTTTTTTGGACACAGGAAGTGATAACCTGCAGTGATTTCCTGTTTTTCAAAGGAGTGAGATCGAAACAGACAATGGGCTTGATTCAGTAAACCGTGCTAAGTGTTAGCACGACTGTGAAAATCCCTATACCACGCCTAAACTTAGTTGAGGCGTGATAAATTCACAGCAAGGTGCGCGCGAAACGTCGCATCGCGGTGCGACCAAAACGGCGCACCTGATGCGCCTATAAGGTCGCATTAAGTGTGACCTTAACGTCGCATGGACAATAAGGTCACACCCAATGCGACCTTATAGGCGCATCGGGTGCGCTGTTTTGGTCGCACCGGAATGCGACGTTGTGCGCGCCCCGCGCTGTGCGCGTGCAAAGTGATGTGAATTTAGTGAACGGTGCTAACCCAGTTAGCACCCTAGTTATCACGCCCAAAGTCTTTAGGCGTGCTAACTGGGTTAGCACCATTTACTGAATCATGCCCAATAACTGCACAGGGATTGGTACTACATAAAGACATTGTAATAATTCCCACAGTATAAGGTGTTGTGGTGGAAACAACAGAGCTATGCCTGAAAAAAATGACTTACTTGTAAGTCGTCTACCTTTAGTTCTTTTTTCGATCTATCAAGTTCAATCTTAAAACTATCCTGAACTCACACCTACCCCAGTTGATCCAGGGGAAAGCGAAACTAGACTGTGAAGAAAATGAGTAGGCACTAGTCCAGGGGACCCAGCAGGAAACCTTATAGTGAAATTCTGCTAACTCTTTTGAGCAGCACTCTTTCGAACTGCTAGGATTCCAATGGGTTGTAGTAAACAAAGCTCATACTATTCAGCCAATCACAATGCTTTGTGCTGTAAGAGGGTAGCTTTGGTGAACTGTTCCCTATGAGGTTTCCTACTGGGTTTGCCTAAAGTAGACTGGCGCCAAATAAGATGTCCCTCGCCAGGAAGCATCCGCGCTGCTGCACTTCTCTTCCCTTGCCCCTCTGGAGCGGACCATCTCTGAGCTCCAAAATCCAATCTCTGAGCTCCAAAATCCAATCTCCAATCTCACCCCTTTTAGAACCTGGATTTGTGAGGCTGCTATCAAGTCAATAAAGTGATGAAAGTACATTGTGGTAAGACGCCCCTCAATGGATGGAGTCGTTACAGATTATCTGCCTGACCAGTATGGATATGTAAGAGGAGAAGAGTTAGAGCCGCAGAGACAAAATGGAGCTTTCCTGGGGACGGATGGTTACTTTTTCTACCACAGATGCATTACTTTCGAATTCCCAACACATGTATAAAAAATGTAAGGATTAAAGATTTAGTTTTTTTCTTAAAAAGCACCCGAAGTGGGACAAAAATATTAAACCACACAAAATCACGAGCTACTGAATTTGATTGATCCAGTTCCAAGCTGTATAAAATGGAATAAAATTAAAATAAAACTTGACATTTTAAAAGTTGTCCCAACTCTCTCCTAAAGGAGCAAGAACACACATTTGTGTCAGGCAGGAAGAAGGGACCCTCATACAACAAATTAAAGAGACACAGAAGTCTCTTTTCTTACCTTATTTTCTTATAAAGTCCTCTTCAGCATTAAATTCTAAGCAGATTTGCCTCATTCCCAAGGCAGAACAAGTGATTTATTGCCCAGAAATAGCCCAGCAAAGTTCCTGGGCTCGCAGATTTTTCTTCCTGGTAGAGGCAGAGCTTAGCACAGTAGCTCTGGTTCCTCTCCAGTCATTCTCCGCTGATCTCCACCTTTCCACGCCCCTCTCAGTCTTCTTTCACTGAGAGGGGCGGGGGGGGGGGGGGCAGAGGGCAGAGACTGGTGGAGACTGACTAGATAGGAGGCAGAGCTACTGCACAAAGCTCTGCCTCCCCAGGCAGCAAAATCTGTGTCCTGCAAAGTCGTGGAACTTTGCAGGGCTATTTCAGGGGGATAAATACCTCGTTCTGCCGCAGGGATGCAGCAAATCAGCGTAGAATTTAATACTGAAGATGACTTTATAAGAAAATAAGGTAAAAAAAAAAAAAAAAAGGAGAAAAAGGAGAGACTTCAATGTCTCTTTAAAGGATACCAGGCACTAGAGAAGGTACTGGCAGCCCACTCCAGTACTTTTCCCAAAACCAAACGTATACCACTCTGATAGCTTAAACTTAGGAATCGCTGAAGAGCCTAATCACGAATGTCAAACAAGAAAGTGCCAAAGCTGGTCTACTGCTTACCATCAAGAAAACTAAAGTCACGTCATCTGCTCCAATTAACCATCTATAAATAGATAGGGAAAAAGTAGAAGTTGTGACAGATTTCATCTTCCTGGGCTCTAAGATCTCTGCAGATGGTGACTGCAGCCATGAGAATAAAAAAAAAATATTACTTGGGAGGAAAGCTATGGCAATTTTGGACAACACACTAAACAGTGGCTGGATAGTGTAATGGTTCAGCCATTGTTCAGGTCTGTATGGATGCAACTTGACGACTTGAGCACTGACTTTTTACCTCTACTTTTGGGGGGAGAAAAGGTGCGTCTTATGGTCTGAAAAATATGGCAAATTAATCAGAGACATGGAAGGAAGGTCTCAAAAAGAGCCCGTTTCCACTACGTCTGAATATGCTGCTTATTCAGACAATGGGTTTGCCGCCCACATCGCATGCCAGTGTGATTCGGATGGCATGTTGAAGTTTTCCACAGCACACCTCCGAATCCCTACAGCTGTGCATGACGCGGCTATAGAGATTTGGCTGTGGCTTCTCAACAGCACAGACACTCTAGTGGAGAACAGCCCTTACCAAAGACAGCTAGACAAACAGGGCTTATTTAGCTTGGAAAAAAAGACGACTGAGAGGTGATCTAATTAATCACTTCAGCCTACAGTGTTGTTCACTTTATGCATACGAGCAACTTTCAACTCCCATTCATTCACCAATAACTTTATCACTACTTATCACCATTTAGGCTTTCTTTGGGTGGTACATTTTGCTAAGAATTATTTTATTCTAAATCCATTTTTACAGGAAGATTATGAAAGAAAAGGAAAGAATTCATTATTTCTAATTTTTTGGCCATCATAGTTTGAAATGAATACATGCTACCATACTTAAATGTATTTTATATGCCCATTTGTCCCAGTTATTACACCGTTTAAATTATGTCCCTATCACAATTTATGACGCCAATATTTTATTTGGAAATAAAGGTGCATTTTTTTCAATTTGCGTCCATCACTATTTACAAGCCTATAATTTAAAAAAATATATTAACATACTCTCTTGACATGCATATTTAAAAAGTTCAGAGCCTTAGGTAACTATTCATGTTGTTTTTTTATTAAACATTTTATTTGGGTAATTTTTGGTGTGGGAGGTGAACAGCTAATTTTAAATGTCATATAATGTATTTATTTATTAAAAAATGTATGTGGGTGTAGTTTTACTATTTGACCACAAGATGGCCACAGTCAAAAAGTCCTGGAAACGAACGATCACGCTTCCAGGAACTAAAATGAGGACGGGGAACTTTTTTTTAAGCAGAAAGACCGTCGTTGTTTCTCCGGGGGACTTAATAAATAAGAACTATATTCCCATTCCTTGATCAAGGGGCTAACGGCAGGCGGCGGGAGCACGCACCTCATTCAGCTGCAGCAGCACAGTCTATCTGGACGAACATATTCGTCCAGATAGGCTTCAGTGGTTAACATGTATAGGTAAATCAGAGGGCAATATAAGATCTTGGCCGATGTGCTTTTTGCCCCTAGGCCTGTACAAATAATAAGGGAGCATGATGTGTGTATGGAGGAAAATACGTTTTTGCCATCTATTTAGAAAGGTTTTCCTTAAAGTAAAAGTGGTTAAAGTGAGGAATATATTACCTCAGGAAATTCTATATCTGCACTTAAAGAGGGCTTGGATGCTTTCCTTGCATTGAAGGGCATTCACGGCTATAATTACTAGGCAATTCTTGGGAGAGGTGATCCAGGGATTTTTTCTATCCTGCCACCTGGAGTCAGGATGGAATTTTTTCCCTTTTAAGGATAATTGGCCCAAGCCTTGTAAGGTTTTTCTCCTTCCCCTGGATCAACTGGGATATGTGCGGGTTTAGGACAGTGTGTTTTTTTCTGGTTGAATCTGATGGATGGATGTCTTGTTTCAATCAAACTAACTATAGTGAATGCTGAGCACGAGCCTGTCCCCAATTCCCTCACAAGAAAATAAAATAACATTATTCAATGAAACCGTAATTTGTCAAGACCAGCAGAACGGCAGACATGGCCACTGCAACAAGAGTTTCCATGCTCTCCTCACATGGAGAAACAAGACATCCCTGACGTGATTAATAGCAAAGTACTTCTGCAGTATCTGAGCAGCTCACATCGCAGATCGCTGAGCGGGAACGGACAGAAAGAGGGAGGGAACCAGGGGAGAAAGAAACAAAAACACCAGTTCTAAGAAAACGGGAGCTGAACTGGTTCATAAAACAAGCATATCAAGATCATATCAAGCATTCTGAATGGTCACGCTTAGCAACAGTATATTCCCAGATCAAGCATTCTGATTGGTCACTCACGGAAACAGTATATTCCGAGATCAAGCATTCTGATTGGTCACTCTTAGCAACAGTATACTCCCAGATCAAGCATTCTGAATGGTCACTCACGGAAACAGTATATTCCCAGATCAAGCATTCTGATTGGTCACTCTTAGCAACAGTATATTCCCAGATCAAGCATTCTGATTGGTCACTCTTAGCAACAGTATATTCCCAGATCAAGCATTCTGATTGGCCACTCTTAGCAACAGTATATTTCCAGATCAAGCATTCTGATTGGTCACTCTTAGCAACAGTATATTCCCCGATCAAGCATTCTGATTGGTTACTCTTAGCAACAGTATATTCCCAGATCAAGCATTCCGATTGGTTACTCTTAGCAACAGTATATTCCGAGATCAAGCATTCTGATTGGTCACTCACGAAAACAGTATATTTCCAGTTCAAGCATTCTGATTGGTCACTCTTAGCAACAGTATATTCCGAGATCAAGCATTCTGATTGGTCACTCTTAGCAACAGTATATTCCCAGATCAAGCATTCTGATTGGTCACTCTTAGCAACAGTATATTTCCAGATCAAGCATTCTGATTGGTCACTCTTAGCAACAGTATATTCCCAGATCAAGCATTCTGATTGGTTACTCTTAGCAACAGTATATTCCGAGATCAAGCATTCTGATTGGTCACTCACGAAAACAGTATATTTCCAGTTCAAGCATTCTGATTGGTCACTCTTAGCAACAGTATATTCCGAGATCAAGCATTCTGATTGGTCACTCTTAGCAACAGTATATTCCCAGATCAAGCATTCTGATTGGTCACTCCTAGCAACAGTATATTCCCAGATCAAGCATTCTGATTGGTCACTCTTAGCAACAGTATATTCCCAGATCAAGCATTCTGATTGGTCACTCTTAGCAACAGTATATTCCCAGACCAAGCATTCTGATTGGTCACTCTTAGCAACAGTATATTCCCAGATCAAGCATACTGATTGGTCACTCTTAGCAACAGTATATTTCCAGATCAAGCATTCTGATTGGTCACTCTTAGCAACAGTATATTCCCCGATCAAGCATTCTGATTGGTTACTCTTAGCAACAGTATATTCCCAGATCAAGCATTCCGATTGGTTACTCTTAGCAACAGTATATTCCGAGATCAAGCATTCTGATTGGTCACTCACGGAAACGGTATATTCCGAGATCAAGCATTCTGATTGGTCACTCTTAGCAACAGTATACTCCCAGATCAAGCATTCTGATTGGTCACTCACGGAAACAGTATATTCCCAGATCAAGCATTCTGATTTGGTAACGCTGAGCAACAGCATAATCCCAGCTCAAGCATTCTAATTGGTCATGCTGAGCAACAGCATATTCCCAGGACAAGCATTCTGACTGGTCACGCTGAGCAACAGCATAATTCCAGCTCAGGGCTCTCTCACATTGGGGCAGTGTGGTAAATTTGCCGCACCCCACTGCAACCTAATGAAAGTCTATGGGGTAGATCACACTCCCCACGTTGCAGTACGCTGCGCCGGAAGGGCTCTATCTAAATGTGAGGACATACCCACATGTAAGTCTATGGTAACGAGCATTTATTTAAAAAAAAAAAAACAACACTGCAGTTTTTAGCATCCCGGATGCGTGGAAAGCATATTTTAGCAATATGCTTCCGTGCACGTCATCGATTGCCCAACAGGAAGTGAGTGTCACTTCATGCTTAGCCGGATACCATACAGGGATTAAGGAATACTAACGCGGTAATCCCTGAGGCCTGTTTTTGGCGGTGCGGCCTATCTGTGGTGTGAAGCTGGCCTCAAGCATTCTGATTAGTCACTCTTAGAAAAAAACTATTCCCAGATCAAGCATTCTGATTGGTCACTCTTAGCAACAGTATATTCCCAGATCAAGCATTCTGATTGGTCACCCTTAGCAACAGTATATTCCCAGATCAAGCATTCTGATTGGTCACTCTTAGCAACAGTATATTCCCAGATCAAGCATTCTGATTGGTCACCCTTAGCAACAGTATATTCCCAGACCAAGCATTCTGATTGGTCACTCTTAGAAAAAAACTATTCCCAGATCAAGCATTCTGATTGGTCACTCTTAGCAACAGTATACTCCCAGATCAAGCATTCTGATTGGTCACCCTTAGCAACAGTATATTCCCAGATCAAGCATTCCGATTGGTCACTCTTAGCAACAGCATATTCCCAGATCAAGCATTCTGATTGGTCACTCTTAGCAACAGTATATTCCCAGATCAAGCATTCCGATTGGTCACTTTTAGCAACAGTATACTCCCAGATCAAGCATTCTGATTGGTTACTCTGAGAAACAGCTCCACATCTGCCTCTGTTTTGCAGCAGATTTACACCACTTCTCCTTGCGCTAGTTTTGAGGAATCTGCCCCAGTGAAGGTAGAGACCAGCCATCCTCATGTACAGCCTCCTACACACTTCCAGTATTGGAGGAATAACTAGAGGGTGGGGAAATACATAAGGTTTTCATCCAGGGTTTCTGTGTTTGTGGACCATATTCAGAATGGCGCACAGCATGAGCAGGGGATAAAAGTGGACTGTCCTAGGTTATATTGTATGCTAGTCTGAAAAGGTGCGTGTGAGGGGGGCTTGAAGGTTGAAAGGTTTGGAGAGAAACAGATGTGTTTTAGAAGGGAATTCCAGGGCAGCGTTTTTCAACCAGTGTGCCGCGGCACGTTGCCTGGTGTGCCGTCCTCTTCCCAGCCCTCCCGCACGTCCCCGCGGCCGCCGCTGCTATTACCTTAGCAGCGGCCGCTCTCCCTTCTCCAGCGTATGTGTTTATTTAAGGCAAGCAGCGTATATCCCGGCTGCTCTGTGATGTGCAGGAATCAGGGCTCGGTTACCATAGTAACGGCGATACATATCGCCGCTACAGGAAGCCGCAGCCCTGCTTCCTGTCGCATCACAGAGCAGCCGGGAGATACGCTGCTTGCCTTGAATAAACACATGCGCTGGAGAGGGGAGAGCGGCAGCTGTTAAGGTAATAACAGCGGGGACGAGAGGGGATGGGCGGGGGGCACCACCTGGCTATACTGGGGCACTATACCGGCTATACTGGGGCACTATACTGGCTATACTGGGGCACTATACTGGGCACTATACTAGCTATACTGGGCACTACCTACCTATACTGGGGCACTATTCTGGCTATACTGGGGCACTATACCGGCTATACTGGGGCACTATACTGGCTATACTGGGGCACTATACTAGCTATACTGGGGCGCTATACTGGGGCACTATACTAGCTATACTGGGGCACTATACTGGCTATACTGGGGCACTATACTGGCTATACTGGGGCACTATTCTGGGGCACTATACTAGCTATACTGGGGCACTATACTGGCTATACTGGGGCACTATACTAGCTATACTGGGGCACTATACTGGCTATACTGGGGCACTGTACTGGCTATACTGGGGCACTGTACTGGCTATACTGGGGCACTATACTGGCTATACTGGGGCACTATACTGGGGCACTATTCTGGGGCACTATACTAGCTATACTGGGGCACTATACTGGCTATACTGGGGCACTATACTGGCTATACTGGGGGCGCTATACTGGCTATACTGGGGGCGCTATACTGGCTATACTGGGGGCACTATACTGGCTATACTGGGGCACTATACTGGCTATACTGGGGCACTATACTGGCTATACTGGGGCACTATTCTGGCTATACTGGGGCACTATACTGGCTATACTGGGGGCACTATACTGGCTTTACTGGGGCACTATTCTGGCTATACTGGCGCACTATGCTGGGGCACTATACTGGGGGCACTATACTGGCTATACTGGGGCACTATACTAGCTATACTGAGGCAACTAAACTCCCTCCTACACTGGGGTAACTGTGCTAGCTATGCAGCCGCACCCCAGCCCCCCCCCCCCCCCCCATAGCCTGCTGCGCACGGCACTGTCCACTAGGTCGCGCAAACACCCCCCGCCGTTCCCCGGAGAAAAATTTGGTCAGAAAGTGTTCCCCGGGCCGGAAAAGGTTGGGAACCACTGTTCTAGGGGAGGGGAGAGGCGTGTGAGAAGTCTTGAATATGTGAATGGGAAGAGGCAATACTAAGGGAGGATTTCAGAAAGTCGAGTGCAGAGTAAAAGGTTGTGGTTGGGATGGTATTTGGAGACTAGTGAGGAGCTGTATGATGAAGGAAGATTGTGGAGAGCTTAGTTGCTGGTCCACAGAGCAAATATTACAGTAATCCAAGCAAAACATTATTAGGGCATGTTTTAGCACTTCAGTGAGCGAGGAAGTTTCGGATGCAATGTATGTTTTTGAGCGGCAGATGACATTAGGCGGCTACAGAGTAAATGTGCAGGAGGAGGGGGAGACAGAGAGAGTGAAGGTGAGGATGGCATTTGAAAACTGTAGATTTCTGTTTGGGCAGAGCAAGATGAGAAGAGTGAGGTTTTAGAAAAGAGAAAACATCATGGGAAGCAAGCCGAGGAGCATGCAAGAGAGAAGGGGACATGTAACATGAGCTGCTGACAGCGGGAGATTGAATTGTGTTAAAGGGACTCCGAGCACCTCTCATGGGCATGCCTTTAAGACTCTGGTCAGATGCATACCTTTCTGTAGCTTATGCTCTCCTGTTTCATTTGATGTCTGAATCGCCGCTCTAAAAATAGTTTTCGTTTGATTTCAATTTAAAAATCCTGGCTGCCATCTTGGCTATGTTATAACCTCCGGGTCACCCCTGTCTTCTCTGTTAGAGAAGTGCATCACTGAATGAAGCAGGAAGAGGAAGTGACACACATGGCCATTGCAAGAGGCTCCTCCAGACGGGTCATAGCACGACTTTTTTGGAAGTCGTCTGGCTTAAAGGCATACCCATGAGAGGTGCTCGGAGTCCCTTTAAAGGAAACCCGGGATGAACAGGAAAAATAAAATGTATACATACCTTGGGCTTCCTCCAGCCCCTTTCAGGCTGATCTCTTTTTCGCTGCCCTCCTGGGCCACCTGGATCCTCGGCTAGGTGGCCCAGTTATTCCACCCGTCAGTGCAAGCACAGTCCGGCCGGCCGCGTGCGCCCCATTGTATTCCTATTGCCTGGAATATTCTGCGCCGAACTACTACGCAAAGCAGATGGCCCGCGTCTGGGCAGTAGAGCCGACCCAATCCCCTGGCTATTTCTGCTGGAGCCCAAGTGGAAAGCTACTAGTGGGCCTGTGCGAAATGCAGACAAGCGGACTTTCGGAGTCCCAGGCCTCGGTCACCTCTGCTGAGGATGGGGGGGGGAAGCCTCTTTAGGATCCAGAGGCTCCCCCATCCAGAGGTAAGTACCCCCTAAAGACACCTTTTTCCTTCAGGTACACTTCAAAGCGGAACTCAGAACCTCCTCTCTACTGTAAAAGATGAGCAGCAGCATAATAACCTTTAGGCTGGTTTAACATCGGAAACCAGCATCAGCAATCGAGCCCGACGGGATGGGGAAAGAGGCAGCACATTGGTGACACCACAGTTATGGGGAATGGGCTGGTGTACATCAGGATGGGGACAGAGGCAGCACCTTGGTGACACCACAGTTAATGGGAATGGGCTGGTGTACATCGGGATCGGGATAGAGGTAGCACCACATTTATAGAGGATGGGCTGGTGAATATGGTGAGAGGGCAAACACCATGATGTGGTGACACAGCAGTCAATGAGGTGGTGTATATCGGGATAGGGATAGAGGTAACATCATAGTGATGGTAAACGCGCTGGTGTAGAGGTAACACCATGCTGACATTGCAGTAATCTGGAGTGGGCTGTTGTATGTGGGGAATGGGCTAATAATGAAGGTAAGTACGCAGTAACGTGGTGGTTTTGCCCTGCCCCCTTTCCTTGACACACCTCAGAAGGCAGGACAGGGAAGGTCTAGAAGCCCGGAGTGCCCCTCTCAGCTGTAGCAGACATTACAGGGTCTCTCTATAAATGACGTTGCAGCGCTGGCTTTACACGCTCTTCAGAGCAGAAAACAAATGAGGACAGATGGCAGAAGTCAACTGGTCTTTGTAACAAAACTCAATACATCAAAGTGAAAGTTTTATAAGACGCGAGAGGAGATGTTAACTGCATGTTACCTCCTGACATTTGGAAATGTCATCTCTCTCTGCCCCGACGGTGCGTCTCTATAAAGTGGACTCGGCGCCGAACCCAGCGATGGCGAGATGGACTTATCCACGTGAACCGTGAAAGGTTTCCCGAGCGGTGTCAGTACACCATTCAGACATTATAGAGGAACTCCGACCACAGCTGTCTGGTAACCTTGTAAAAACAGACCCCCATTACCACGTCATTGCCGCCTGTTCACCGAATTAGGAATAATCGCCTCTCCTCGTATTGCTGATGACACCACAAAAACCTTTTCCTCCATACACAGATCATGTCCCCTCGTCCTTTGTACAAGCCTAGGGACAACTCTGACAAAATTAGATGTATGCTTGTTTCAGGTGTGTGATTTAGACACTACTGACCAGAAAAATCAGCAGGACTGCCAGGTAACTGGTGTTGTTTAAAAGGAAATAAATACGGAAGCTTCCATAGGTCTCCCACCTTGGGTTTCTTTTAAGCTTACAGGTCTGAAACATTAGCTGTAGACCAGTCATAGAGAACGGTTTATAATAGAATTGCAGAAACAAAGATGTCTATCTGTTGCGATTGTCTTGTCGCCAGGAAATCGTTCTGTCTGTTGGGATCACATTCGCCCTAGAGGTAGTGGCGGTGGTTCCTTCTGTACTCTGTCTGGAAGTGTAGGCCAGAGCTGCAGTGGCTACTGGTTACTTCTTTCTGTCTTGTCTGGAACGAACGCTTGCTGTAGGCTCGGTGAGGTAACCGTTTAGCAAGCGTTTGCGTTCTCCATTCATTTTTGTGTTACATTGGTTAGTTAGGGTTGGCGCGTTTTGTCTCTGTTGCGCTTCTCGTGTGGAGATCGCGCCATTAGCGGGTTTTGTCGCGGTTGTGCTTTTCGTGCGGCGACCACGCTTAGCGAGTGCGTTTGTTATTTTCCTTGGCGTTCTGATCATTGTTGTTTGCTGTGTCTTTCTGCTACACTTGTGCTCTGTCTCTACTCGGTCTTGTGTCACTGTTGGCAATCGCCACTCTTGCGATTGCGTTCCCACTTGGTTTCCGCTGTTGTGTGTTCATCGTCGCCGGGTGGCGACTAGATTGGTGGACACACATTAATTCTGTCTCTGTTCTCACTTTCTCTCTACAGGTTTTTTGCACCAAAGCTGGGTCCTGTCGTTTAATACGTTTGTGGAGGACTTCCGCAGTGTCAGCGCACATCTTGTGCGCTGACCACGGAGATAATTCCGCAATAGTTACAATGCAATAAAATGTTTAAAACATGGAGTGGCAGTTGTGGACTTACCTACTCCAAAGGACAAAAACGTCAAACGTGTTAACGTTTAACAATACAATTTATTGATACACTCCTTGGTTTGTAACGCGTTTCGCAGCTGTGACCCCGCTTCATCGGACAATTAAATTGGAGCATATAACTAAAAACAGTCCAGGTCTGTGCCACACAGAGGCACTTGGCACAGACCTGGACGGCTTTTAATTATATGCTCCAACCTGATAGTCTGATGAAGCGGGGTCACAATTGCGAAACGCGTTACAAACCAAGCAGTGTATCAATAAATTGTATTGTTAAAGGGATACTGTAAGGGGGTCGGGGGGAAAATGACCTGAACTTACCCGGGGCTTCTAATGGTCCCCCGCAGACATCCTGTGTTGGCGCAGCCACTCCCCAATGCTCCAGCCCCGCCTCCGGTTCACTTCTGGAATTTCTGACTTTAAAGTCAGAAAACCACTGCGCCTGCACGCCCGTGTCCTCGCTCCCGCTGTTGTCACCAGGAGTGTACTGCGCAGACACAGACCATACTGGGCCTGCGCTGTGCGCTCTTGATGACATCAGCGGGATCGAGGACACGGCAACGCAGGCGCAGTGGTTTTCTGACTTTAAAGTCAAAAATTCCAGAAGTGAACCGGAGGCGGGGCCGGAGCATCGGTGAGCAGCTGCGCGGGCACAGGATGTCTGCGGGGGACCATTAGAAGCCCCGGGTAAGTTCAGCTCATTTTCCCCCGACCCCCCTACAGTATTCCTTTAAACATCAACACGTATTTATTCTTTTAGAGCATATTCTTCCAGAAACCACTCTAGTAACTAAAAGGGAGTAGAAGGGGCAGGGTGGGGACCCAACAAAGAAACGAGACAGAACAGAGTCTGCGAGTTAACGTTTAGATATTTGCTTGGAATCCTACTTTATGAGCGAGCAGTCAGATTCCTATGAAGGCCCGTTCCCAACAGAGTCACTCTAAGCTAAAATTCCATTTTCAGAGCAGCTTATAACCCAACCACATGCGGGCTGCTAAGCTCCGTATCTTCCAGCAAGTTCTGAGTTCAGGTCTGCTTTAAGAGTCCTATAGTCTCAACCTTCTTACTTTTGAATTTATGCATTTGTAAATCTTTTTGCGATTTAACTTCACGTCACTAGCCACTTGTTTTTTTAGCGTTGTTGCCCTTTGTTTCTGACCAATTTCCCCCCAGTCCCCATAGTTCTTCTCTAGTTATCGCTCAGGTCAAGCACTAAACCTTGTGGCAAGTTTTGTAATCCAGGAGTGTTGTCCATCCCCATTTCTTCCAGAAACCACTTTAGTAACGAAAGGGAGTACAAGGGGTTGGGTGGGGACCCAGCAAAGAAACGAGACAGAAAAGAGCCTGCGGGTTACCGTTTAGATCTTTGCTCGGAATCCTACTTTATGAGCGAGCATTCAGATTCCTATGAAGGCCCATTCCCAACAGAGTCTCTCTAAGCTACAATTCCATTTCCAGAGCAGCTTATAACCCAACCACACGCGGGCCGCTAAGCTCCGTATCTCCCAGCAAGGCCTGTGACAGGAATTTTATTATTAATCAAATGATTCGGCTCTTAAAAGCCCGGGCAATAAAAAGAGGTTTTGTTTAAAACATCAGTGGAATTGAAAGTCTAATTAAAACAGGAACTAAATTAATTAAAACAAGGTGCAGCCTTACAATAAAAGCCATTCCAAGACTCGCATTTACCGCAACATTAACATAATGGCAACATAATAGCAGTTTTACTTAACGTACATAATGTAAGTGAAATTTTCTCAGAACGACGAGTGCCTCGATGTGAATTTTAATACTGTTTTAATCCCTCGGAAAGGATGGAAGGAAGGAAGTGAAGATTGGGATTAGAGAAAATTTTGTTTGAATTCTTTGTAAAGAGGAACTTTAATGAGATTTCTGTCGAATCTGTTTGATTGTTGGCAACTAAATCCAACACACGGAATACAAGTTTTTCTAAGGAAGAGAAAAAAAACTTTTAAATCAAATCGAAGCTCTGAATATATTTAAGGGAAACCTGTCATTGTTGGGTGTTTGTCAGATGCCATTGCTAGTTATTCATGCTGAAGGTAATAGTTCCCTGGCTGCTCACTACTTAGAGGGATGGGGCAGAGAAGCAAAAACTGAAACGGATCAAAAAAGGGAGGAGAGAACAGAGAAGGGTGTGGGGAGAGGAGCAGGGAATAGAGGGGTGTTGGCAGAGGAGCTGGGAATAGAGATGGGTGTAGGTAAAGGAGGGGATAATAGAGAGGGGTGTGGTCAGAGGAGCTGATAATAAAGAGGGGTGTAGGCAGAGGAGCTGGGAATAGAGAGGGGTGTGGGCAGAGGAGCTGGGAATAGAGAGGGTGTGGGCAGAGGAGCTGGGTATAGCGAGGGTGTGGCCAGAGGAGCTGGGAATAGAGAGGGGTGTAGGCAGAGGAGCAGGGAATAGAGAGGGATGTGGGCAGAGGAGCTGGGAATAGAGAGGGGTGTGGGCAGAGGAACAGGGAATAGAGAAGAGGGGTGTGGGCAGAGGAGCTGGGAATAGAGAGGGGTGTGGGCAGAGGAGCTGGGAATAGAGAGGGGTGTGGGCAGAGGAGCTGGGAATAGAGAGGGGTGTGGGCAGCGGAGCTGGGAATAGAGAGGGGTGTGGTCAGAGGAGCTGATAATAAATAGGGGTGTAGGCAGAGGAGCTGGGAATAGAGAGGGGTGTGGGCAGAGGAGCTGGGAATAGAGAGGGTGTGGGCAGAGGAGCTGGGAATAGAGAGGGTGTGGGCAGAGGAGCTGGGTATAGAGAGGGTGTGGCCAGAGGAGCTGGGAATAGAGAGGGGTGTAGGCAGAGGAGCAGGGAATAGAGAGGGATGTGGGCAGAGGAGCTGGGAATAGAGAGGGGTGTTGGCAGACGAGCTGTGAATAGAGAGGGGTGTGGCCAGTGGAGCTGGGAATAGAGAGGGGTGTGGGCAGAGGAGCTGGGAATAGAGAGGGGTGTGGGCAGAGGAGCTGGGAATAGAGAGGGTGTGGGCAGAGGAGCTGGGAATAGAGAGGGTGTGGGCAGAGGAGCTGGGTATAGAGAGGGTGTGGGCAGAGGAGCTGGGAATAGAGAGGGGTGTAGGCAGAGGAGCAGGGAATAGAGAGGGATGTGGGCAGAGGAGCTGGGAATAGAGAGGGGTGTTGGCAGACGAGCTGTGAATAGAGAGGGGTGTGGCCAGTGGAGCTGGGAATAGAGAGGGGTGTGGGCAGAGGAGCTGGGAATAGAGAGGGTGTGGGCAAAGGAGCTGGGGATAGAGAGGGTGTGGCCAGAGGAGCAGGGAATAGAGAGGGGTGTGGGCAGAGGAGCAGGGAATAGAGAGGGATGTAGGCAGAGGAGCTGGGAATAGAGAAGGGTGTGGGCAGAGGAGGTGAGAATAGAGAGGGATGTGGCCAGCAGGGCTGTGGAGTCGGTACAAAAATCTTCCGACTCCGACTCCTCAGTTTACAAAACCACGACTCCGACTCCAAATCCGACTTCGGGTAACAAAAATGGTCCCAACTCCGATTCCTCGACTCCTTAATCTAATATTTAACAGGGCTGTGGATTTTGTACAAAAATCACCCAACTCCGAATCCTCAGTTTATGAAACCATGACTCCGACTCTGGGTGCCCAAAATTGCTCCGACTCCACATCCCTGGTGGCCAGAGGACCTGGGAATAAAGAGGGGTGTGGGCAGAGTAGCTGGGAATAAAGAGGGGTGTGGCCAGAGGAGCTGGGAATAGAGAGGGGGTTCGGCAGAGGAGTTGGGGATAGAACGGGATGTGGGCAGAGGAGCTGGGAATAGAGAGGGGTGTGGCCAGAGGAGCTGGGAATAGAGAGGGGTGTGGGCAGAGGAGCTGGGAATAGAGAGGGGTGTGGGCAGAGGAGCTGGGAATAGAGAGGGGTGTGGGCAGAGGAGCTGGGAATAGAGAGGGTGTGGGCAGAGGAGCTGGGAATAGAGAGGGGTGTGGGCAGAGGAGCTGGGAATAGAGAGGGGGTTGGACAAAGGAGCTGGGAATAGAGAGGGGTGCGGCAGAGGAGCTGGGAATAGAGAGGGGTGTTGGGAGAGGAGCTGGGTATAGAGAGATGTGGGCAGAGGAGCTGGGGATAGAGAGATGTGGGCAGAGGAGCTGGGGATAGAGAGATGTGGGCAGAGGAGTTGGGGATAGAGGAGGTGTGGCCAGAGGAGCTGGGGATAGAGGGGTGTGGGCACAGGAGTTGGGAATAGAGGAGGTGTGGCCAGAGGAGCTGGTGATAGAGGGGTGTGGGCAGAGGAGGTGGGAATAGAGAGGGGTGTGGGCAGGCAGAGGAGCTGGGAATAGAGAGGTGTGAGCATAGGAGCTAGGAATAGAAAGGGGTGTGGGCTGAGGAGCTGGGGATAGAGAGGAGTGCGAGCAGGCAGAGGATATGGGAATAGAGAGGGGTGTGGCCAGAGGAGCTGGGAATAAAGAAGGGTGTGGGGAGAGGAGCTGGGAATAGAGGGGTGTGGCCAGAGGAGCTGGGAATAAAGGGGTGTGGCCAGAGGAGCTGGTGATAGAGGGGTGTGGGCAGAGGAGGTGGGAATAGAGAGGGGTGAGCAGTGGCGTAGCTATGGAGCTATGGGACCCTGTGTGAGTTTTACATGGGACCCCCACAAGCACTCTATATGTAGCACTTGATAAGGCGCAACAAAACCTGCCAAGGTCATCCACAGTGCCAGAGGTGCAAAAAGAGGATGGGGAACAGTTTGTTAATGATTACTACTATTAAAAGCATCTATAGAAGTGATTATTACCAGCACAGGACCATAAATATATAATGCTTTGGTTGAGGAAGAGCCCCATAGGGGCCCTATGGTCCAAGGGCCCTGATGCGGTCGCTACCTCTGCAACCCCTATTGCTACGCCACTGGAGGTGTGGGCAGAGGAGGTGGGAATAGAGATATCCCTGTTCTATAAACATCAGCGTGAAGAATGAGGTCAATGTAATCATATATTAGTGACAGGTTCTCTTCAAGCAGTAGCGGTACAGCACAGTATTACTGTTACCAGTAGATAATAAGCTGTGCACTCCCATTAGCCGCTGCTGGTGCTGCAGCCCATACTAATCCCCCATCCATCCTCCGCCACGCCAGACAGCGGTAGCAGCGAGCGCGCAGACAAGGCAGACTGTATAAGGTCAGCAGGGAAGTTATTAGAGATGATACTCACCTGGGTCATTCCAATTCCATAAAGAGATATTCTCCTGGATTTAGAGGTGCGAGACGGCCTGGAGATGTGAATGAATGAATGTATTTAACCCGATGCTCATAGCCGCTTATCGACAAAGGGCAGACGAGTCACGGCCATCACTGCGGCTCAACGCCTGGAGAATATTATGAGCCGCTTCATTGCTAAACAAGTCCGCCGCTGCCAGGAGGCATCCTGCACATCGCATATTCATGCAGCGGAATTTGCGTTTAAAGGACACCTGTAACAAGAGAGATACGGAGGCTGCCATATGTATTTCCTCTTAAGCAATACCAGTTGCCTGGCAGCCCTGATGATTCTCTGCCTCTAATACTTTTAGCCACAGACCCTGAACAAGCATGCAGCAGATTCAGGTGTCGAATCTGACAAGATTAGCTGCATGCTTGTGTTTCTGGTGATATTCAGACACTACTGCAGACAAATAGCAGCAGGGCTGTCAGGCAACTGGTATTGTTTAATAGGAAATAAATATGGCAGCCTCCATATTCTTCTCACTTCAGTTGTCTTTTAAAGTCAAGCTGTTGCTGACATACAGAGAATACTTTTGGGAGAGATTCTGTTAGCTTAGCCAGTATTAAAGGGGCACTTTTGTGAACTACCAGTCAGCGGTCTGCAGGTCAAGTTGCTGACGCACTGCAGGTCGGCTCATAAAACTCTTGCACAGGACACAAGGAAAACCGAGATAAATGCATCCTGTGTGGTTTTAGAGAGAAGAACCTAACTCCTCGTCATTTTCAAGTAATCACAATTGTTTGATCTCTCAGCTGCGTCAGCACAGAAATTTGGCAGTCCTCAGCAGACACAGCTAATAAACACGGACGTTAACCCTTAATCTGCTTCCATGAAAGCAGGAAATAGACACACCGCAGATTTATTGCAGGAGTTCTGTGAGCTGTAACAAAAAGAAAAAACAAACAAAAAAAGGTTTTCTTTTAAAGTTATCATGCCGTTGCGTATGTTTTAGAGCAAAAACAAAGTGAGTTCCGGTCGGGGGGTGGGGGCAGCAATGTTTCTGCTACTAGCTAGGACGATCTGTGAGACCCCCTACGGTCTTGCAGGCTTTGCCGAGGACACCTCATTCAGTTCATTCCTCCAGCAATAAGACAACATGAGGGGGTGTCAAGTGCCTATACCTGAGCTACTCTGTCTCCATAACCTGTTATCTACCTATCTGGTCTGATAAGTGATCTGGGCATAGACAGGTAAATGTCCCACATACACACTAGATCTAAATTGACTTTAACGATTGTCACTAGATTATCAGGGTGACATTACAAGGAAAGAGTGCTGTACAGATACTCTGCTCTGCTACAGCTGGAGTGCTATTGTACTCTCTTGTCCTTTGATCTACCGTGCAAACGTGTTTCTCTCCTTGTATTCAGATTCAGTTTGCTAGCGTGAGTCAGTCAGTAGGGTAACACTTCTGCCCCAACTGGGCATGTGCAAGTTAAGCCTGCACATGCCCAGTAGAAAGAAGCAGCAGGTGTATGGCTTTTCCCTCTGTGCATGAGCACTTTGTTCTTCTGGGCATGTGCAGAACTTACTTGAGCATGCCCAGTCTAAAGGCGCTCATCCAGGGCGGATCACATGAATCCTATTTGACAAGCTTTAGTCAAATAGCTATAATGCCAAAACAGAGAGCTGTATGATGATCCTGGAAATCCCTGCACTATTTAGAGCAGGGGTGTCAAACTCAACGCCGTACGAAGCCAGAATCTAAAGCACAGTCGAAGTTGCGGGCCAATTTCTCAGGTTTTAAAATGACTGAACAGTTGCAAAGTAAGTGGCTTAATTTAATGAACCGTGTGTGGGGGGCGCTCCTCCCCCTTCTGCAGAGTACTGCAGTGGAGCAGTTTAATACTTACCTGCTCCAGTGCTGCTTCGAGTCTCCTCTGCTCCTCCTGACAGCCACATGCTTCTATGCTGCAATCCTCTGGCTCTCCTGAGGCATGTCACATGACATGGAAACGGAGTTATGCAACATAGCATGTGCAGCTGCCAGGAAGATCAGAGGAAGCACGACACATTGATGGAGAAGGGAAATCTTACATTAATCCGCTACTCTGCTACGCGGGGAGGGTGGGCAGGATGGAGTGTGTGTGTGTGTGTGTGTGTGGTTTACCAGCCACATTGGAGGAGGTTGGATCCCAGGAGGAAGTCCCATGATAAATTTGTTGGGGGGGGGGGGGGTCCCTGTGCGTTATTGCTGCACCTAAAACCACCAGAAACAGGAACCTCTTGAGGGCCACATAAAATAGCAAGGAGGGCCCCATACAGCCCACGGGTCTTGTGTTTGACACCTGTGCTCTAGAAGCTTCCCGCTGCTGAAGCAAGTATCTAACTTACATGACAGGTATGCTTTAATTCATTGAAGATGGACTGTTCACACTACAGAGAAAAGTTTACTTTTTTTCAGAGTAAGAGCCCTTTGCGGAGCTGCTGATCGCACTCCAATACTCTACTTTACACTAAGGAAGACAAGGCAAACGCGTCACAGGAATGAAAATATGGACTTGTACTTTAAAAACCGGCACTCAACCCCCGATCTGGAGAGGCTAATCAGCGCACGCTATCGCTCGCAGCTACGCCGGTGCTCACAGGAAGACAGCTGGTGGAATTATGCCACGGAACGAGAATGAGAGTTTATTGTGCTATTGTAGGGAAAAGAAACATACATAAAGCACAAGAAAAACTTTTCATGTCGCTCGCAAACCAACGCCAGCAGCTGCCGCGGCACCAGGCGGGGAGATGTCATACGAGAGGAGCGCGGCGTATTATCACAGCTGCTCTTCAATATTAATCAGACGGGGAAACGACAAGGAGCTTATCAATTAACTGAGAACGTCAGTCAGATGAGGAATCATAAAACCGGGAGAAGACGAAACTGTCTCCTTCATAACGTGGGTGGCAACATCCTCCCCCCCCCCCCCCCCATACCTTATAGCCCAGATCATGGCACTGATTACACTCCACAGGCTGCTTGTTGTGAATCGTTTCTGGTCACATCAGCCAATCATCTTGTGGCCGGTTTGTAGTTAAAGTACACTTGAAGTGAGAGGGATATGGAGGCTGCCATATTTAGTTCCTTTTAATCTAATCTAATCTATTTGGCTGCAGTAGTGTCTGAATAACAAACCTGAATCACCCCTCTGCTCTGGCCGGCATCTCTGCTCCGTCTGACGTCAGCGCTGGGTCACGGCTTGATGTCGTCATCAAGCCTCGACCCGGACCTTAGCGTCATTTGGAGCGGAGATGCCGGCTGGAAAAGAGGTGGCTACTGCGGCTCATCGCTGGAGCCTGGAAGGTGAGTGATGGCTGCCAGCTACAGGGGGGACATTTACCTCCAAGGGGGACACCATGCCCAGCCAGCCACAGACGGGATCCGGACCCCCCCAAACGTGCCCCCCCCTCCATGCAAATTGCCCTGGTCCTTACGGGGGGTTAGGCGGTCGGTCCCGAAGTGGCTAATCAGCTCTGCTGCAACACTAATTACCCCACCTGTGCATGTTTGTGGTTTCCTGCAAATCATGCACTGTTGGTGGGCCTTGAGGACAGGGTTGGGGAACTCTGCTTTAAAGGACAAAATGGGGGGGGGGGGGGGGGGGGGAGGGTAGGAATCACTCGTGTGCTGTGTTGTGCGGCCCTGCAGCTTGGCCTTAAAGCTGCAGTGGCCCATTTTAAGCCCATGGTCCTGAAGAGGTTAAGTGTATTATAGGGTTGTTATATTTAACAGCTTTACCTTGTTTGGATTAGCTCCCCTCCTACTCAGCTTGCTGTGTCCTTCTGTCCCCCTGGCCCATCCCACTGGACAATGAAGGAGGGACACATGCTCAATGCATGCACTTCCTCCTGGCTGTACACAGTGGCCACGGCTGGAAGTGTTTTGGGGAGTGAGCCTAGAGGATGGGGGCTGGAGGAAGCCCCAGGTATGTATAAAACTTTTAATTTATCTCAGCTCTGGTACACTTTAAAGCGGACCTGAACTCAGAACGTCCTCTCTGCTTTAAAGATAAGCAACAGCATGATAACATTTAAAGAAAACCATTTCCTTGATACAAGAGCTCCCAAGTGTCCCTCTTTTATAGAGACAGTCCCTTTTTGGGAACCCTGTTCCTCTTTCTCTGCCACATGTCCCTCTTTCAGGACTGATGTACAGATCTATACAATATGTGTATTTTTCTACTGAAAATGTGTTTAACCACTTCAGCCATTTTTCACTGACTAGGGGTGTGTCGGGGGTGTGGTTATGGGGTGTGGCTTAAGTGACCATCTTTCTTATCTCAAAAAGTTGGGAGATATGTTATTATAGCTTATAGAACTCCTAATGAGATTCTGCATTGTGGTTACTTGGTCTGGTATCCTGGAGGCACAGAAATTCTTAGCCTCCTGTGTTTGCATATTAGCTCTGAATTTGGCAGACAGCTGGAAGCTCAAATTACACTAGCTCATTACTTGCTGAGAAGGGAGAATTAGACAGGCTTTTCTCTATAAACACGCACACGGTGGACTTCTCTGTGTCCTCCTCCTCTCTTGTGGAAGAGTTCAGGTCTGGTTTAAGAAACCCTCTACATACTCTTCAGCCCCCACCGGCTTGTGGCTCTTCCCCCCCCCCCTCTCATCCCAGCAGCCTGAACTTGTGTGTGACCACTCACAGATCACTGTACAACAACGCACAACATTGATCTGTATCAGCAGACTGATCTCCAAGCTTCCTTTCAATGTCTAAATGAATGTAAGTTATGCTTTCAAGATTGTGTTCCGTATGAAACCCTGGAGGAAAAATCTATACATGTTTAGAACGCTCATTTTGTTTAATTTATGAATTGGCCAATAAAAGGTATCGTTCTTACTCCAAATGTTATGCTTCAGCCATGGAAGAGTGAGTAGAGCAACATTCCCTGTGATGATGTTAGAATATGTATGTCAAACTCCGGTCTGCGGGCAAAATCTGGCCTTCAGAGCCATTACATTTGGCCCTCAAATTGTTTCCCTGCTTTGCATTATGTTTGGCCCACTCTAGACCACCAGGGAAGCTAAATTAGAGGCAAAGCCCTAGAACACCAGGGAAGCCATATAGGTAGGCAGCAGAAGCACTAAACACCAGGGAACTGTATAGGGGAGGGGGGGGGGGGGTCACTAGACACCATGGAACTGTATAGAGGAGGCAGGGTGGGGTCACTAGACACCATAGAACTGTATAGGGGAGGCAGGGCGGGGTCACTGGACACCAAGGAACTGTATATGGGAGGCAGAGGGGGGGGGGGGCACTAGACACCATGGAACTGTATAGGGGAGGCAGGGCGGGTTCACTAGACACCAAGGAACTGTATAGTGGAGGATTAGGGGCCTTTAGACACCAGGGAAAGGAACTGAATAAGGGAGGGTGGGGGCATCTAGGCACCAGGGAACAGTATAGGGGAGGATTGGGGGCCTCTAGACACCAGGGGACTGTATAAGGGAGGGGTGAACACTAGACACCAGGGAACTGTGTAAGGGAGGGATGAACACTAGACACCAGGGGACCTATAGGGGTTGGAGGGGGCACATTAACCTCCTTGCCGGTTATCCCGAGCTGAGCTCGGGGTAACTCGCGCAGGAGGATTGCTCTGGTCCTACTGGGCCGATTTTAGAATTTTTTTTTCCTACACGCCAATCAGTGCCAGGCAGCGCTGAGGGGTGGATCGGGATTCCCTCTGACGTCCCGACATCCATGATGTCTGTGACGTCATCCCGCCCCGTCGCCATGGTGACGGGGGAAGCCTTGCAGGAAATCCCGTTCTGAACGTGATTACCTGCTTGCTCTGATCGCCGGAGGCGATCGGAGTGGGTGGGGGGATGCCGCTGCTCAGCAGCTATCATGTAGCTAGCGCTAGGCTAGCTACATGATTTAAAAAAAATAAAATTAAAAAAAAGTTCTGCGCTGCCCCCTTGCCGCAATAATTGAAACGGCAAGGGGGTTAAACACCTGGGAACTTTATAAGGGAGGAAGTTGAACAGTAGACATCGAGGTTGGCCCGCGACTCGGTCTCAGTGTACAATTTCCGCCCACTTTGTGCTGGAGTTTGGCACCCCTGTGTTAGAATAATAAAAGTTTTTGGGTTCCCCCTTTGAGTCTTCTACAAAGATGGGCAATGCTATGTAAAGGATTCCAGCAAAGGCAAATTGTAGGCAGCTCGGAAATGGACATCAAATGCATTTCCTGTTGATTTTGATTAGCCCAACTCGAAGGGTCCATACACAAATCCAATTTTGATTGGCCAATGAGAGGCCAATTTTACCACTCCCATGTAGTATGAGGGCCTACAGATTGTGAATACTATGACCAAACTGCGTAGCTAAGCTCTCATACTAAATAGTAAAATTGGCCAGTTATTGGCCAAGGAAAATTGGATGTGTGCACCCCCCTTAAAGTGAACCTAAAGTGAGATGGATAGGGAGGCTGCCATATTTATTTCCTTTTAAGCAATACCAATTGCATGGCTCTCCTGCTGATCAGTTGCCTGGCTGCCTCTAACACTTTTAGCCATAGACCCTGAACAAGCATGCAGCAGATCAGGTGTTTCTGACATTATTGTCAGATCTGACACGATTAGCTGTATGCTTGTTTCAGGTGTGTGATTAAGACACTACTGCAGCCAAATAGACCAGCAGGGATGCCAGGCAACTGTTATTGTTTAAAAGGAAATAAATATGGCAGCCTCCATATCTCTCTCACCTCAGGTTCACTGTAGGGCCTTGCACACACATGAAGCATGTGAACCTGATTGTGAACCTGATGCCTTGGGCGACGTAGCAGGGCTGATGCTGTACAGAGGTGTCACTAGACTGCAGGCTAGCGGCGTGTTCTGTTGCTATGCGGGGAGCCGATGGAGTGGTGAGGGAGTGAGTCACTCAGTGGACGTAGCGAGAAGGGAGGACAATGGTCTTGACTGGCACTTGGCTGGAATGATCCGCGAGGCTGATCCCTGGCTGAGGTGTCGGGGAGCACTGGGGCCGCTGTACTCACACTAGATACTCGGCAGAGGCGGTTATCGGACGCCATGATAAAGTTTGCTATAGAGTTACGACGGGACGCGAAGGAAGTGACCTTTACGCCGAATCCTAGGCGCAGGTCAAGAACAACGTTAATGCTGCGATGATCTGCGTCGGCCCGGAAGTCATGCTAGTCTATGGTGTCACGTGGATTCTTAAAAACACAGACGCAACATCGTGGCGCGCATGTGTATTTAAACAATACGTATGCATTCCGCATACCCGAAGCAGGAAGTGACAGCAAGCACGCGTCACGCATGTGTAACTTCCTGCTTGGCCGGTGGCCAGACAGGGAACACCGTGCAATAGCGCTGTGTTCCCTGAACGCCTGTTTTTGACGGTGCGATGCGGTGTGTCGGGCGAGACTCTCCGCATCGCTGACGCCCATTTCTGGTGTGAACCCAGCCTGAGGAATATGCAATTTGCGTTAGCGGAATTATAAGAATCTTCTTCTATTGCTCTGGTCTTTGCTCCAGTTCTGTGGGCGACATTTATCAAGAGTGTCTTAGAGAAAATATTAGTAGGTTTTCAGAAATCCGTGAAGAACTGTCTCAGACATCCTAAGAAATCACTAAATAGTGCAGATCCCTTCTTAAACTGTTAGGAATAGGAGGAGTTAGGAAGGTCTCTCAGGCAGTGCAGTGTATGAGGGGAATTGCTGTTGCTGAGGTAACCATTAAATCAGCTGTATTGCATCAATGCCCAGCACTGGAAGGGTTAAGCACAGAACAGCTGCGCAGGATACATGGCAGCAGGGGGGAGGAGCACTCCACAAATCATGCCTAGCCTGCACTGCTTCACTATCTGTAGAACTGCTATTAAAATGGACCCAAATTAAAAATACAAGATTTCAGAAATAAAATCTATTTTCTAAATTATAATAATAAATAGCAGCCTTTTTTCAGCTGCATGATGACAAATATAAAATATGTTACATTTATTGGAGGAACCCCTTCCATCCTTTCATATTGCCGGGACAGAATCCGGCACAGAATCCGGCACACTGGTGGAGTAGGAGGTGTCCGGCAAAGGAGAAAATGCTAATGGCTGCCAAGGGTGAAAAGCATGCACTGAAATGCTCATAGGCTTGAAGGAGTGTTTATTTATCTTTGTATGTGTCAGAGTGGTGCAACTAAATATTTAGAATTAAAAAAAAATTGGGGTTTGGGTCCGCTTTAAGCACTTCTTAATCTCGAGGACCGCGGTCTTAAACTCCCCTACTGACAGGCCATTTTTTTTTACAATATAGGCCACTGCAGCTTTAAGGCCTCACTGCAGGGCCGTACCACTCAGCACACAAGCGATACCCCCCCCCCCCCTTATGCCCACCAACACAGTTGTGTTGGTGGGCTAAGATCTCTGCCAGGATGATTATTTTTTGTATTTTATTTTATATTAAATAAAGCAACTTTTTAAATATTTTTTCTTCCTCTACCCCTCACTCACCCCCCCAGCCAATCAGCGTGATCGGCTGTCATTTATGACAGCGGATCACTTTCCTGCCTACAGAGGAGACAGCCATGTCACACAGCTGTCCCAAGTACAGCGATGGCTTAGATCACAGTGCTGTACAGTGTTATTAGACGCGGATTCGCCGTCTAACAGTCCCTAGCGGCGATCGCTGCTGGTAGACTGATGACGGAGCTCCGCTCTGTCATACAAGCGGGGAAGCGCGCGCGCGCGATCTACTGCAATCTCCGCCTACAGCCATTCACGCCAATCGGCATGGAATGGTCCTGGGGCTGCCGCGCTGCTCACGCCAATCAGCATGGAGCAGTCGTAAGGCAGTTAATCTGCAGCAGCTTAGAGATAAATTTGCACTTTTCTTAACTGTAGTGCAGCTGTAAAAATCCACTCTAAACTGCCGCTATTAAGTAGGATTTAAGAAGTTTTTTATCATGCAGAACAGTTTAAGAAGGAAAAACGGTCAGTAATGCTTTGATAAATCTGGCCCTGTGAGTCTCAGTCTTGGCCTTCTCTAGGTCAGCAGCCTAAGCTGCAAAACAGAGCGCTGGTTCTGATGACCGGTCTCTTGTCAATCAGGAACAGAGGGGCGAGTGTTTGTCACCGACGTTTATTTGAAAAACTAAAACTCCTTAAATTTCATATCAGCACAAAGAGCTTTATAGATTATTCCAGAAAGCTTAAAAAAATGCCTCTGTTTTCTCATTCTGAAAGGCGGGAGGACTAGGAGGACGGTGACAGGACTCAGACACGCTCCGCGGATCGCTCCCGCCGAGCGTCTTATTGGAAATCATTTCACAAAGTCGGAGCGGCTGATAAACAAATTTTCTCATTTTCACGTGGGGAATTAACCTGCCTTTTCGGAACAGGCGGTGAGCCTTGGTGACGGAGGGGATCGTGTAACAGCATTTCCCCCGCAACGAGGAGAGCTGCGGAACGCGTAGAAAAACGCCATCCTTGAACCGCAGGCGTGAAATGAGAGCAGAGGAAACACGCAGACTAACAGAGGCGTAAGACAAGTCCAGAATACGATCAACACCAGATGTGACGTCCTCTCAGCTGGCAGCCTCGGCCTCATATAAAAGCTGCGGATCTACTAACGTCGGGGTAAGATGCGGTCCTATGGGACCCGCTGCAGCAGAGAAGAGACTCTAATAAAATAATACAGTGGTGTGAAAAACTATTTGCCCCCTTCCTGATTTCTTATTCTTCTGCATGTTTGTCACACTTAAATATTTCTGCTCATCAAAAACCGTTAACTATTAGTCAAAGATAACATAATTGAACACAAAATTCAGTTTTAAATGATGGTTTTTATTATTTAGTGAGAAAAAAAACTCAAAACCTACATGGCTCTGTGTGAAAAAGAAATTGCCCCCTGAACCTAATAGCTGGTTGGGCCACCCTTAGCAGCAATAACTGCAATCAAGTGTTTGCGATAACTTGCAACAAGTCTTTCACAGCGCTCTGGAGGAATTTTGGCCCACTCATCTTCGCAGAATTGTTGTAATTCAGCTTTATTTGAGGGTTTTCTAGCATGAACCGACTTTTTAAGGTCATGCCACAACATCTCAATAGGATTCAGGTCAGGACTTTGACTAGGCCACTCCAAAGTCTTCATTTTTCTTCAGCCATTCAGAGGTGGATTTGCTGGGGTGTTTTGGGTCATTGTCCTGCTGCAGCACCCAAGATCGCTTCAGCTTGAGTTGACGAACAGATGGCCGGACATTCTCCTTCAGGATTTTTTGGTAGACAGTAGAATTCATGGTTCCATCTATCACAGCAAGCCTTCCAGGTCCTGAAGCAGCAAAACAACCCCAGACCATCACACTACCACCACCATATTTTACTGTTGGTATGATATTCTTTTGCTGAAATGCTGTGTTACTTCTACGCCAGATGTAACGGGACACGCACCTTCCAAAAAGTTCAACTTTTGTCTCGTCGGTCCACAAGGTATTTTCCCAAAAGTCTTGGCAATCATTGAGATGTTTTTTTAGCAAAATTGAGATGAGCCTTAATGTTCTTTTTGCTTAAAAGTGGTTTGCGCCTTGGATATCTGCCATGCAGGCCGTTTTTGCCCAGTCTCTTTCTTATGGTGGAGTCGTGAACACTGACCTTAATTGAGGCAAGTGAGGCCTGAAGTTCTTTAGATGTTGTCCTGGGGTCTTTTGTGGCCTCTCGGATGAGTTTTCTCTGCGCTCTTGGAGTAATTTTGGTCGGCCGGCCACTCCTGGGAAGGTTCATCACTGTTCCATGTTTTTGCCATTTGTGGATAATGGCTCTCACTGTGGTTCGCTGGAGTCCCAAAGGTTTAGAAATGGCTTTATAACCTTTACCAGACTGATAGATCTCAATTACTTTTGTTCTCATTTGTTCCTGAATTTCTTTGGATCATGGCATGATGTCTAGCTTTTGAGGTGCTTTTGGTCTACTTCTCTGTGTCAGATAGCTCATATTTAAGTGATTTATTGATAGAAACAGGTGTGGCAGTAATCAGGCCTGGGGGTGACTACAGAAATTGAACTCAGGTGTGATAAACCACAGTTAAAGAGACTCCGTAACAAAAATTGCATCCTGTTTTTTATCATCCTACAAGTTCCAAAAGCTATTCTAATGTGTTCTGGCTTACTGCAGCACGTTCTACTATCACCATCTCTGTAATAAATCAACTTATCTCTCTCTTGTCAGACTTGTCAGGCCTGTGTCTGGAAGGCTGCCAAGTTCTTCAGTGTTGTGGTTCTGCTATGAACTCCCCCATCCAGGCCCCTCTCTGCACATTGCCTGTGTGATATTTAGATTAGTGCAGCTTCTCTCTGTTTTATTATCTTTTACAAGCTGGATAAATCCTCCTCTGAGCTGGCTGGGCTTTCACATACTGAGGAATTACATACAGGCACAGCTGTCTGCACTCTGCAGGAAGAAATAGCCTGACACTTCAGTGGAAGATAGCTGCAGGGGGAAAGAAACACACAAATGATCTCTTGAGATTCAAAAGGATGGCTGTATACAGCCTGCTTGTGTATGGATGTATTTTCTATGTGTGGACATACTGTACATCAACCTACTTCCTGTTTTGGTGGCCATTTTGTTTGTTTATAAACAAACTTTTAAAAACTGTTTTTAACCACTTTTAATGCGGCGAGGAGCGGCGAAATTGTGACAGAGGGTAATAGGAGATGTCCCCTAACACACTGGTATGTTTACTTTTGTGCGATTTTAACGATACAGATTCTCTTTAAGTTATTTTTAACAATGGGGGCAATCACTTTTTCACACAGGGCCATGTATGTTTTGAGTTTTTTTTCTCACTAAATAATAAAAACCATCATTTAAAACTGCATTTTGAGTTCAATGATGTTATCTTTGACTAATAGTTAACAGATTTTGATGAGCAGAAACATTTCAGTGTGACAAACATGCAAAAGAACAAGAAATCAGGAAGGGGGCAAATAGTTTTTCACATCACTGTATACAGCAACAAGTGGATACAACAGACTCTGCAAGTAGCCGTGTGATTTTTTAATTTTGTTTTTAAAGAGGAGCTGTAGTCAAAATAACAATGAATAAAAATGCTTATCCTATATAATAATCCTCAAGTGTCTCTGCGTCCCCTGTCCCTGTGTCCGTGCGTTTCCGCTACTGCGCATGTGCAGCATGGACAGCTTTTGGGACAGGAGGAGGATGGGGCCAGGGGGCCAGGTGGGCGTGTGCATGTGCGCTGACATGTGGCGGTGGTCACAGGGGCGGGAGGGGAGGGGGTTTGCAAGACAGACCTGGAGCCCATTATATTAACAGGCTTAGGTCTACTAGTTTTATAATATTCATTTATAAATAAGTAGCTGAAGACCGGGTTTTGCCTGGGTATGTATTTGGTGTTGTTGGGTCTGGCCTCTTTTTCTAACCCTGCTACACAGTCACTCAATGACCAAGTTTGTGAGCTTCGGTGTCCTTGGCATCAATAATTTGAGAATGGCGGCAGTTTAACAATCAAACAAATCTGATTGGCTGTTTGTGGCTCTGCCCCCTTTTGAGAATTTGAACCCCAGTCATCCAATGATCGACTGTATCAGGTGTGAGGCCTCTGCCAAAATGGCAGCTATTTAAATATTCCCCTTGAAAATCAATAGGGGAATTTTACTTGGCTGTTGTAGGCTCCACCCACTTCCTTGAATATTAACCACTTGAGGACCACAGTCTTTCTACCCCTTAAGGACCAGAGCCTTTTTCTCCATTCAGACCACTGCAGCTTTCACGGTTTATTGCTCGGTCATACAACCTACCACCTAAATTAATTTTACCTCCTTTTCTTGTCACTAATACAGCTTTCTTTTGGTGCTATTTGATTGCTGCTGCGAGTTTTACTTTTTATTATATTCATCAAAAAAGACATGAATTTTGTCAAAAAAATGACTTTTTTAACTTTCTGTGCTGACATTTTTCAAATAAAGTAAAATTTCCTATACATTTGAGCGCGAAAGTTATTCTGCTACATGTCTTTGATAAAAAAAAAAAAAAACATTCAGTGTATATTTATTGGATTGGGTAAAAGTTATAGCGTTTACAAACTATGGTGCCAAAAGTGAATTTTCCCATTTTCAAGCATCTCTGACTTTTCTGCCCACCTGTCATGTTTCATGAGGTGCTAAAATTCCAGGATAGTATAAATACCCCCCAAATGACCCCATTTTGGAAAGAAGACATCCCAAAGTATTCACTGAGAGGCATGGTGAGTTCATAGAAGATTTTATTTTTTGTCACAAGTTAGCGGAAAATGACACTTTGTGACAAAAAAAAAAAAAATTCCATTTCTTCTAACTTGCGACAAAAAAAAATGAAATCTGCCACGGACTCACTATGCTCCTCTCTGAATACCTTGAAGGGTCTACTTTCCAAAATGGGGTCATTTGTGGGGTGTGTTTACTGTCCTGGCATTTTGGGGGGTGCTAAATTGTAAGCACCCCTGTAAAGCCTAAAGGTGCTCATTGGACTTTGGGCCCCTTAGCGCAGTTAGGTTGCAAAAAAAAAAATGCCACACATGTGGTATTGCCGTACTCAGGAGAAGTAGTATAATGTGTTTTGGGGTGTATTTTTACACATACCCATGCTGGGTGGGAGAAATATCTCTGTAAATGACAATTTTTTTTACACACAATTGTCCATTTACAGAGATATTTCTCCCACTCAGCATGGGTATGTGTAAAAATACACCCCAAATCACATTATACTACTTCTCCTGAGTACGGCGATACCACATGTGTGGCACTTTTTTGCACCCTAACTGCGCTAAGGGGCCCAAAGTCCAATGAGTACCTTTAGGATTTCACAGGTCATTTTTGTTTCAAGACTACTCCTCACAGGTTTAGGGCCCCTAAAATGCCAGGGCAGTATAGGAACCCCACTAATGACCCCATTTTAGAAAGAAGACACCCCAAGGTATTCCGTTAGGAGTATGGTGAGTTCATAGAAGTTTTTATTTTTTGTCACAAGTTAGCGGAAATTGATTTTAATTGTTTTTCTTCACAAAGTGTCATTTTCCGCTAACTTGTGACAAAAAATTAAATCTTCTATGAACTCACCATACTCCTAACGGAATACCTTTGGGTGTCTTCTTTCTAGAATGGGGTCATTTGTGGGGTTCCTATACTGCCCTGGCATTTTAGGGGCCCTAAACCGTGAGGAGTAGTCTTGAAACCAAATGTCGCAAAATGACCTGTGAAATCCTAAAGGTACTCATTGGACTTTGGGCCCCTTAGCGCACTTAGGGTGTAAAAAAGTGCCACACATGTGGTACCGCCGTACTCAGGAGAAGTAGTATAATGTGTTTTGTGGTGTATTTTTACACATACCCATGCTGGGTGGGAGAAATATCTCTGTACATGACAATTGTTTGTTTTGTTTTACACACAATTGTCCATTTACAAAGAGATTTCTCCCACCCAGCATGGGAATGTGTAAAAATACGCCCCAAAACACATTATACTACTTCTCCTGAGTACGGCGATACCACATGTGTGACACTTTTTTTGCAGCCTAGGTGCACTAAGGGGCCCAACGTCCTATTCACAGGTCATTTTGAGGCATTTGTATTCTAGACTACTCCTCAAGGTTTAGGGCTCCTAAAATGCCAGGGCAGTATAGGAACCCCACAAGTGACCCCATTTTAGAAAGAAGACACCCCAAGGTATTCCGTTAGGTGTATGGCGAGTTCATAGAAGATTTTATTTTTTGTCACAAGTTAGTGAAAAATGACACTTTGTGAAAAAAAAAAACAATAAAAATCAATTTCCGTTAACTTTTGACAAAAAATAAAATCTTCTATGAACTCGTCATACACCTAACAGAATACCTTGGGGTGTCTTTTTTCTAAAATGGGGTCACTTGTGGGGTTCCTATACCGGCCTGGCATTTTACAGGCCCAAAACCGTGAGTAGTCTGGAAACCAAATGTCTCAAAATGACTGTTCAGGGGTATAAGCATCTGCAAATTTTGATGACAGGTGGTCTATGAGGGGGCGAATTTTGTGGAACCGGTCATAAGCAGGGTGGCCTTTTAGATGACAGGTTGTATTGGGCCTGATCTGATGCATAGGAGTGCTAGGGGGGTGACAGGAGGTGATTGATGGGTGTCTCAGGGGGTGGTTAGAGGGGAAAATAGATGCAATCAATGCACTGGGGAGGTGATCGGAAGGGGTTCTGAGGGGGATCTGAGGGTTTGGCCGAGTGATCAGGAGCCCACACGGGGCAAATTAGGGTCTGATCTGATGGGTGGGTGTGCTAGGGGGTGACAGGTGGTGACAGGAGGTGATTGATGGGTGTCTCAAGGTGTGATTAGTGGGGGGAATAGATGCACGTAATGAACTGGCGAGGTGATCAGGGCTGGGGTCTGAGGGTGTGGGCGGGTGATTGGGTGCCCTAGGGGCAGATAGGGGTCTAATCTGATGGGTAGCAGTGACAGGTGGTGACGGGGGGTGATTGATGGGTGGGTGTTTAGAGGAGAGAACAGATGCAATGCACTTGGGAGGTAATCTGACTGCGGGTCTGCAGGCGATCGGATGGTGTGGGTGGGTGATCAGATTGCCTGCAAGGGGCAGGTTAGGGGATGATTGATGGGTGGCAGTGACAGGGGGTGATTGATGGGTGGCAGTGACAGGGGCTGATTGATGGGTGGCAGTGACAGGGGGTGATTGATGGGTGATAGGTGATTGGCAGGTGATTGACAGGTGATCAGTGGTTTATTACAGGGAAGAACAGATGTAATTAATGCACTGGCGAATTGATAAGGGGGGGTCTGAGGGCAATCTGAGCGTGTGGGCGGGTGATTGGGTGCCCGCAAGGGGCAGATTAGGGTCTGATCTGATGGGTAACAGTGACAGGTGGTGATAGGGGGTGATTTATGGGTAATTAGTGGGTGTTTAGAGAAGATAACAGATGTAAACAATACATTTGGGAGGTAATCTGACGGCGGGTTTGCGGGCGATCTAATGATGTGGGTGGGTGATCAGATTGCCCGCAAGGGGCAGGTTAGGGGCTGATTGATGGGTGGCAGTGACAGGGGGTGATTGATGGGTGATAGGTGATTGGCAGGTGATTGACAGGTGATCAGTGGGTTATTACAGGGAAGAACAGATGTAATTAATGCACTGGTGAATTGATAAGGGGGGGGTCAGAGGGCAATCTGAGCGTGTGGGCGGGTGATTGGGTGCCCGCAAGGGGCAGATTAGGGTCTGATCTGATAGGTAACAGTGACAGGTGGTGATAGGGGGTGATTGATGGGTAATTAGTGGGTGTTTAGGGTAGAGAACAGATGTAAACACTGCACTGGGGAGGTGATCTGATGTCGGATCTGCGGGCGATCTATTGGTGTGGGTGGGTGATCAGATTGCCCGCAAGGGGCAGGTTAGGGGCTGATTGTTGGGTGGCAGTGACAGGGGGTGATTGATGGGTGATTGATGGGCGATTGACAGGTGATTGACAGGTGATCAGGGGGGATAGATGCATACAGTACACGGGAGGGGGGGGGGGGGTTGGGTGGGACGGTCTGGGGAGAATCTGAGGGGTGGGGGGGTGATCAGGAGTCCCCAGGGGGCAGTTTAGGGACTTTAAAAAAAATAGCATTGACAGATAGTGACAGGGAGTGATTGATGGGTTATTAGGGGGGTGATTGGGTGCAAACAGTGGTCTGGGGGCTGGGCAGGGGGGGGTGCTGTGGGCGATCAGGGGGCGGGGGGGCAGATCAGTGTGTTTGGGTGCAGACTAGGGTGGCTGCAGCCTGCCCTGGTGGTCCCTCGGACACTGGGACCACCAGGGCAGGAGGCAGCTTGTATAATACACTTTGTATACATTACAAAGTGTATTATACACTTTGTAGCGGCGATCGCGGGGTTAACATCCCGCCGGCGCTTCCGTATGGCCGGCGGGATGTTGCGGCGGATGGGCGGAGCCAGTTGCCGGGGGAAGCGCGCGCCATCAATGATATATATATATATATATATATATATATATATATATATATATATATATATATATACACATATACACACACACACACACACACACACACAGTGGGTTGCAAAAGTATTTGGCCCCCTTGAAGTTTTCCACATTTTGTCACATTACTGCCACAAACATGAATCAACTTTATTGGAATTTCACGTGAAAGAGCAATACAAAGTGGTGTACACGTGAGAAGTGGAATGAAAATCAAATCACACATGATTCCAAACATTTTTTTACAAATAAATAACTGCAAAGTGGGGTGTGCGTAATTATTCGGCCCCCTTTGTTCTGAGTGCAGTCAGTTGCCCATAGGCATTGCCTGATGAGTGCTAATGACTAAATTGAGTGCACCTGTGTGTAATCTAATGTCAGTACAAATACAGCTTTTTTTTCCCCCCCTCTCGTGTTGGACTCAAAACACCTGGAGCAGCAGCAGCCACTAAGGGTGCGCTCAGTAGGACACCCTGCAGAATTAAGGAGTCTTTGTCTTACCGATCAAAATAGGCCCTCGCGTATCTGAGAAAAAAAATAATATCGGTCTTATTTCCAATGAAACGCAGTAGCCTTCAATGATTCCTCCATGGAGAACTATTTCAACTGGAGATTAGATGAACTGAGGCCCCACCCACTTAAGGGGATGACTGTATTAGGTAAGTACTTAGATCACGTGACCAACATTCTCATCTCAGATTTCAGGTAAAGGCCTCCTTTAAAGCAGGATTGTCAGTGAGGGCCCTTTTCCACTAGCGGCGTTTGCGATGCTGAATCGCAAAAACGCAAACCGCTAGCGATTTTACAATCGCTACGGTTTGCTTTTTAACATGGGAATCGCGGTAGGTCATTTCCACTACCGCGATTCGTTTTTGCGGGGAACGCGAACGCGCGGCGGAGCGATAATTGCCGCGATTTTGCTATGCAGTGCATAGCATAGCAAAATCGCGGCCGCAAACGTCGGGGGAATCGCCGGTTTTGCGATTCAGCAATCGCTAGCGTTCAGCGTGAACGCTAGCGATTGCAGGTGGAAAAGGGCCCTGAGGGCCCGTTTCCACTAGAGCAAATCTGCATGTTTCCTGCATGCAGATTCGCATAGACAATACAAGTGGATGGGACTGTTTTCACTTGTCAGGATTTCTGAGCTTTTTTCTGTGCAGAAAAAATCTGCAGGGCAGAGCCATCAGAATTTGCATACTGCTATGCGATTTGCATACAATATATTTAATAGGAAATTCGCATGCGGGTTTGGTATGCAAATTTTCATGCGAATTTGCATACGATTTCGCATACAAACAATGGAAAAGCACACAAGCACCGCCATGGTTAAATTCGCATACATAGTCATCCATGCGAAATCGTATGCGAATTCGCATGAAAATTTGCATACAACCGCATGCGAAATTCGCATCAGCATGCAATTTTTTTCCGTGTCGATTCCCAAACGCACAAGTGGAAACGGGCCCTTATATAATCAAATTCCATTTACCCAAGAAGAAGTAAGACAAGAAATGAAATCAGAATCAGCTTTAGCCAGAGGCAGTAAAGATGGAAAATGCCTGGAAAAGTTTTCTCTTTATTTACTCTAAAAGAGTCACTGAAATAAAAATACAGGCATTGCAATACATATGTACTGTATGTAGTCGCGTATAAGCTTAATTTGTCAGTATAAAAAAATGTGCTGAAAAGTTACCCCCTCGGCTTGTATGCGAGTCAGTGGTGCAGAACAGATGGTGGAGAAGGTTTTGTTACTGGCAGAGGAGCATAAGGATCGTGCACTAGTGTTCCTGCTCCTGCCAGCTGACTCCCTGATGTGTCCATGGCCCCCATCTCCTGCAACATGGTGTGCAGAGTGCGCTGCTCAAGACTACCTGTGTCCCCTGGCTTGTGGAGCGGAGCGTCCAGGAAGCATGTCAGCTGTGCAATGATCAGGGATTCTTCCTGCGTGGCAATTGCTGTGTCTCATTTCTATGATGCCATCTAGTGGAGTCTTGAGACACAGCTGTATGATCCTGGGGCACATCTGGCTATGGGGAGGGGGGCTGACTTGTACTGGGGGGAACATCTTGCTACTGTGGAGGGGGCTATATTGGGGAGGGGGGCTTATATGCGAGTCAATCACTTTTTCCTGGTTTCTGGCTTATACATGGGTCGGCTTATATAGAAGTATATACGTTAAGTAGAACAAGTATTTACATACTTATAAAATATGTGTTTTTTTCTGGCTGTCCCTTTGCTTTACTAAGGAGAAATTGCTGCAGATGTTCTGTCTATTTGGATGCAGAGCTTTAAATTTAATTACATTCTTATATGGCAAATACATGGATTTGCAGTTTGCAAACCGGGCTGATCAATCAAAAAAAATAAAATCCTTGAATATTGTGGTTAAGCTTCCTCCATGTGTTCCTGCAGACCCAGGACAATTTAATGACATTTCTAAGACACACTTTCAAGATGCTGTGCAACATGCAGGCATTTCTGTCAGACAAATGTACAGGAGCCACAAAGGACCACATTCCTCAGTGGAAAGAAATTGATTGCCTACTGCGCAGAGACCCGGGAAACTAGGATGCCAAATGCACAGCAGGGAAGACATAAACTGGATGAGTGACACTCGTCTTGTTTTCATTGTTTACATCCTGGCTTCAGCATAACAGTATGAAATGATTAACAGCCATCCTACATTGTAATGTTTGCTCTCCAACACCAGCTAACATGGTCCCACCACAAAACTCTATACAAATTCAAGGAGGCGCAGCTTAACCTCTTGAGGACTGTGGTATTAAACCCCCCCCCCCCCCCCCCCCCCCTAGTGACCAGGCCATTTTTTGTTAATAGGGCCACTGCAGTTTTAAGGCCAAGCTGCAGGGCCACACAGCACACAAGTGATCCACCCCCCCCCCCCCTTTTCCCCCCACCAACAGAGCTTCCTGTTGGTGGGGTCTGATCGTCCCCTCCAGAGTTTTTTTTTATATAAAGATTATTATTATTATTATTATTATTATTTTTTTCAATAAAAATGTGTATATATTTTTTTTTCTCTTTGAATAACCCCACCTACTCTACCCCCGCTGGCCAATCATTGTGATCGGCTGTCATAGGCTTCAGCCTATGACAGCGGATCAACGCAGACACTCTGGAGGGGACAGCCGTGTCACATGGCTGTCCCCAGTACAGCGCTGCCTTAGATCGCAGCGCTGTGCTGCCCTAATAGACGGCGTCTAACAGTCTCCGAGGGGTAATTGCCGTACGGGCAGGGGATGCGCGCGCAGCATTCACATCAACGGGCATGCAGCAGTCCTGGGGCTGCCGCACTGCTCACGCCAATTGGCCTCGAGCAGTCGGCAAGTCGTTAATATCTGTCGGGTCTAACACACGGCACATGTGCAAGAGTCAAAGGAAATGGTACCTGTAGGTGACCACGCCCTCCAAGCAGGAAGTACTTTATCATCCAAATTTCAAAACATCCAAAACACCTGCAGAGGCTTCCTATTTCATATATTAGTTTCACCTTTGAAGTTGAATGATTGAAATAAATGTTTTGCACAATATTCTAATTTTTCTAATTTTACCTTCATGTATTTTTCTACTGAAAAAGTGTCTAAAGAGGATCTCCAACCTAAAATAGAAAATCCTGCAGCGCTGCTGTAACGAAAAGTTATATTGACATGCGGAGTCTCGTCCCACGAAGCCGCCCCGAAAACCCTGCATCACTCCACTTCTGGCGCCTGGCCCCGCCTCCTCTCTCTCCTCCAAGAAACCCCCCGGCTATTTACTGCAGTAAATAGCCACTGGGATAAGACACCGCGGGTAAATAGAACTTTTCATTACAGCAGTGCTGCAGGATTTTCTACTTTAGGATGGAGATCCTCTTTACTCTAAACTTTTTTTCCCATCCTTTAAATTGAAATATTTATTTTCAAATGTTAATATGAAGGAAAATAAACCAGAATAGAAAGGATTGAATTATAACGCAACTTACTTTTCTTAAGGTATGTGCAGTGTTCTCCCCAGAATTTTTTTCCAGCCGGGTGGCATGAAAAAGTAGCCGGGTGGGGCACAACCGGGGGTATGCAGAGCCAGTGCAACTCTGCTTACAGCATAGGAAAAGAATGATGAGGCAAGCCGATGACAGCCGGGTGCTCACCAAAATTAGCCGGGTTGAGCACTCTGCTAAAAGAGCCTGGGGAGAACACTGATGTGTGACAAGGGGTGTGGCAGGGGCGTGATGGTGTGTGTTGGGGGTGTGGCTTAAGTGTCTCTCTTATCTCAAAAAGTTGGGAAGTGTGTGTATATAGTGTGTGTGCGTGTTTTTATATCCATGGGAATATACGGTATTGCCAAGTCTCTCCTAGTCTGGTATCACTTGTATTTTCCTGCAGAGGTTGATAAAGTAATAAATATGGCTGCACTTCTTATTCTGATAAGACAGCAGTGATTTGTAAACGTTCTTTAACACTGCGGTGATTAGATGATTAATTACGCAGACTGATGAATTAATATAATCCTTATTGTGGATCATTATGGAATTATAAATGAAAGATAGAGAGAAGCGGAACGGAAACAGAAAGAGACATCTGTGGCATAATCTCGCAATCATACAACGTTATTAAAGAGCAGAATTACTCGGCTGATTCGGCAGAGATGTCCTGACATGCCGGAGGCATCCAATCGTGTATCTGGCCGGTAAATCACCACGGAGTTCACTATTCCCCAGATCCAGCAAGCGTCAGATTATATATTATTATATGGTGAAAATAAGCCCCCAACCAATAGGGGGAGGGATTGCAAAGAAAAAGGTGTGGTTACTTGGAAGAGGCATGCTAGAAAGGAGAACATTGACATCTCTGCAGATTCTGTCAATAGGATTATTTCAGATCATAAATATGTTGGCCAATCGGATCATCCCATGTCCAGCTAGCGTGCCTCTAATGGAACCAAATCCACCATACACTGGGAGGGAGGAGGCTTCCCACTGATGTGTCAGGATAATGGCTGGTATAATTAACCACTTCACATCCAGACCTTGTTTCCCACTTATGGACCAGAGCAGTTTTATTAGTTTAGCTGTGTCCCTGTTTAATCAGCAATAACTTTATCCCTACTTATGACACAGAAATGAAATATTTATTGTTTTTTTTCAATACAAACTAGGCTTTCAGTGTATTCCATTGTTTCCCCTCAAACTATTTCCTATGAATTTTAATGGGAAAACAAGTAAAACAAATAGAAAATACACATTATTTCTCCGTTTTACCAATTCCAGTTTAAAAATATAAAGTGCTACTGTAGATTAAAAAAAAACACACACATTTTGTTTGGCTATTCTTACCGCTTATCACAAAACTCAGATTATGTTCCTGTCACAATTTATGGTGAAGATATTTGATTCTGAAATAATGCTACAGAGTGTATTTTTCTCTATGAACTGAGAAAATCTAAGTATTTTTAATGGTAAAAATCAATCTCATTAGCTCAGGAAACATATTCCCGTTCACCAATTAGTGCTGCATCAGATAGTGGCAGAAATGTGCACAGGAGCAAGCCCAATCCTGCACAGCACTGCTTCTGCTACAAGACGTATATCTACTGACTCATGGCTTAGATGAAGTCACAGAGGACGTAGATATACTGTAGTGGTGGATAAAGTGGTTAAGAACAGTCTTACTTTGTCAGGAGGAGGTTTTTTTTTTTGTTTTTTTTTTTTACTGGACACCACAAACAAAAGACGCGTTTCTCGGGATTCACCCACTTCTTCAGGTTAATAATGCACCATCTTAGTGATCATAGCAATTAGTCAGGAACTCCTGTGAAGTTGTTGCTCCCCCAGTACAGAGTGATCACCTGACCCTGGCCGACTCCTCCCTCCATTCTTGAGGAGCACGGGTAGAAAATGGGCAGGGTCAGTACTGTTCAGACTGGCTGCTGCCCCCTCCAATCTGATCCCTGACTACCTCCGGGAGGTGTTGACTAGATGTGGGAGGAGTCTGGAAGTCTGACAAGCATGCCGTTTTCTCAGGCAGGCAGCATATGACACAGGTACACTGCCCTGCGTCCCCACCCAAATATGCCTCCCTCGTGTGCCTACATTTGTTCTGGGCACCTGGGCACCCGTCATTTAGGCGCAGAGTGAGCCAAACTGACGGTTCACCCTACTGCCACACTAATTCCAAGCAGTGCTAATTACTACTCCCCCTCCGAGTCGTATTAAGTTGGAGGGAGAAGTTATTTGGGGTCCGGATTATCGCCAGATCCAAATTACCTGTACGCAGAGCGTGGGCAATAGCATTGCTGCTATAGCTGCGCCGAACTCAGGCGGGACGAGAGGCGCTGTGCGCGTCGAGGAGCCCTGCCTCATCCCCATGAACAGTGTTTTAAAGTCTCACATGGCCTCCTCAGCCATCACCCTGTGTCTGGTGTCACCGTGAGCCTCTGTACTCGGTGGCGGACAGGTAGGCAGTGGATCTAGGCCAGAGATGTCAAACCGGTCCTTCGAAGGTTAAGGTCCTCACACATTTCTGACACAGCTCAAATGAATTGATGGGTCTGAATCAGGAAAGGTGTGGTCCATCAGGTAGAACATATTCCTCTCTTTCTCAGTCCATCCTAAACACTGGCATGGATCTGGCCCTCCAGGTCTGGAGTTCCACACCTGTGCTCTGTGCCGATTTCTGATGGACTTCATGCTGAAATCTTTTGAAAATCGTGTTGTGGCGTATGACCTGCCAACAGATCCCTCTCTAATAAGACCCGATCAGAGAGAGATCCATTTCATGGTCAATCTGCCCACTCATCTTCTGCTGTGTGGCCACCTTTATCATTCAGGTGCTGGGAGGAATATTGAGGAAAAGAGATAGAGCAAAGTTTTGAGCTGCAATAGTTACTCCCTGATAAATTTCCATCTGGGGAGTAACCGATTGCTTGTGGAATCATTGCACAGTGTATGACCTCCCTAAATCCCCAACCATAACTCTCACTAGGCTCATCGGCCTCTGACATAAGCTATACTTGGAGAATTAGGTTTGCCGGAACTGTGCCAAAAAGACTGGGCACCGAGATGGCCTATTTGGACTCTAAGAGGTTGGCTTACATATTACCTCCCCTCCGGCTATAAGAAGAGGAAACGCTGATGAGATTCTATATTTAGCCACTTCAACGACTTCTTAATTGAAGACAAGGTTATTCTGTGCTAAAAGTGTTCATGAGAAGAATATACTTCAACACGCAGTGGTCAGAGCCCCGAAGGTCAACAGGCTGATGACCTCTGCAGAAAAATGATACATAATTGCTCTTCTTCCACACTCTCCACATAATTGGCCAGGAGGAGATGTTCCAGGGTAGCTAATTATTTTCAAATACAAGTACACAGAGTATAGTTTATCATTCCTGTGCAGCGCACGCAAAGAAGTCAGCTAAGCAGAAAGAGAGTCACAGAATACAAGTTTTATTGCAGTGAGTCCAACTGAAACCTTTTTCCATCAAGCTCTGGCTAAGATCCACAAAATAATGATTTTTGAAAAAATTAAGGCAAACGTCATTGATAGGACTGACCATTTTGAGGAAGTTTGGCAGCCATGGATCCAGGATGCAGCGTCTATGGGGGTGAGGGACTCCCTTTCACAGTTTTGAGGCTTTTGAAAAGTTCCCTAAAGATAACTTACTTACTGAGGTGTTTCTTACTCAAAATAGATCTGTAACGATTGGGGAATTATTTCGGAAATCCTCCGCAAGCGTGTAATAGATAGAACCCAGCTATGGTGCTATGCACCTGTAGAGGGAGATTCTCACCGGCAGATGGAGCTGTGGAGTGCAGACGAGCACAGCCTCTGCACGGCCACAGATGCCAGTGGGGATTGTACGAGTTGAAGCAATGCAGGGCAAGATAGCCCTTAAAGAGAGAGAACACAGAGACAGAATGTGTGTGTGTCCACCAATCTAGTCGCCACCCAGCGACGGTGAATACATAACAACAGAACCGAAGTGGGAACGCAATGGCAAGAATGGCGATTGCCAAAAGTGACACAAGACCGAATCAAAGAGCATAGAGGCAGAATGTATGTGTGTCCACCAATCCAGCAACGGTGAACACACATCCACAGAAACAAAGTACAAACGCAATCGCAAGACTGGCGATTGCCAACAGACCAAAATGTCCCTCTACTTTTTAATTGAGCAATAAAAGTTAAATTTTATCTTAGATTCAGTATAGTCTGACTGACAATATACATACTCAAAGGTATTGCAAGGCCTACTCTGTCAGTAATGGAAAGGTCACTAAGTAACCCAGGCCCAATGGCAATACCAACAAATATAAAATCACACAACCCCCACCACACAACCCGACATGTTTCACTTCTAAACGAAGCTTTTTCAAGGGAAAAGTGACATAAAAGTCTAATTAGTGATAAGGCGCAAAGTTACATAATTAAACAAGTATAGAGTATGGCCTATAGGCTAGAGTATGGCCTATAGGCTCATAACATCATAGCTGCCCATATACCACATCATGCTGCTACTTGCAATACCTTTGAGTATGTATATTGTCAGTCAGACTACTTTTTAATTGAGCAATAAAAGTTAAATTTTATCTTAGATTCAGTATAGAGGGACATTTTGTTATGTTTTGCCTGAGTTCAGGATTTGTTGTATGATTGCGAACAGACATAAGACTGAGCAGGAAAGGACACGAGAGTAGCAAAAGGCACAGCAAATTACAAATGCTAGCTAAACGCAAACACCGCACTCATTCGCAACAGCGAACACGTTTACGACACGATCACCACGCGTTAGGCGCCCAGTGATAAGCGTGCCACCCTAATAACCAATGAAACACAAACATGAAATAGAGAATGCGAACGCTTGCTAAACTGTTACCTCACCGAGCCTACAGCAAGCGTTCGTATCAGACAAGACAGACAGATGGGGCTACCAGTAGCAACCGCTGCTCTGGCTAGCACCCCTAAGGCAGACTACAGACGGAAGCACTGCCACTACCACTAGGGCTAATGCAATCCAGACAGAAGGAGCAGCCAGTAGCAACCGCAGCTCTGGCCTACACTCCCAGACAGAACGATTTCCTGTCGACCGCCGCTGGTGACAAGACAATCGAGGCAGAGAGACAGAACAAGGCAATACAGATAATACAACCTGACTACGCTAGAAGGGATGCCTAGTGCAGTCCCCAGGAATTACTATAAAATAATCTTTAGCAAACAAGCAAGGCTGATACTCCAGGAGAGTTTAGCAGGAACAAACCATCATGACCAGCAAGGGATTCTGGGAGCAAAAGGTATTTATACTGCAAGCCATCAAAGGAGGCAGCTAGGCAATTTGCATGACAAGTGTATGCAAATTCCTCAGCAGAGCAACTCTGAAACTTGCTAAGTGAAGACAGGTCTCTTTTCCAGAGACCTGTAGCATTCAGACCTAAAGAATGGTCAAACAGCTGTCTGCCTGTGCAGACAGCAGAGCAGATCATTACAAGATCGTTTTGGTTTCCAGGATTTTTCAGGTTTCATTATATTGGTTCCTCTGCTACGTTTAATGCTGCATGTCATTGTAAAACCATTCTACACATTTTTATGTGTTAAAGGTTTCATAATTTGATACAATGGGCCTGATTCATCAAGCTACGCTGCTACAGCGAGTGAAGTATCGCTGTATCGATACTTCCCAGGAGCAGGGCCACCAGTTAATGTTACGTGCATTGCTAAGGAAGCAATGCGTGTATCTAAGGAAGGCACGCTCCTTACATGGCAGAGAGCGTTGCTATGCAAGGCCTGCATAGCGCGCACTATAGCACATTAAGCTGCGCTGCTTTAGCAGCGCAGCTTGATGAATCAGGCTCAATGTCAATAAAAAATTAATGTTAATAAAGTTAAAAAGTTAGTCAATAAAATAAAAAAAGTTTAGGATCATCGGCTTTCATGGGTAATACCAGGTCTGTGGAGTTGGGGTCGAGGAGTCAAAGCAATTTTAGGTACCTGGAGTCGGAGGTTTCATAAACTGAGGAGTCAAAAGATTTTTGTACTGACTCCACAGCTCTGGATAAAACAAGTCTATACTGTAGAAGACAACAGAGGGGATAGGAGGAGAATGGGGTGTGGAGCACAGCAAGCTATATAGGCAAATAAGAGTAGGAACAATTAATGGGGTGGGGGGGACTGGTTGCCTGAAAATAAGCACAGTGTAAGGCTCAGTTGAAGAAGAACCAGGTCTAGTGGTTAAGCCTCAGTTAGATGGAAAGGACACATCTGTCAGAGGCTTGTACGCAGCTTACCAGCCGGTGAGACCAGAAGGCTCATTTGCCAACCCACAGCTTTGTTATAGGAAGTATCGAATAACCAATGATTTGAAGTTATGACCAGCACCACGCTGTTTCAGAAAGACCCAACAGGCTGCTGAGAGTGGATGCCTATTGTAGGAGGGTAGAGGAGCTGCTCTGGAGCAAATTCGTGTGCATTGAGCATGCACAAATACATGCAGGACGGGACAGGAAGCGAAGAGGACATGGAGGATGCCGGAAGAAGTGACTGCAGGACCCGGGGACTCCGGTGGACAGGTGATGTTATTACTGCTGGCTGGGGGAGGCCTGGGGCAGCGAAGCAAGCGGTGGCTCCACAGGTTTTGAATCAATTTCATGCTGAAATCGATTCAAAATCTGTGTGCTGTGTATGGGCAGCCATTAGATGCCTCTGTGATCAGTTTTGATCAGAAAGGGATCTATCTGTTGGTCGATCTGATGGCAATCGACCGGTGTATGGCTACCTTAACATCCAGAGCCGGAGCTTCCACAGGGTCAAACTGGAGAATTGTCAAATGCAATTTTTGCCCAGGGCCCCATCTTGGGGAGCACGGTGGTGTAGTGGTTAGCGCTCTCACCTTGCAGCGTTGGGTCCCCGGTTCTAATCCCTGCCAGGTCGATAACTTGATCTTGATCCTGACTTGACAAAGACACCCTGGCGTGTCGAAATGCGTCGTCCTTATAACCCGGCACACGGAGCTTGCCTGGACCCCAGACCTAGCACGGACCCTTGTTGATGTCCCACGCTGGCCACGGTCGACATTCAAGGAGTGGAACATTGAGTATGTAAGATATGCTTGCAAATTTATGCGATCTTGTACGTGCATTTCTTTTGCAATTTGAATTAAAGGTATTGCACCATAGAGGCGCTCTCTTCTCTCTCCTTTTTCTGATACAGACACTTGTCAAATCCCACCGCTGAGAGAGCTGCACTGGATGCTACCTTTCCTCCTTTCATTGTCTGACACTGGCAATGGAGAACTGATTTACTTTGGACATAATATCCTTTAGTCCTGGTTGTAACACGCATATATTTCTGTATCAGGTCAACATTTATTATTTATTTATTTATTTGTTGTATTTATAAAGCGCCAACATATTACGCAGCGCTGGACATTAATTTAGGTTACAGACAATATTTAGGGGTGACAAACAGCAATATGACAATACAGGAATACAAGAAAACCAGATCACACAGCACAGTATGAGTACAAGGTAATGCTTAGTCACTGGATGGGAGCATGGAGATTAGGCAAGTTAGGTTCACTCAAATGCATAGCATGGGTGCACAGTAATAGAGGTGCATGATCAGGTAGGACACAAAAGGAGTGAGGACCCTGCCCAAAGGCTTACAAGGAGGCTTACAACATCTACAAGGAGTTTGTAAGTTTTCCCTGTGTCTGTGTGGGGTTCCTCCGGGCACTCAGGTTTCCTCATATATCCCAAAACCATACAGATAAGTTAATTGGTTTCCTCCTAAAATTGTCCCTAGACTACGATACATACGCTACATGATACATATACATAGACATGACTATGGTAGGGATTAGATTGTGAGCCACTCTGAGGGACAGTTAAGTGACAATATACTCTGTACAGTGCTGCGTAAGATGTCGGCGCTATATAAATACTTATTAATAATACAATCAGCCTTGGTAACATTAACCTTATATTAGAAAACCTACAAAATAAACGGGGGAGTCGGAAGATTTTTGTACTGACTCCACAGACCTGTACATAAATCTTTCTGCCACAGTGCTGGGAGCTTAATTCATTCGAATTCGAACACTAGACATTAGGAGCATTCCACCCATAACAGTAGCTCATGGTGGTCCCCAGGCCTGCCAGAAATACCAAACTACCGGTTTCACTAGGCCAATACTTCCATCTCTCCTTTCCTCATTATGTTATTAGGGGGTGAAAGCAGGACTGTGGAGTTGGAGTCGAGAAGTCGGAGCAATTTTGGGTACATGGAGTCGGAAACGGTGGTTTCATAAACTGAGGAGTCGGAGTCCGATGATTTTTGTACCAAATCCACAGCCCTGGTAAGAACTAGAGTAAGGAGTCGGAGTCATTTTGGGTACCTGGAGTCGGAGGTTTCATAATCTGAGAAGTCGGAGTTGGAGTATTTTTGTACCAACTCGGCAGCCCTGGGGAAAGGGTCCTGGTTGTCATAAACGAGATCTGTGCCTGAGCGCGGCACACAAGCATGCACACGGCACAGTGTTTTTCTCCCGGCCCACCATGCTATCAAACAGGTAATATTTAATGGGATTAAGAAGATACACAATCGTAATCCCTACTTAACCCCTCCCCTGGCCTAGCGCTCAATCGATGCCTCATAACACCATCCTGATTTACAGGTTAATTAACCTTTGCGAGTGTATCATGTTCATCTCGGAGCTGCTGAACGCGGACATTCTTCACGGAAAATGCTATTTATAGTCAGCCTAGTCCTCGCCTCTTGCGCAGGCCAGGCTGGACTGACCTTTGCGGTGAATGTTGGAGGTCCGCGCTGTGAATCCGAGACCCCGGCATTACTGCGGCTCGCTCTGTCAATAACTGTTTTGTATGAACAAGAGGCCCTAACCTTCATTAAGGATTCCGCACACATCTTCCGGGGAAATCCTCCGGCAAGGCTTGCTGCTAGACGGCAAATTAAAAAATAAAGACGAAGGCAGAGCGGGGTTAACCTGTTCACTGCTGGGCAACGTGTGCAATGCCGCTACAGGCTACACAGAATACAAGTATTAATGGGTAACTTCAGAGTATCAAATAGACAATTAGCAGGAGTTCAAAATCCCCTCCTTATCATGCAGTTATAGGCATTAGTGATTTCCGTTATGAAGATATATGTAGCACTGCATTACCTTACATAGCATGCAAGCTGAGAAAGGCCCGATTTCTGAACAACAGCCACTTCCTGCTCTGCTTCTCTGCTCCACTCTGCTTCTGCTAAACACTGCAACTCCACCTTTATGTGTCTTGCCAGCCACTTCCTGCTCTGCTCCTGTTAAACACTCCTACATCTTCCCAGCCACTCCCTGCTCTGCCACCGATTCCCTGCTCCATTCTGCTCCTGTTACACTCCAACTCTACCTCCATATGTCTTCCCAGCCACTTCCTGCTCTGCTACCCTGCTTCACTCTGCTAATGCTAAACACTCCTACTAAACGTTCATACATCTTCCCAGCCACTTCCTGCTCTGCTACTGCTTCCCTGCTCCACTCTGCTCCTGCTAAACCTTCCAACTCCACCTTCATATGTCTTCCTAGCCACTTCTTGCTCTGCTACTGCTTCCCTGCTCCACTCTGCTCCTGCTAACACTCCAACTCCACCTACATATGTCTCCTCAGCCACTACCTGCTCTGCTACTGCTGCCCTCTGCTACTGCTAACACTCCAACTCCACCTTCATATGTCTTCCCAGCCACTTCCTACTCTGCTGCTTTACTCTGCTCATACTATACACTCCAGCTCCATCTTCATGTTTTCTGAGCAACTTCCTGCTCTGCTACTGCTTCCTTGCTCCACTCTGCTCCTGCTAAACACCCCAACTCCACCTTCATATGTCTTCCCAGCCACTCCCTGCTCTGCTACTGCTTCCCTGCTCCACTCTGCTCCTGCTAAACACCCCAACTCCACCTCCATATGTCTTCCCAGCCACTCCCTGCTCTGCTACTGCTTCCCTGCTCCACTCTGCTCCTGCTAAACACTCTAACTCCACTTTCATATGTCTCCCCAACCACTTCCGGCTCTGCTACTGCTGCCCTCTGCTACTGCTAACACTCCATCTCCACCTTCATGTGTCCTCCCAGCCACATCCTGCTCTGCTCTACTCTGCTCCTGCTAAACACTCCAACTCCACCTTCATGTCTCCCCAGCCACTTCCTGCTCTGATACTGCTTCCCTGCTCCACTCTGCTCCTGCTAAACACCTAAACTCCACCTTCATGTCTCCCTAGCCACTTCCTGCTCTGCTAATGCTCCACTTTGCTCATGCTAAATCCTGAACACCTTGATATGTCTTCCCAGCCACTTCCTTCTCAGCTACTGCTCCCCTGCTCCACTCTGCTCCTGTTAAAAACCCCTACATTCATATGTCTCCCCAGCTATTACCCACTCACCTACTGTTTCTTGCTCCACTCTGCTCCCGCTAAACACCTCAACTCCACTTTCACACATCTTCCTAGCCACTTCCTGCTCTGCAGCAATCATATGCCACTCTGCTCCTACTAAATACTCCACATTCTAATGTCTTCACAGCTTTTTCCTGCTCTGCTACTGCTAAACACTCCAAACTAGTAATTGAAATGTTTTAATGATTCAGCGGGGGACAAGACTTCTATCTGCTTGGTGCTCTCCTGGTTCAGTTATCAAGACTCGAGATAAAACTGGAGAGATGAAAAGGTAAAGTAAGAAAAAGTGAAACCTTTTAAGACATTCATTTTTTTTCTCCATCTCATTTTATACCAGCCGAGAGGAAGCGCAAGTGCGCAGCATAGCCCAGAGGCTTCTAAACACCACCTGGGCCTCTACAAGCTCCGCGATAATTTTATCTGTCCTGTCTTCAGAAGCCAAGACACAATGTAATCAAGCAAGTCGATGATGAATTCTCTCCAGGGTAATAGTGTTATCAAGTCTCTCCACATGTCAGAGATCAGACTCTCACAACGGCTTGGCATCTCATATTTCCTAATATCAGGAGACGCGTAGAACGTACGGGAGGGGGAATATGGCTCCGGGCTTCCCTGTCTCGCTATGAGCTGCCACACATAAATACACATGCTTTATTAAACTGGGACTTGTAGGATGGAGAGCAATTACAACCAGTGACAAAATGGAAGACGACAGTGGACCTGACAATATATTAAAGTGGTCTGAAACTCAGAATTTCTTCTTTGCTCTAAAAGATTCTTTACAGCGTTAAAGCTACTATCACAAAAATAATTGTAGCAGAATAGCATTCAAACAGTTAAACACAGCACTTTATCCTGCCATGGAAAGCCCCTTCAGCTTAGGATGTGATCCGAAGTGACAGTATCTTTAGTTTACACTCCTCAGTTGTTATATTGTGTGTAACAACTGAAAACAAGCTCTTTGTGAAGCTCTCTGTGCTTCAAGCATGCACACAGTTCAGAACAGCTCACTAGAAGATTTTAATACATAAAGAAAAGCAGCTTGAATAAAAAGCAATGGCAACTTTCAGGGCAGATAAACTATACTTTGAGAACTTGTAATTTGTAAACAGACAATATTACTTGTACCCAAAAGCAAATAGGATAGCTGTATGGTTAATACGAAATAGGAAAACACACTTTACATTCAACAGAGGTCAACCGCTTCAACTTTAATGTCGATGAGGCCTTCAGGTCTCCTTGGAAGGCAACAGAAGTACTCAAGTCTCCAAGAACTCTTGAAGAGAAGTGAGTGTGGACTTGTGCATTTACTATTTCAGCCCGCGGGTATTTTTCCCCTTATGGATGAGAGGAATTTTCACATTTCAGCGCTCTTCCCATTCATTCCCCAATAACTTTATCACTACTTATCACAACAAAATGATCTATACCTTTTTTTTTCCGCCACCAATTAGGCTTTCTTTGGGTGGTACATTATGCTAAGAATTATTTTATTCTAAATGCATTATAATGGTAATATTAAGAAAAATAATCACTATTTTTCAGTTTTCAGCCATTATAGTTTTACCAATAATACATTATTGTATTTATTGTATTTATAAAGCGCCAACATATTACGCAGCGCTGACTATGCTACCATAATTAAAATCCACACATTTTATTTGGCCATTTGTCATGGTTATTGCAACGTTACAATTATATCCCTAGTATAATGTATGGTGACAATATCTTATTTGGAAACAAAACAATGGTGCATTTTTTCAGTTTTACATCCATCACTCATTTTTAGCCCATAATTTAATAATTATATGCCCTCTTGACATAGATATTATTCCCCCCCCCCCCCCCCCCCTAAGGTTAGTAGGTGTTTTTTACTATTTGGCCACAAAATGTCCCCGTTATATGTAGCATACAAGTACGCCACATGGGATACAATATATTGCTACATTGTAACTAGGGAAGTGACGCAAGGTTTCAATGGAAAGCTGCGATCTCAGTGCCGGCAAGGAAATTAATAAATGGTATTAAATGTAACGATCGGGCGGCGGAACCGACGGAAATCACGGCAGGAGATTTGAACAAAAACAGTGTTTATTCTTGGCGGTAATGTACGGATTGGCACGGAAGACGTTTGTCCCCTGCAGCCAATCTCCCTATGCTCCCGGTAACTGCGCGATCGCCCACAAAGTCCCCCAAGCTGCAGGGACGTGAATATCGCGTCCCTGCGGCTCTAACAGCTGCTGCTGCGGACATGAGGCTCACGTCCGTGTGGCATAAATGGTTAAGGAACCGCTTGCCTTTGGAAGTACTCGGAGACCCATGTACTTCTGACGAAACCCAAAGACACAGCTGGTGGGAGTTTTGAGTGGGGGCCCGACAGTGGAGCAAAAGGACACAGAGAGAAACAGGGAGACTCTAAGGCTCGGTTCACACTTGAGTTAGGAGCCAAACGATCCGTGAAAACGGATCTGATTACCGGTCGATTGGATCAGTTTTCACTCCGTTTGCCATTCGGCTGCTTCCGTTCCGTTTCCCCACATCCCCCCATCACTAAAGTGAATGTTGCCCCTTAGAATGGTGTGTTCCTTCACTAGTGTGAAGAAACTTTCCATTTTCTCATTGCCCCCAATGCAGCGCTTCAGGATCCGCTTCTGAAAAACAGAAGGGCTACGAGGTATTGCGGGACAAGTTAATCTTACACGGCTGAACTACTCTGCTATGGCTTTTACCAGCCACATGGGGGGTTAAATCCCAAGAGGGGGGCCCTTGCTATTTTCTTAAGGTGGGGGGTCTCATGGGTTGATGCTGCACCATGGCTCAAACTGAGACGGTCACCAGTGTGCTCCACTTTTACTAATTACACAATAATGCACATTTGTAGTTCTCAAGGGCTACATAAAATCCGGCCCGCGGGCCTTGAGTTTGACACCTGTGATTCGGAGACTTCCCACTTCTGAGTTAAAGAGAAACCGTGACCAAGAATTGAACTTCATCCCAATCAGTAGCTGATTCCCCCTTTTACATGAGAAATCTATTCCTTTTCCCAAACAGACCATCAGGGGGCGCTATATGGCTGATATTGTGGTGAAACCCCTCCCACAGGAAACTGTGAGGACCATGGTCCTGGCAGTTTCCTGTCTGTGAACCTTTTTGCATTGAGGGAAATAGCTGTTTGCAGCTTTTTCAAACTGCCAAAAAAGCAAGCAGCAGCTACTTCCAATGACATCACCTGCCAGCAGTAAAAATGTCACCATGTGATAAATGTCAGAATGTACCGGTAAATCAAGGAGAGGAAAGATTTTACAATGGGCAAATACTGACTAAATCATTTATACATAATTATTGTAAAAATGAAGCACTTTTTATTGCATTATTTACACTGGAGTTCCTCTTTAAGTATAACTTTTTTTCCTCACTTCACGTTTCCTTTAAAACCCACCTGAAGTGAGACGAATATGGAGGCCATATTTGTTTCCTTTTAAACAATACCAGTTGCCTGACGGTCCTGCTGAACTTTCTGGCATCAGCAGGGTCTGAATCAAACACCAGAAACAAGCAAGCAGCTAATCTAGTCAGACTTCAGTCAGAGCTCCTGATCTGCATACTTGTTCAGGGTCTATGGCTTAAAGTATTACAGGCAGAGGATCAGCAGGACTGCCAGGCAATGTGCATTGTTCAAAAGGAAACATATGCCTCCATATCGCTCTCACTTCAGGTGTCCTTTAACCCCCTCCCGACCACCTAACGCCAACTGGCGTCAAGTCCTGGGGTGGGGTTTTGCAGAAAATTTGCGCGCATCTCCGCTCAGCCATCAGTCCCCCAGCTATGATCGCCACTAGGAGACTGTTAGACGGCAAAACCGCCCTCTATTTACATTGTACAGTGGGACAGCCGTGTCACTCAGCTGTACCCTGGGGAGACACGAGCGATCAGCTCTAATAGGCTAATGATTAGGCGGGGGGAGAAAAAGTCTGGGGGGGGGGGGGGAAGAAAAACAAAATAGTAAAATGTAATAAAAAACAACAACAACAACAACAAATACATTTCTAAATATATCAGCAGGGATCAGAAAGCTGTGTTGGTGGGCAGAAAAGGGAGGGGAGATCATTTGTGTGCTGACTTGTATGGACGTGCAGCGAGCACTTAAAGATAATCTGTACTCTAAAATTCTTACAATAAAAAGCAAACCATTCTATTCATTATGTTCCCCTGGGCCCCTCTGTGCTGTTTCTGCCTCTCCCTGCTGCAATTCTGGCTTGTAATTGCCATTTTTATGCAGTGTTTACAAACAAAAAACATGGCTTCTAACCAGAGTGAGAACAGCTCACTGTGTGACTTGGAGAGGGTGTGTAAAGCTTCTGCCAATGACAAGCAGTGCTGCACATTCCACACATTCCAGCCTGAGCCTGACAGACCCGACAGAGGAGAGAAGATAAGATTTATTACACAGACAGTGCAACTAGAAAAGGCTTCAGTATGCCAGAGCACATTAGAACAGGTATAGGAACTTATGGGATAGAAGCAATAAGGCTCAAAATTTTGTTAGAGTCTCTTTAAAGCTGCAGAGCCCTAATTGGTAGAAAATAGCCTGGTAACTGGGGGAGGGGGGGTAGGCGTTAAAGTCTGTGGTCCTTAAGTGGTTAAAAAACCTTTTCTTAGCTCCCTCAATCGATAAATCAGAAGGCAGCAACCATGAAGTGTGTGCATGCAGGCGTCATATAACGTGCAGGCTCTGCTCCGCTACCTCCACAGGCAGGCCATTGATTCTAGCTGGAAAATGCAATGTTTGTAATAAAACTGACAAGCAGACCGAGAAAATGGCAGCGATTTTCAAATTAAAAATACACGGTCTGCGATAATTAAATGTCCCCAGATTGTGTTTCTGTATCAGACGGGGGAATAAAGGGAGGCGGGAACATTCGCCGCGCCACAAGTCAACTTATTCCTGACGTTTCATAGATCACGCCATGTATGGGAACGCTGACGCTGCGCTCTCCGTCGCACAGATCAAAGATAATTATACCCAGAACGAGATTTTTGTTGAGAAAGGGATAAGAAGAAAAAACAGGTCAACGACAGCTATTCCTGTGCGAATCCGGGACGGTCTGGCTGCATCAATGCAAAACAACGTTCCCTTGTAATGGGCTTCTGAGACCTTTATCCAAACAGAAGACATTCTAAACCTGCATCTGAGCAGTCTATCTCCCAATGACTTCCCCCAACTGCTGTAATCTGCGAGGGGGTGGTTCTAAGACCCCCTCTGTCCCTGTCACATTCCCCATGTGCCGAATATACTCACCTACAGAGAAGGAAGGCTCTGGATCCCATAGAGCAGTTTATTGGGATGTACACCTCTTAAAACCCTGTACTCCCCAAGCACCCCCTAGCATAGTAAACATTATGACAAGTACCAGTGGACAAATCTATATTTACCAACGTGTGGTCCATACCAGAAGAAGGCGTGACTAAGCACTGAAACCGGTAGTGACGTCAGACGGCATACTGCGCACCGCTCCCTGCATCGTTCCGCCAACACCGCTAGCCCTGGCCAGGCTGTGACAGGACGAGTTGACTCGCTGGCGGCCGCTGAGATGCGCTTTCTTTACCACTAAATTGTAACCACGTTAAGAACCAAGGCCATAGAGCATTCCCCGTCCTCTCTTGGCGTCCCGGTTGCACTGATGTACCCCTCTTCCCCCCCCCCCCCACACGTCAAAATTACTTGACCAAATGGTCAAATTCACCATTGGGGATCCTCATAAGGTTTCGTAAGTACCCGCGCCCCCGAGTGCTTCCCAAGACGGGTGGCTTCATACTGTGCATGCAAGTGCAAACACGCATGCACATTGCGGAGCCACCTGTCTTCAGAATCACTCGGAAACACCAGTGCTTACAAATCCTTCCGAGGGCTCCCAGAGGCAGCAATTTTAAACTGGGTACAGCGTTGGAACCAGGATACCGAGAGGGGATCAGGAACGCTCTACCCAAAGCCTTCAATCTCTTTAAAGTGAACCTTAACGGAGTAAAAATGGAATAAAAAAGTCTCACATACCTGGGGCTTCCCCCAGCCCCCTGCAGACCTCCTGTGCCTGCACCATAAATCAGCGATCTTCCGGTCCCCCGCAGCCAGGTAGTTTAGTTTTCAGTCGCTGGGCCAGTGCGCTGGCCACGCACGTCCTCAATCGCGCTCCCGTTGCCATGGCTGTCCTGCACAGTGCACAAAACGGCCCGGCAACGGGAGCGCGACTAAGCACGCGTGCGGCCAGGGCCGTGCAGGCGCACTGGCCAGACAACGACACTAGCTGGCTGCAGGGGACTGGAGAATTAATGACTGACAGCACGGACATGGGATGTCTGCAGGGGGCTGGGGGAAGCCCCAGGTAAGTGAAACTTTTTTATTTTTACTCAGTTAAGGTTCATTTTAAGCGAGTACCTGGCTTTTTTTTTTTTACAGGACGCATCAGTATTACTTTAATGCTGGGAATACACCATACAACTTTCTGTTAGATTTACCTGCCAGATAGGTAAAGTTCAACATGTTGGAAATGTATCTATCTTACCATCTATCTGCCGAGCAATTAGGCATTGTTCTACTCAGCAGGAGATAAACAGAAGACAATGCACCGGAGATAATGACCAGTCTCTACAGAAAATAATCTAATTATGCATCATATCAGAAAATCTAACAGAAAAATCTAACAGAAGAATCTAACAGAAAATTGTATGGTGTATTCCCAGCATAAAGAGCCATTTTGTCAAGAGTGCCTTGTTTAATATGAGCACGTCCCTCCCCAGTGTCAGATCCATAACATACATTACTGCATAACATATGGCTGTCTTCCAAGTATCTTCCATCCTCCTAACTGACATCAGTTCTGCTTACGTACCTCCAAAAAAACTCAGGTCAGAGAGATGCTCTGCTATTTTCACCTCCTGAGTGGTGTCTCTTGACTGAACAAGTTACTCTCCTCTTTGATCTGCTGCGGTTGTGATCAAGCTAAAGGTGGCCACTAATGATACAATTTGCTGAACAATCATTTACGAACATTTCTTCGTATTAACAATCAAACATTTTAGTTTGGGACCACTAACGGACAAAACTCTCCCAACCAATCCAATCAGATTAATAAAATTGATCCAAAAATTGGATCAATTTCATTAATCTGATGGGATTGGTTAGGAGTTTTTTTGTCCATTAGCGGTCCCAAACGATCATTACCGATCATTCATACAAAGAATAGTTCCTAAACGATCGTTCAGCAAATTGTATCATAAGTGGCCACCATTAGGCTTACAAAAACCAGAAAAAAGCAGCTAACAGTTGCAAGAGTAAAAAGTACACTCCCACTTAGAATTTTTCAGAACTCTGCCGATAGCATGGTGTTTAGATTTGGTGCATTTAAAGGACAACTGTAGTGAGGTGAATATGGAGGCTGCCATATTTATTTCTTTTGAAACAATACCAGTTGCCTGGCTATCCTGCTGATCTATTTGGCTGCAGTATTGTCTGAATCACACAAGAAACAAGCATGCAGCTATTCATGTCAGATCTGATAACAATACCAAAAACACCTGATCTGCTGCATGCTTGTTCAGGGTCAGGCAACTGGTATTGCTTAAAGGTAATACCGTATATACTTGAGTATAAGCCTACCTGAGAATAAGCCAAACATCCCCCCCCCCAAACATACTTTCACTTCAAAAACAGGAAAAAAAATGTTTGACCCGAGTATAAGCCGGGGGTGGCAAAAGCCACAACACCACTCACAGCCATGGCCGACCACAACCATATATTAGAAAGTAGCATAAATTCAGTAGATTGCAATAATAAGCAAGAACATAAGCCTACAATGGAGATAGACATGCAAAAAACTCCTGTTGCAACATTTAAGCTAGCATAAAGATAAAGCAAGGAATGCAGAGTCACATTGTCATGTATCGAAAACTTGATATAGGAATGCAAGGATTCTCACCACTCAGTAGTCACTGTCCCTGTATGCCTTCCAAGGCTACAACTCGAGATGAGCTTAGCTGGGACCGCCCATGGAAATGTCAAGTGTGTGGTGTCCCTCAGATGATGCACCACTGTGCATATAGTGGGGGCACTGTGGGGGTTACTCAAAGAGTAGCGACTCGAGTATAAGCCTAGATAGATACCCACTTTTAGGTCACTTTTTGTGGCCCAAAAATTAGGCTTATACTCGAGTATATATGGCAGCCTCCATATCCCTCTCACTTCAGTTGTCCTTTAAGTAGGAGCTGGTTAATACAGACAGCTAGTAGCAGCTTGCTTTGCTGTGGGAAAAAGCTGTTTTGCTACAACACAAAAAAGCATTTGTCGCTGCTTGAAGTGAACACCAACAATTTCAGAAGCTGCATGTAACATTTGGGAAATCTTACTCGCCCTACTTGACTAAACGACAGCAATCGACGGTAAACAAGGTGAGATAAACAGATTCCATTCATCTCAATTGCGACATTGTGGATCCTTAGTGATAGATGCCAGGGACAGCCATAAGTCTAAATTGGCCCTAAACCTTAAATATACTGTGTTATGCAACAGGTAAAAGATGTAGCGGTAGAAGGACCTATGAATTATTATTAATATATATATATATATATATATATATATATATATATATATATATATATATATATATATATATATATATATATTGAATCTTTCCATACACTCATGCTCTCAGGTGTAATTTAGAGTAGGAATACAGTCTGGCATACAATTGGAACATTGTCCCAACATCATATTGCCTATACAGTTAGCCTACCTGCTTTTGAGTGAAATTAATGTTAGCGGTGAGGAAATCATCCTTCCCACCCCCTTCCCCTACAGTCTTAGTCATATATAAAGAAAGCAACCATCTTGCATAAAAATATAACATCTAGCGTAACTTGCACACTGAAGCTCTCAGCTATGAATTAAGCTGTTCATCTCCTGCTGTCAGAGATAAAACAACAATCTCTGCGCAGCCTGGGGAGCTCCTGTGACTGACTCCAGCATAAAGATAAGGCTGGCATACATATATATATATATATATATATGCCCGATGTGGTAAATGATTAATGTCTGCCAGATATCATTTCCCACCATGCCCATTGCCCCACTGGATATTACGATAGCAAAGGCTTAATGCATTCAGCACAACATTAATTGGCAACGACACGCTCGTTTCGGGCATACAATACCCTTCATCAGGCCACTGTATAAGCACTTTCTACAAAAAATCAAAACAGAAAAAAATTCAATTAAACACATTAATATAATGCAGTGTTCTCCCCAGGCTCTTTTAGCCGGGTGCTCCACCCGGCTAGTTTTGGTGACCACCTGGCTGTCATCGGCTCACCTCCTCACCTCCTCCTATGCTGTAAGCAGAGTTGCCCTGCATTTTCATCTCGCCCCACCCGGCTGCTTTTTCATGCCACCCGGCTGGAAAAAAATTCTGGGGAGAACACTGTAATGTATTAAGAGACAGATACCCACATCCTACAGAAAGATTCCAGAAAGAGGTGGGGACGAGGTGTATTTCACACAAGGCCACAAAACCAAAGCCTTTACACTTCATCCAACAATGTATATAGTGTCCAAGCATAGAAAAGACCAATCCTAGTATAGAGGAATATAATATAGAAAAAGTGTGGCAAAAACAACCTGAGACAGTAAATATCGGCTCAATAGTTGTATTGCCAAAGATAAAGAACAATAGAGGGCATAGAATATTGAAGGCAAATAGAACCTATACCATAGGGAATAACAGCGACCACATTGGGCTTATACATATCAGTCCCAGTTGCTGTACAGCAAAAGAATAGACACCTGTAAGTACCAAGAAGACTTCTAGGTAATATATACATACACAAACCTGTATATCCTGTTAATGGTACATGGCAGGAGCAAATAAAATAACAGAAACTACGTCTGACCAAGCAGACGCATATTGCACCTGATAAGAAATCAAAAAACATAAAGGGTATTGTATGCCCGAAACGAGCGTGTCGTTGCCAATTAATGTTGTGCTGAATGCATCAAGCCTTTGCTATGATTAATTATCGAAACTCCTGTGATTATTTATGCAAGTGAGGAGCATCCTGCAGAGACCTCCTTTTTAAGAATTTGTGTCAATAAAGATTTTTGATATTTTTGTACCACAAGATTTGCAAGACTTTATACTTTATACTTATGCTGTAGTCCTTTCTACAAATATAAATGAATGATTTGAAGTGAAGTGGATCACATCAAAGAGGACTGGAAAGTTTTTTTGTCTTTCTTCCATATATAGAAAAAGACATATTCCTTAATTATAATACCACTGGATATTACATCAGAATACTTGCTACAGTCTTTCCCCTAAAGTAAAACATCCTCTGATTATAAGGCCTAGCTGCAATTTCATGCCTTCTCTGAATATAAGGCATCCTCCGAATATAAGACCCAGCCCCAAAGCCACACATGCCCAGAACACATCATATCCTGCCCCCCAGACAGTCTCTCCGCTCCCCTGTTTTAAGTGTCGCCCACCCCCCCCCCTTCCGACCCGGGTGGCCTCTCTGTCCCGCCTCCTTGTCTGGGTCTCTGCTCCCCGTGCACTGTGTCCCCCCTCCCTTCCGACCCCTGTGGCCGCTCTGTCCCGCCCCCTTGTCGGTGCTCCCCGTGCACGTTAAATGTAATGGCAGCCAGCGTGTCTTACTGTAGCCATGCTGCCCGGAGATCTCTGGCGTCCTGTCTTCTTCCCTCTAGTAACCGGCGCTTGTGTAGATGACGTTATCTACACAAGCGCCAGTTACTAGAGGGAGAAGTGAGGACGCCAGCGATCTCCGGGCAGCATGGCTACAGTAAGACACGCTGGCTGCCATTACATTTAACGTGCACGGGGAGCGGGGGACACCGACAAGGGGGCGGGACAGAGCGGCCACAGGGGTCAGAAGGGGACATGATGCAGGGGAGCAGAGACCCAGACAAGGAGGCGGGACAGAGCGGCCACAGGGGTCGGAAGGTAGGGGGACATAATGCAGGGGAGCAGAGTAACAGGCTAAGGGGCTGGATCAGCCACACTGAGAACAGAAGGGGACACATCGTGCAGTGCCGATCAGGCACTTGTCATGTCATCCTTGCACACAGCAGGTTTATCATCTGAGTGCAGGGATGATATGACAGGTGCCTGATTGGCACTGTGACATTACAATGAGCAGCAATAAGAGGTGGCCAGCATGGGACATATCATGCAGTGCCAATATAAGACATCCCCTGAAAATAAGCCCTAGCACACTTTTTGGAGCAAAAATTAATATAAGACAGTGTCTTATTTTCGGGGAAACACGGGTAAGTAGTACTTGCTGCACTACAAAGCAGAGAAGCTGTGGGACACTTACCGGCTGTGAAGTCCCCGGTGAGGTCTATGAAGGCGTGAGAGTGAGGCACAAACATCTCTCGGGTTACATTCAGACTTTCCTCCACAGGCACATTCCTGCAGGTGCAAACAAAGTTGTGAGAATATTCAATTTAGAACATAATAATAATCCAGTTCTAATATCAATTACAGGTGGCCACTAATGGTCCAATTTTAGCGAATCCACCACTATAGAGAAAGAGGTGCACAGGACCACTGTTTAAGCAAAACTCCAGAGTGCTCAAAGCCAAAAAAATTCCAGTTCCACGAAGCCAGTTACTGTATAGACACAAGCGGCTGGGCACATCCGGTTAAAAAAGCTATTTATTGAAAAAGTTTAAAAGGTATGCATCAGCAACACAACAATGCCAAGAGAGAGAGGTATTAGCATGCAAGAATGGTCAATTTTAGCGAATGATCAACCTTCCGTTCCGATAATTGCAATCGGCTTGGAGAGGGGGACAATCGACAACAAAGGATCAATCTTTTTTTCAGCTCTATTCTATCTGAAATGATTGGATTGGTTATATTTTTAAAGGACAACTTATACCTTATACCTCCAGATTGATCGACTGCACTGACTAGGCCACAGTCAGGGCTAATGCCCTGCCACTGGGACATGTAACCAGGTAATCAGACAAACCCAGGGGACTCTCTCTCTCTCTACTATCTCTCTACACTATTTTCCATAGGCATTCTGGGGGGGCATCCGAATAGCTGCAGAGCTGTTGAGCGCTGCAGAGAAGGTGACGGCTCCACTCCCATAGCACTTGGATCCCCTCAGGACCTTCCACTATTCTATATGTAACTATGTATTATGTTCCATGCACTGTGTACTCACTACTAAATGTAATGTACATTACTGCTTGCGTTTTGCTGTACCATCACCGACCCTGTATGTGCCAAAAATAATTCCGGGTACAACCCCCGTTGTACTTGGCAAAATAAATGATTCTGATTCTGAGAGGGATATGGAGGCTGCCATATTTATTTCCTTTTAAGCAATACTAGTTACAAACACACACTTGTCACTAGGACATGCCCTATAGGTATCAAATCGGGTGTTATAAACCTGATATATATTTATTCACGATAAAAGATCGATAAAAAACACCAATATATCCTGGTGTTATATGCAGTGACACTGACTGTATATACAGTATAGTACTATGTTGTGGGGGTCCTGGCTGATCCCCCTCCACTTGTTCAGGATGACAGTGGGGTGTAGCTATCCCACACTAGTACTATGTGGTGTCCTGCCAAAGGGTGGTATAGACCTTAGTGTGATTGCAAGGTGTGGTATTTATAAACCACTTGCAGCAAACACCTACAGATATAGGTCCTATATACACCCCTTGTGGGAGGCTAGATTACAATAGTGCTAAAAACGTGCATAGTGCTGTACATAAAAAGTCCTTAATGAGATCACATTTCACCTAAAACGGCTTCCTCAGAAGGTGCTATACATATAATACAAAGTGCTATACAAAATACACATCCCCACTAAATCAGATTAGCAAAATGCCCCCCATTTCTGATCGCCCCAGTCAGAGCTGTTTGAGCCATGTTCGGCTGCCATATTTATACTGAAGAGGGGAGGAAGAGGTGGTCACTGTCCAGTAAGCCCCACCCATCCCATTCGTACATCCCCACACCCGCAAATAGCCCAGGCATAGGATATAGGTAGTAGGGGGATATCTCCCCATGTCCACTTACTTATGCGGAATGCATCCCCCAAAATTGGGGTGTCAGAAAAGTGCCAGTATCCGTGTGTCGGAGGAGAACGCTGTATGCGTTCCACTGGCGTCAAAGAGGGTGGAGTCTGCGCTCCAATTACGCAACGTCCGCCGAGACCTCTGACATCTCGCGCGGACGTGCGCATGGCCCCGTTCTATTGCGTGCAACGTTGTAGTGGGCGGGGAGCAGTACCTACATAGACGCTCCCATTGTATCCCCGCTAGCTCGCGTAACCATGGCAGCGTATGTCGCGCTGCCATGGTAACCTGTCCACATAGACAAACTATTTATTTACTGCCCATCAATAAAGAATACGGGCATGCGAGCATTTAAGTGAACATACTATATGGGGAGCATGTATCGCATGGGTGGGAGAGGGGGGGGGGGGGGAGGGAGGGAGGGCGGGAGAAAGCGCAACAAGGAGGGTTAAAAAGGGGGGGGGGGGGGACACCCTAATGTATGCACCAAAGGGACAGATCAATTATGTCCAATTGTGAGGGCAGTGCCAACAAGAAAACTCTAATGTTGCATACAGTTAGGTGCCCATACCCACCAAATTGAATTAATAGAATTAAGCTTATGTATAAAACAAAGGGGGGAGGAAAAAGTAGGGTATATATTTAAAGAAAACAGGCAAGATTGAAGTCCTTGTTTAAACCATTAGGCGAGATGGTGTCCAAGCGGAAAATACACTGGGACTCAATCTGTGTCAATTTTTGATCAAAGTTTCCTCCTCTGAAATCCCTCCTCCACATCTGAATCCCCCAGAATTGTATATCAAAACGTTTAGTCGGATGGAATTCATTCATGTGTCTGGCAATCGGTGTATTTCTCCTATGTTTTATGTCTCCGACATGTTCCAGCACACGATCCTTTAACTGTCTGGTTGTTTTACCTACGTACCAGAGATTACAAGGGCATTTTGCCCCATAAACAACCCCTTTACTCTCGCAATTTATAAAGGTCCGTACATCAAAGGTTCTTCCATTTTTAGGTGCTGTAAACTGTTTTACATTGGGCATATATTTACATGCCTTACATCGACCACATCTAAAGGAGCCTGCCGCTTTAGGTGGTAGCCAGGTCTCTCTTGGGGCCGTCTGTGGGGCATAAGTACTATGGACCAATATATCTCTCAGGTTGGATGATCGTCGGTAGGTAATAGCTGGGGTGTTAGGAAGATGTTTTGATAGGTCTTTGTCTTTTTGTAAGATTGGCCAATAATGTCGTATGATCTCGAATACTTTGTGTGAGTCGTCCGTGAAGGTCCCTATAAGACGGGGCACCCTCACTATGTCGCCTTGGTTAGATCGTGCAGTAGATACACCTCTCACATTAGTATTTTTGAGGGTTTCATCTCGTGGTGTATCATAAGCCCGTTTATATGCTTTCTCAATGACATGGGTTGGGAAGCCTCTTTGTTTAAAACGTTGTCGCAGGAGTGTACATTCTTTTTCAAAAGATTGTGGTGTTGAGCAATTCCTCCTGGCCCAGAGGAACTGGCCAACAGGAATGCTCTTACGTAAAGAACTGGGGTGGGCACTTTCCCATCTCAGCAAAGAATTTGTCGATGTTGGTTTGCGGAATATTTCTGTTTGTATCTTACATTGGTCGATTGTAATCTTGAGATCTAGAAAGTTGATCGTATTCTCATTAATCTCGTGTGTAAAATGCATGCCAATCTTATTAGAGTTCAGAATTTCCACAAAATCTTTGAACACTTCCTTGGGGCCATCCCACAATATTATCACGTCATCGATAAATCTCCCCCAATATAAAATATGAGAGGTGAAGAAATCAAGGTCCTCGGAAAATACAAAGCAATCTTCCCACCAGCCCAGGAACAGATTCGCATATGAGGGGGCACAAGCCGTCCCCATAGCACTGCCCCTGAGCTGGTGGTAGAAGCGGCCCCCAAACAAGAATACATTGTGTGTAAGGATAAAGTCCAGAAGGTGAGTGAGCAACCGATTATGTGCCTCCAAATATGGCAGCCGAACATGGCTCAAACAGCTCTGACTGGGGCGATCAGAAATGGGGGGCATTTTGCTAATCTGATTTAGTGGGGATGTGTATTTTGTATAGCACTTTGTATTATATGTATAGCACCTTCTGAGGAAGCCGTTTTAGGTGAAATGTGATCTCATTAAGGACTTTTTATGTACAGCACTATGCACGTTTTTAGCACTATTGTAATCTAGCCTCCCACAAGGGGTGTATATAGGACCTATATCTGTAGGTGTTTGCTGCAAGTGGTTTATAAATACCACACCTTGCAATCACACTAAGGTCTATACCACCCTTTGGCAGGACACCACATAGTACTAGTGTGGGATAGCTACACCCCACTGTCATCCTGAACAAGTGGAGGGGGATCAGCCAGGACCCCCACAACATAGTACTATACTGTATATACAGTCAGTGTCACTGCATATAACACCAGGATATATTGGTGTTTTTTATCGATCTTTTATCGTGAATAAATATATATCAGGTTTATAACACCCGATTTGATACCTATAGGGCATGTCCTAGTGACAAGTGTGTGTTTGTATGTTATTCCCTGGTATTTACATTCGGTCAGTGTGTGTAAGCAATACTAGTTGCCTGGAACCCCAGCTGATCCTCTGCCTCTAATACCTTTATCCATAAACCCTGAACAAGCATGCAGCAGATCAGGCGTTTCTGACATTGTCAGATCTGACAAGATTAGCTGCATGCTTGTTTCTGGAGTGACTCTACTGCAGCCAAATAGATCAGCAGGGCTGCCAGGCAACTGGTATTGTTTAAAAATGGCTTAAAAGGAAAGAGATATGGCAGCTTCCATATGCCTCTCACCTCAGTTGGCCTTTAATCCCATTTAGGGGATCAATTGATGATTAACGGTCTTTTCCCTGTTGGCAATTAGGAGTTCAGGAGGTCAATTGTTTGCTAAAATTACACTGTTAATGGGTATCTTAAAGCAAACCTTAACCCTGGAACTTAAAGAGAATCTGTACTCTAATATTCTTACACTAAAAAGCATACCATTCTATTCCTTATGTTCTCCTGTGCCCCTCTGTGCTGTTTCTGCCACTCCCTGATGCAATCCTGGCTTGTAATTGCCAGTTTTAGGCAGTGTTTACAAACAAAAGACATGGCTGCTAACCAGAGTGTGATAGGCTTAAGAGTAGCTCAGTCTCTGACTCATACAGAGCTTGGAGAGGGTGTGTATAGCTTCTGCCAATGACAAGCAGTGCAGCACATTCCACACATTTCAGCCACAGCCGACAGAGCCCACAGAAGAGAGAAGATTAGATCATACAACAGAGGTAACACAGCCACTGTGCAACTAGGAAAGGCTGCAGTAATCCAGACCACTTTAGAACAGGTATAGGAACTTATAGGATAGAAGAAATAAGGCTGAAAATGTTGTTAGAGTCTCTTTAAAAAAAAGTTTCACTTACCTGTTGCTTCCCCAACCCCCCCCCCCCCCCCCCATAGTTGATGTGTAGTTGGTACATGTGCATATGTTAAATTACAGCAGTGTGAGAAACACTAGGAGGAGGTCCCTGTCCTTTGCAAACTTACAATGTAGAGAGTGTTACCCCTTGCTTATCTACAGAGAGCGAATTCTTAACCCTACATGTGGGACAGGCTTAATTTCCCAACCTGCATCTACAGTGGTTGAATAACCCTGGCTTATGAGTATAAAGATACTTACTCTAGCATCAATTCATGCAGTACATACTACACTACATCAGGCTCTCGGTGTCATTCTTTATTTTGTTGAGGCACCTGGTATTGTAAAAATAAGAAAATAAATATGGCAGCTTCCATAGGTTTCGCACCTCTGGTTCCTTTGAAGCCTGGTACCCCGCTAAACTACGCGGTCAGATGTAAACAATACTGATGTCATTTCTTGATTATGTAAAGAAGCCAGCGTAGTCAGGAGGTGGAGGTTCTGTGCGCTACTTCCTAATGTCTTTGGGTAGACAGGAAGGAAAAAACATCACCATAAATTACAACCGCCAGTGTGGATTGGAGGAACACTAGACCACAGTGGCCAGATCCCTGTATCCAAACATCTGAGGAACACAGTGTAATGTATTTTTTCCCTTATAAATTAAAGTGGACCCAAATTAAAAATACAAGATTTCAGAAATCAAAACTATTTTCTAACTTATAATAATAAATAGCAGCCTTTTTTCAGCTGCATGATGACAAATATAAAATATTTTACATGTATTGGAGAAACCCCTCCCTTCCTTTCCTATTGCCGGGACAGAGTCCGGCAAACCGGTGGAGTAGATGGTGTCTGGCAATGGAGGAATTGCTAATGGCTGCCCCCAGTATAATCCTAGCTATGAAAAGAGAAGGGTGAAAAGCATGCACTGAAATGCTCATAGGCTTGAAGGAGTGTTTATTTATCTTTGTATGTGTCAGAGTGGTGCAACTAAATATTTTGAATTAAAAAAAAAAGTTTGGTTTGGGTCCGATTTAAAGCAACCTAAGACCCCAAATCCTCAGCTAATGACAGAAAGTGGTGATTAAATCCCCAGTGAAAAGTTCATCCGTACCAGTACTGAAACCAGAAATGAACGTTGTTAGATTGCAAGCCTATTTGGCAAGGCCCTCCTCCCCTTGTATTCTTCTCCCCATCATATGGACTCAGAAACTTGTCTGCTATATTTATCCCTATTTTGTTACGTTACTATTTTGTGAACCATTGTTAAATGCTATGTTTAATGTTGTAATGTCACCCCTATCTATTGTGCAGCTCTGCGTATTGCCGCTATGGGGAGGTGGGAAGCACAGCATGGTCACTTAAGACTCCATGTATTAGGCTCAAGCAAGGAAGGATGGTCAATCCTTTAGAATAAATCTAGCTTTATTGTTATTGGTTGACAGGAGTGTGTGGTAAGCATAGACCGATGCCAAGAACAAAATGGCTGCCAGGGTCACCTGACCTTGATGTGTATCCGCCCCCTGCTCACCATTGCATGGCATATACTTCTGCAGAGTGTGTATATTTATTATGCTCAAGGAAGGAATGCCTGTTTGAGGCAAATGTTGCTTTTACTTTATCGTGAGAAGATAAAACTGCTGCAGCGATCCCTCCCCCTCCCCTCCCTGCAGCCTCTCCATTCCTTCAGCCCACATAATGAGGCGATAATGAAAAGCTTCTAATATTCACTTATAGCAGGCCTGGAAGTAGAAGTCGCTCCCGGGTAAATACATTTTCTGTGAGCTGCTGCATGAACGGGTTTGATTTATGCTCACAGTACGTGTCGCTTCAAAAAACGCTTCATGCAGTAAATATCCCATCAATTCCAGAATGGCAGGGAACTCACGCTGAGAGCTGGAACAAGAGGCAGCTGTCATTCACACTGATTTGTATCTCTGGACAGGAAAGGAACGGATCTTTATGAACCCAGTACAGACAAGCATGGGAGCGTCAAAGAATATAGCTGGGGGTAGGTGTCCGGAGAACCAGGAATAACTGGGGGCAGGTGTCTGGAGTGGCAGGGATAGCTGTGGGCAGGCATCCTAGGATATAAGGAATAGCTGGGGGCAGGTGTTCCGAGTGCAAGGCAGAAATAACTGTGGGCAGGCATCCTAGGTGCTAGGAATAGCTGTGGTTGCAGGTGTCGGGAGTGCCAGGAATAACTGGGGGCAGGTGTCTTGAGTGACAGGAATAGTTGGGGGCAGGCATCCTAGATGCCAGGAATAGCTGGGGGCAGGTGTATGGAGTGCCAGGAATAGCTGGGGCTGGTGTATGGAGTGCCAGGAATAGGTGGTGGCAGGTGTATGGAGTGCCAGGAATAGCTGGGGGCAGGCGTATGGAGTGCCAGGAATAGGTGGGGGCAGGTGTATGGAGTGCCAGGAATAGATGGGGCTGGTGTATGGAGTGCCAGGAATAGGTGGGGGCAGGTATATGTAGTGCCAGGAATAGATGGGGCAGGTGTATGGAGTGCCAGGAATAGGTGGGGGCAGGTGTATGTAGTGCCAGGAATAGATGGGGCTGGTGTATGGAGTGCCAGGAATAGGTGGTGGCAGGTGTATGGAGTGCCAGGAATAGCTGGGGGCAGGTGTATGGAGTGCCAGGAATAGGTGGGGGCAGGTGTATGGAGTGCCAGGAATAGATGGGGCTGGTGTATGGAGTGCCAGGAATAGGTGGGGGCAGGTATATGTAGTGCCAGGAATAGATGGGGCAGGTGTATGGAGTGCCAGGAATAGCTGGGGGCAGGCGTATGGAGTGCCAGGAATAGATGGGGGCAGGTGTATGGAGTGCCAGGAATAGCTGGAGGCAGGTGTATGTAGTGCCAGGAATAGATGGGGCTGGTGTATGGAGTGCCAGGAATAGGTGGGGGCAGGTATATGTAGTGCCAGGAATAGATGGGGCTGGTGTATGGAGTGCCAGGAATAGGTGGGGGCAGGTGTATGGAGTGCCAGGAATAGATGGGACTGGTGTATGGAGTGCCAGGAATAGGTGGGGGCAGGTATATGTAGTGCCAGGAATAGATGGGGCAGGTGTATGGAGTGCCAGGAATAGCTGGGGGCAGGCGTATGGAGTGCCAGGAATAGATGGGGGCAGGTGTATGGAGTGCCAGGAATAGCTGGAGGCAGGTGTATGTAGTGCCAGGAATAGATGGGGCTGGTGTATGGAGTGCCAGGAATAGGTGGGGGCAGGTGTATGGAGTGCCAGGAATAGATGGGACTGGTGTATGGAGTGCCAGGAATAGGTGGGGGCAGGTGTATGTAGTGCCAGGAATAGATGGGGCTGGTGTATGGAGTGCCAGGAATAGGTGGGGGCAGGTGTATGGAGTGCCAGGAATAGATGGGACTGGTGTATGGAGTGCCAGGAATAGGTGGGGGCAGGTATATGTAGTGCCAGGAATAGGTGGGGGCAGGTGTATGGAGTGCCAGGAATAGATGGGGGCAGGTGTATGGAGTGCCAGGAATAGCTGGAGGCAGGTGTATGTAGTGCCAGGAATAGATGGGGCTGGTGTATGGAGTGCCAGGAATAGGTGGGGGCAGGTATATGTAGTGCCAGGAATAGATGGGGCAGGTGTATGGAGTGCCAGGAATAGGTGGGGGCAGGTGTATGTAGTGCCAGGAATAGATGGGGCAGGTGTATGGAGTGCCAGGAATAGCTGGGGGCAGGCGTATGGAGTGCCAGGAATAGATGGGGGCAGGTGTATGGAGTGCCAGGAATAGCTGGAGGCAGGTGTATGTAGTGCCAGGAATAGATGGGGCTGGTGTATGGAGTGCCAGGAATAGGTGGGGGCAGGTGTATGGAGTGCCAGGAATAGATGGGGCTGGTGTATGGAGTGCCAGGAATAGGTGGGGGCAGGTATATGTAGTGCCAGGAATAGATGGGGCAGGTGTATGGAGTGCCAGGAATAGCTGGGGGCAGGCGTATGGAGTGCCAGGAATAGATGGGGGCAGGTGTATGGAGTGCCAGGAATAGCTGGAGGCAGGTGTATGTAGTGCCAGGAATAGATGGGGCTGGTGTATGGAGTGCCAGGAATAGGTGGGGGCAGGTATATGTAGTGCCAGGAATAGATGGGGCAGGTGTATGGAGTGCCAGGAATAGATGGGGCAGGTGTATGGAGTGCAAGGAATAGATGGGGCAGGTGTATGGAGTGCCAGGAATAGATGGGGCAGGTGTATGGAGTGCCAGGAATAGATGGGGCAGGTGTATGGAGTGCCAGGAATAGATGGGGCAGGTGTATGGAGTGCCAGGAATAGATGGGGCAGGTGTATGGAGTGCCAGGAATAGATGGGGCAGGTGTATGGAGTGCCAGGAATAGATGGGGCAGGTGTATGGAGTGCCAGGAATAGATGGGGCAGGTGTATGGAGTGCCAGGAATAACTGGGGCTGCCCAGGATGACAGGCAGGAATACCTAGTATAGCTGTTATAGTTTATAGTAGAGGAGGGGGAAGTTTAGCATTAGGCAATGGAGAAAGGGAGGTTAATATGTAGTAGAGGAGAGGCGAGTATAGTATTAGGAATAGGAGAGGGAGGTGGTTAGTCTTAGGTGGGTGTTAACAGTAGGCAGCAGAGCGGAGGAGGTTAGTATTAGACACGGTTAGAGGGAGAGGTTGGTGTTATGCACAAGGTTGGAGGGCGGGTGTTTTAGTGTTGGGCAGAGAGAAGGTGGGTAGTGTTGGACAGAGAGAAGGTGGTTAGTGTTGAGCAGAGAGAAGGTGGTTAGTGTTGGAAAGAGAGAAGGAGGTTAGTGTTGGACAGAGAGAAGGAGGTTAGTTTTGGGCAGAGAGAAGGTGGTTAGTGTTGGGCAGAGAGAAGGTGGTTAGTGTTAGGCAGAGAGAAGGTGGTTAGTGTTGGGCAGAGAGAAGGAGGTTAGTGTTGGACAGAGAGAAGGTGGTTAGTGTTGGGCAGAGAGAAGGTGGTTAGTGTTGGGCAGAGAGAATGTGGTTAGTGTTGGGCAGAGAGAAGGTGGTTAGTGTTGGGCAGAGAGAAGGAGGTTCGTGTTGGGCAGAGAGAAGGAGGTTAGTGTTGGACAGAGAGAAGGTGGTTAGTGTTGGGCAGAGAGAAGGAGGTTAGTGTTGGAAAGAGAGAAGGTGGTTAGTGTTGGGCAGAGAGAAGGAGGTTAGTGTTGGACAGAGAGAAGGAGGTTCGTGTTGGGCAGAGAGAAGGAGGTTAGTGTTGGACAGAGAGAAGGAGGTTCGTGTTGGGCAGAGAGAAGGAGGTTAGTGTTGGACAGAGAGAAGGTGGTTAGTGTTGGGCAGAGAGAAGGTGGTTAGTGTTGGAAAGAGAGAAGGTGGTTAGTGTTGGGCAGAGAGAAGGAGGTTAGTGTTGGACAGAGAGAAGGTGGTTAGTGTTGGGCAGAGAGAAGGTGGTTAGTGTTGGGCAGAGAGAAGGAGGTTAGTGTTGGGCAGAGAGAAGGTGGTTAGTGTTGGGCAGAGAGAAGGTGGTTAGTGTTGGGCAGAGAGAAGGTGGTTAGTGTTGGAAAGAGAGAAGGTGGTTAGTGTTGGGCAGAGAGAAGGTGGTTAGTGTTGGAAAGAGAGAAGGAGGTTAGTGTTGGACAGAGAGAAGGAGGTTAGTGTTGGGCGGAGAGAAGGTGGTTAGTGTTGGAAAGAGAGAAGGTGGTTAGTGTTGGGCAGAGAGAAGGTGGTTAGTGTTAGGCAGAGAGAAGGTGGTTAGTGTTGGGCAGAGAGAAGGAGGTTAGTGTTGGACAGAGAGAAGGTGGTTAGTGTTGGAAAGAGAAGGAGGTTAGTGTTGGACAGAGAGAAGGAGGTTAGTGTTGGGCAGAGAGAAGGAGGTTAGTGTTGGAAAGAGAAGGAGGTTAGTGTTGGGCAGAGAGAAGGAGGTTAGTGTTGGACAGAGAGAAGGAGGTTAGTGTTGGGCAGAGAGAAGGTGGTTAGTGTTAGGCAGAGAGAAGGTGGTTAGTGTTGGACAGAGAGAAGGTGGTTAGTGTTGGAAAGAGAAGGAGGTTAGTGTTGGACAGAGAGAAGGAGGTTAGTGTTGGGCAGAGAGAAGGAGGTTAGTGTTGGAAAGAGAAGGAGGTTAGTGTTGGGCAGAGAGAAGGAGGTTAGTGTTGGAAAGAGAGAAGGTGGTTAGTGTTGGGCAGAGAGAAGGTGGTTAGTGTTAGGCAGAGAGAAGGAGGTTAGTGTTGGACAGAGAGAAGGAGGTTAGTGTTGGGCAGAGAGAAGGAGGTTAGTGTTGGAAAGAGAAGGAGGTTAGTGTTGGGCAGAGAGAAGGAGGTTAGTGTTGGACAGAGAGAAGGAGGTTAGTGTTGGGCAGAGAGAAGGTGGTTAGTGTTGGGCAGATGACAGGGAAAGGGTAGTGTAAGGCCAAGGAGAGGGGGAGGTAAGTATAAGAGCATCCAGATCACAAATTCATGCTTAGTAACTTGCAGTCTCAGTAACGGCTGGACCAGTGATCTTGTTGATATGCAATGTATTATGTATTACCCCCCCCCCCCCCCCCCCCCATCTTGAATTTCTGCAACAGGTCGGCTTTAATCCAGCTGACTGGATCAATCTCTCTCACTCCTGCCATTTATTTCTGACATCTTCGGCTTGTAATTCCCAGAGACCCGGCGCGTGAGGAAAACAGCGAGATTCCATCCAAAAGAGATCTGATTGACTTCTCAAATTTTAATCGACTGCTCTTACCCTGGCAGTGGCGAGAGCAGCGCTGGCTCGGGGGGGATAGAGGAGAGGCGGCACACAGAGGCATCTTGTGCACGGGGGGGGGGGGGGGGGAGCAGCGGATGCTGCATACATTATGGAGAAGCTGTCACAGGGCTACTCGCACCTACAGAGACCACCTCCGCCTCCTGACAAAGCCACGCTGCACGTAAATAGAATTGCTGCTATTCATTTAAGGTGACGAGTGACTCCTGAATCCACTTAAAGGAAACCATCAGGGGGACGCCAGATGCTGGAGAGAAGAGGCTTTTTATTCCGGTCCGCAAAGGACGCCAGGAAAATCCCATATAAGCTATCCTTGCCTGTTAAAGCAGGATTGTCAGCCATAAAATCAGATTCCCTTTACGCACTTGCTCTGTGTTTATTATGTAGTCTGAATCCTGACCCTGCATGGCAAGCATTCCAATATAATCTTCAAAGATATTGCTGCGCTCGCCACTCCTGTAAGGAAACAAATTCCACATAGGGCAATAACGTTCAATCTAAGTTTCACACTAATCCAGCTCCCACAGTCACCAGTGATGTGTGCTTCACATCTGAGTTAACTGGAACTGGAAATAGAACTGTACTCAAAGTGCATCCAAGAGTATAATCTGGTGAGCATCCAACGAGAGGGGTGGGGGAGAGAGAGTAATGAATCACTGAAGCACACATCACTGGTGACTGTGGGAGCTGGATTAGTGTGAAACTTAGATTGAACGTTATTGCCCTATGTGGAATTTGTTTCCTTACAGGAGTGGCGAGCGCAGCAATATCTTTGAAGTATATTATCCTACACTGGACTTTTTTTGCAGCGAGCCCACTGACTGTACATATAAAGTGGTAATCATTGTATGACCTGTGGCGCAGTGTTTTAGAATTTGTATTCCAATATAATCATAAGCGTGTCTTCTGTAATGAATCTTATCTCAGTCAGCCTAGCTCTATTCTGGTACATTGCCTGGGAGAGGGAAGCTTGATATCTCCCCTCCCACATTCCTGATCCTAGCTCCACCCCTCTGCAGAAGCTGCTGAAATCCGATCTATGTGCTCACATGAGTTCCCAAACCAAGCTAGATATGACAGTGCTCTTTCTAGTACTGAAATCAGTGGGGAGGAAGGCTGGCAATGCATACACCATTTCAGGAAGGAGAAAAAAAAAAGAATAAGTTAGGAAATGACATCAGGATTGGCTTCAGTATGAGGCAGTAAAGATGGAGAATGTCAGGAACAGTTTTCACTTTATTTACTATATAAAATTCACTGAAATCAAAATGTGGACAGTACAATAAGTTGAACAGTATTTATCTAATTATTTATGTGTTTTTATTTTTCCTGGGATTGTATGGCTGCACCTGCTGCTTTTAACCTCTTGACGACCAGCTAACGCCGATTGGCGTAAACTGGTCGTCTGCGGGTTACCATGGAAACCTTTCCATGTCAGTTCACGGAGGTGGTCTCCGTGAACAGCCGGAGAGCCGCCGTTCGCGGCTCGCCGGCAAAATGTAAACAGGCAGGGAAGAAATCCCCGCTGTTTACATCATACGGCACTGCTGTGCAGCAGCGCCGTAAGGCAGATCGGCGATCGCCGGCATATGATAGGCTGAAGCCTATCCTTCAATGCGCAGGACGGAAATCCGTCCTGCGCAGCTCACAGAGGGAGGGAGAGGGAGGCAGCGGCGAGACGGCGGAGAAGGGCTTTGAAGAGCCCCCCCCCCGCTAAGCAAATGCAGCCGGCGGCGATCAGACCTCCCCCAGCAGGACATCCCCCTAGTGGGGAAAAAAGGGGGGTAGTCTGATCGCCCTGCTGCACTCCTGATCAGTGCTGCGGGCTGTAGAGCAAGTGGTTAAGAGTATTAGGTTTATTAATGATATATTTTAAGGTGTATTTGTACTCTGCACAATGCCAGGTCAAGGACAAGGCTGTATATGCAGATGCCTACAGCCTACTGGATGTCTAGGGGCTCGGGTGCCATCTTTTGTAAAGCTATGTACACGCGCTGGTTTGGCCTACTTATAGGGAAAACCAAATGAATAAAATTAGCTAAAAAGGTAAAAATTGCTGAGGCGGTAGTGGTAGACTTACCTCCTTGTAGAAGAATCACAGTCACTGTGCTAGTTTAATATCACAGAAAATGTATTGATCTACTCCAAAAACAGTGCAACGCGTTTCACAGGCAATATCCTGCTTCGTCAGGCAATAAAAAGGTGCAAATAACCGCAATAAGTCATAATAACGCCAGGCGGTTCTGTGTCTTTGTGGCTTGACCTAGATTGGGGCAGACGACAAAGACCACCGCGGCCAAAAATCGCATATCAAACCAGCGTGTGTACAGCGGCCACATGCTTAAGGTTCGGAATGGCGGATATTTAGTGATTTCCGATGCCAAGTACCACCCAACTGCATTGTTCTCATCGCTACCTTACCCCTCTATTCCGACTGACAATAAGTAAATTATTTGGCTATCTATGGGAGAGAGGGGGGAGAAAACTATGGCAACCTACATGTGAGGAAACGCGGAAAAGCCGCCGCTAGTACTCAAAGTAAGGCGGCTGATTCCGCGTTCAACATGGCAGCTGGCGCGCAGTCGGAGCGCGGAGAAACCGCCGCATGCCCAGACAACAGGGCGGCGGATTCCGCGTCTGACGTGGCAGGTAGCACGCATAGGCCTACTCTTGTCAGTAATGCTGAATGCGGAGAAAACGCCGCACGCACGTACAGCGGTGCGGCGGATTCCGCATTCAACACAGCAGAAACATTACAACACATGTCTGGTGTGGCTGGGACTGATAGTGCACACTGGTTCAGGAGGACACGCACGCGCGCAGAGAGGCAGGACCTTTATGACAGTCAGAAGGGAGTCAGCTGACCAAGCCGGTCAGCTGACAATTTCAGCAACTTCCATTGGTCCAGCACTTAGGGGAGGCGCTAGAGAGTGCTGGTGTATATATACTGGGTGATGGTCATTTCTCTGGTATCTGGCGTTGCGATCACTACGTGGTAGCACTCAGACCTTGTCAGTATCTGTGTTTATTAGACAGTTTCGTAGGTGTTGATGATCACGGAGCTCACACCTTAGTCTAGGTATTCTGTACCATCTGTATTATTATTATTATTATTATTATTATTATCTAGTCTAGTTCCAGGAGTGTTGAGAATCTTGGAGCTCACACTCAAGCCTAGGCATTGTTGATTATCTGTTATGACCCTCTGCTTTCCTGACCATTCTTCTGATCTCTGATTCTGTACCTTTGTCATTCTGATACTCTGTTGCCAAACTCTGCTGGTCTTAGGATTCTGCACCTGTATACTGTCTCTGTACTTTATCTGTTCGTGTGTTTACGACCTGGCCTGCCCGACCTCGAGAACTCTCTCTCCTGTTAAGAGATATTTCAAAGATCTGTCAGTGACACTTCCTCATTGGTGTCACTCACGTTCTGTCCTTCCCACTCTCAGCCTAGCTCCGCCCCTTGGGGAGCTTCAGACCTGTGGAAGGAACCTGATCTCAAGCAGTATCTCTCACTGTTTAGCACCCTTCTCCCGGGTGCTCTCCTCAAAGTATTACTGTTGCACCAAACACTTATCACTCAGGTGTCCAGAGGTTAGAGATATATCTGATTATCGGTGATACTGCAGATCATCAATAATCGGGTATATATATGCATTCTCGGTGATACTGCAGATCACCGGTAATCAGACCCTCTCTGTGTTACACCGATCGTTACACTACAGGGATGAAGATGGGAGAAGCATCTGGCTACCTACAGGGATGAAGATGGGAGAAGCATCTGGCTACCTACAGGGATGAAGATGGGAGAAGCATCTGGCTACCTACAGGTATGAAGATGGGAGAAGCATCTGGCTACCTACAGGGATGGAGGTGGGAGAAGTATCTGGCTACCTACAGGGATGGAGGTGGGAGAAGCATCTGGCTACCTACAGGGGTGGAGGTGGGAGAAGCATCTGGCTACCTACAGGGATGAACATGGGAGAAGCATCTGGCTAACTACAGGGATGAAGATGGGAGAAGCACCTACAGGGAAGGAGGTGGAAGAAGCATCTGGGTACCTACAGGGATGAACATGGGAGAAGCATCTAGCTACCTACAGGGATGAAGATGGAGAAGCATCTGGCTACCTACAGGGAAGGAGGTGGAAAAAGCATCTGGGTACCTACAGGGATGAACATGGGAGAAACATCTGGCTACCTACAGGGATTAAGATGGAAAAAGCATCTGGCTACCTACAGGGATGAAGATGGGAAAAGTATCTGGCTACCTACAGGGATAGAGGGGGGAGAAGCATCTGGCTACCTACAGGGATGGAGGTGGGAGAAGCATCTGGCTACCTACAGGGATGAAGATGGGAGAAGCATCTGGCTACCTACAGGGATGAAGATGGGAGAAGCATCTGGCTACCTACAGGGATGAAGATGGGAGAAGCATCTGGCTACCTACAGGGATGAAGATGGGAGAAGCATCTGGCTACCTACAGGGATGAAGATGGGAGAAGCATCTGGCTACCTACAGGGATGAAGATGGGAGAAGCATCTGGCTACCTACAGGGATGAAGATGGGAGAAGCATCGGGCTACCTACAGGGATGAAGATGGGAGAAGCAATGGGCTACCTACAGGGATGAAGATGGGAGAAGCATCTAGCTACCTACAGGGAAGGAGGTGGGAGAAGCATCTGGCTACCTACAGGGATGGAGGTGGGAGAAGCATCTGGCTACCTACAGGGAGGGAGGGGGAGAAGCATCTGGCTACCTACAGGGATGGAGGTGGGAGAAGCATCTGGCTACCTACAGGGATGGAGGTGGGAGAAGCATCTGGCTACCTACAGGGATGGAGGTGGAAGAAGCATCTGGCTACCTACAGGAAGGGAGGTGGGAGAAGCATCTGGCTACCTACAGGGAGGGAGGTGGGAGAAGCATCCGGCTACCTACAGGGAGGGAGGTGGGAGAAGCATCTGGCTACCTACAGGGAGGGAGGTGGGAGAAGCATCTGGCTACCTACAGGGATGGAGATGGGAGAAGCATCTGGCTACCTACAGGGAGGGAGGGGGGAGAAGCATCTGGTTACCTACAGGGAGGGAGGGGTAGAAGCATCTGGTTACCTATTCATCCCGACTGAATTACTGCCGATCGCCTCTGAACAAGGATGTGAAGAGTTCATGTCTGTCATGGAAGGCAGCCCAATCATACATTATACCAGCACTGAGGCTTCCATTAATGCACTACAACATACTAAGACTCGTCTGATCTTACCCGCCATATATGATTACAGGAGTATTGCTTTCGCTGGGCACACCCAAAACGTCAGGAATCATGTCTCCGTTATAGCTGAAAGAGTAAAAGAGGTAGAGTATAAATGTTGTGAATTATAGTGGACTTCAATGCTTTAAGGATAGTCAGTAGCCCCACAGACGACAAATCCCACCAAGACTAAAATTAACTACATTAAAGTAAACCTGAGGTGACATAAAATAATTCATTTATACTTACCTCAGTGTTCTATAGGCTCTTCAGACCCCTCCAGTCTGCTTCTTTCATCCAGCCTTCTGTCGTGTTGCCACTAAATGCCCCGATTGGAACTCCGGTCACGCGCCATCTCTGTACTCACTCCGGCACAGCTGTGTATAGCAGCAGTCATCGGGAGAGTCCTGGGTAAGCGCAGTTCAGATTTTTTTCCGAGTTGCGGATGCCCAGGATGCTCTCCACTACGGCTGTACAAGAGCACAGTACACAGGGCTCGTGGAGCGCACTGCGTGTGTGCCAAGCTCCGACTCCTCCCAGTTGTGGCCAGGAAGGGTGTGTATAGCGGCAAGACGGACAGGAGGCCGGGCAAATTGAGTAGCCTGGAGGGGTCTGAAGAGGCTCAAGAAAAGTCAGTAAACCCTTTGCACACTTGCATGCAAATGCTCATTGCAAATGCTTTCACACATATCAATCACGCAGGATCCACTGCTATTCCTACAACTAAGTTAAAAGCCAGGGTCACTGGGGGACATTTATCAAGAGTGTCTGAGACAAAATATTGGTAGGTTTTAAGAAATCTGTGCAGAACTGTATAAGACATCTTAAGAAATAACTAGATAGTGCAGTTTCCTTCTTAAACTGTTGTACAATAGGAAGGTTTCTCAGTTAGTGCAGTGTGTGAGGGAAATTACTGTTGCTGAGGTAACCAATATATCTGCTGTATTGCATCAATGCCCAACACTGGACGGGTTAAGCACAGCACAGCTTCACAGGACACCTGGCAGCAGGGGGGAGGAGCACTTCACATATCATGTCTAGCTTGCACTGCTGCACTATCTGTAGGACTGCTATTAATCACTTCTTAATCTGCAACAGTTTAGGGATGGATTTGCACTTAGTGCAGTTCGAGGAATTCATGATCAACTGCAGCTATTTCGTAGGATTTAAGAAATGTCTTGTTATTATGCAAAACAGTCCCCCTCCTGGTTAGAACTGTTAGAAGAAAAAACTGTTGGTAATGGTTTGATAAATCTGGCCCAGTCCCTGTACTGTGGCCAGTGCAGGGACTGGGAATCTTGTCAAAGTTGAGGGAAACATGGATTCCACTCAGTATGAGCAGATTCTGGAGACCAATGTCCAGGAATCAGTGACAAAATTGAAGCTGCGCCGGGGCTGGATCTTTCAACAAGACAATGACCCTAAACACTGCTCAAAACCCACTAAGGCATTCATGCAGAGGAACGCGTACAATGTTCTGGAATGGCCATCTCAGTCCCCAGACCTGAATATAATTGAAAATCTGTGGTGTGAGTTAAAGAGAGCTGTCCATGCTCGGAAGCCATCAGACCTGAATGAACTAGAGATGTTTTGTAAAGAGGAATGGTCCAAAATGCCTTCAAGCACAATCCAGAATCTCATTGGAACCTACAGGAAGAGTTTACAGGCTGTAATTTCTGCAAAAGGAGGATCTACTAAATACTGATTTCATTTCTTTTTTGTGGTACCCAAATTTATGCACCTGCCTAATTTTGTTTAAACAATTATTGTGCACTTTCTGTAAATCCAATAAACTTCATTTCACTTCTCAAATATCCCTGTGTGCGTCTCCTACATGATATATTTAAATGACATTTTTTATCATAAAAAACAACAATTTATACAGGAAAATCATGACGATTAACAAGGTTGCCCAAACTTTTGCACCCCACTTTATAGGCCACTTATTTGGCCCGTGATTTAAATTATGTTTTGGCCATTTATGTGATTAAGGTTGACATTCCTGGACGAAGGGATACAAGAGAGATTTAGCTCTTTGCACATTAGTACATTGCTATTTTTTTCTACATGGATATCTTTTTCTCAATGGTCTGAAGCTTTCATCCATGTTGGCCCATATTATTGTGTCATTTTTGTACCCACACACACACGTATGCACACGTGGCAAGCCATATACTTACTCCATAACAAGAGGTTCGTCTGCGAAAGCCTTCTTTACCAGGAACTTTTGATCTAAACCTACAAAAAAGGAAAGGAAAAGAAAAACAGTATTGCATTAACCTGGAAGCTAACAAACTGTGGCTGATACAGTATCATGGGCAGAACTAAAAGGCACAATGTGAAATTACAGATCCCTTCAAAAGGGCCAGCAATGTCTGCTTCCTGCGAAAATGTAAGGGTCCACATTAATGGCCGTCCAGTCAGGTCACAATGGGCCTGACTTACGTGGAAGTTAAAGGATAGCCGAACTGACATGTGACATAATGAGATAGACATGGGCATGTACAGTGCCTAGCACACAAATAACTATGCTGTGTTCCTTTTTTTCTTTCTCTGCCTGAAAGAGTTAAATATCAGGTAAGTAAGTGGCTGACTCAGTCCTGACTCCAACAGGAAGTGACTACAGTGTGACCCTCACTGATAAGAAATCCCCTTTTTTTACCTCTTTCTTGCTCTCAGAAGCCATTTTCTGCTAGGAAAGTGTTTTATAGTTGAAATTTCTTATCAGTGAGGGTCACACTGTAGTCACTTCCTGTCTGAGTCAGGACTGAGTCAGCCACTTACATACCTGATATTTAGCTCTTTCAGGCAGAGAATGAAAAAAAGGAACACAGCCTAGTTATTTGTGTGCTAGGCACTGTACATACACGTCTATCTCATCATGTCACATGTCAGTTCGGGTATCCTTTAAAAGTGATCATGCAAATATTAGATGGAATTTGAGTGTTTGGCAGGAGCAGAGAGGAGCAGGGAAGCCGTAGCAGAGCAGGAAGTGACTGGAAAGAAAGAGGAAGGTGGAGTTAGCAGAGGCAGAGTGGAGCAGGGAAGCAGTAGCAGAGCAGGAAGTGACTGGAAAGAAAGAGGAAGGTGGAGTTAGCAGAGGCAGAGTGGAGCAGGGAAGCAGTAGCAGAGCAGGAAGTGACTGGAAAGAAAGAGGAAAGTAGAGTTAGCAGGGGCAGAGTAGAGCAGGGAAGCAGTAGCAGAGCAGGAAGTGACTGGAAAGAAAGAGGAAAGTGGAATTAGCAGAGGCAGAGTAGAGCAGGGAAGCAGTAGCAGAGCAGGAAGTGGCTGGAAAGAAAGAGGAAAGTGGAATTAGCAGAGGCAGAGTAGAGCAGGGAAGCAGTAGCAGAGCAGGAAATGACTGGAAAGAAAGAGGAAAGTGGAATTAGCAGAGGCAGAGTAGAGCAGGGAAGCAGTAGCAGAGCAGGAAGTGGCTGGAAAGAAAGAGGAAAGTGGAATTAGCAGAGGCAGAGTAGAGCAGGGAAGCAGTAGCAGAGCAGTAAGTGGCTGGAAAGAAAGAAGAAAGTGGAATTAGCAGAGGTAGAGTAGAGCAGGGAAGCAGTAGCAGAGCAGGAAGTGACTGGAAAGAAAGAGGAAGGTGGAGTTAGCAGGAGCAGAGTGGAGCAGGCAAGCAGTAGCAGAGCAGGAAGTGACTGGAAAGAAAGAGGAAGGTGGAGTTAGCAGGGGCAGAGTAGAGCAGGGAAGCAGTAGCAGAGCAGGAAGTGACTGGAGAGAAAGAGGAAGGTGGAGTTAGCAGGGGCAGAGTGGAGCAGGGAAGCAGTAGCAGAGCAGGAAGTGGCTGGTAAGAAAGAGGAAAGTGGAATTAGCAGAGGCAGAGTAAAGCAGGGAAGCAGTAGCAGAGCAGGAAGTGGCTGGAAAGAAAGAGGAAAGTGGAATTAGCAGAGGCAGAGTAGAGCAGGGAAACAGTAGCAGAGCAGGAAGTGACTGGAAAGAAAGAGGAAGGTGGAGTTAGCAGGGGCAGAGTGGAGCAGGGAAGCAGTAGCAGAGCAGGAAGTGGCTGGAAAGTGGAATTAGCAGAGGCAGAGTAGAGCAGGGAAGCAGTAGCAGAGCAGGAAGTGACTGGAAAGAAAGAGGAAAGTGGAATTAGCAGAGGCAGAGTAGAGCAGGGAAGCAGTAGCAGAGCAGGAAGTGACTGGAAAGAAAGAGGAAGGTGGAGTTAGCAGGGGCAGAGTGGAGCAGGGAAGCAGTAGCAGAGCAGGAAGTGACTGGAAAGAAAGAGGAAAGTGGAATTAGCAGAGGCAGAGTAGAGCAGGGAAACAGTAGCAGAGCAGGAAGTGACTGGAAAGAAAGAGGAAGGTGGAGTTAGCAGGGGAAGAGTAGAGCAGGGAAGCAGTAGCAGAGCAGGAAGTGACTGGAAAGAAAGAGGAAAGTGGAATTAGCAGAGGCAGAGTGGAGCAGGGAAGCAGTAGCAGAGCAGGAAGTGACCGGAAAGAAAGAGGAAAGTGGAATTAGCAGAGGCAGAGAGGAGCAGGGAAGCAGTAGCAGAGCAGGAAGTGACTGGAAAGAAAGAGGAAGGTGGAGTTAGCAGGGGCAGAGTGGAGCAGGGAAGCAGTAGCAGAGCAGGAAGTGACTGGAAAGAAAGAGGAAGGTGGAGTTAGCAGGGGCAGAGTAGAGCAGGGAAGCAGTAGCAGAGCAGGAAGTGACTGGAAAGAAAGAGGAAAGTGGAATTAGCAGGGGCAGAGTGGAGCAGGGAAGCAGTAGCAGAGCAGGAAGTGGCTGGAAAGTGGAATTAGCAGAGGCAGAGTAGAGCAGGGAAGCAGTAGCAGAGCAGGAAGTGACTGGAAAGAAAGAGGAAAGTGGAATTAGCAGAGGCAGAGTAGAGCAGGGAAGCAGTAGCAGAGCAGGAAGTGACTGGAAAGAAAGAGGAAGGTGGAGTTAGCAGGGGCAGAGTGGAGCAGGGAAGCAGTAGCAGAGCAGGAAGTGACTGGAAAGAAAGAGGAAAGTGGAATTAGCAGAGGCAGAGTAGAGCAGGGAAGCAGTAGCAGAGCAGGAAGTGGCTGGAAAGAAAGAGGAAAGTGGAATTAGCAGAGGCAGAGTAGAGCAGGGAAACAGTAGCAGAGCAGGAAGTGACTGGAAAGAAAGAGGAAGGTGGAGTTAGCAGGGGAAGAGTAGAGCAGGGAAGCAGTAGCAGAGCAGGAAGTGACTGGAAAGAAAGAGGAAAGTGGAATTAGCAGAGGCAGAGTGGAGCAGGGAAGCAGTAGCAGAGCAGGAAGTGACCGGAAAGAAAGAGGAAAGTGGAATTAGCAGAGGCAGAGAGGAGCAGGGAAGCAGTAGCAGAGCAGGAAGTGACTGGAAAGAAAGAGGAAGGTGGAGTTAGCAGGGGCAGAGTGGAGCAGGGAAGCAGTAGCAGAGCAGGAAGTGACTGGAAAGAAAGAGGAAGGTGGAGTTAGCAGGGGCAGAGTAGAGCAGGGAAGCAGTAGCAGAGCAGGAAGTGACTGGAAAGAAAGAGGAAAGTGGAATTAGCAGGGGCAGAGTGGAGCAGGGAAGCAGTAGCAGAGCAGGAAGTGGCTGTAAAGTGGAATTAGCAGAGGCAGAGTAGAGCAGGGAAGCAGTAGCAGAGCAGGAAGTGACTGGAAAGAAAGAGGAAAGTGGAATTAGCAGAGGCAGAGTAGAGCAGGGAAGCAGTAGCAGAGCAGGAAGTGACTGGAAAGAAAGAGGAAGGTGGAGTTAGCAGGGGCAGAGTGGAGCAGGGAAGCAGTAGCAGAGCAGGAAGTGACTGGAAAGAAAGAGGAAAGTGGAATTAGCAGAGGCAGAGTAGAGCAGGGAAGCAGTAGCAGAGCAGGAAGTGGCTGGAAAGAAAGAGGAAAGTGGAATTAGCAGAGGCAGAGTAGAGCAGGGAAACAGTAGCAGAGCAGGAAGTGACTGGAAAGAAAGAGGAAGGTGGAGTTAGCAGGGGAAGAGTAGAGCAGGGAAGCAGTAGCAGAGCAGGAAGTGACTGGAAAGAAAGAGGAAAGTGGAATTAGCAGAGGCAGAGTGGAGCAGGGAAGCAGTAGCAGAGCAGGAAGTGACCGGAAAGAAAGAGGAAAGTGGAATTAGCAGAGGCAGAGAGGAGCAGGGAAGCAGTAGCAGAGCAGGAAGTGACTGGAAAGAAAGAGGAAGGTGGAGTTAGCAGGGGCAGAGTGGAGCAGGGAAGCAGTAGCAGAGCAGGAAGTGACTGGAAAGAAAGAGGAAAGTGGAATTAGCAGAGGCAGAGTAGAGCAGGGAAGCAGTAGCAGAGCAGGAAGTGACTGGAAAGAAAGAGGAAAGTGGAATTAGCAGAGGCAGAGAGGAGCAGGGAAGCAGTAGCAGAGCAGGAAGTGATTGGAAAGAAAGAGGAAGGTGGAATTAGAGGCAGAGTAGAGCAGGGAAGCAGTAGCAGAGCAGGAAGTGACTGGAAAGAAAGAGGAAAGTGGAATTAGCAGAGGCAGAGTGGAGCAGGGAAGCAGTGGCAGAGCAGGAAGTGACTGGAAAGAAAGAGGAAGGTGGAGTTAGCAGGGGCAGAGTGGAGCAGGGAAGCAGTAGCAGAGCAGGAAGTGACTGGAAAGAAAGAGGAAAGTGGAATTAGCAGAGGCAGAGAGGAGCAGGGAAGCAGTAGCAGAGCAGGAAGTGATTGGAAAGAAAGAGGAAGGTGGAATTAGAGGCAGAGTGGAGCAGGGAAGCAGTAGCAGAGCAGGAAGTGACTGGAAAGAAAGAGGAAAGTGAAATTAGCAGAGGCAGAGAGGAGCAGGGAAGCAGTAGCAGAGCAGGAAGTGACTGGAAAGAAAGAGGAAGGTGGAGTTAGCAGGGGCAGAGTGGAGCAGGGAAGCAGTAGCAGAGCAGGAAGTGACTGGAAAGAAAGAGGAAAGTGGAATTAGCAGAGGCAGAGTAGAGCAGGGAAGCAGTAGCAGAGCAGGAAGTGACTGGAAAGAAAGAGGAAAGTGGAATTAGCAGAGGCAGAGTAGAGCAGGGAAACAGTAGCAGAGCAGGAAGTGACTGGAAAGAAAGAGGAAGGTGGAGTTAGCAGGGGCAGAGTGGAGCAGGGAAGCAGTAGCAGAGCAGGAAGTGACTGGAAAGAAAGAGGAAAGTGGAATTAGCAGAGGCAGAGTAGAGCAGGGAAACAGTAGCAGAGCAGGAAGTGGCTGGAAAGAAAGAGGAAAGTGGAATTAGCAGAGGCAGAGTAGAGCAGGGAAACAGTAGCAGAGCAGGAAGTGACTGGAAAGAAAGAGGAAGGTGGAGTTAGCAGGGGCAGAGTGGAGCAGGGAAGCAGTAGCAGAGCAGGAAGTGACTGGAAAGAAAGAGGAAAGTGGAATTAGCAGAGGCAGAGTAGAGCAGGGAAACAGTAGCAGAGCAGGAAGTGACTGGAAAGAAAGAGGAAGGTGGAGTTAGCAGGGGAAGAGTAGAGCAGGGAAGCAGTAGCAGAGCAGGAAGTGACTGGAAAGAAAGAGGAAAGTGGAATTAGCAGAGGCAGAGTGGAGCAGGGAAGCAGTAGCAGAGCAGGAAGTGACCGGAAAGAAAGAGGAAAGTGGAATTAGCAGAGGCAGAGAGGAGCAGGGAAGCAGTAGCAGAGCAGGAAGTGACTGGAAAGAAAGAGGAAGGTGGAGTTAGCAGGGGCAGAGTGGAGCAGGGAAGCAGTAGCAGAGCAGGAAGTGACTGGAAAGAAAGAGGAAAGTGGAATTAGCAGAGGCAGAGTAGAGCAGGGAAGCAGTAGCAGAGCAGGAAGTGACTGGAAAGAAAGAGGAAAGTGGAATTAGCAGAGGCAGAGTAGAGCAGGGAAACAGTAGCAGAGCAGGAAGTGACTGGAAAGAAAGAGGAAGGTGGAGTTAGCAGGGGCAGAGTGGAGCAGGGAAGCAGTAGCAGAGCAGGAAGTGACTGGAAAGAAAGAGGAAAGTGGAATTAGCAGAGGCAGAGTAGAGCAGGGAAACAGTAGCAGAGCAGGAAGTGGCTGGAAAGAAAGAGGAAAGTGGAATTAGCAGAGGCAGAGTAGAGCAGGGAAACAGTAGCAGAGCAGGAAGTGACTGGAAAGAAAGAGGAAGGTGGAGTTAGCAGGGGAAGAGTAGAGCAGGGAAGCAGTAGCAGAGCAGGAAGTGACTGGAAAGAAAGAGGAAAGTGGAATTAGCAGAGGCAGAGAGGAGCAGGGAAGCAGTAGCAGAGCAGGAAGTGACTGGAAAGAAAGAGGAAGGTGGAGTTAGCAGGGGCAGAGTGGAGCAGGGAAGCAGTAGCAGAGCAGGAAGTGACTGGAAAGAAAGAGGAAAGTGGAATTAGCAGAGGCAGAGTAGAGCAGGGAAGCAGTAGCAGAGCAGGAAGTGACTGGAAAGAAAGAGGAAAGTGGAATTAGCAGAGGCAGAGAGGAGCAGGGAAGCAGTAGCAGAGCAGGAAGTGATTGGAAAGAAAGAGGAAGGTGGAATTAGAGGCAGAGTAGAGCAGGGAAGCAGTAGCAGAGCAGGAAGTGACTGGAAAGAAAGAGGAAAGTGGAATTAGCAGAGGCAGAGTGGAGCAGGGAAGCAGTGGCAGAGCAGGAAGTGACTGGAAAGAAAGAGGAAGGTGGAGTTAGCAGGGGCAGAGTGGAGCAGGGAAGCAGTAGCAGAGCAGGAAGTGACTGGAAAGAAAGAGGAAAGTGGAATTAGCAGAGGCAGAGAGGAGCAGGGAAGCAGTAGCAGAGCAGGAAGTGATTGGAAAGAAAGAGGAAGGTGGAATTAGAGGTAGAGTGGAGCAGGGAAGCAGTAGCAGAGCAGGAAGTGACTGGAAAGAAAGAGGAAAGTGAAATTAGCAGAGGCAGAGAGGAGCAGGGAAGCAGTAGCAGAGCAGGAAGTGACTGGAAAGAAAGAGGAAGGTGGAGTTAGCAGGGGCAGAGTGGAGCAGGGAAGCAGTAGCAGAGCAGGAAGTGACTGGAAAGAAAGAGGAAAGTGGAATTAGCAGAGGCAGAGTAGATTAGGGAAGCAGTAGCAGAGCAGGAAGTGACTGGAAAGAAAGAGGAAAGTGGAATTAGCAGAGGCAGAGTAGAGCAGGGAAGCAGTAGCAGAGCAGGAAGTGGCTGGAAAGAAAGAGGAAAGTGGAATTAGCAGAGGCAGAGTAGAGCAGGGAAACAGTAGCAGAGCAGGAAGTGACTGGAAAGAAAGAGGAAGGTGGAGTTAGCAGGGGCAGAGTAGAGCAGGGAAGCAGTAGCAGAGCAGGAAGTGGCTGGAAAGAAAGAGGAAAGTGGAATTAGCAGAGGGAGAGTAGAGCAGGGAAGCAGTAGCAGAGCAGGAAGTGGCTGGAGAGAAAGAGGAAAGTGGAATTAGCAGAGGCAGAGTAGAGCAGGGAAGCAGTAGCAGAGCAGGAAGTGACTGGAAAGAAAGAGGAAGGTGGAGTTAGCAGGGGCAGAGTAGAGCAGGGAAGCAGTAGCAGAGCAGGAAGTGACTGGAAGGAAAGAGGAAGGTGGAGTTAACAGGGGCAGAGTGGAGCAGGGAAGCAGTAGCAGAGCAGGAAGTGACTGGAAAGAAAGAGGAAAGTGGAATTAGCAGAGGCAGAGTGGAGCAGGGAAGCAGTAGCAGAGCAGGAAGTGACTGGAAAGAAAGAGGAAAGTGGAATTAGCTGAGGCAGAGAGGAGCAGGGAAGCAGTAGCAGAGCAGGAAGTGACTGGAAAGAAAGAGGAAAGTGGAATTAGCAGAGGCAGAGAGAAGCAGGGAAGCAGTAGCAGAGCAGGAAGTGACTGGAAAGAAAGAGGAAGGTGGAGTTAGCAGGGGCAGAGTGGAGCAGGGAAGCAGTAGCAGAGCAGGAAGTGACTGGAAAGAAAGAGGAAAGTGGAATTAGCAGAGGCAGAGTGGAGCAGGGAAGCAGTAGCAGAGCAGGAAGTGACTGGAAAGAAAGAGGAAAGTGGAATCAGCAGAGGCAGAGTAGAACAGGGAAGCAGTAGCAGAGCAGGAAGTGACTGGAAAGAAAGAGGAAAGTGGAATTAGCAGAGGCAGAGTGGAGCAGGGAAGCAGTAGCAGAGCAGGAAGTGACTGGAAAGAAAGAGGAAAGTGGAATTAGCAGAGGCAGAGAGGAGCAGGGAAGCAGTAGCAGAGCAGGAAGTGGCTGGAAAGAAAGAGGAAAGTGGAATTAGCAGAGGCAGAGTGGAGCAGGGAAGCCGTAGCAGAGCAGGAAGTGACTGGAAAGGAAGAGGGAAGTGTAATTAGCAGAGGCAGCGTGGAGCAGGGAAGCAGTAGCAGAGCAGGAAGTGACTAGAAAGAAAGAGGAAGGTGGAGTTAGCAGAGGCAGAGTGGAGCAGGGAAGCAGTAGCAGAGCAGGAAGTGGCTGGAAAGAAAGAGGAAGGTGGAGTTAGCAGGGGCAGAGTGGAGCAGGGAAGCAGTAGCAGAGCAGGAAGTGACTGGACAGAAAGAGGAAAGTGGAATTAGCAGAGGCAGAGTAGAGCAGGGAAGCAGTAGCAGAGCAGGTATTGGCTGGAAAGAAAGAGGAATGTAGAGTAGGCAGGGGCAGAGTGGAGCAGGGAGTGGCTGGAAATTCATATACAGGTGGAGGGTTTAGCAGGAGCAGAATGGAGCAGGGAAGTAGAAGTTGAGCAGAAAGTTGCTAGTGAGTATTAACTAAGCCTGTGTGCAAGCTGATACAATACTATGATTTTACACAGTGCTGACATCTACCATACTGCATTTCAAAGTACACTGATGTCACTGTTTTTTCCCAGTGTGTATACGAACGGTGTGTTTACTAAACTAACCTACCAGTATCACCAATACAAACATCTGAAAAATATACATTTAAGTCGCATTAAAAATGCCACGTTGCGTACCTGCGTTATAAAATCTTATAACGCAGCTTACCACACTACAATGATAATTCAATGGGCCTTTCACAGTGCAACATCAAAGTCTTGTTGAAAAATGTTGCGTTGTGGTAACTCACTGCTTGCAGCGCGTTACCTCTTAATGCAGACCCGTTGCGACTTTAATGTCGCATTAAATTGCAACATCCCCCTGTGAATGCGACCTTATACAAAATCCAAGCAGATAGAGTCCTGGTTGGGAGCTGAACCCAGCACTGCGAGAATGCTCAGCACTTGTCCATCCTGCTGTATGAAGGCATCAGGGGACATTGAGGTGCCCAATCTGATTTCAGAAGCAGAAAATATATTGCAGCATAACCACATAAATTTGGAAACGGCCATTTATCACTGCAGTTACACTTTAACATCCCAGAGATTACATCAGCTGCCCTGACAGAATTTGTACTTATTTCCTTCCTCTTTATAACAACTAAAAAGAACTTCTGAAGAACAGAACATTGAACACCCTCCACCAGCTCCGATCTATTTATGTGTCTGCCTATTGAGGCCATCAAGCTCAGAAAACAAGGCTGAGAGTGGAGTGAAGTCGGGTCAATGAGCCTCGAGCACGCATCGCTAATAGATTACTTGCTGCAGAAATCGTGCCTCCGATGGACACAAGTTTAAGTCTCACACTAAAAATAAGTTTGCAGTCAGGCAACGTTTGACCTCATAAATGGACAATGTGGCCTCCAGCTCATATGGTCAACGTTATATATGAGCTTCGCAGTTTAAAAAATACCAACAGACCTGCAGAACAACTCCTATGTAAAAAATGACAACATATACCAATAATAAAAAGCAACGGAAGCAGAAGATATTACACTCTAGGGAGAGAATGGAGGATACAGAGTGTGAAGAAACGCGGAAAAGCCGCCGTCTCTCAAGGTGAGGCAGCTGTTTCCGCGTCCAGCATGGCGTCACAACGCGGAAAAAACGCCGCATAGGCAGAACGGCGGAATCCGCATTGGGAACGGCGGAATCCACATTGGAGGCGGCGAACTTGCCGCATGGCAGTGTCCCTGGCAAAAGGGTTGAGCATGGGGAAGCCGCCGCTGATGTAGTGAGCGGTGCGGCGGCTCCCACGCTCGGTTCACTGGATACATTGCAAAACAGTACTGGTGTGGCTGGGACTGATAGTCCACCAAGATTCAGAGTGACGCGCGCGCGCACAGAGGCAGAGCTTATATAACAGCCAGAAGTGAGTCAGCTGACCAGGTCGGTCAGCTGACAAATTTTACACCTCTCATTGGTCCAGCAGTTAGGGAGGGGCCTGGAGAGTGTTCTGGTATATATACTGCTGGGTGTTCAGTTGCTGGTTGTCTGGCGTTGTGATCACTACGTGGTAACACGCAGACCTGAGTCAGATCCGAAAGTGTGCCGGGACCAGCTGGAGCTGTAATCCTACACTTAGCTAGATTCTGTTGATAGTCTAAAGTACTAGTTTGATTGTGATTATCTGTTATGACCTTCTGCCTGCCTGACTATTCTCCTGAATTCTGATCCTGTACTTTGTCATTCTGATACTCTGTTGCCGAACCCCGGCTCGTCCTTAGACTCTGCATCTGCCTTCTGATCTTGTACCTCGATATTTCTGATACCCTGTTGCCGAATCCTGCCTGTACTTTAGACTTCGCCTCTGCCTTCTGAATCTGTACTTTATCTGTCCGTGTGTTTACGACCTGGCTTGTCCGACCTCGAGAACCGACCTTACTGTTAGTGGCGGTTCCCAGTCCTGATAGTGACACTCCCACTTGAGTGTCACTCTTGTTCTGTCATTCCTTCTCTCAGCCTGACTCCTCCCTCCGGGAGAGTCGAGAAGGAATTGAGCAGTACTCCTTACTGCGCTGAGGCCCAGTCCTCTCATTATTACTGTTTGCACCAAACACTCTACTCAGGTGTCCAGAGGTTAGCTTGTATATCTGATTATCGGTGATACTGCAGATCATCAATGATCAGGTATATACCTGTATTTCCAGTGATACTGCAGATCACCGGTAATCAGATCCTCTCTGTGTTACACCGATCGTTACACAGAGCAGAGCATTTGAGCATTACACCTACACCTTCCTTCCCGTGCCAAAGTCAGATGCTGCTCGTCAGGATGAGCCATCCTAACTCCTCCACTAGTCCCATTCATCGCCCATGTAAGGTAGTCAGGGAGGAGCTGGCAAAAGACACCAGCCAGTCTCTGCGGCCCAGATCACCAGATCCCACCCACCTTCTCTCTATGCTGCTGAGAGATTTGTGGTCAATCCTTCCCGTGCCCAAGTCAGATGCTGCTTGTCAGAGTGAGCCATCCTAACTCCTCCCCTAGTCCCATTCATCGCCCATGTAAAGGTAGTTAGGGAGGAGATGGCAGAGGACACCAGCCAGTCTCTGGGCCCATATCACCAGATCCCACCCATCTTCTCTCTATGCTGCTGAGAGATTACTGGTCAGCACCACTGCTACAGCTCTGCAGTCTTGTAAGTTTGAGCTTGGTACACACTTTTGATTAAAATTGGCCAATCGCTTTTACCGAGAAGCAGAACTTACTGAGCGTCTGGTTGTGGCCATAGTAGATAACGATTGACAGCTGAGACGCTGTTCCTGCCTTGGGTATGGTGGTCAGCAGAACGTCCATCTGAGAATCCCCATTGTAATCTCCGGGGACCACACTGGTGATGACCACATCTTCACTCCTGCAATGCAAAACAAAGTTCACTTCTACACACACACTAAAGATAAACATAGAATAAATCTGGGCAGCTATACAGTAAGTTTAATACAGGGAGAAGAACGAGACTTGCTAATAAATACAAGTATGGTCAGAGTTTTGTGGAACAAGGTTTTGAATTTTATTTACAACCTTAATTCTGTTAAAGGACAACGGAGGTGACGTGACATGATGAGATAGACATGTGTATGTACAGTGCTGAGCACACAAATAACTAGGCTGTGCTCCTTTCTTTCTTTCTCTGTCTGAAAGAGTTAAACATCAGGTATGTAAGTCGCAGTTCCTGTCTGAGTCAGGACTGGGTCAGATTACAGTGCGACTCTAAGGCCCTGTTTACACTTAAAGAGAATCTGAAGCGAGTATAAAACTCGCTTCTTCTCTTATATTCAGCAGGGGCATGTGTGCCCCCGCTAAACCGCCGCTATCGCGCCGCACAACGGGGTCCCTTACCCCCCAAATCCCCTAAGTCCTCGCCGGGGATCTCTTCCGCATTGAGGCAGGGCTAACGGCTATAGCCCTGCCTCACGCGCGTCTGCCAGCGTGTATCTCCGCCTCTCCCCCGCCCCTCTCAGTCTTCCTTCACTGAGAGGGGCGGGGGAGAGGCGGCGATGCGCCGCTGATAGATGCGCTGTGAGGCAGGGCTGCCTCTAGGAGCAGCAAAATCTACGACCAATTTGGTCGTTGATTTTGCAGGGGGGGGGATTGGGGGGTAAGGGACCCCCGTTGTGCGGCGCGATAGCGGCGGTTTAGCAGGGGCACACATGCCCCTGCTGAATATAAGAGAAGAAGCGAGTTTTTTACTCGCTTCAGTGTCTCTTTAAGCAGTTGCTCTCAGTTATAACTGAAAGGACAACTGATTTTCAAAGTAAGTCCCATGTTTTCCTATGGCACCTTTCACACTTAAAGAGGAACTGTAACATAAAAATATCCCCTGGGGGGTACTCACCTCGGGTGGGGGAAGCCTCCGGATCCTAATGAGGCTTCCCACGCCGTCCTCCATCCGTCAGGGGTCTCGCTGCAGCCCTCCGTGGAGTCCGGGCAGCGGTGACGTCATTATTTACCTTCCTGGCTCCTGCGCAGGCGCTCTGACGGCTGTCGGCTCCGAACTACACGGAAATACCCGATCGCCGTCGGGTCCGCTCTACTGCGCAGGCGCAAGTTTCCTGCGCCTGCGCAGTAGAGCGGACCCGAATGAGATCGGGTATTTCCGTGTAGTTCGGAATGGAAAGCCGCCACAGCGCCCCCGCTGGAGCCAGCAAAGGTAAATATTGAAATGACAGTCGGCACAGTCGCCGGCTGTTCGGAGGGCTGCGGAGAGACCCCCGTGGGACAGAGGACGGCGTGGGAAGCCTCATTAGGATCCGGAGGCTTCCCCCACCCGAGGTGAGTACCCCCCAGGGGATGTTTTGAATGTTACAGAGTCTCTTTAACGCGTTTTAACTGAAATCTGTTTCGCAATGTACGGCTATGGAGAAGGAAAAAAAAAAACCGCATACCAACTGATTAAGTGTAAATGGGGCCTCAGTGATAAGAAATTACAACTATAAAACACTTTCCTTGCAGAAAATGACTTCTTAGAGGATAAAAAGATTATAGATTATAGTTCATAGATTTTAGCTCTGGCATACTTCAATTAATGTGTCATTGAGCAAAATCAATAAAACATTGAAAAGTAGATTTAAATACGGTATAAAATAAAACTGTAAAATATCTTAAAAAGTCATTTTTGGAAGAAGGAAAAGAGATACAATTGTTTATTTAATTAGTTTTCACCTTGGGTGTCCTTTACCAACTTTAGAATGGTAACCTTTGGTGGACCACAATCCTCAAGTTGTTCCCAGGGCTGTGGAGTCGGTACAAAAATCTTCCGACTCCTCAGTTTCTGAAACCACGACTCCGACTCAGACTCCAACTCCGACTCCGGGTACCCAAATTTGCTCAGACTCCGACTCCTTAGTCTAATACTTAACAGGGCTGTGGATTTTGTACAAAAATCATGCGACTCCGACTCCTCAGTTTCTGAAACCACGACTCCGACTCCAACTACGACTCCGGGTGCCCAAAATTGCCCCGACTCCGACTCCACAGCCCTGGTTGTTCCACAGACTTTCTGTAGGGTTTAGTTCTGGACTCTGATTAGGCTACACAAGAACATTCATGTTTTCTCTTCCACCCACTGTGTGGTCAGTTTTGCTCAGCGCTTCAGCTCATTATCATGTTGGACAGTGAACCTTTGTTACTCAACTTTCTGTCAGAGAGCAGTAGTCAGGACTCACCGGCTACATGTTTGCCTGGCATCTTCCGGCACCTTATGGTGCATGAGTGTTTGCAGGCAAATATGAAAAGGTAAATGCCCGTATAATTCCCCGCATGGGTGATTGCGCACTCGTGCAGAGCTGTCATATTGACATGAACAATTGTGAAGTAATTACTTTTTTGTCATTTTGTTGGCTTTCTCTATGTAAAGTGGTCTGATGCTGGAAATACACGGCTCGATTTTCCGCTCGATCATTTCGCCGCTCGACTTCCGCGGGCGATTCTCTTATCTTCTGCTCGTTTTTCTTATCTTTTTCCATTGTCATCTATGCGGATTCGAGCGGCAAAATGATCGGGCCGGAGATTAGACATGTCGGAAATTACCAATCGAGCCACCTTAATGGCTCAAAATCGAGCCGTGTATTCCCAGCATGAAAGCCAGCATTTCTACCTTGCTCTAAAAGATTCCTCAACGCTTGAAAGCTACTATCCCGAAAATTATTTTTGGCAGAACATCACTTAAATGATTAAACAAAGCACTTTGTCCTGCTATTCAGCTTCAAATCCGCATCCAAACTGGAGATAACAGTATCTTTGTTTGCATTCCAATGTTGATACATGTATGTAAACACAGTGTAAAAAGTGAAATGGAGCTCACTGTGAAGCTCTCTGTGCTTCAAGCACACAGACAGCTCAGAACAGCTAATTAGAAGATGTTAATATATATTAAAAATCAGATTAAATAAAATGTAATACCAGCTTTCAGGGCAAGATAAACTACACTTTGGAAACTTGTAATTTGTAAACAGACAATATTACTTGTGCACAAAAGCAAATATGATAACTGTATGACTAATAAAAAGCAGGAAAACACATTTTTACTGAATGTTATGTCAGAGTTTCAGACCACTTTAAGGTCAAGACTGGTAGCAGTCCCCAGCTGTATACTGGCCTTAGCTAGTCCTACTCCTAGCATTTACTTTGATAGTATTTCTGTTGTGACCCAGCTAAATATTCTGACCTTGCTTGAACTCAAACAATTGGCCTGTAGCTCGATTGTCCTCCCTGGCGGTCCTCATTCTCTCCATCACTGCAGAGCTATCCAGGGGGTATCCATGACCTGGTGGCTTTTAGGCAGCAAGACAGTCCATTGACCACTTGAGGTGGTAGCCCATCACTTATTGCTGGTTGCTCTGGTGAAGACCTGTAGCCAATTAGATCTCATACCCCGAGAGAGCCCACGTCTACCACTAGTGCATGGGTCAACAGGTTCTGCTAGTTCCTGTCATTATAGCAGCAAGTTTTCCCTAAGTACCTGATTGTAATTTGCCCAATTTTTTTTCCTTCTCACCAAACAACCGCCCCCCTTTTCCCTGCTGCAGGCAGTCATCACCAGAACAGAATGCTACCACCGCCAGCAAGTACTGAAAGTATGGCGTTCCTTTGATGGTGAGCTTTAATGGCTTTCTACTACATACAATATTTTCTGTGCAGAAGAAATAATTTCATTTTGATCTCATCTACCTAGAACACCTTCACCTATTTGGCCTTAAAATTAAAGGAGCATTTTGGCAAAGCTGAATAAATAAAATGTAGCCTTTCTAAGGCTGGCTTCAGGGAATGGTTTGGTGGCAGCGTTGTGGTGCGGTGCTGCACGCAACAGGCCTTAGAGGATTACCGCCTTAATATGTAACAATTCCCTTCTGGCTCCGATCCAAACAGGATGCTCACTTGCAGTGACTTCCTGTTTGGGAAATACTGAAGTGCACGGAAGCGTACTGTAAAAATACACTTCCGCGTATGTGCGCTGCAATGCCAACATTTTGGCAAACCCTGCGTCGCCATAGACTTACATAACTTCTGGGTCGCTGCAGAGGTCGCGCAAGAACATCAGTATATCCACGCAGTAGATCGGTGCACCAGTGTAAAAGGCCCTAAAGGACTGGCTTTTCTCTTGTCTCCCTACCATATGAGCTACATTTTTCAAGCTCCTGTGATACTGTTGTCCCGTGCACACAGCCTTTGCCCTACACGTTCTTCTAAAGGTGGCCACACACCATACAATAAAAAGATCACATTTTTCACCAGTTCGATAATTTCGATCTGTTGTCCCGGAAAATTGAGAGCTTTTCTTTGTTTTCAATTGATAAATCCGATCGAATTTTCCATTTTTTTTGAAGATTGGACATGTTGGAAATTTCAGTTCAACTTTATCAAGAATTGTATGGTGTGTGATGGATAGGGACAGCCCTGATTAGAACTCATGGAGAAGCATGTGATCAGTTTGATCAGCTGATAGATTTGTAAAGCTCTGATTTGCTGTGATGACTTCCTGGATTAACACATGATCAGGACCAGCAAATCAGATTCTTACAAATCTATCAGCTGATCAAACTGATCACATGCTTCTCCATGAGTTCTCCTAAGCAGGGCCATCCCTAATGATGGATTGTCAATTGCTTGATGTACAGTTCCAATCAATTTGTTTCTGAGTCCAAACATACAACAGTGAGTAGTGCTCAGAGCCTCTCTTTGAGAAATAAGTATTGGAACCTACTATACATTGACAGACAGGTATTAAGTCCTCTTTATGTCAAGGTGCGGATATCCAGGTTCCTCTTCACTTTATTCTCATAGGGCCAACACAACATATGTAGAAAAGAAACAAAAGAGACCAATAGCGTAATTTAATTAGAGTATACAATCCACCACCTCCATATATACTATGGCTAGATAGGCCGTGAGACTAGGGTTACTGCAACACCTCTGGTGAGCACCCTGACATTCCCCCACAATGTCCGCACTCACCCAGCAGTCATCCACAATTCTCCAGAGGTAGGATTAAGCGCTTTGGGGGTAACGCCAACAAAGTCAGCTTACTCCAACTGGATCAGCTCACCACGTATTCTATCAACTAAAATGACACCTCATAGCGTAAAACTGTTTAATGTAAAACAAACTTTAAAATTCATCTAATACACTCACAAGAGGAGACTTAGTCAAGAGCAGTAAGCTGTAACACAGAAAACACCTTTAGGCCTTAGCATCACATTAGACTTAAAAACTGTCCATTTAGCTAAATGGACTGGATCTTAACAGAGCTGAACAGACCCCATTTTAATCAAAAGGATCCATTCACAGTGCTGCTATAACGGATCCGTTCAGCGTTACACCAAATGGACCGCAAATTTCGTTCTGCAGCGATTTTATGGATTGACGCATCAGTAAAGGGGGCCATACATTAGCCGACCAACCAACCAATCGACCATCCGATTCGATTATTATAATTGAATTGGATGAAAATTGGTGCCGCCAAGTGCATGCCCGACTGACAAAGCGACCAATTTCGGGACGGAAATTGGCCACACGGTCGATCGCACATGCTGGAAAATTTCGGCCCAAAGTTGGTTGGTCGGGTGCGCGGCGGTATGGCGGCCGAATTGCGAACGAGAAGACAAAACCCCTGCAATGTATAAATGTATGTAGTGCATTTATACATTACCTGTCCGGTGTCGGCCTCCACGTGGTCTCCGTCCATCTCGCCGGGTTCAGCATACACGCTGGCGGCACATAGCAACTGACGTCAGACTCTATGCGCCGCTAGCGTGTATGCGGCAGTTACCCGGCGACACGGACCGACACCGTGCGGAAGCTGCTACAGGACAGGTAATGTATAAATGAACACACTACAGACATTTATACGTTTCGGGGGAGCGGCGGGGCGGACGCGGCGGCTCAGGCGATTCCCTGTCTCTGATGATTTCATGCTGAAATCGGACGGGAATCGGCCTGTAGTGTATGGGCAGATTTGACTAGTGACAAATTTATCTCTAATCAGATTCGATTAGAGATAAAATTTGTCTCTTGGTCGAATCTGCCCATAATCGTTCTAATGTATGGCCACCTTTACATTGACCGCACACTCACGGAACCGAGGGTCAAAAATCAAAAACTGCTGCCTATGAAAAACTGACCCGTTTTACGGATCAGTTGTTGATCCGCTCAGTGGGACCGGGCTTAGTATAGTATATTCCAGTTGATAGCCTCTCTGAAGGAGTTTACTCTTTCGTCCAGTTTGTAGAGACAGTCTAATCTGGTAAGGGTCCTAGTGGTGCCAAACACTTTTGAGTTCTTAATTAGAAACTTTACTGTGCTCCTAGGAATCGATAAAGCCTTTGAAATATTTCTGTATCCAACTCATGACTTGCAACCATCAGTTGATAGCTTGCTTTCAGTTGCACTGACAAGCACTGAAATGTTCCAAGAATAGCTGTTTTTTTATGCAGGACTAGACTCAATGATTACAACTGATCACAGATGGAAGCCAATTAGCTTGATATAAAATGAAGGTGACTAGCTACATCTAGTTGAGTTTCCGATGTTTTTTGGGAGGACACAAGACTCTTCACTTATGTAGGAGTGCATTTCCTGTTTTGAAGGAGATTATTCTTTTCTGATTTAATAAGTTTATCATAATTTGTGGTTTAGGTTTGGTAAACAAAATTGGTTAACCTTCAAAGAAAAATTGGAAATTTGAAAAGGTTTACAAACTTTAAAGCACCACTAGAATTTGACAGTTTTATATACACAACATTTTTTCTTTTCCGTTGTATTTTTTTTTTAGTTCATCCTTTTCATGGTGATCAGTCTCCCACCTGTACCAGCGCACATGATGAAAAAGCTGTTATTTGTGTCTACATTAGTCTAGTCTCCTGCGCAGGGAGAACAGATGCATTTTCCAATATTAACGTCAAGTGCCGATTGTTTTTGAATTGCCTCCAGACATTCCTCTTCCTATAGGCCCCTGGAGTAATATCTGCTGGATGGTGACTCATTTTATAGCTCAAATAACGGATGTTAACGGTAAAAACTAAAAAGACAACTGAGCGCTCAGGATGCACTGCCAGGATATGCTTCTCATCCACGATCATCTCTTTCATCTCCATCTTTCAGTAAAGTGAAGTATCATTGCTGCGCACCTGACGTAATACAATGTCACAGACTCAGGAGGCCAAGATGCCACAGCTAACAAGATCGTTCCAGCAGACATTTTTCGGAGATCTCAAGGCGGTACTCCAAAATAAAAATTGAAAGGCTCAGCTGCAAAGACCAATGATGACAGATTGGCTGAAGCAGTCATCTTATAGAATTACCGTCGTTTTTTCCTTCATCAACCAAAGGTTTATTGAAAAAATAAGACATTACATTAAATGCGAAACATGAAATGTCTACACACATACTGCATAACACAATGCCAAAGGTAGTAATTCAAGAGATATTGTAAAAAATGGAAATAAATAATAATCAGAGAACATTATAGATTAACCCATTCTCGTTCCATCGTTTTCACTTGAGCAATCTTCACCTCCCATTCATTAGCCTATAACGTTATCACTACTTATCACAATGAACTGATCTATATCTTGTTTTTTCCGCCACCAATTAGGCTTTCTTTGGGGGGTACATTTTGCTAAGAGCCACTTTACTGTAAATACATTTTAACAGGAAGAATAAGAAAAAAACGGAATTCATTATTTCTCAGTTTTCAGCCATCATAGTTTTAAAATAATACATGCCTCCATAATTAAAACTCACGTATCGTATTTGCCCATATGTCCCGGTTATTACACCGTTAAAATTATGTCCCTATCACAATGTATGGCGACAATATTTTATTTGGAAATAAAGGTGCATTTTTTCCGTTTTGCATCCATCACTATTTACAAGTTTAAAATAAAAAATATATAGAAATATTTCATCTTTACATTGATATTTAAAAAGTTTAGACCCTTAGGTAAATATTTACATGTTTTTGTTTTTTTATTGTAATGTTTTTGTTTGTTTCATATTAAACATTTTATTTGGGTAGTTTTGGGAGGGTGGGATGTAAACAATAGGTTTATAATGTAAATGTGTGTTGATTTTTTTACTTTTAGTTGTAGTATTACTTTTTGGCCACAAGATGGCGGCCATAAGTTTGTTTACATGACGTCACTCTAAAGCTGGCCACTAACTGTCCAATTTCTAGCGAAAAATCATTTGAGCGATCAGAAATTCTGATCGGACGAAAAATCGTTCACTACACCATCAACTAACCAATCTTTGCTTCCTATCTATCACGACCACCAAGAAAATCCAAATTTTCGTTCGACGAAAATTCATTCGGGCGACATTTTTTTCACTCGTTCATAATCGATTGTGTCCACCAATGGAGATTATTAACAACCAATCCGATCAGAATTTCTGATCGCTCGAACGATTTTTCGCTAGAAATTGGACCGTTAGTGGCCAGCTTAAGCGTAACATACGCTTAGAGAGACGCATGGGGGACGCTACAGCCAGAAAAAGCAAAGCTTATGTTGCTTTTTCAGCGGGGGAGAGGAATCAGTGATCGGGCACCATAGCCCGATTCACTGATTACCTGGCTAACAAACCACGGGCCGGGAGCGCGCAAGCACGTGCGCGATCGGCCGCGGGAGCGCGCATGGTTCCTGGACGTAGTTTCTATGTCCAGGAACTAAAATAGGTTAAGGAGCATTGAAATGGAGAATTATAATCAAACAAATCAGTGAAAGTTAGAGAGTCATACATTGATAGTTATAATGTAGATAACCAACATTACAGTACTTTGAGGTATTTATCAGGACATTTTCTATGTTGACAAACTAGTTTTTTATATGGTAGTGAACGATCAACCTTTGCCTTCCAATCACTGACCGTAGGGCAAATCTGTGACAACCTTCGAAAGGCAATACATTGCTTGGCAGCAAATAAAGTTTTGGTGAGGAGGACTTTATCGAATTTGGGTGTATCCTCGTCTAGGATATTAAGGATTCAGGTTTTGACATCTAGTGAGATAGAGGATCCCATGACTGTAAAAACCATGAGAAAAAGATGCCCTCTAAAGAGACTAAATCAATAATCAGTCACGCCAAACATCCAAAGTTTGATGCAAAAATATCTCAGATTTATTTAGGACTATACATCTTGACACGCAGTTTGCAGTATACTTATTGTATGGATCAAAACATCATGAGATAAAGGAGGAAGTGGGTATGACCTGACCGAACACAAACTACCACAATATACTTGAAAGTGTATAATCAAAAAACTTTACTAATCAATCACATAAAAATATATATATATATATATATGTTAAAAGATGTGCCCCCGACCCCAAAATGAACCTCACCCAAGGGACCCCCCCCCCTAACAACACCCCACCCACTCACCACCATCCCCCCCGCCCCACAAGCAAGAAGTTGGACACCCTCTAGAATGCAAAGCCACTTTTGGTGAAGCGTAGGTAGTTGCTTCACTCTCATCAATTTGCTGCAGCAATAAATTCAAAGTTCTTAATAATGCTCCTCGGGTAGAAAAAGCCTAAAACAGTTCAAAGGCACCGTGATATTCCAAAGACCATGTAACGTTTGACCATATTGATAACCGCCCACGTCCCTTCCCTCCCGCTGATTGGAGTGAAGGGACGCGGGCGGGTAGCACAGATGCGGAGGAGGCGGGGGAGCGGCGCTAACAGACAGGCAGAGGTAAACATTGTGCTGGCGACACGCTGTGTGTCGCCAGTACTGCGGGGGGTACAGCGGCGCGCAGGGGGGTCTTGGAGGCACACCATGGGGCAACAGAGGCTGGTGTTAGTGTGTACAACCAGCCTCTGTGCCCCACTAGCATAATTAAATCCCACCTCGGGTTCTCTTTAAAGAGGAACTTGAGTGAAAATAATGTAATAAAAAAAGTGCTTCATTTTTACAGTAATTATGTGTAAATGATTTAGTCAGCGTTTGCCCATCGTAAAATCTTTTAAATCCCTGATTTACATTCTGCCATTTATTACATGGTGACATTTTTACTGCTGGCAGGTGATGTAGCTGCTGCATGCTTTTCTGGCAGTTGTAAACAGCTGTAAACAGCTATTTCCCACAAAAAGGTTACATAGTTACATAGTTATTTTGGTTGAAAAAAGACATACGTCCATCGAGTTCAACCAGTACAAAGTACAACTCCAGCCCGTCCCCCACATACCCCTGTTGATCCAGAGGAACCCCCCCCCCCCCCCAAGGCATGGTCCAATTAGCCCCAAAAGGGAAAAATTCCTTCCTGACTCCAGATGGCAATCAGATAAAATACCTGGATCAACATCATTAGGCATAACCTAGTAATTGTAGCCATGGATGTCTTTCAACGCAAGGAAAGCATCTAAGCCCCCTTAAAATGCAGGTATAGAGTTTGCCATAACGACTTCCTGTGGCAATGGATTTCACATCTTAATCACTCTTACTGTAAAGAACCCTTTCCTAAATAAATGGCTAAAACGTTTCTCCTCCATGTGCAGATCATGTCCTCTAGTCCCTTGAGAAGGCCTAGGGACAAAAAGCTCATCCGCCAAGCTATTATATTGTCCTCTGATGTATTTATACATGTTAATTAGATCTCCTCTAAGGCGTCTTTTCTCTAGACTAAATAAACCCAGTTTATCTAACCTTTCTTGGTAAGTGAGACCTTCCATCCCACGTATCAATTTTGTAGCTCGTCTCTGCACCTGCTCTAAAACTGCAATATCTTTTTTGTAATGTGGTGCCCAGAACTGAATTCCATATTCCAGATGTGGCCTTACTAGAGAGTTAAACAGGGGCAATATTATGCTAGCATCTCGAGTATTTATTTCCCTTTTAATGCATCCCAAAATTTTGTTCGCTTTAGCTGCAGCGGCTTGGCATTGAGTACGATTATTTAACTTGTTGTCGATGAGTACTCCTAAGTCCTTCTCCAAGTTTGATGTCCCCAACTGTATCCCATTTATTTTATATGGTGCTAGACCATTGGTACGACCAAAATGCATGACCTTACATTTGTCAACATTGAATTTCATCTGCCATGTATGTGCCCATATAGCCATCCTATCCAGATCCTGTTGCAATATGACACTATCTTCCTGAGAGTTGATGATTCTGCACAATTTTGTATCATCTGCAAAAATAGCAACTTTGCTCACTACTGCATCTACTAGGTCATTAATAAATAAATTGAAGAGCACTGGACACAGTACAGACCCCTGTGGGACCCCACTGCTAACAGTCTCCCATTTTGAGTACAAACCATTGACCACAACTCTTTGTTTTCTGTCCATTAGCCAGTTCTCTATCCATGCACAGAAACTCTTCCCCAGTCCTTGCATCCTCAACTTTTGCACCAGACTTCTGTGGGGAACAGTGTCGAAGGCCTTTGCAAAGTCCAAGTATATCACATCTACAGCATTCCCAATATCCATATTAGCATTCACTACCTCATAAAAGCTGAGCATGTTAGTCAAACAGGACCTGTCTTTAGTAAACCCATGTTGATGCTGAGAAATGAGATTATTTTCTACTATAAAGTCATGTATAGTATCTCTTAGTAACCCCTCAAATAGTCAAATAGTTTGCATACAACTGATGTTAAGCTTACAGGTCTATAATTTCCTGGATCAGATTTGTTGCCCTTCTTAAAGGGAAGGTTCAGGGACTATCTGAAAAAAATAAAAATCCCCATCCACTTACCTGGGGCTTCCTCCAGCCCGTGGCAGGCAGGAGGTGCCCTCGGCGCCGCTCCGCAGGCTCCCGGTGGTCTCCGGTGGCGCGCCCGACCTGGCCAGGCCGGCGGCCAGGTCGGGCTCTTCTGCGCTCCAAGGCCCGGCACTTCTGCCGAGGGCACCTCCTGCCTGCCACGGGCTGGAGGAAGCCCCAGATAAGTGGATGGGGATTTTTATTTTTTTCAGATTGTCCCTGAACCTTCCCTTCAAAGAGAACTCGAGGTGGGTTTGAAGAATATTATCTGCATACAGAGGCTGGATCTGCCTATACAGCCCAGCCTCTGTTGCTATCCGAAACCCCCCTAAGGTCCTCCTGCACTCTGCAATCCCTCCATAAATCACAGCCACGCTGCTGACAAACAGCTTGTCAGAGCTGGCTGTGTTTATCTCTATAGTGTCAGTCTGCTGCTCTCCCCGCCTCCTGCAGAACTCCAGTCCCCGCCTGCATCCCTTCCCTCCCTGCTGATTGGAGGGAAAGGACAGGAGCAGGGACCGGAGCTATGCAGGAGGCGGGGGAGTAGCTGAGACTGACACTACAGAGGTAAACACAGCCTCACAGCACGGCTGTGATTTATGAGGGATTGCAGAGTGCAGGGGGACCTTAGTGGGGTTTGGGATAGCAACAGAGGCTGGGCTGTATAGGCAGATCCAGCCTCTGTATGCAGATAACATTCTTTAAACTCACCTCTGGTTCTCTTTAAATAATGGGAAAACGTGGGCTGTACGCCAATCCACTGGGACTCTGACAGTTGCAAGAGAGTCACAAAAGATAAGATAAAGGGGTTTAGCTATAACTGAACTTAATTCCCTTAGGACCCGAGGATGCATGCCATCCGGGCCAGGTGCCTTGTCTATTTTTAATTTATTTAGTCCTGCCTTTACTTCTTCCTGCGTTACGTATTTAATATTACAGTTAGAAGATTGAGACTCTTCTGCCTCTGTAATTTGCAACAGTGCTGTTTCCTTTGTGAAGACAGAAGCAAAGACAGGTTCACAGACAGGAAACTGCCAGGAGTACATACACAGAGTTTCTTGTGGGAGGGGTTTAACCACAATATCAGACATACAGCGCCCCCTGATGGTCTGTTTGTGAAAAGGAATAGATTTCTCATGTAAAAGGGGGTATCAGCTACTGATTGGGATACAGTTCAGTTCTTGGTCAGAGTTTCTCTTTAAAGCGGACCAAAACCAAACATTTTTTTAATTCAAAATATTTAGTTTCAGCACTCTGACACATACAAAAGATAAATAAACACTCCTTCAAGCCTATGAGCATTTCAGTGCATGCTTTTCACCCTTCTCTTTTCATAGCTAGGGTTATACTGGTGGCAGCCATTAGCAATTCCTCCATTGCCGGACACCACCTACTCCACCAGTTTGCCGTATTCTGTCCCGGCAATATAAAAAGGAAGGGAGGGGTTCCTCCAATAAATGTAAAATATTTTATATTTGTCATCATGCAGCTGAAAAAAGGCTGCTGTTTATTATTATAATTTAGAAAATAGATTTTATTACGGAAATCTTGTATTTTTAATTTGGGTCCACTTTATGTATAGGAAAGTGGATTTTCCACTTTCCTAGCGTTTTTGTTACAGAAGCTGTTCAGTTCCAGCTCTGCTGTAGCAAAATATAAAAAAAACGCTCCAAAAATCACCAGACATGATTAGAAATTCGCCAGGCATATGCCTAGAAAAATCACTTCAAAAAGCACTGAGCGTTTGCGATTACGCTGGCGCTTTTTGGTGTGCACTGGTCCGAACTTGGGTTGCTGCACTGGTGTGGTGGGCAACACTCTAAAATATAGGATTTTAGTCACAACGGTGAGCTGCAGGCATTATAAATAGGCAGCAATGAGCTACAAGTCCTTCCAAGCTGATGCAGTATTATTACAGTTCTATATGCATATTTAAGGAGTTTCAAAGTGGACAACGTTGGATTCGATTGGTCCATTTTTAAGCTGCATACATTTGCATATAGAATTTCCATAATCCTGAACCAACTCAGAACTATTGATCATCTTCAAACCCTCCTGGCGGTTTGCTAAAAATCCGCCAGGGGGCAGCAAATCCGTTTTTTTCTCTCTTTTTTTTCTTTTTCATGTAGCGGTGCGACGAATAGCGGCGGATCGGCAGGTAGTGGCGGCGATCGCATTGCACACGCAGCAAGCAAAGTGCTAGCTGCGTGCAGCAAAAAAAAAAAAAAAAAAAATTATGCAAATCGGCCCGGCGGGGCCTGAGCGGTGCCTTCCGGCGGCATAGCCCGTGCTCAGCACGGGCTTACCGCCAGGGAGGTTAAGAACACCTGCAGTGAGAGGGATATGGAGGCTGTATTAAGATGCATTACAGCAGACACATTTCTGAATATATTGGAATGCTTGAAATGCAGATTACATGTAGACTACATTATAAACACAGAACAGTGGATAAATACAATTTGATTTTGTGGCTGAAAATCCTTCTTTAAAGAAAAACAGTAGTGAAAATAATATATTGAATAATACTGCTTTTTTAACACAATATTGACTTATAAATGATTTAGTAAGCGTCTGCCCATTGTAAGATCTTGTCTTCCCGGTTTACATTTTGACATTTGTCACAGGTGGCAGCATTTTTAGTCCTGTCAGGTGATCTCTGCGGAATGTTTGGTTACTGAGTTCCGAAGCAAGTATAAAATATAGCAGATCTCCCAGAATGCTCCATGAGGGAGAATTCAGCCTATCTAATTAGCCTAGGCTAAGCATCACTGGGAGGGCGGGGCTTCATACTAATGTACTGTACTGCAAAATATAGAGATATAGGAAGTATTTCTGGTGCTGAAACCAGGAACATTACCATAAAAAGTACCTATCCTGATTAATTTACTGCATTCTGCTATATGTCACTACAGGGCCTCTTTACTGCATTCTGCTATATGTCACTACAGGGCTTCTTTACCGCATTCTGCTATATGTCACTACAGGGCCTCTTTACTGCATTCTGCTATATGTCACTACAGGACCTCTTTACTGCATTCTGCTATATGTCACTACATGGCCTCTTTACTGCATTCTGCTATATGTCACTACAGGGCCTCTTTACTGCATTCTGCTATATGTCACTACAGGGCCTCTATACTGCATCCTGCTATATGTCACTACAGGGTCTCTTTACTGCACTCTACTATATGGCACTACAGGGCCTCTTTACTGCATTCTACTATATGTCACTACAGGGCCTCTTTACTGCATTCTACTATATGTCACTACAGGGCCTCTTTACTGCATTCTGCTATATGTCACTACAGGGCTTCTTTACTGCATTCTGCTATATGTCACTACAGGGCTTCTTTACTGCATTCTGCTATATGTCACTACATGACCTCTTTACTGCATTCTGCTATATGTCACTACATGGCCTCTTTACTGTATTCTGCTATATGTCACTACAGGAACTCTTTACTGCACTCTACTATATGGCACTACAGGGCCTCTTTACTGCATTCTGCTATATGTCACTACAGGGCCTCTATACTGCATCCTGCTATATGTCACTACAGGGCCTCTTTACTGCACTCTACTATATGGCACTGCAGGGCCGCTTTACTGCATTCTACTATATGTCACTACAGGGCCTCTTTACTGCATCCTGCTATATGTCACTACATGGCCTCTTTACTGCACTCTACTATATGGCACTGCAGGGCCTCTTTACTGCATTCTACTATATGTCACTACAGGGCCTCTTTACTGCATTCTACTATATGTCACTACAGGGCCTCTTTACTGCATTCTACTATATGTCACTGCAGGGCCTCTTTACTGCATTCTGCTATATGTCACTACAGGGCCTCTTTACAGCATTCTGCTATATGTCACTACAGGGCCTCTTTACTGCATTCTGCTATATGTCACTACAGGGCCTTTTTACCGCATTCTGCTATATGTCACTACAGGTCCTTTTTACTGCATTCTGCTATGTGTCACTACAGGGCCTCTTTACTGCATTCTACTATATGTCAATACAGGGCCTCTTTACTGCATTCTGCTATATGTCACTACAGGGCCTCTTTACTGCATTCTGCTATATGTCACTACAGGGCCTCTTTACTGCATTCTGCTATGTGTCACTACAGGGCCTCTTTACTGTATTATGCTACATGTCACTACAGGGCCTCTTTACTGCATTCTACTATATGTCACTACAGGGCCACTTTACTGCATTCTGCTATATGTCACTACAGGGCCTCTTTACTGCATGCTACTATATGTCACTATAGGACCTCTTTACTGCATTCTACTATATGTCACTACATGGCCTCTTTACTGCATTCTACTATATGTCACTACAGGGCCTCTTTACTGCATTCTGCTATATGTCACTACAGGGCCTCTTTACTGCATTCTGCTATATGTCACTACAGGACCTCTTTACTGCATTCTGCTATATGTCACTACAGGGCCTCTTTACTGCATTCTGCTATATGTCACTACAGGGCCTCTTTGCTGCATTCTGCTATATGCCACTACAGGACCTCTTTACTGCATTCTGCTATATGTCACTACAGGGCCTCTTTACTGCATTCTGCTATATGTCACTACAGGGCCTCATTACTGCATTTTGCTAAACGTCACTACAGGGCCTCTTTACTGCATTCTGCTATATGTCACTACAGGGCCTCATTACTGCATTCTGCTATATGTCACTACAGGGCCTCTTTACTGTATTCTGCTATATGTCACTACAGGACCTCTTTGCTGCATTCTGCTATATGTCACTACAAGGCCTCTTTACTGCATTCTGCTATATGTCACTACAGGGCCTCTTTACTGCATTCTGTAATATGTCACTACAGGGCCTCTTTACTGCATTCTACTATATTTCAATACAGGGCCTCTTTACTGCATTCTACTATATGTCACTACAGAGCCTCTTTTACTGCATTCTGCTATATGTCACCACAGGGCCTCTTTACTGCATTCTACTATGTGGCACTACAGGGCCTCTTTGCTGCATTCTGCTATATGTCACTACAAGGCTTCTTTACTGCATTCTGCTATATGTCACTACAGGGCCTCTTTACTGCATTCTGCTATATGTCACCACAGGGCCTCTTTACTGCTTTCTACTATATGTCACTACAGGGCCTCTTTACTGCATTCTACTATATGTCACTACAGGGCCTCTTTACTGCATTCTGCTATATGTCACTACAGGGCCTTTTTATCGCATTCTGCTATATGTCACTACAGGTCCTTTTTACTGCATTCTGCTATGTGTCACTACAGGGCCTCTTTACTGCATTCTACTATATGTCAATACAGGGCCTCTTTACTGCATTCTGCTATATGTCACCACAGGGCCTCTTTACTGCTTTCTACTATATGTCACTACAGGGCCTCTTTACTGCATTCTACTATATGTCACTACAGGGCCTCTTTTACTGCATTCTGCTATATGTCACCACAGGGCCTCTTTACTGCATTCTACTATATGGCACTACAGGGCCTCTTTACTGCATTCTACTATGTCACTACAGGGCCTCATTACTGCATTCTGCTATATGTCACTACAGGGCCTCTTTACTGTATTCTGCTATATGTCACTACAGGACCTCTTTGCTGCATTCTGCTATATGTCACTACAAGGCCTCTTTACTGCATTCTGCTATATGTCACTACAGGGCCTCTTTACTGCATTCTGCTATATGTCAATACAGGGCCTCTTTACTGCATTTTGCTATATGTCACCACAGGGCCTCTTTACTGCTTTCTACTATATGTCACTACAGGGCCTCTTTACTGCATTCTTCTATATGTCACTACAGGGCCTCTTTACTGCATTCTGCTAAATGTCACTACAGGGCCTCATTACTGCATTCTGCTATATGTCACTACAGGGCCTCTTTACTGTATTCTGCTATATGTCACTACAGGACCTCTTTGCTGCATTCTGCTATATGTCACTACAAGGCCTCGTTACTGCATTCTACTGTATGTCACTACAGGGCCTCTTTACTGCATTCTGCTAAATGTCACTACAGGGCCTCATTACTGCATTCTGCTAAACGTCACTACAGGGCCTCTTTACTGCATTCTGCTATATGTCACTACAGGGCCTCATTACTGCATTCTGCTATATGTCACTACAGGGCCTCTTTGCTGTATTCTGCTATATGTCACTACAAGGCCTCTTTACTGCATTCTGCTATATGTCACTACAGGGCCTCTTTACTGCATTCTGCTATATGTCAATACAGGGCCTCTTTACTGCATTTTGCTATATGTCACCACAGGGCCTCTTTACTGCTTTCTACTATATGTCACTACAGGGCCTCTTTACTGCATTCTTCTATATGTCACTACAGGACCTCTTTGCTGCATTCTGCTAAATGTCACTACAGGGCCTCATTACTGCATTCTGCTATATGTCACTACAGGGCCTCTTTACTGTATTCTGCTATATGTCACTACAGGACCTCTTTGCTGCATTCTGCTATATGTCACTACAAGGCCTCTTTACTGCATTCTGTAATATGTCACTACAGGGCCTCTTTACTGCATTCTGCTATATGTCACTACAGGGCCTCTTTACTGCATTCTACTATATTTCAATACAGGGCCTCTTTACTGCATTCTGCTATATGTCACTACAGGACCTCTTTACTGCATTCTACTATATGTCACTACAGGGCCTCTTTACTGCATTCTGCTATATGTCACTACAGGGCCTCTTTACTGTATTCTGCTATATGTCACTACAGGACCTCTTTACTGCATTCTACTATATGTCACTACAGGGCCTCTTTACTGCATTCTGCTATATGTCACTACAGGGCCTCTTTACTGCATTCTACTATATGTCACTACAGGGCCTCTTTACTGCATTCTGCTATATGTCACTACAGGGCCTCTTTACTGCATTCTACTATATGTCACTACAGGGCCTCTTTACTGCATTCTGCTATATGTCACTACAGGGCCTCTTTACTGCATTCTACTATATGTTACTACAGCACCTCTTTACTGCATTCTACTATATTTCAATACAGGGCCTCTTTACTGCATTCTGCTATATGTCACTACAGGGCCTCTTTACTGCTTTCTACTATATGTCACTACAGGGCCTCTTTACTGCATTCTGCTATATGTCACTACAGGGCCTCTTTACTGCATTCTACTATATGTCACTACAGGGCCTCTTTAACCAAAATTATAATAAGGGACTGCAGGAACGTTTTCTCTAGGGATTAGTTCAATAGATGCAATTACCTCATAAAGTTCATTTTAACCCTAGGTTTGATTTTATGCCCAATTCTGTTTAAAATAAACTAATAAGATGTGTATTACGTATATATATAGAGCTCCTGATGGAGACATTTTCCTCACAAAAACTGGGCATTCTTGGATCCGGCCTTCAATTTCAAATGTTTCATTAATCATGTAAAAAGGATGCAGCCTTCTGAGGCGTCGGTACATAAATACGGCCGCGAGTCCTGCCAGCCGCTCTCGCGCATACTTACGCTAATGAAAGCTTGACTTTCGGGCTAAAATACGGAGTTGCCTTCAGGTCTGCCAAAAATATCTGTAATTCATTACCTGGAATGACAGAAAAAGAGAAGGCAGAGTGAGAAGAGCTCGGCCCCAAATCACATTCATGAGACAGATTTACTAAATGGAGCAATTTTTCTTATGGGGAAGAAAGTGGGGCCTGGAGAGACAGAGGTGCCGGAGCGGAACACTTACTGGGCTGCATCACGGCAGCTTTACTAACAGAGGAGGGGGGCCAATGTGGTCCGGGCTTCGGTCGCCGCGTTACATATCCATTTTTTTTTTTTAAATAGAGCACCCCTACGGTAAAAGTCATGCAGTGCATTTTACTCAAGGACAAATGTACCCCATATATATGCGTACACATTTCAAACCTGAAAAATTTAGATTATGGTCCTTATTATAGTGTACCTGTAACGATCGGTGTAAGCACACAGAGAGAATCTGATTATTGGTGATCTGCAGTATCACCAAGAATGCAGATCTATACCTGATTATTGATGATCTGCAGAATCACAGATAATAGAAGTATAGCTAACCTCTGGACACCTGAATACGTGTAAGTGTTTGGGGCAACAGTAATGAGTAGAATCACCTGAGGAGCAGATGACTCTAACCAAGGAGAGTTAGACTCTACTGCAGTCAAAGGACTCCTAGAGAATGAGTCCCTGACTGGTTTGCAGAGAGGTCCCTCTGAGGGACAGGGGGTCCCTGCAGATGGACTGAACACCCAGGGGGTGGGTGACAGCCAGAAGGGTCGGCCAGATCGAGTCGGCAACACACAAGCAGATAAGGTACAGAGACAGAAGGCTAATTCGGTAACCAGGGACAGGCAGGGTTGGCAACAGGTAATCAGATGTGCGTAGGTACCGAATCAGAAAGCAGAAGGAGAGTCAGGAAAGCAATAGGTCATAACAGATATCAAACAAGGCCTAGTCTTGGGTGTGAGGTCCGTGGTCTCAACACCCTGGAACTAGTCTGAAGTATAACACAATAGTAACACAGTAATCTGGCTAAGTGTGGATTCCCAGGTCCTCCTGGTTCCACCACACTGAAAGATCTGATTAAGGTCTGAGTGCTAACCCATAAGCATTCGCAACGCCAGACACTGAGCAACTGACAGGCAAGGAGTATATATAGCAAAGCGCTCCTCAGCGCCGCCCAGTTCCCTTCAGCCAATCCCCTGCCACGCTGGGATCAGCTGATCGTCCCGATCAGCTGACCCCTCTCCTATTGGCATAAAGAGCCTGCCTTGCAGCGCGCACGCGTAGCTCTCCCTCTGTGTGCACTACTAGGTCCCGACAAACCAGACGCATGCGGCTGCGGAGAAACCGCCGGTCTGAACGCGGAAACAGCCGCCTCACTGTCACACCGCGCGGCGGTGTCTCCGCAATCCATTACAGCACCCAAGAAGTAGCTTAGATACAAAAAGAGATACTTACCCAAACAGAGGGAAGCCTCTGGACTTTATTGAGGCTTCCATCAGCATCTTGTGGATCCCCCTCGCCGAGAGCACCCCCGATATGCAGGAGGTCTTTGCTCAGTGGCAACAGGACACCAAGGCAGGACAAGAGGACACCAAGGCAAGCGGACAGCCAGTAAATATGCAAATCTAATGGACAGTCATTTAAAATGCAAACCTGAAAATCCAAGAATATATATATATATATATATATATATATATATATATATATATATATATATATATATATAAAAGACAAACTTAAAACTTATTTATAAAAGCCTAAAGCATATTAATTTTATAGAACTATATATATATATATATATATAACAACTCGCAAACAGATTTTGATTGGTCCAATGCCAAGCTCGATCATAAAAAAAAAATAGAAAAAATAAAAAATAAAAATGTGTCAATAAAATTAACATCTCACTGATAATTTCTATAAACATAAGCTGAATTTGGGGCCCTTCCCAACAGAAAGAAAGCACCAATTACAGTCCTGCTACGGGCAGCCTGGGCTTGCAGGAGTCTCGCAACAGCAGAAAGGTTGATGAAAGCAGGAAAAAGAGACCACTTCTGCCATAAAAACCACGTTTTGATGGCTAGCCACGCCCCCTGTATGGAAAACTGACATGCTAAGAGATTGCATCATCTGTGGGTGGGTGGGAGGAGCTTCAAAGTGCCTCCTGAAGTAAGGTACTCTGCTAATACCTGTGCCTGATAAGTCCCCCCCCCCCCACACACACACACACACACACACACACACACACACACACACACACACACACACACACACATATATATCCAGGCACATCGCCTCTAGTTAGGACATTAAATAAGTTGTTAAAGAAAATCTGTACTCTAAAATTCTTACAAAAAAAAGCATACCATTCATTTCATTATGTTCTCCTGGGCCCCTCTGTGCTGTTTCTGCCTCTCCTTGCTGCAATCCTGGCTTGTAATTGCCAGTTTTACCCAGTGTTTACAAACAAAAGACATAGCAAGTGATAGGCTGAGAGGAGCTCAGTGTGTGACTCATACAGAGTGTGCAGGGGGCCTGGAGAGGGTGTGTATTGCTTCTATCCAATCACAAGCAGCACAGCACATTCCAGCCTGACTGCCTCAGCCCGACAGAGATTAACCTGCTGGGCGGTCTGGACGAGCTCAGCTCGTCCAGTACCGCCGGAGCCTGCCGCTCAGGCCCTGCTGGGCCGATTTGGCTCAAGTAAAAAGCAGCACACGCAGCCGGCACTTTGCCAGCCGCGTGTGCTGCCTGATCGCCGCCGCTCTGCGGCGATCCGCCGCGAGCAGCGGCGAAAGAGGGTCCCCCCAGCCGCCTGAGCCCAGCGTAGCCGGAACAAAAAGTTCCGGCCAGCGCTAAGGGCTGGATCGGAGGCGGCTGATGTCAGGACGTCGGCTGACGTCCATGACGTCACTCCGCTCGTCGCTATGGCGACGAGGGAAGCAAAACAAGGAAGGCCGCTCATTGCGGCCTTCCTTGTTTATTCTGGGCGCCGGAGGCGATCGGAAGAAAGCCTCCGGAGCGCCCTCTAGTGGGCTTTCATGCAGCCAACTTTCAGTTGGCTGCATGAAATAGTTTTTTTTTTATAAAAAAAAAAAAACCTCCCGCAGCCTCCCTGGCGATCTTATCAGAACGCCAGGCAGGTTAGATCATATAAGAGAGATAATACAGCCACTGTGCAAATAGGAAAGGCTGCAGTTAGACAGAGCACATTAGAACAGGTATGGGAACTTATAGCATAGAAGAAATAAGGATGAAAATGTTGTTACAGAGTCTCTTTAAGGAAAGAAAGGTGCTGAAGGGGGTGTGGCCAGAAAAATAGCAAAAAACAATTAAACCTTTGCACACTCGCATGCAAATGTTCAAACAAATGCATTCACAGATTTACTCATCCAAGCACCACTGTTATCCCTGCAGTTAAAGGGTCTTATTATATATATTAAAACAGCGCACATAAGGAGTCCACAAAGATTTGAGGATCAGCTAATCTGCAAGTCCGCTTCATCAGGCAATAAACGTGGGGACAAAACAAAATTTCGGCAATAGCAGGTGTAGTGCCTCACCTGTTATTGCCGAAATTCTGTTTTGTCCCCACGTTTATTGCCTGATGAATCGGGCTGGGCCTGCGAAACGCGTTTTTTGGGGTACTATTTAATAAATGTGATTGCTGCTATTCAGACAGTCTTTCGTGTCTGCTTTATGAAGGTAAGTCCACCGTTTCCTTCCAGCAAATTTTAAAGTTTTTATCCGCTTTTATCCTGCTGGCGCCTCTGTTCTCCTACTGCTTATACCGTGTCCACCCCTGGTGGAGGGGTGATCTACCCCCTTTCGCATCTACAGAGAGCGACTTCTTATCCCTGAGTGAGGACCGGTCTAATCTCCTCACCTGCCTATACAGTGGTTGCCTGTGTGGTAACCCACGTCTGTGAGTATAATTTTCTCACGATAACCTTTACTTCAGTTATGCTTAACATACTACACTATATTGGGCTCTCGGTTTCTCTACATTTTAATAGAATATGATTATTTCTGCCTGTGATACAATGACAGCATGTTTGTAAACATTACACAGAGGCAGGCTTATCTGTATCTTGAGCAAAGAAAACTAATCCCCCCTCCTCCTCCCTCCTCCCTTCTGCCTCTGAAATCTCTGGCTAGTAATACCTCCCCCTCCTCCTGCCCAGACTGAGCTCCCATGAGCCCTTGCTACTGTCTGAAAGTGCCAAGGCTCTCTGAAAACCTGTGGGTGTGGCTTCTTTAGTTTATAGGGAATTAGAGTATTAAAAAAAAAAAAGGATTTGGCTTGAGGAATGCCCTATAAACAATAGGAAAGGAACACAATTATGTAATGAGTAAAAGTTCATCTCGGATCCACTTTAAAAGCCGGGGTCTTAGTTCACAGAAGAATGCATTCTCTTGCTTAGTCACCTACACTGCGCAGAAGTACCCAGGTAAGGGTAGGTGTCCTAGGTCATAAAACACCTGTGAGGGCCACAAAGTGTAGGTAGGCAAGGGAAAGGGCATGAACATTGAAGTGCCCCATGATTTATTGGGCACCCCTGGCCATGGTAATGTCCTTAATGCAAATCACCATAAATGTACAGCACCAGTAACATGAGAGACCAATGCACAGCAACAACGACACTGCGTCCCGATACTGATGGCGTAATGTCAGCACAACTCCAGCCTTATAGCCTCGTTATGAACAATGGGAGAAGTAATCTTAAAGGATACCCAAGGTGACATGATGAGATAGACATGTGTTTGTACAGTGCCTGGCACACAAATAACTAGGCTGTGTTCCTTTTTTCTTTCTCTGCCTGAAAGAGTTAACCTTTAGGTATGTAAGTGGCAGTTCTTGTCTGAGTCAGATGTGTGACCCTCACTGATAAGAAATTACAACTATAAACCCTTTCCTGGCAGAAAATGGCTTCTGAGAGCAGGAAAGAGATAAAAGGGGTAAATAGTTTATAGAATTTAGCTCTGGCATACTTCAATGAATGTGTCATTGAGCAAAAACAATAAAACAGTAAGAACTTAAAAAGTAGATTTAAATATCAAATAAATCTTTGGAATATCTTAAAAAGTCATTTTTAGGAGAAGGAGGACAGATGAAATGGTTTATTTTCACCTCAGGTGTCCTTTAAAATCTACAAATCCTCTTCAAAACCACTTTAAGTGGCCGGTGACAGTTACACACAACTCCACGTGTCCGCACAGCAGCGCCTCGGCAGGACGTCACCAGAGCCAATAAAAGGAGTGTCATGTTGATTTTTCCTGCTCAAATATCCTCCCTAAAAGTAAACTGACCAACAGAGAGAAAAATGAAGCAGAAGACAAGCAGAAACTGCGCCTGGAAACTGCAAAACCTATCATTAAAGAGGATCTCCGCTCCCACACAGAATTTCTCAGACCAATCCTTGACTCTTCTCTTGTCTTTACAACTTAAAGGACAGCTATCAAATTTAACTAAAGTTATAAATGCCACATAGATTTCCAGTAATTACCTGCAAATAGCAATATAAAGTCTTTTTTCATCTTTTCATGTTTTATATGAAGAAAATGACATTTACAGAGAACAATTCTCACTGCACATCCAACATACCGAAACCATCTTCACTGGCTAGAATTATGTGACTGGAATCTGTTTAGAATGATAGAAAGCAGAAATATAGCTTCAAATGTGTGTAAATAATCTTCAGCTGAAGCTCTGTGTTCCTGTCTGTGTGTGTCTCTCTCCGCCATGCAGTGTAAAGTAAACTGTTAGCAAGCAGGTTACAGTTCAGCTCTGCCTCCCCCTCCCTCAGATGCCAACACAAATTGTTACAAAACAGCTTGTAAATGGTTATTTTTCATACAGGGGGCCATATGCAATTCACTTTTTCACCTGAGTTTTCTCCTAGGTGATATTTTTATAAATGTCAAAATGCTTTTTAAGCCACCAGCAAGCAAGAAAATACTCAAAATAATTTTGATAGTTCTATTTCACCCACTTTTTGGTACCTTTGTCACTGAAAAGTGCTGAAAAGTTATTTTAAATCAAGGATCAAAAATGATGTCCTGGGAGAAAAGTCAGGTGAAAAAGTTAATTGCATATGGCCCAGGATGTGATGAGAGACCTCTAAAAAGCTTTCTAGTGTTGCTGGATAAAAGCTCTATAGGTATGTGGGGTTTACAGAGAAACAGCTTCTTTGAGTATAACCGAGATGGGATGTGATATGATGATGTATATGCAGTGGCAAGCATAGACACCTATGCTGTGCTCGTTTTCTTTTTTCCCTGCTTGAAATAAGTAATATTCAGCTATAAAACTGACAGTTTTTCTCCAGTCGGGACCAAGTCGGGTTCATGGATAACAAATTACAGGTATAGAACACTTTACTAAGCAGATGACTGGGCTTCTGACTGCACAGGAAAGACCACTTTACTTACGGTAAAGTCTTTTCCAGTAGTCATGAGGACAGCACCCCTGGATGAGACTTGTCTCCCTCCCCACTGTGGACAGGAAACTGTTAAAAGAAGAATTTGCATAAGCAATAGGCAGCCACATATAAGATACTACACCTGCCACAGTACCTCAGTTAATAAAAAGATGACACGGACATTTAATGATGCTTACACAAACTTATTTCTCTTTCCTACCCAAATAAGGGCGGGTTGCAGGGGTGCTGTCCTCATGACTACTGGAAAAGACTTTACCGTAAGTAAAGTGGTCTTTCCCAGAACGTCATTTCGGACAGCACCCCTGGATGAGACGATATACAAGAGTTAAAACCTTAGGGTGGGACCACAGCTTGCAAAACTTTCCTTCTGAAGGATAAACCTGAAGACAGATACATTAAGGCGATAGTGCTTTACAAACGTATTGTGACTTGACCAGGTCGCAGCTCTGCAAATCTGATCTATAGAGGCCCCTGCCCTCTCTGTCCAAGAAGTCGAAATTCCTCTTGTGGAATGAGCCATGATAGAATTGAATTGCTCCCCCTGTGTCTGATATGCTAATGAAATAGCCCAAACAAATGTATAATCTGTGTAGGATTTAATTAAGGAAGATTTCTCCCAATTAATGATCCAACCTAGATCTTGTAGTAAGACTATTGTCATAACAATCTGATCTCTTACCGAATTGGGAGATGTCCCCCAAAACAGAAAATTAAGGTAACCCAAAATGTTAACCTTTCTCTGTCTAAGTGTAGCCAGAACCCCAGACATTACCTTCATAAACAACCCTGGAGCTGAGGATAATCCGAAGGGCCAAGCATTAAACTGATACATTCTTACCTCTTCCTCCATCTGGATGGCAAACCTTAAGCATTATTGAGAAGTCAGATGTATCGGTAATTGAATATACGCATCTCTTCAGTCTAGAAAGGCTAGGAAATCATCCTTCTGTAAGAGATGAATAATAGATCAAATCCATCCTGAATTTTCTGTATTTTACCTTCTGGTTTAGACTCTTTAAATTTAGTATGAACTGATAATTTCCCTGTAGCTCCTTTACTAGAAAAAACACAGGGCAATAGAATCCCTGTCCTCTGACATTTCGGTACTTCTCGAATTACCCTTTTTTTCCTAAACAGGGAAAGGACTTTCGATTGTAGGGCTGAAAACTTTATTTGGTCCTGCAAGCGGGGAGTAATGCAAAAGCTCTTAAAAGGAGGCTGGCTGAACTCTATTCTGTATCCCTCCAAAAAAAAAAACACCTTAAGGCTCTTTCCCACTAAGACGTTGCGTTAGATGCGACGCTAAGGTTACATAACGTGCCCCCAGCGCAACGCATGTGAGCTTTGAAGTTGGATGCTATTTAGACCCACGTTATGAGTCTCCTGATGGGTCTGTGATGCGTACTTTTTGACGCATACTATCGGACGAAAACGGCGCAAGCGGCAAAAGACTGGAGAGCACGTGATCGGAAAACTCCGCATCACGTGGTCCTGCCAGCCAATAAGCGGCCGCTCCAGGAAGTTAACACTGCAGTGCATATTAATTAGTCATGTGGCTGGCCACAACAGCGGACTCTCCCCTCCTCTCCTGCAAGAAAAAACAAAAAACACACATTATTGAGCATATGCAAACAGTCTAATGCGGCTAAAACCGTGTATAACGCACAGCATGATGCACTTTCTTTAAACGTCCAGCGTTACAGTGTAACACAACGTGGGCACTGTGAACAGCCCATTGATTTTTCATTACTGTGAGCTGGGCTGCGTTACAAGCTGCTCTAACCTGCGCCTGTAACGTCCCACTGTGAAAGAAGCCTAAATAACCAATATTTTGTGCACTGTAGTTGCCATGTTTTGAAATTTGCAATTCTCCATCTCACTGGAATACTAGCGTCATTGCTTATCTGACTTCTTGGTAAAAGTGAAGTTGGACTTAGGGCCGGTTCACATTACAAACGCGGACGGCCACGCATGCGGAACGCAACGCGTACGAACGCACGCCATCCGCGTTTGCATGCGTTGCGTGGCTGATCCCATCACTGAAAAGTGAATGGGACAGCCGCGCGTTTTTGCTAAATCTGCGTGCAGCATGCGTTCCCGGACCGCACAGGTCCGGAACGCATGCAGTGTGAACATCAGACAGTGCACTCTATGCACTGTCTGATGTCGTGCGTGTTGGCCTTCTGCACGCGTTTCCAAAACGCAGCTGGAAACGTGTGCAGTCTGAACAGGCCCTTAGGCTTCTGTGACTTGTAGAGAGCCCATCTCCTGCCCTTGGAGGACTAGGGATCTGACTTATTCTTAGAAGGAGGGACGAAAGGACCGTTTACTTTGAAAAGGTCCTTTCTTAAAGGAATACTATCGATACCCAAGTGTTCTAAAATGACAATGTACAAATAATGTCTAAGTTGCTGTGTAAACATTTTCCTACTTTTCATGTTAAATATCAGAGGCAAAAGCTGTAATTTACTGAGGGTAGGATTAGCTATATTGGGACAAATCAATTGCAGAAGGGGTGTCTACTTCAATGCACAGCCAGAGTTGCATATCGGACTACAGAAAGCAAATATCAAACAAACTCTGAAAGCAAAAAACAGTATGAAAAGCTGTAACAATTAGTTACATTTCCTCTGCTCTCTACAGACACTTCAGTCCGAAACAGGACACAGAAGCTGCAGCTGTTCTCTCTGTCACACACAGTTACACAGAGTTATCTGATCAAGTGTGAGGGGAATTTCCCCTCTCCTCATGGCTCAGAGTCAGTTTTGTCAGTAAAGTTTGAAAGCATTTTGATAACAGTAAACAAAGAGGTTGCTACTAAAATGTATACACCAGTACTTAGCAACACTTCCCAAACAATTCCTGTGTCAACTGAAAATATGTGAATCGATATAATTCCTTTAACAGGAATTTTTTTTTTTTTTTTTTTTTTTTTTTTAATGTGTGTCTGCCGTTCTGTCTAGAGGGTTGTCTAACTGACTCAAACAGCAGACCCCCTTCACAAGGTACACCACATAACTTGATTTTGAAGAATTGTCATCATTCCAAGTTTTTACCCATACACCTCTTCTGGCTGAATTAACTAATGCCGTAGTTCTGGCCATAAGTTTAACCGTATCATCTGAAGCGTCCACTAGATAATTGGAAGCATTCCAACTTTAGGGAAATCATTCAAAATTTCCCAGAAATCCTCAAAAAAGTAGGTCAGTTTTGTTTGATACCCTTGAAAAATATGGATCTAATTTAGACGGGGTTCCCCAAAACCCTGATCTTCAGGAGAAAAACATTTAGACAATGATCTGGGCCAAAAAAAAACTTTTCCTAGATTATCCCACTCCTTAATCCTAATCTTAAGAGTAGAATGGACTGGAATAAGCAGAGAATGAGGATCCGCCAAACTCTCATACATTTGATCCAAAGGTGTCAAATATTTCTGCTCAGACTTAATACCTATTAGTAAGTCTTTCATTAATTCAGGAAAAAAACATTGCGGTTAGGGCTCTTTTCCACTATGAAATGCGATCGCAACCGCATTTGCGATCCCAATCGCACTTCAATTTCCACTATGCGATTGCGCTACTATACTTATAGTACAGCTCAATTGCATACAATGCAGGAGGATGACGATTGTGCTTTGTCCAAATCGCATCGCAATCAGATTGCACTAATGGAAATTGCTGCTGCAGTTTCCATTAGTTTAACGTACCTCGTGATCAGAATCAAATCGTAACTCGCAGAGTAATGAAAAAAAGGCCCTTAGTCAGTTTTACTCAAATCTTCCTCCTAGTTTGATACATTTTCTCTGTGCAGAGAGAGTTACTATATAGGAGGCAGCCCCAGCATTCCTTTACATGTGCATTTTTGTTTAAATTGCCTCTCCTTGCCCTGAATCTGTCTAGTTCTTTTAAACAATCTATTTAATTGCTGCAGCTTAGAAGAACTTCAAGAATGTTACACATGCAGGCTTTCTGATGTGAAATTTATCTGATAACAGGTACCCAAGGGGTTAAAAACACAGCCTGGGTATTCTGGGATGCAGTTTGTTCTGCTCTCACTGCAGCTGCCTGGGAGGTCTGTCTCTCCATTAGGTTGCCTGTTATGGCTGGCTTATCGCCTTCTCTAAACAGCCAGGGTTTCTCTGCTCACATTTGCCTGCTTTAATTTTTATGAATGAACCTTCAGTGACCTGTGTTGTGATAATCTCCGCACAAGTTGTTAATTTCCCGCACCTGCTCAGGAATTATAGATTTTCATGCGGACACAGGTTTTATGAATGCACAGTTTACTAAATGGTGAGTAAAGTCAGCTGTTTTGAGCATTACCGCATGCAGGAATGCTCAATAAATAGAGGCCTATGTCTCTTGGAAGCAGGAGGCATAGTTAGAGGTGCAGACAACATAGGAGATGATGGATTAGCTATAACAGGTAGATAAGCCATAGCAGTACTAGTCCCAGGCCCATCTGAAGCAGCTGAGGCGGTAGAAGCAATAGCAGAATCTTTAATTTCCTATTGCTGTGGACCTTCTCTGTACAATACTGGCACAATTTCCATTCAGAGTTGCCAATCCATGCTGACTGGACTGAGTAGAAGATTTTTCAGACTTTTCAACCTTCTCAGTCTTATGTCTTTTGGGGTATAAAACATAATAAACGATAGCCAGCCATTAGACAAATCCCTCTATACATAACATACATCCAGCCAAGCAGAAGAAACATAATCACATCTACTTGCCAGAGAGGGATCCTGGGCAGATTCAGCAGATTGTGCAGGAGCTGACCCAGAGGCGTCCTCCATGATCCCAGCCACAAACCAGAGTGCATCATGGACTCTACAAACTTATACCTGTGCTGCTGATTTGATGCAGCTGATCCAATTATGCATGCGGCCCCTGCCGGCTAAGCATATGCTTAATCAGCTTCTTACCTTAAGGAATCAGCTGTATGCCGATTCCTAATCACCGCCGCGGCCCCTGCCGCCCGGCTCAGACTTCAGATCACGCGGGACGCCAGCGCGTGACTACCTCCGGTTAAACCGGAAGTGAACTCTCTCCAATGCACGCACCTGCGTGCATAAAGTTGCTGCCTCCGATGGAGAAGCCTCCTCCACGCTGCAGGGCTCCGACTGTTCACTGAACAGTGCTGCTTGGAGCCCTGGAAAACGCTGCCCCTGCCGCCTGACATGGATGGCACTCCTGGAGACCTCTCCCATGCATCCCGTCCGGGACAGGAAACTAAACTGAGGTACTGTGGCAGGTGTAGTATCTTATATGTGGCTGCCTATTGCTTATGCAAATTCTTCTTTTAACAGTTTCCTGTCCACAGTGGGGAGGGAGACAAGTCTCATCCAGGGGTGCTGTCCGAAATGACGTTCTGGGAAAGATAAAAAGGTCAATACTTCATGTACTTTCACTCTGGGACTCTCGAGACACTGCAAAGGAACAGAGACTATAAAACATTAAATCTGCTTTGTAAATGTTTATACATAATATAAAGCTTTGAGATATCCAAAAAAAAGTCATTTTTAGGAGTAGGAGGACAGATCTAATTGTTTAACTCACTAGTTTATTTTCATCTCAGGTTCACTTTCTGTACATTTTTGCACAGCGCTTTTCTCCTGTTGGACTCAAAGCGCTCAAGAGCTGCAGCCACTGGGGACTCCCTCAAGAGGCTACCCTGCACTGTTAGGGAGTCTTGCCTTGAACTCCTTACTGAATAGGTACTGAGCCAGGATTCCAACCCTGGTCTCCCATGTCAAAGGCGGCGCCCTTAACTAGCACACTATCCAGCCACTTGTTTCACGCTATACATTGGCATCGCACCGCCAAAAACAAGCCTTCGGGGAATACCGCGTTACTACACGGTATTCCCTGTGGCATCCGGCCAAGTAGGAAGTGACGTGCGCTTGCGGTCAATGGGTACGTCTGCGCTATAGCGTACCACGACGTGCATTCCGTGCGATGGCAACGCATGCACGAAATCACATTTGTGTATGAATTCTGTAGTTCTGAATTCGCTCTTATGCCTAGTACACATTATGTACTTTTCCCGATCTGATTTCCGATCATTTTCTGATCGATTTTATATAGAAGTGATCAGAAGAATTCAAATCGGACCTGGCAGGAATAAGTCATTTGCCCATTCTAACTGACGGGAAATTGCATGGTGTGTACCAGGCATTGGTTTGCCGTTTCCGCTTTGCGTATGTGTGGCGGCCATGTTGGGGATGTCTATCCCCGTATGGTTGGTGTCACAGGAAGCGGAGATCAACAATACCGGAAGTGACGCGGTGGGACTCGCGGCGGCCGCCGCGTAGTCTCTCATGCGCCAGATGGGCTAGCCCAGGTGTCCAGGGCGGGCGCTCGGCGTCTGTTCAGGTATTTAAACTTGACGGTCATATTGCTTTTTTACAGCAGCCAGCAGCAGCCTATTGTGTATACTCTCTGACGAAGGTTACGAAACAGCGCGCTGTCAGGGTATACTTTTTTCACTATGGGGTCATTGTTGTGTGCATCCTGCCTGATTTAATCTGTACAAGCTCATTGCTATGCATCTTTTGCCATTATATTTGTATGTATTATTATCAGACTCCATGTGATTGATCTGTATTATGCTCACTGTACTGTGATGTTTGCTAAGCAGACCATTGTTTGTAATTGGTACTGACATACCATATTGTGCTACTTTTTATTGCTATTTTTGAAATACAGACTTTTTGCATCTATTTCCTTGCTGGTGTGCGAGTCACTGTTGTAAATATTCTGGTATTTAGGGCCACTTTGTGCCCGTTTAATAGACTCAGCACCCATTACATTCATGTAGGCTTTTCTGTGCTATTAAGGGTGTGCATACCTTTTTTGTAAATAGTGTACCAGGCATTGCACACTACCTTGCCATTCCAACGCATTAGGCATTTTTATCAATCAACTTTGGAGGAAACAACACAAAAGTACAACATGTTCATTCAGTTTAGACACGTAAGCCCCTCCTCTGATAAGACTTACTACTATAAACTTGCAGATACTGTAAAATGGTTCTTAATCCTAATGACGTCCTTATTCTAGTATGGTCTGCACTTTATTAGCAGCGTGGCTATTAGAAGGGTTCTACAACAACATACTGTATATGCAGAGGGTGCTGCAGTACTACAGCTGCCACTACAATTCCATGCAGTTATCTTATGTTTATAAACACATCAATGTTTATATTGTGCTTTGTTCGGTGCCATTTACATAAGTAAACAATTTAAAGGGAGGGGGGACACCAAGAGCCCAATAGTGTGATATTGTATAGATGAAAATTAATAATGAGTAATATAACAATTTAAAACTCTAAAAAAGTAGAGGGCGTTTAGGTAGGTATATTTGACTTGATGTGTTCCGCCCGCAGCTAACTAGTTACGTATGGGGACCCACTCACCTCATACAAAATAAATATACTTAGAAAAACAATTACTAGTTGCGCTGGGTCTAATTGGTACCTTTTATCATTCACCCAATAATATATACAGTTGAGTTGATATTCATTAAAACATTTGATTTAATAATACAATAAATTGCATTTGCCACATAGAGCGATATTACACAAAAATGTCAACATATATAGTCACATCTAAAATAGAATAAAATCATATCCTCAACAATGCATGCATGTCAAGCAATAATGAATTATAACTGCCTCATTCAGGCTGACAATCATCCACAGACCTTCCAATGTGCATAAGTTGTCAAAAACCAAAAAATAAAAAGATGTATATATGAAAAAGGCCTTAAAGGGACTCCGAGCTCAGCGAAAAAAGTAAAGTTGTACTCACCAGGGTCTTTCTCCAGCCCAGTGCTGGTCGGGAGGTCCCACGCCGGCGTCCTGGCTCCTCTCCTTCACCCCGCTCCGGTATGGCTGACAGGCCGCAGCCCGGGCGACACTCGGTGGAGTGTCGGGCTGCAGCTTCCGCGTATGACGCGGATTACGTCACACGCCGGCCGCCTCGCGTCATCACGGCGGCCGGCGTGAAAGTACTGCACATGCGCGATTAAAGCGCGCATGCGCAGTACTTTCACGCCGGCCGCCGTGATGACGCGAGGCGGCCGGCGTGTGACGTAATCCGCGTCATACGCGGAAGCTGCAGCCCGACACTCCACCGAGTGTCGCCCGGGCTGCGGCCTGTCAGCCATACCGGAGCGGGGTGAAGGAGAGGAGCCAGGACGCCGGCGTGGGACCTCCCGACCAGCACTGGGCTGGAGAAAGACCCTGGTGAGTACAACTTTACTTTTTTCGCTGAGCTCGGAGTCCCTTTAAAAATGAATAGTAGCAAAAAAAGGGGGGGGGGATATCGTACAAATGTCTAAAAATAGTGCATCAGTTGTTGTAAATTTGATTCCCTCAAGGAGTATAAAATGCTAGTGTATCCCAATATAGATTACAATAATGTCCAGTGGGGGGATGACAGCACTACCTGTCGCAGATTCATATACAGTCAATCCTCCGTTATAGATTGTACTTGTAGTTACCAAGCAATGAGGGCTTTGCCAGCAGTGTAGATTGCATACAGTTCATGGAGGGACTCACCTCCTTCCTCAAGAGCCAATAGTACCTCCGGTCGTAGATGGTACCGTATGTACACACGTCCTGGTGTGGATGGCTGTTGAAATACTCACAAGGGGTCCAGTCCGTGTGTTACTCGTTACTAGGCTCCCGCTGAGTTAACCGTAACTCAGCGGCAGCCTAGTAACGAGGGACGCGAGGAGCAGGTGACGTCACCGGAAGTGAATCAGCCGCCTACTACACCCGATCGCTGCTGCACGATCGTGGACACGGTACGCAAGCTGAATAGTGTCAATGAGCTGCCGGCCGGAGCTCTGACACACGGACCGGACACCCTGTGAGTATCTTAATAGCCATCCACACCAGGACGTGTGTACATACGGTACCATCTACGACCAGAGGTACTATTGGCTCTTGAGGAAGGAGGTGAGTCCCTCCATGAACTGTATGCAATCTACACTGCTGGCAAAGCCCTCATTGCTTGGTAACTACAAGTACAATCTATAACGGAGGATTGACTGTATATGAATCTGCGACAGGTAGTGCTGTCATCCCCCCACTGGACATTATTGTAATCTATATTGGGATACACCAGCATTTTATACTCCTTGAGGGAATCAAATTTAAAACTGATGCACTATTTTTAGACATTTGTACGATATCCCCCCCCCCCCCTTTTTTTGCTACTATTCATTTTTAAGGCCTTTTTCATATATACATCTTTTTATTTTTTGGTTTTTGACAACTTATGCACATTGGAAGGTCTGTGGATGATTGTCAGCCTGAATGAGGCAGTTATAATTCATTATTGCTTGACATGCATGCATTGTTGAGGATATGATTTTATTCTATTTTAGATGTGACTATATATGTTGACATTTTTGTGTAATATCGCTCTATGTGGCAAATGCAATTTATTGTATTATTAAATCAAATGTTTTAATGAATATCAACTCAACTGTATATATTATTGGGTGAATGATAAAAGGTACCAATTAGACCCAGCGCAACTAGTAATTGTTTTTCTAAATATAACAATTTAATACTCACAAACCAGGGTTATCATTAGGCAACCACTGTGAAGGCAGGTGGGGAGATTAACCTGACCCCACTCAGGAATAAAAGTCGCTCTCTGTAGATGGGAAGAAGATGGGTACAACCCTCCACCGAGGGTGGACTTAGCAATATGTAGTAGCTTTCCAGAGGCGCCAATAGAATAAAAGTCACTTAAATGAGCTTAAAACCGATGGGGCAGTCAAAAAGGAGCATACAGCTGATTAGCATCAAAACCACACTGAGCGCCTCTGTAAGTTACAGAGGCGCTCAGTGTGGTTTTGATGCTGATAAGCTGTATGCGCCTTTTTGATTGGCCTGATGAAGTGGGATTGAGCCCGTGAAACGCGTTGCCTATTTTTACTGTGGAGTATAAATAAATTGTTGTTTGACCGTTCATGCCACAGTCCTTCCTTTGTTTGCTTTGTCTGCATGGATGGGATAGGCCCACCACTGCCCCATCGGTTTTAAGCTTGTTTAAGTGACTTTTATTCTATTGGCACCTCTGAAAGGTTCCACATATAAGTGAACAATAGTATAAGTTGTATTCAACCGTTTAGGGCTCTTTCACACTAGAGGACTTTTTTGGCGTTTTACCGCCACGGCTATAGTTAGCGTTTTCCATGGTAACATGAAAAAGTCCATAGCGTTACCTTTCACACTTAACACTGCGTTTTTGAGCGTTGCGTCTTGAAGCTCCCCGGCGCTTTTTCAGGGCCGACTGCGGCATTTCTCATTATAACTGATAGTCGTGTATTGGCATTAAAACGCCTTCAAAACGCACCAAAACGCTGACAGCCAAAAGGCAGCGTTTTAGCCTTTTCTACCGCTGCCTCTAGTGTGAAAAAGCCCTTAGGAACTGAAGACTCTGGTCCTTAAAAGGGACCAGAGACTTTTTTTCACTTTTGCCCTTCCTGATCACCGTGATTGGATCACAGAGATCAGACAGTCAAAAGCCAAAGAAAACGGCTCCTGACCAATGCACAGCACTCTGCTTTGAGCCGACGGGGACGCGCTATTGCCTCCCATGCTTGGGAGCTGCCGGAGTTAAAACTATGCTGCATTAGGCTTAGACAACCACATGTGCCGCGTAGTGTTAACTATTGTCCGCCCCAAAGCAGGTAAATAACAACAATGTCAATAATAACGGCATGTAGAATCAGACCCACGCCAGAGTTTAGTAGCTGCGATTGAAAGGAGTGGGGCTATTCAGTTGCTGGAGAACTATAAATCCCAGCATGTTAACTACTTGCCGACCGATCCGCGCCGATTGGCGTGAAAGCGGCGGCAGCCCCAGGATCACTCCACACCAATCGGCATGCAGTCCTGGGGGCAGAGATAGCAGGGGATCGCGCATTGCATCTCAGCTGGTATGACGGAACTCCGCTCCATCATCAGCCTCCCAGCGGCGATCTCTGCTAGGAGACTGTTAGATGGCGAAACCACCAACTATTTAAATGGTACAGCGCTGCGATCTACACCAGCTATGTACTGGGGACATCCGTGCGACGCGGCTGTCCTCCTGAGAGGCAAGAGAGTGATCGGCTCTCACAGGCTGATGTCTATGAGAGCTGATCGCTAGGATTGGCTGGCGGGGGGAGGAAGGGCGGAGTTGGGAAAAATAAATAAATAGTAAAATGTATTAATAAAAAAATACAATATATATTTATATAAAAAAAAAAAAATAGACATCCTGGGAGCAATCATAGCCCACCAACAAAAACTCTGTTGGTGGGCATATGGGGGGGGGGGGGGGGGTGTTAAAGAGCCACTGAAGCGGAAAAAATATATGATATAGTGAATTGGTTGTGTACTATGAATAATTACTAGAAGATTAGCAGCAAAGAAAATATTCTCATACTTTTATTTTCAGGTATATCGTGTTTTTTCTAACATTGCATCATTCTCTAATATGTGCAGATTACACAACACTCAGCATTCAAAATGATTCTTTCAGAGCAGTCTGTGAAGTAATGACCTCTCCTCTAGCAGAGGAAAAGTAAATAGTCCAGAAACAGTTGAGATAATAAAAGTCAGATAACAGCTGTGAGGAATCGCGTAAGAGCCGTGGCCATGAACCAGCGGCAGGCGGCTCTTTCCGCACACAGGGGCCACTCACACGGAGAGGCAGCCGCCTCCTCGCATCATGAGGCGGCTGTCTCCGTGCAGCATATTGCGGAGCGCGGTGAAACCGCCGCGTTGGACGCGGCAGTTAGCGCGCATGTCCCCGCTGCGGAGACACCGCAGAGCGGGGCTGTGCTGGCTGGGACTCGTAGTCCCTCAAGGTTCAGAGTGACGCGCGCGCACTCAGACAAGATTTATGGCACCCAGGAGGGAGTCATCTGACCAGACAGGTCAGCTGACTCTAGCTCCACTCCCCATTGGTCCAGCAATCAGGGAGGTGCTGGGGGGCACCTATGTGTATATATACTTCTGGCTGGTCACTCGTGTCTTGTCTGGCGTTGCGATCACATATGTGGGAGCACCCAGATCCGTAGTCAGATCCGCAAGTGTGCCGGGACCAGCTGGAGCTGTAATCCTACACTTAGCTAGATATTGTTAGCTAAAGTACTACTTTGATTGTGATTATCTGTTATGACTTTTGCCTGCCTTTGACTATCCTCCTGAACTCGGACTTTGCACCTCGTTATTTCTCATACTCTGCTGCCGAACCCCGGCCTGTACTTTGACTCCGCCTCCGCCTCCTGATTTTGTACCCCGATATATCTGATACCCCGTTGCTGAACCCTGCCTGTACTTTGACTCCGCCTTTGCCTACTGATATTGTACCTTATCTGTCCGTCTGTGTACGACCTGGCTTGTCCGACCTCGAGAACCGACCTCACGATTGGAGGCGGTTCCCCGTCCTGTTAGTGACACTTCCTCCTGAGTGTCACTCTCGGACTTCCCTTCCTACTGTCAGTCTGACTCCTCCCGTCTTGGAGAGCTCAGATCTGCGGAAGGAATCTGTGCAGTACTCCCTGCTGCACTGAGGCTTGTCCTCTGTGTTACTGTTACACCAATCACTACACTCTACTCAGGTGAACAGAGGTTAGCTAGTATATTGGATTATCGGTGATACTGCAGATCACATATAATCTGGTATACGTCTGTATTCCCCGTGATACTGCAGATCACCGGTAATCAGACCTCTCTGTGCTTCACCGATCGTTACAACAGCCCTCTCCACCACTAACTTAGTCGGAGAGCTTAATGGCTTGTTTGCATAGAGATAACAACTGGAGTTTCTCAACTCTTCCTGTACTGGAAACAATTAGACTGATGTATCTGATCTTAATGTTTTATTTCTTAGCTGTGCTACACATACAAATCATAATATCATCATTTTTTTTCGCTTCAGTGTCTCTTTAAAATACACCTGAACTGCAAGGGATATGGAGGCTGCCATATACATTTCCTTTTAAACTTTACCAGTTGCCTAGCAGCCCTGCTGATCTCATTGACTGCAGTAGTGTGTGAATCATACACCTGAAACAAGCATGTAGCTAATCTAGTCAGACTTGATCTATTTTAGAGCACCAGATCTGCATGCTTGTTCAGGGTTTATGGCTCATAGTATCAGAGGCAGAGGGCCAGCAGGCAATGTGCATTGTTTAATAGGAAATAAATATGGCAGCCTCCACATCCCTCTCAGTTCAGGTGTGCTTTAAGCCATCCCACACAATGACAGAGGACTCTGCAAGACCTTACTGCCACCACACTAATGCTATATAGTACTAATCCTACTCAGAACCTGCCTATTTTGCCCTTTACTGTTATTACTGTAAGGGTTGACAAAGCAGGACTATAAGTTACTGTTTTTTTTTACAATTAAATATTTAATTATACCTTTCTATATAATAAATACATAGATTTACAGTCTTAAAAACTAAAATAGGAATATGGAATTTCAAAAAACACCTATTTAGAATAAGGTCTGTAGATATTACCACTTTTATGATGCATATAGGCCATTAACTGGCAGTTATTGTGGCTGGCAGCCTGTTGCCTTTATATACCGGTGGGTAGAGCAGCCCAAAATAATAAAATATTTAAAAAAATTACCGCCTAACGCCGATAGGTGGCGGCAGGTCGTAAGTGGAGATACATGGAAACGGCCGCTCGTTAGAGCAGCCTTTCCATGTCAGTTCACAGAGGGTGTCTCCGTGAACAACCTGCCAGCCTCCGATCGCGGCTCGCAGGCTAATTGTAAACACGCTGGGAAGAAATCCCCGCTGTTTACATCATACGGCGCTGCTGCGCAGCCGCACCGTAAAGGAGATAGGCGATCCCCGGCTTCTGATTGGCCGGGGATCGCCGGCATCTGATAGACTGAAGCCTATCAGAGGCGGCACAGGATGGATTGCCGTCCTGTGCTGCCCACAGCAAGGAGGGGAGGCAGGGAAAGGGAGCGAGGCGGAATATCGCTGCAGAGGGGGGCTTTGAGGAGCCCCCCCACTCGGCCACACGGAGCGGCGGCGATCAGACCCTCCCAGCAGGTCATTCCCCTAGTGGGGAAAAAGGGGGGGGGGGGGGGGAGGGAAGTCTGGTCGTCCTGGCTGTCTGCTGATCTGTGCTGTGGGCTGGAGAGCCCACCCAGCACAGATCAGCAAAAAACAGCCTGGTGCTTAATGAGAATCTGTATTGTTAAAATCGCACAAAAGTAAACATACCAGTGCGTTAGGGGACATCTCCTATTACCCTCTGACACAATTTTGCCGCTCCCCGCCGCATTAAAAGTGGTTAAAAACAGTTTTAAAAAGTTTGTTTATAAACAAACAAAATGGCCACCAAAACAGGAAGTAGGTTGATGTACAGTATGTCCACACATAGAAAATACATCCATACACAAGCAGGCTGTATACACCCTTCCTTTTGAATCTCAAGAGATCATTTGTGTGTTTCTTTCCCCCTGCATCTCTCATGCACTGAAGTTTCAGGCTGCTCTTTTCTTCCTGCAAACAGCTTTGCCCTTGTCTGAATTTCCTCAGTATGTGAAAGCCCAGCCAGCTCAGAGGACACTTTATCCAGCTTGTAAAAGATAAGAGAGGAGAGAGAAGCTGCATTAATCTAAATATCACACAGGAAGTCTGCAGAGAGGGGCCTGAAAGGGAAAGTTCATAGCAGAACCACAACACTGAAGAACTTGGCAGCCTTCCAAGTCTGACAGGGGAAAGATACATTGATTTATTACAGAGACTGTGATAGCAGAAAGTGTTGCAGTAAGCCAGAACACATTAGAATAGCTTTTGGAACTTGTAGGATGATAAAAAACAGGATACAATTTTTGTTACCGAGTCTCTTTAAGTGGTTGGAGAAGTATGGTTGACTTACCTCTCCTGAAGATCTCAAAAAAGCCAATATGACAACATTCCTTCCCTAGTTTATTGCACACAGTAAGGTCAGAATACTCAGACTACTCACAGCCTATCAGCATACTATTGTGGTTGCTAATCACCTGAGGAAGCAAGATATACCTGTGAAACGGCTGTGGAGTAATTTTTGGGTACCTGGAGTCAGAGTCAGTGGTTTCAAAAATGGAGGAGTCGGAGTCGGATGATTTTTGCAGGGCTGTGGAGTCGGTACAAAAATCATCCAACCCCGACTCCTCAGTTTATAGCAGACCGAAACCAAACATTTTTTTTAAAGAGAACCCGAGGTGGGTTTGAAGAATATTATCTACATACAGAGGCTGGATCTGCCTATACAGCCCAGCCTCTGTTGCTATCCCAAACACCCCTAAGGTCCCCCTGCACTCTGCAATTCCTCATAAATCACAGCCACGCTGCTGACAAACAGCTTGTCAGAGCTGGCTGTGTTTATCTCTATAGTGTCAGTCTGCTGCTCTCCCCGCCTCCTGCAGAACTCCAGTCCCCGCCTGCATCCCTTCCCTCCCTGCTGATTGGAGGGAAGGGACGGGGGCAGGGACCGGAGCTATGCAGGAGGCGGGGGAGCAGCTGAGACTGACACTACAGATGTAAACACAGCCTCACAGCACGGCTGTGATTTATGAGGGATTGCAGAGTGCAGGGGGACCTTAGTGAGGTTTGGGATAGCAACAGAGGCTGGGCTGTATAGGCAGATCCAGCATCTGTATGCAGATAACATTCTTTAAACACACTTAGGGTTCTCTTTAATTTAAAATATTTAGTTGCACCACTCTGACACATACAAAGATAAATAAACACTCCTTCAAAGCCTATAAGCATTTCAATGCATGCTTTCCACCCTTCTCATTTCATAACTAGGGATATACAGTGGCAGCCATTACTTCTGAGCTTAGTAGGAGGTTTTAGATCATAGGTGTGTTTGTCATCAGCTACCCTCCCTCACAGGGGCGTCGTCTATGTGAAATCTCACACAAGCTGAGAGCACCTCCCCTGTGACATCATCAATAGCAGCCTGTGTTTTATTTTTTTATCTCCTCCACCAGTCTGCCGGATTCTGTCCCGGCAATATGAAAGGAAGGGAGGGGTTCCTCCAATAAATGTAAAATATTTTATATTTGTCATCATGCAGCTGAAAAAAGGCTGCTATTTATTATTATAAGTTAGAAAATAGATTTTATTTCTGAAATCCTGTATTTTTAATTTGAGTCCACTTTAAAGAGAACCCGAGGTGGCTTCCTAAGAATGAAATCCGCACACATAGGCTGGGTCTGCCTATACTGCCCAGCCTCTGTTGCTATCTCAATCCCCCCTAAGTTCCCCCTGCGCTCTGCTATGCCTTCATAAATCACAGCCGCGCTGTCGACACGCAGCGGGCTGTGTTTACCTCTGTAGTGTCACTCTCGCTGCTTCCCCCGCCTCCTGCATAGCTCCAGTCCCCGCCCGCGTCCCTTCCCTCCAATCAGTGGGGAGGGAGGGGACGTGGGCGGGACCGGAGCTATGCAGGAGGCGGGGGGAGCAGCAGACTGACAGTATAGAGGTAAACACAGCCCGCTGTGACACACTGCGTGTTGACAGTGCGGCTGTGATTTGCAGAGCGCAGGGGAACTTAGTGGGGATTGGGATAGCAACAGAGGCTGGGCAATATAGGCAGACCCAGCCTCTGTGTGCGGATTTCAATCTTATGAAGCCACCACGGGTTCTCTTTAAAGTGGACCCAAATCAAAAATACAAGAAAGAAACCATCGATTCCGACTCCAGGTACCCAAAATTGCTCCGACTTCACAGCCCACAATTTTGTACCCACTCCATAGCCTTGCAAGGGCTGTGGGGTCAGAGCAATTTTGGGTACCTGGATTCGGAGTCAACGGTTTCATTAACAGGAGTCGGAGTTGGATGATTTTGTACCCACTCCACAGCTCTGGTCGTCTGACCTTACAGTGCGCAATAAATTATTAAAATAATAAGTCATACTGGCCATTTTTTAAATCTACAGGAGAGGTAAGCAAACCCTGAATCTCCTTCATACACCTTTGTTGGGAGGTTGTATTATTTAAAGTGAACCCAAGGTGAGAGTGATATGAATGCTGCCATATTTATTTCCTTTTAAACGATACCAATTGCCTGGCAGCCCTGCTGATCTATTTGGCTGCAGTAGTGAACTAAATTACACCAGAAACAAGCATGCAGCTAATCTTGTCAGTTCTGACAATATTGCTGCTGCATGCTATTTCAGGAGCTATGGTTGAAAGTATCGGAGGCAGAGGACCAGCAGGACAGCCAGGCAACTGGTATTGCTTAAAAGGAAAAAAAAATATGGCAGCCTCAATATTATTCTCACCTCGGGTTCCCTTTAAGAGAATTTTTTGTTTTTAAGTCGGGACCTACCTATCAGGAGTGTGGGGGTGGGCAGGCCACTGATGAACTCCAACTCCCAGCCACACGTGACACTCTATAATAACAGATGTGGGAGCTGTGGGGGTGGGCAGGCCACTGGTGAACCACAACTCCCAGTCACACGTTACACAGGTCACCTGACACTCTATAATAACAGATGTGGGAGCTGTGGGGGTGGGCAGGCCACTGGTGAACCACAACTCCCAGCCACACATGACACAGGTCATCTGACACTCCATAATAACAGATCTGGGAGCTGTGGGGGTGGGCAGGCCACTGGTAAACCACAACTCCCAGCCACACATGACACAGGTCACTTGACACTCCATAACAACAGATATGGGAGCTGTGGGGGTGGGCAGGCCACTGGTGAACCACAACTCCCAGCCACACATGACACAGGTCACTTGACACTCCATAACAACAGATATGGGAGCTGTGGGGGTGGGCAGGCCACTGGTGAACCACAACTCCCAGCCACATGTCACAGATCACCCGACACTCCATAATAACCGATGTGAGAGCTGTGAGGGTGGGAAGGCCACTGGTGAACCACAACTCCCAGCTACATGTGACACTCTATAATAACAGATGTGGGCAGGCCACTGGTGAACCACAACTCCCAGCCACACGTCACAAATCAGCTGACACTCTATAACAACAGATGTGGGAGCTGTGGGGGTGGGCAGGCCACTGGTGAACCACAACTCCCAGTCACACATGTCACAGATCACATGACACTCCATAATAACAGATGTGGGAGCTGTGGGGGTGGGCAGGCCACTGGTGAACCACAACTCCCAGCCACACAACTCCCAGCCACACATGACACTCTATAATAACTGATGTGGGAGCTGTGGGGGTGGGCAGGCCACTGGTGAACCACAACTCCCAGCCACACCTGACACTCCATAATAACAGATGTGGGAGCTGTGGGGGTGGACAGGCCACTGGTGAACCACAACTCCCAGCCATGACAATGACACCCCGCAAGTGCCTCTAGTCTGCAGAGCTGACGCCCCCGGCGCACTACATCTCCCAGCAGGCAGCGTCGGGCTCACCGGATCGGACGATGAAGAGATCGGTCTGTTTATCGGCGTTGAAGTCCCCGCAGGCGGCGATGGTCCCCCGGGGATCCGCCCCCAGAGCCTCCCTGGTGATGGGACGGAGCGAGGCCTGCACCCCCAGCACTGACAGCAGGATTAGGGGGACACCCCCCGGCACCCACATCTCTGACTTCCGGCTTCTCTCACACCACGGCGCTGCGCTCTACGGCGGGGGCGGGGCTACTGAGTGGAGGAGGCGGGATTACCAGGGGAGGAGGAGGAGGAATATGGCGACGCTGGCCGAGGTGGGCTGCAGGGGGCGGGGCTACTGTGGGGAGGAGGCGGGGTTACGGGGGAGGAGGAGGAGAAAGATGGCGGCGCTGGCCGATGTGGGTTGGAAATTGCTGGAGCAGAGGGCCCGAAACCGCCGCTCAGGTGTGTGTGTGACCCGCTATCAGCTGCGTGTGTCCCGCCTGTGCCTCTCCTGTGCCCCAGTGTCACCTGCCCCTGAGGCTGCTGGGAAACTTCCCTGCTCACTGCTGCCGTGTGTGTGACACCCCCTGTCAGCTGTCCCTGTCCCCTTCACACACCCCTCTGCTGCCTGACACTGCTAATGTCACCTGCTGTCACTACATGTCCCCTCCCCCACATACCTGTGACTGAACCCCCTTTACTGTGTGACACCCCTGTCAGCTGTCACTGTCCCCTTCACACACCCCCTCTGCTGCCTGACAGTGCTAATGTCACCTGCTGTCACTACATGTCCCCTCCTCCACATACCTGTCACTGAACCCCCTATACTGTGTGACACCCCTGTCAGCTGTCACTGTCCCCTTCACACACCCCCTCTGCTGCCTGACACTGCTAATGTCACCTGCTGTCACTACATGTCCCCTCCCCCACATACCTGTCACTGAACCCCCTCTACTGTGTGACACCCCTGTCAGCTGTCACTGTCCTCTTCACACACCCCCTCTGCTGCCTGACACTGTGTGACACTGCTCGCTGCCAGGACATGTCCCCTCCCCCTCATATCTGTCCCTGATCCCTCTATACTGTGTGTGACCCCCCACTATCAGCTGTCACTGTACCCTTCACATACCCCCTCTGCTGCCTGACATTGTGACACTGCTAATGTCACCTGCTGTCACTACATGTCCCCTCCCCCACCTGTCACTGAACTCCCTCTACTGTGTGTGTGTCTCCCTTCACGCACCCCCTCTGCTGCCTGCACACTGCTAATGTCACCTGCTGTCACTACATGTCCTCTCCCCCACCTGTCACTGAACCCCCTCTACTGTGTGTGTGTCTCCCTTCACGCACCCCCTCTGCTGCCTGCACACTGCTAATGTCACCTGCTGTCACTACATGTCCTCTCCCCCACCTGTCACTGAACCCCCTATACTGTGTGTGTCACCCCTGTCAGCTGTCATTGTCCTCTTCACACACACCCTCTGCTGCCTGCACACTGTGTGACACTGCCAACTGCCAGGACATGTCCCCTCCCCCACATATCTGTCCCTGGACCCCCTGTACTGTGTGTGACCCCCCCACTATCAGCTGTCACTGTACCCTTCACACACCCCTTCTGCTGCCTGACACTGCTAATTTCACCTGCTGTCACTACATGTCCCCTCCCCCTCATATCTGTCCCTGAACCCCCTATACTGTGTGTGTGTCCCCTGTCACTATACCCTTCACACACCCCCTCTGCTGCCTGACACTGCTAATGTCACCTGCTGTCACTACATGTCCCCTTCCCCACATACCTGTCACTGAACCCCCTATACTGTGTGTGACCCCCCCCACTATCAGCTGTCATTGTACCCTTCACACACACCCTCTGCTGCCTGACACTGTGACACTGCTAATGTCACCTGCTGTCACTACATGTCCCCTTCCCCACATCTGTCCCTGAACCCAGCGCAAGTAACGTTTTCAAAGTAGGCATGCTACACGCTATCAGCAGTCACTGTGCTCCGTAAGTTACACTTTATGACCCCACTATCACTGAGCTCCTGTACCGTACACTGTATGACCTCACTATCAGCGATCACTGAGCTCCTGTACGCTACACTCTGACCTCACTATCAGCCTTCACTGAGCTCCTGTACGCTACACTCTGACCCCACTATCAGCCATCACTGAGCTCCGGTACGCTACACTCTGACCCCACTATCAGCCATCACTGAGCTCCTGTACGCTACACTCTGACCCCACTATCAGCCATCACTGAGCTCCTGTACGCTACACTCTGACCCCACTATCAGCCATCACTGAGCTCCTATACGCTACACTCTGACCCCACTATCAGCCATCACTGAGCTCCTGTACGCTACACTCTGACCCCACTATCAGCCATCACTGAGCTCCTGTACGCTACACTCAGACCCCACTATCAGCCATCACTGAGCTCCTGTACGCTACACTCTGACCCCACTATCAGCCATCACTGAGCTCCTGTACGCTACACTCTATGACCCCACTATCAGCCATCACTGAGCTCCTGTACGCTACACTCTGACCCCACTATCAGCCATCACTGAGCTCCTGTATGCTACACTCTGACCCCACTATCAGCGATCACTGAGCTCCTGTACGGTACACTCTGACCTCACTATCAGCCAGCACTGAGCTCCTGTACGCTACACTCTGACCCCACTATCAGCCATCACTGAGCTCCTGTACGCTACACTCTGACCCCACTATCAGCCATCACTGAGCTCCTGTATGCTACACTCTGACCCCACTATCAGCCATCACTGAGCTCCTGTACGCTACCCTCTGACCCCACTATCAGCCATCACTGAACTCCTGTATGCTACACTCTGACCTCACTATCAGCCAGCACTGAGCTCCTGTACGCTACACTCTGACCCCACTATCAGCCGTCACTGAGCTCCTGTATGCTACACTCTGACCCCACTATCAGCCATCACTGAGCTCCTGTACGCTACACTCTATGACCCCACTATCAGCTATCACTGAGCTCCTGTACGCTACACTCTGACCCCACTATCAGCCATCACTGAGCTCCTGTACGCTACACTCTGACCCCACTATCAGCCATCACTGAGCTCCTGTACGCTACACTCTGACCCCACTATCAGCTATCACTCAGCTCCTGTACGCTACACTCTATGACCCCACTATCCGCTATCACTGAGCTCCTGTACGCTACACTCTGACCCCACTATCAGCCATCACTGAGCTCCTGTACGCTACTCTCTGACCTCACTATCAGCCATCACTGAGCTCCTGTACGCTACTCTCTGACCCCACTATCAGCCATCACTGAGCTCCTGTACACTACACTCTGACCCCACTATCAGCCATCACTGAGCTCCTGTACGCTACACTCTGACCCCACTATCAGCCATCACTGAGCTCCTGTATGCTACACTCTGACCCCACTATCAGCCGTCACTGAGCTCCTGTATGCTACACTCTGACCCCACTATCAGCCATCACTGAGCTCCTGTACGCTACACTCTGACCCCACTATCAGCCATCACTGAGCTCCTGTACTCTATACTGTGTGTGACCCCACTATCAGCTATCACTGAGCTCCTGTACGCTACACTGTGTATGATTCCACTATCAGCTGTCACTGAGCTCCTGTACTCTACTCTCTGACCTCACTATCAGCCATCACTGAGCTCCTGTACGCTACTCTCTGACCTCACTATCAGCCATCACTGAGCTCCTGTACGCTACACTCTGACCCCACTATCAGCCATCACTGAGCTCCTGTACGCTACACTCTGACCCCACTATCAGCCGTTACTGAGCTCCTGTACACTACACTCTGACCCCACTATCAGCCATCACTTAGCTCCTGTACTCTATACTGTGTGTGACCCCACTATCCGCTATCTCTGAGCTCCTGTACGCTACACTGTGTATGATTCCACTATCAGCTGTCACTGAGCTCCTGTACTCTACTCTCTGACCTCACTATCAGCCATCACTGAGCTCCTGTACGCTACTCTCTGACCTCACTATCAGCCATCACTGAGCTCCTGTACGCTACACTCTGACCCCACTATCAGCCATCACTGAGCTCCTGTACGCTACACTCTGACCCCACTATCAGCCGTTACTGAGCTCCTGTACACTACACTCTGACCCCACTATCTGCCATCACTTAGCTCCTGTACGCTACACTCTGACCCCACTATCACCCCTCACTGAGCTCCTGTACGCTACACTCTGACCCCACTATCAGCCATCACTGAGCTCCTGTAAGCTACACTCTGACCCCACTATCAGCAATCACTGAGCTCCTGTACGCTACTCTCTGACCTCACTATCAGCCATCACTGAGCTCCCGTACTGTATACTGTGTGTGACCCCACTATCAGCTATCACTGAGCTCCTGCACGCTACACTCTATGACCCCACTATTAGCTGAGCTCCCGTACTCTATACTGTGTGTGACCCCACTATCAGCTATTACTGAGCTCCCGTACTCTATACTGTGTGTGACCCCACTATCAGCTATTACTGAGCTCCCGTACTCTATACTGTGTGTGACCCCACTATCAGCTATCACTGAACTCTAGCACTCTATACTGTGTGTGACCCCACTATCAGCTATTACTGAGCTTTGGTACTCTTTACTGTGTGTGACCCCACTATCAGCTATCTCTGATCTCCGGTACTCTTTACTGTGTGTGACCCCACTATCAGCTATCACTGAGCTCCGGTACTCTATACTGTGTGTGACCCCACTATCCGCTGTCACTGAGCTCCGGTACTCTATACTGTATGTGACCCCACTATCAGCTGTCACTGAGCTCCGGTACTCTATACTGTGTGTGACCCCACTATCAGCTATCACTGAACACCGGTACTCTATACTGTGTGTGACCCCACTATCAGCTATCACTGAGCTCCGGTACTCTATACTGTGTGTGACCCCCACTATCAGCTATCACTGAGCTCCGGTACTCTATACTGTGTGTGACCCCACTATCAGCTATCACTGAACACTGGTACTCTATACTGTGTGTGACCCCACTATCAGCTATCACTGAGCTCCGGTACTCTATACTGTGTGTGACCCCACTATCAGCTATCACTGAGCTCCGGTACTCTATACTGTGTGTGACCCCCACTATCAGCTATCACTGAGCTCCGGTACTCTATACTGTGTGTGACCCCACTATCAGCTATCACTGAACTCCGGTACTCTATACTGTGTGTGACCCCACTATCAGCTATCACTGAGCTCCTGTACTCTTTACTTTGTGACCCCACTTAGCTCTTGTACTTTTATATTGGGTGTCATCCTTGTTGTTAGCTGTGGAGCATTCGGTGGGGGGGGGGGGGGAGCAGTAGCAGAGCATGAATTGGTTGGGAAGACATATGAAAGTGGAGTTTGGATATTCAGCAGGAGCAGAGTGAAGCAGGGCAGCAGAGCGGGAAGTGGCTGGGAAGACCTAGGAAGTTGGAGTGTTTTGCAGGAGCAGGAAGTGATTGGAAAAACATATGAAGGTGGAGTTGGGGTGTGGAGCTGGAAGTGGCTAGGAAGTTGGAGTGTTTTACAGGAGAAGAGTGGATCAGGAAATGGCTGGGAAGACATGTGAAGGTGGAATCGGATTGTGGAGCATTGCACCAGTAGCTGAGCAGGAAGTGTTTGGGAAATCCTAGGAAGGTGGAGTTGGGGTGTGGAGCAGGAAGTGGCTGGGAAGACATATGAAGGTGGAATCAGATTGTGAAGGAGGGTCCCAGTAGCTGAGCAGGAAGTGACTGGGAGGACAGAGGAAGGTGGAGCAGGAAGCGGCTGGGTAGACATATGAAGGTGGAATCAGATTGTGGAGCACGGCACCAGTAGCCGAGCAGGAAGTGATTGGCAAGACCTGTGAAGGTGAAGTTGGGATGTGGAGTAGAAAGTGACTAGGAAGACCTGTGAAGGTGGAGTCGGAGTGTTTAGCAGGAGCAGAGTGGTTGGCAAGACCTGTGAAGGTGGAGTTGGGATGTGGAGCAGAAAGTGGCTGGGAAGACCTGTGAAGGTGGAGTTGGAGTGTTTAGCAGGAGCAGAGTGGAGCAGGAAGTGGTTGGTGCACATAAATGGGTCTTCTCTGCGGCAGAGATATAGCCAATTTTAAAAGCAACCTCGGTAATTGTTATTTCATTGTTGATGGGTAAGAGAGTTTGAAAACATTTTGTACTGACGCCTGCTTTTGCCATTACTAATGGGCCGCTGTCACAGATGGGCATTTTTATGGTTCTGAATCTCTATTTACAGCCTTTCTACCTATTATTTTACATCTTACAATTCTTGTCCTGCTGAGAGGGGCATTTGGCTGCCTCTGCTCACCGCTTTAGACGCTACATCAGGCTGTACTTTGCTGCTGTGTAACCACACCGGCACCCGTATTCAATTAACTTTTCACCAAGTTTTCTCCTAAGAGATAAGTTTTTCATTTTTTGTGTAACCGTTGAGGACTGCAGTGCTAAACTCCCGTAAAGACTAGGCCATTTTTTGCTAAATTGGCCACTGCAGCTTTAAGACTCCGCTGAAGGGCCACACAACTTGGCACACAAGTGATTTCCCCCCCCCCCTTTTCTCCCCACCAACAGAACTTTCTGTTGGTGGGGTCTGATCGCTCCCTCAATGTTTGTTTTTTTATGTTTGTATAAATGTCAATTATTTTTAAATATATTTCCTTATTTATTTATTTTTTTCCAAACTCCCTCCCTCCCCCAGCCAGCCAATCATGGTGATCGGCTGTTATAGGCCTCAGCCTATGAGAGCCGATCGCTCTCCTGTGTCACACGGCTGTTCCCAGTACAGCGCTGCACTATGTTAATAGACGGAGGTTTCGCCGTTTAACAATCTCCTAGCGGCGGTCGCCACTGTGAGACTGAAGGCGGAGCTGAACTCCACTATCAAAGCAGAGATGCGCGCGCACTAGCGTGTGCGATCTCCTGCAAAACAGGTCCGCAGGACCTTAAGTCAATCGGCGTTAGGCGGTCGTGGGGCTGCTGCCGGGGCCACGCCCATTGGCGTGACGCGGTCGGCTAGTAGTTAAAATAACTTTTTTGCACTTTGCAATTGAAAAAGCACCAAAAAGTAGGTGTAAAAGTGCCATCAAAATTATTCTTAGTATTTTCTTTCTTTTAGGTGGCTTAAAGGAAACCTAAACTAATCAAAAAACAATATAGTGTAACTTACCTAGAGCATCTACTGGCCACCTGCAGCCGCCCTGTGCCTGCGCCGGGTCAAGCAGCAGTGACCCAGTTTCGTTTCTGGCGATTCAGCCAGTCGAATGCCACTGCTCCTGCATGGCCCTGATTGCGGGCGTCCTCGATAACACATCCGTTGCCGGGAGCGTTCTGCGCAGTACAAGATTTTCTCATTCTGGCGGGAGTGTCCTGCACATGCGCAGTATGGCGACGGGAGCGTTATCGAGGATGTGCATGGCCAGGGATGTGCAGGAGCAGTGCCCATCGACTGGCCAGTTGCCAGAAACAAAACTGGGTCACTGCGGGGGACTGGAGGATTCCTTTAGTGACGGCACAGGGTGGCTGCAGGGGGCCGGCAGAAGCCCCAGCTAAGTTACCATACATTGGATTTTTTTTTTTAATCAGCTTATGTTCACTTTAAAAGGAGCCATTCATTAGGTTTGTTCGATAATTAGGTTTGTTTAGTAACATTTGAATTATACTTTAAATGGTGGATGACTCAAAAATGATGCTGGCTGCTACTTGCATCGACTGTTTGGGAAAATCAGAGGAAAATATAATTTGCACTGTAATTTGGAACATGGTGTGAAAATATTAGCTAGGAAAAAAAATCATTTGACACGCTTATTTACAAGTCAAACCGTTTAACGACATTAAATTGTAACCAGAAGGTGTTTTTTGCCTGGCAGGTACTGCGCAGCCGGCACATGGTTCAGCCGTGATGTGCCTGCCAGTTATATGTGAAAACTAACTGTAATCTTCCTTAGCTGCACTGATAAACAGAAGCATTGAAGTGAGAGGGATATGGAGGCTGCCATAGTTAAATGCAAAGCGCCTGGCTGTCCTGCTGATCCCGGGTCTCTTATACGTTTAAAGCGGATCCGAGATGAAAAACTAACTATAACAAGTAACTTGTCTATATATGTTACCTAAAGTTTAGATAGTTTACACAGTAAATCTAGCTGCTAACAGCTTTAATAGAATATGATTGACTATTCCTGTGATACAATGACAGCAGCCATGTTGTTTGTAAACATTACACAGAGGCAGGCTTATCTGTATCTTGAGCAAAAAAACCTAACCCCCCTCCTCCTCCCCTCTGCCTCTGAAACCTCTGGCTAGTAATACCTCCCCTTTCTCCTGCCCAGACTGAGCTCCCATGAGCCCTTGCTACTGTCTGAAAGTGCCTTGGCTCTCTGAAAACCTGTGGGCGTGGCTTGTTTAGTTTATAGGGAATTAGAGTATTAAAACAAAAACAAAAAAGTATTTGGCTTGAGTAATGCCCTATAAACAATAGGAAAGGAACACAATTATGCAATGAGTAAGGGCCCGTTTCCACTAGTGCGGTGCGAATCGCTGGGATTCCACCGCTGACAAAATCGCATGCGGATGCGATTCCGCATGCGATTTTTGCCGCGATTTCGCATGCGATTTCGCATAGGCAGGCTATCAGCGATTTTAACCATGTCACTGCCTGGCTCAATGTACATTAGTTTTAGTGCGAATTCGCACGCGAAATCGCGGCAAAAAACGCATGTGCGATTTCCCCTATTAAATACATTGCCTGCGAATCGCCTGCATTCCACACGCAGGCGAAATCTGCAGGCCCTACCGTGCAGAAAAATCCTGCACAGAAAAACGCACCAAAAAACTGACAAGTGGAAACAGTCTCATCCACTTGTATTGGTTATGCGAATCCGCATGCAGACAACGCATGCGGATTCGCTCTAGTGGAAACGGGCCCTAAAAGTTCATCTCGGATCCACTTTAACCATAGACCCTGAACAAGCATGCAGCAGATCAGGTGTTTTTGACATTCTTGTCGGATCTGACAGGATTAGCTGTATGCTTGTTTCAGGTGTGTGATTTGGACACTACTGCAGCCAAATAGATCAGCAGGGCTGCCAGGCAACTGGTAATGTTTAAAAGGAAATAAATATGGCAGCCCCATATTCTTCTCACTTCAGTGGTCCTTTGAGCTCAAGCAGTGCAATAGGCAGTCTGATTGAGTTTCTTTAAGGCTAGTTACACACCAGGACGTTGCGTTAAGGGACGTTATAGGGCACATAACGTGCCCCTAACGCAACGCCTGGTGCTCTCTGGTGTGGACGTCGGAGTGAGCCGCGTTGTGCAGCTCACTCTGGCGTCCGTGATGCGTACTCTTGGACGCATGCGGCATCACGTGGTCCCGCCCGGCCAATCGCCGCACAGAGCAGCCGCTCCAGGAAGTAAACCCTGCATGTCACTGAGTGCAGTGAATATTAATTAGCCATGTGCCCGGCCGCTCTCCGCTCCTCCCCAACATGATTGAGCATGTGCAAACAGTCTAACGCGGCTTAGCCGCGGAGAACGCACAGCATGCAGCACTTTGCTGCGTTACAATGTAACGCAACATGGGCAGTGTGAACAGCCCACTTGTGTTACATTGCTGTGTGTTGGAGCGTTACAGGCTGCACTAACGTGCGCCTGTAACGTCTCTGTGTGCAAGAAGCCTTAAAGGGGAACTTCAGCCTAAACAAACATACTGTCATTAAGTTACATTAGTTGTGTTAATTAGAATAGATAGGTAATATAATTTTTTACCCACCCTGTTTTAAAAGAACAGGCAAATGTTTGTGATTCATGGGGGCTGCCATCTTTGTCATGGGGGCAGCCATCTTTTTGGTTGAAAGGAGGTGACAAGGAGCAGGAGACACAGTTCCAACTGTCCTGTGTCCTGATTACCCCTCCCAGCTGCATGCGCTAGGCTTCAAATGTCAAATTCAAAATGTAAAAAAAAAAATTGCACCAAAACAGCAGAACGAGAGCAACAACTTCAGAAATCCCATCATGCTTTGCACAGCATCAGGGGAAAAAAGCCCGGGCAGTTTTTTTCTGTGCAGCTAAAAATGAGGCTTGGATAAGAGAAACAAAGTTCTGATGCTGTGATACTGTTAAAGAAACACCAGGCCTTTTCAGTGCTGCGGAGTCGATTTTTAGTCCGGATGTTCACTTTAATGCTGACAGGCACTGATGACTGAAAAATCAATACAAGCCCAGCAGCTAAATAAATAAATGCATAATAATGAAAGAGCAGGAGAAAAAGTATTCCCAGGCTGGTAAAACTTCCGTGTTGATCTTTGATGGTTTTCAGAGTAGAGATTCAGGTCATTGTAAATGCCTATGTGTGACTGCTTCTGATTGTGTTAGTTCAGCATTGTAAAAACTGGGGCACAGGGTTTGTAGTCATTTATTGCTGTATCTTCCTTCTATCCCCCCCCCCCCCCCCCCTTCCTCATTATGTAACCCGTGTATGGAAGATGTCTCTTATGCACTTGTCATTATCATAATAACCCATTAGAGTTAATAATAATAATAATAATAACCCTTTAACCTTCCTAACTGAACTTGCACAAAAAGGGAGATTCGAGAGCCTCTTCTGATGTGGTATGTAGATGTTTAACAGTTTTGCTCAGAGTTAATGGGAACCTAAAGTGGGAAGGTTGTGAAGACTGCCATATTTATTTCCTTCTTAATAATACCAGTTGCCTGGCAGCCCTGCTGGTTTATTTGGCTGCAGTAGTGTCTGAATCACATCAGAAACAAGCATGCAGCTAATCCATTAAGGAACATCTGATCTGCTGCATGCTTGTTCAGAGTCTATGGCTAAACGTATCAGAGGCAGAGGATCAGCAGGACAGCCAGGCAACTGTTATTGCTTAAAGTGAATGGGAACCGCATTTAAAAAAAAAAATGAAGCAAATACTTACCTAAGGAGAGGGAAGGCTCTGGGTCGTATAGAGCCTTCCGTCTCCTCTCTCGGTACCCTCTATCCTGTGCTGGCTCCCCCCCCCCGTTTCAATCCCCCACCGAAAGGGTATTTGGAAGTCTCCGGGAGCCGTGTCCTCCCGAAGACGTGCCGCTCCATACTGCACAGGCGTGAGCGTGCAAGAGAGCGTGCTTGCACAGATGCAGTACAGGGCCGCCCTTCTTCAGGAGCACTCGGGCTCCCTGAAGACTTCTGAAGCCTCCTTCGGCCAGATAAAGCAGTATTTGACTAATTTAGTCACATACTGCTACCGGGCGAGCCAGCACCGGAACGAGGGGACCAGGAGAGGAGCGGGAAGGCTCTATAGGACCCAGAGCCTTCCCTCTCCTTGGGTAAGTATCTATCTCATTTTTTTTAAATGCGGTTCCCATTCACTTTAAAAGGAAATAAATATGGCAGCCTCCATATCCCTCTCACTTCAGGTTCCCTTTAAAGGGATCCAAGCAGCTTCTTTTTTTCTGCAGGTTGTCTGGTTTCTAATAGCTATAGGAGCTGCCATTTCCCCCCTCCTGTTCCCTCCGCCCTTTTTTTGTCCAAGGGAAGGTGTGTTTAAAGCTCAGGGTCCTATCTCCCCCCTCCCTCCAATCTGGCAGAGATTGATGCTTTACCGTGGCTACCTGTTTGTCATTGCGATTGATTTCTAGCCAAATTCAGGTTGGAGTGAGCATAGGATGTCTCCCACAATGCATCACTGCTGAATATGCAAATCAACCATTCTTGTCCCTGTAAGCTAGCCACACCTCCAGAACCGCTGGAATACAATTATGTGTCAGCTTGTTAATTTGTACAGAGCCATAATAATCCAACATGCATACAGACTGTTTTGGATTGATTGATCCTCATCAGTGCATGGCATGGATTATTGTAGGACTTGAAACGCCCAGAGGTACAGACTAACCAACAAGCTCAGGGTGAAGTAAGAACTCCTAGGAGTGTGTGAGGGGCTGCAATGGACCTAAAAGCCCTTCTACTAAAATGTTATGGAAAACAACATAAACAAAAACGTTTGTTTTCCATGCATCTTAGTAAGGGGGCTTTTAGGACCATTGTAGCCACCCTTGCACACTCCAATGAGTTCTGGGTCACCATGAGCTTGCTGGGTAGTCTGTACCTCTGTTATTTAACATACCCTACAGTTTCCCATTAAAGGACATCCAAGGTGAATAAAAATATGAGAAAAACAGTTATCTATTCTCCTTCTCCTAAACATGACTTTATTAGTTATCCCACAGTTTTGATTTATATTTAAATATGTTTTAAGTTTTTACTGTTTCATGGCCTCTTCTCAGTGACATTCATTAACCTCCCTGGCGGTCAATTAAATCCACCAGGGAGGCAGCGCAGCACTATTTAATTTTTTTTTTTTTAACTCTAGCTACTAGCCTAGCGCTAAGTACATGATAGCCGCTGAGCAGCGTCATCCCCCCACCCCCTTCGTTCTGAACGGGATTTCCTTTAGGGCTTCCCCCGTCGCTATGGCGTCATTGACGTTGTGACGTCAGAGGGAGTCCCGATCCACCCCTCAGCGCTGCCTGGCACTGATTGGCCAGGCAGCGCTCGGGGGGGGGGGCACCCTCTAACGCGGCAGGTAGCAGCGAATCGGCTAGCTGCGTGTTACCTACGCGGTGATCGTAGGTAACACGCAGCTAGCAAAGTGGTAGCTGCGTGTATAAAAAGAAAAATTATGCAAATCGGCCCAGCGGGGCCTGGGAAATTCTCCGCAGCAGCTTTCCCCGTGTCCAGCACGGGGTTACCGCTAAGGAGGTTAAAGTATGCCAGAGCTAAAATCTATGAACTATTGCACCTTTTTAAATCTCCTTTCTGCTCTCAAAAGCCATTTTCTTCCAGTTTTATGACTGTAATTCCTTATCAGTGAGGGCTACGTTATAGGAAACTGTCACTTGCATATCTGATGTTTAACTCTTTCAGGCAGAGAAAATAAAAAAGGAACACCACATAGTTATTTGCGTGCTTGGTACTGTACAAACACGTCTATCTCATCATGTCACCTCTGGTATCGTTAAGGCCTGGTTCACATTGCGTTCTGTCTGCGTGTCCGTTTGCGTTTGGCGATTATTATTTTTTTTACGTAATTTTTCATGCCGATAACCTGCGCGCTGTTGTTTTTTTTTTTTTTTTTTTGCTTTTTGTGAAACGCTTTTCTAAGCGGTTTTGCTGAGGGATTCCGTTTTTTCACTTCCTGACGTCAGGAAGTGAACTCCTTGATCTGGAAACAAATAAATACAATGTATTTATTCTTAAAGCCAACGCAATCACTGCACAAAGCAATTTTGTGAGTGTTTTCCTGTTTCCCTATACCTTCCATTGAGGCAAAATCGCCTCAAAAATGGCCCATGCACCGCTTTTCTGAGCGGAACGTGTATGGAAAGCTCTAATCTGAACGACACCATAGAGAAGCATGGTGTAGCCGCTTTCAGGGCGTTTTTGAAAAAAATGTCTGCTCTTAAATTTGGCCAAAAACGCCTCTAGTGTGAACGAGCCATTAAAGAGTGAGCTGCAGTGAACATGATATAGTGCAGGCTTGCTTTAGTCCAGCCAGGAGTCCAGCTCTGAGATGAATATAGAAGTATAACCTCAGTGTAGTGCCAGTGGGAGGTATCGGTGCTAGAAGGCTGCGTTCCAGACAGTAGAGCTCAGGCTGATGAAGCCAAGTTGTATTAGATTTCTATAGGCACCACACCCCATGGAGCTATGTGGCATGCCTGTTCTGCTACAGCCAGACCTCGGCATTGTAGTGTGGCATTGTAGTGTGGCATGTGCTCAGTGCTCCGCTGGCACGCATGCAGAACAGAGCAGCAGGTTTGGTCTTGTTGGAGCTGCTTTTATTATATGAAGACTGTGTTGCCTGTTTTTTCTTTTTTTTTTTTTTTCAAACTCAGCTTTCCCCACCGGGTTTTGTCCTGATTGTCTTAAGGCAGAAGCCTTATATGTCAGGTACTGTTTGCATCATTGTTTGAGAAAGAAGAAAAAAGGATATAACACAGTACCATTAAGAAAAAAAAAATTAGTGAATGTTTAACCCGCACCTCCCCTTATACCCCCACCCCTCTCCCCATACAACCCCATACACCCATTATTCGTAATCCAACCATACTTCACATTCATATCCCAAGTAGGCTAGGTTGTATTAGGCCACAGTCGCAAAGGTCCCTTATGCCATTTTGTGTCGGTATTTCGGCTAATCACCAGTCTCCCTCCTCCCTAACCCGTATTTGATGGTCCCGCCTATATGACTGCAAGGGGGGAGTAACCCCTTAGGTTACCCCAGATTTCTCTTATAAATTTATATTGGCTTAAAGTAATTTCTGATGTCGGGGTATTTGATCTTTCGTATAAGTTTTCCATTCCCCTAAACCATTCTAAAAAAAGGAGGCGGCCCGGACTCTTCCAGTTTTTAGCTATTATTTTCCGGATATATAGGGTACCCACTGTTATCAAAAAAGTGCCTTCCTTAGTCTCCTCCGGTTCTGTTATACCAAAAATCGCATTAATTTTGGATATATTAAAGTTGGTGTGTACCCGTTGTTTACCAAATTCTATAAATTCATTCCACAGTGTTGCCTGTTTTATGTCATCTCTCCAGAATTATTAGCATCTCATTCAGAGATATGGAGTAAGATGTAACGGGACCCGAGGCAAGGTTGTAGATATCTGGGGGCTCCTTGTGGTGCTTTTGGTAAGCTGTAGTGGAGAAGAGATCAGAGAAGGAGGTTGGTGGGCCTCTTGAGTCTCTCTAGGTCCCAGGCACCTGCCTAGGTTGCCTAGTGGATGACCCTGCTCTGATCTCATTGTTTATCCCTAGTGCTGAGGATACTGGAATTGATGCAGCATGCATATTTAAAGCAGAGCTGAAGTCTCTTTAAAAAAAAGTGTTCCTCCCTTCGTCCTCCAGGACGGCCCCTCCTGAGATTGTGTAAGTCCCCCCTCCCAAATCGGAAACACCTTAAGAGAATTAAAATAATTAATTGATGCAGTATAAATCCCACCTCCTCACAATCTCCCACAGTTTTTTGTTTGTTTCCCAGACCTCACCACGGAAGCACCAGGGAAGGTTGTTCCTTTCAGTAGGGGAAGCCTGTTGGCACCTGCTGCACCATTTTTATTGTTTTTTTTTCTTTGTTTTTTTTATTTTTTTGTAAAGTATAATTTAGGCTCGTTACTGGTGTGCGGCCTAGAATAGGAAGCTAAGCAGGAGGTTACCTGATTTTTTCCTATTTTGAATGAAGGGGACTGGAGAGGTTCCCTCTCTTCATTATACTTTCTGCGGGCATGGCGGCGGTAAGCAGAGATGCCGGATTTTCCGCATGCCCGAATATGACGCAAGTTTGCATGATAGGTCGCATGTATGCATCATTGGATACGCGTGAGCGCGTGGTGCGTACTGCGTCATGCATAAAACGTCATGCGTACTGATCGTGTTAGACGGCTGAAAGTGCGAGTTTTGTAAACCGCCATGGCCACGCTATACACGCAGACGCTACAGCTCTGAGGGGGTCATGGTGCAGTCAAGTGGGCCCACCACAGAAGCTCAGGAGAGTGCTGCAACTGGTGAGACTGAGCAGTCAGGTCACATCCACCGGTAAGCAAACACATTGCAGTGTTTATTGCAGACTCCTGTCATATTGTTAATGGGTGCATGTTAGTAAGACTCTTGGTGTTTGAGTTGTTTTGTACTACAGAAACTCAAAAGCACTTCAAAGTCTAGCTGATGTACTAAATGTGGTTGCAAGTTGCCTGAAGGAACCTCTAAGACTTTGTTTGGTCAGTTATATCAAGTCTAAGTCTTATGCTCCTGGACCTGAAAGTACCACAGTAGCTTTATTTGACCTGATGAAACCCATGAAACAGGAAATGGCTACAACTTTCTCAGCTTTCAGGGCAGCTTTACCCTCTTGCCCTATGCAGGCTACACCTTTTTGTGCTGGCAATTCCCTCAAATTCAAGCGTTCATACCACAGGGGAGCAGCCATATACATAATCAATTGCTTGATTGTTGGAATCATTTAAATCTGGGTCTCAAAGTAGATTTTTCCACAATCAGGGATTGTGCATTTTGATTGAAGCATGGCTGATTACAATGAGTGGCTGTGGTGCGGATTATGCAAATACATGCATACATATTTTGGTTGGCCATAATATTCTGAAAGCAGTTATACTTTCATGTAATGATTTGTGCACAAATGTTATAACAAGTTTGGGTTTTCTGTTAATGATTTGTGTGCATACATTTTCAGACAATTATATGCATGCTTAGTTTATCTGCCAGCAGGTGTGCTTTACAGATCCTGAATGCAATGCTACTTATCAGATAATTATGTGCAGGGCTTAGCACATGGATATTCTGAATGCAATGGTGCATTTCAGATAGGAGTTATGTTCAGGGATTGGCACATGTTCTGAATGCAATGCAGAATTACATGCAAAAAATATGCACAGAAACCTTCAGTTTGGAAAGCTAATTTTCAGATAACAATGGTGTGTAATAATTATACACAGACATTCTGTTTGCAATAGCAAGTGCTCTTTTCAGATAATGATGCTGGTAGCAGGTGTGCTTTCAGAAGATCATTTTGTGCAGGGAATATGCACAGGAGTCAAGCTATTAGCAGATGTGTTTTTACTTATGTGCAGGGATTCTGCACATAGACATTTGAATTGCAACACTGTTTTTTTTTTTTTTTTTTGCATATAAATAGATGCAAGGTTGATGCATAAGTTATTCTGATGACAAGTTTAAAAAAAAAAAAAAAAAAAAAAAAAAAAAAAAATAATAATACATTTTTTTTTTTTTTTAAAGGGACAGTGGCTAGTGTGGTGGTTAAGGGCTCTACCTCTGACACTGGGGACTGGGATTAGTACCTTAGCTCTCCCTGTTCAGAAATCCTACACCTGTTTGGTAAGGAGTCCTTGGGCGAGGCTCTTTGGAACTGCTACTGCCTACTGAGCGTACCTTAATGGCTGCAGCTCAGACGCCTTCCGTCCGTCGGGACAGAAGCGCAACATAAATGCTGAGACAGCAATTCAGGATTCAATCCCAAGTCTTTTTCATTTGCAGTCCTGAGTACTTCCTTGATGGGTTACAAGTGTTCCCAGGATCTTTATGAAAGAACATGATTTTAATAGCAGCAATCTGAGTATACAGAAGATATTTTCTAGCTTTACCTAGCTGTGAAAATGAAGGAAGACCTAAGATAATATGCAGGTTGTTTTACAACTGTAGAGTATTTAGGATGGATCTGCAGAAAGGATTGGATCAAAAACACTCTTGATAGTTTTTCAGAGCAAAGGTGGTCACAGACAAGCTATGTCTTTCATTTTGCCTGTATTCCAGTTGTTGCTTATGCACAAACTGTCTACACAATATGTTAAACAGCGATTCTATGTCAGTGGTTGGATAGAGAAATCGATCTGGATGTCAGATCCAGTGACTCTCCCTAAAAATGGACTTCTCAACCAAATCTGCAATCTAATGGATTATGAAATCCATTCGTTATTACGACAGATGCAAGACTCTGGAGTTGTACAGGGCATCTGAATCTCAATTAAATGCATGACAGGTGTGCTTCACTGGAGAAAATATTCTCTTTAATATACTGGCAGTCTGGAGTACTCTCCAGAGATGAGAGAATCGGTTGGAAAACAGATTCGTGAATCTTCACACTGGGAGTTACACTTGTGACTCAGTTTAAACTAACAAGTGGGACTTATAGTCCACCCATAATCTTAAACTTCCTATGCTCAGACATTCTGCTGGGCAGTGAACAAGGTGCTTCCTTGAGATCAGTTTATCTCAAAGGAAGGGATATTATTCTAGCATGTAGGTTGAGTTGCAAACAACCATCTCAGAACTGGTGTCCGAACAAATATGTTTGACAATTTGCAGCTACCTGGTTTCTGCTTGGAACAATGTTGTTCGTTTTTTCTCCAGAGAGTGTGAACACTTTTGTTGCGGCACAGGGGGGAGCATACGTTTGTTTTTTCCCCCTTGAAGGGTACTTCGAAAAGGGATGTAGGATCAGACCACAGGTATTCTTTTGCGTCAGACTGACCAAAACAGGTTTGGCATCTGTTGTAGCCCTACCTTTGGTAAAGGTGCCATTGTTCTTGCAGATCTTGGATGATCTTTGTGAAGCAGGGTCAGGCCATTTTATAGTGGCCTCTTGATATCTGAAGGCATGGTCTGTGTAAGAATGTATATGCTGGTTGCCATTGGCAACAGCACCACACACCTTTTGCTCCGGCACCAGAAACTCATCAGCATACAGGGGATAGAGCGGAGACAGCCTTCTTCACCTTTCAAAGGGCTTTATTAAGCATCTTGTGTTGGCATGGGCATGTGACCCACCTCATTAATTAATAAGCCATTGCTTTATAACCTAGTTACAAAGAATGCAATGTTTTGTAAATATCGGCTTTGTTTATGGTGTCCGTCTAACTGTCGGGGGCAGTTAGACCTGATAACCCATTATGTGGCCTTCCAAGAGGGACATGTTCCTGGTACATGACTGTATCATTTCTCTCTGAGAAACTCTGCTTAAAGAGACCCTGTATCTCAAGTCTTTTCTAGACTTCAGTACCTGAGACTAGAATTCAAGTATACTTTCATTCCAACAGTCTGCTCATCCTAAAGTGAGGCTGCCATTCGTCTGAATTAGTAAGGCTATCACTATACAGACTTAGTCCTTAGATGTTTGTTGGTGGTGACAGCGGTGGCCAGGTGTATTGGAGAAATACAGGCCCTATACATTTAACCACCATCCATGTCTGTCCTGAAGAATAGAATTGATTTCAGGTTACCGCTCTTATTTCTACGAAACTTAGGTCTGATTTCCACAAGGATCAGAGAATCTTTCTTTTCCTTATGTGCTAATTTCTCAATTAAAAAAGAGGTAAATTAAGCTCACTGGATATGAGGGTGAAGCTACCGCATGGGCCTCTTATGTCACATTCATAAAGCTCTATCGTTTTGGATCTACCAAGAAATCAATCCTTGGAGTGGTCCTATCCTGAGAAGAGGTTCTATTCTAACTCTCATTGGTCACCTATGGTGGAGGCAAGCAGAAGCCAAAAAGTATGGTTACCGGTAATTAGTTTTCCACGTAGCCTCCACAACAAATGGATATACCCACCTAAATCCATTGCTAAATCTCCTACTGATTCAAGGTAATATTCAATGCACTCAGGATAGGTAGAATGAGGTGGTACTTATATTGCATTTTAGACTTCATGTCCCATTGGGAAGAACCAAGGACTGGAGAAATTCAGCTAACCTTCTGATAGCTTTCGGAGGTTCTAGAACAGGAGTTCAGGTTTCTAGAGCTACGGTGTCTAGATGGATTAAGGAGGTTATTACTCTTGCTTACTCAGAAGCTCAGGTAATAGCACCTGCTAATATTACAGCACACTCGACCAGATCTTTATCGACGTCATGGGCAGAAAGGTCAGGAGTCTCTTTGGAACAGATTGTCGGGCTGCGACATGGTCCAGGCATTCGACATTCGTTAAGCATTACGGAGTTAAACTCCTCTCCATTCAAGACCAATCTTTTGGTCGTAAAGTTCTGCAAGCAGTCATCCCACCCTAGGGTAAATTTCTCGCTAAATCTCAGGAGGGGCCGTCCTGGAGGACGAAGGGAGGAAGTGCCGGCTGCTTACCTGGTAGCAGTGTTCCGGCGAGTCCTCCAGGACGGCCGCCTAGTTCCCAACCCTGACTTTTAACTTTTATTTATAAGGGGAGTGTGGTTCGTTATTCTTCTCTTTGCATAAACTGTGGGAGATTGTGAGGAGGTGGGATTTATACTGCATCAATTAATTATTTTAATTCTCTTAAGGTGTTTCCGATTTGGGAGGGGGGACTTACACAATCTCAGGAGGGGCCGTCCTGGAGGACTCGCCGGAACACTGCTACCAGGTAAGCAGCCGGCACTTTCACTTACCTGGGGCTTCTGACAGCCCCCTGCAGCCATCCTGTGCCCACGCAGTTTCAAAACGATTGTCCGTTCCCCCGCTGCGACTCACGTTCACTTCTCCCATCGGTGTCCACTGCGCCTGCATGGCTATGGCCACGCCCGTCCTTGTTCACAATCCCATCACTGGGAGCGTCCTGCACAGGTGCAGTAGAGATTTCCTCTTTCTGCGCCTGCGCAGGGCTCTCCAGGCCAAGGGAACGTGTTTAAGGATACGTGTGTCCAGGGCGCAGTGGATGTCGACTTAGAATCCGGCTTCCACTGTGTGAAGTAAAGTAAACTGCGGTGGGGGAACGGAGGATGGTTTTGAAACTGTGTGGGCACAGGATGGCTGCAGGGGGATGGCAGAAGCTCCAGGTAAGTCAAACTTTTTTTTTTTTTTTTTTTTTTTTTAAAGAGACTACAGTTCCGTTTTAAAGTAAACCTGAGATCACCTACAATAAAAACTGCCCATTACATCTTGGCTTCATCAGCTCATCTGAGATCTATTGGAACATGTTTAGAGAAGCTAACTCAACCCATCTAGCACCGGATACCTCCCACTGGTGTAGCACTGAGGTTATACTTCTATATTCATCTCAGAGGCCGAGGAGGACTGTGAGGGATCGATTAGCCTGAAGGGAGCTGGGGGAAGCCACAGGTATGTACATTTTTTTTTTTCCATTTTTGTCTTCTCAGGTACACTTTTTAAAGTGAACCTGTCGGCAAAACACAACAGGAAAAGTTAGATACAGTACTTGCCTCAGTAGAAGGAAGCCCCTGTATAGTCCTGATCCGTCCTTGAGCCCACTGTTCCAGCGCTGGGCTTATGTGATATGTTCTTGTGGCGGCGCTCCCTGCTTGTATGCGTACAGCCGTACTGTGCATGCAGGAGTCCTGTCCGCACCTGCACTGTAGCACGGAGCCGTTTGTCTGACTCTTTCCTCCGTGTCCAAGCGGTTTCATGCTTCTCTGCAGGTGTGTCGCGTACTCGTGCATGCACAGTATGGCCGTGCTCGTGCGTGGAAGGAAGCACGCCTGCTGAGAAGAGGAGGGTCCAGGAGGACATGGGAAGCCTGAAGTGCTTCCAGAGGATTTCCTCTACTTGGGTAAGGGGCCGTTTCCACTACCCGCTGTGCGTCCTGCGAGACGAGCAGCAGCACTTCCTGTTTAAGTGAGTGCGCATTTGAATCCCAGAAGCTGTGCCATGCATGGCTATGGGATTCGCTGCCACCCGCTCGTAAAAGTGCTGCAATGCCGGCTGAATTGCTATAGCAAGCGATTCGGACGGCGACAGCATTATTCCCTTTGGCAGAGTTTCCCTGCGCTAAGGGTGCCAAACAGCCATGTTGGATTCAGAGTCTTCTCTCTTCTTAGGCAAGGATCTAGTTTATTCACCGTAGGTTCCCCTCGGGTAGACGTTAAAAAGGAACTGAAAACTTTTATAAAATCCCCAATAGATATCCCTGGCCATGCTCTGATTGGCCGATCTTCTGTCTCCAATGACCTCAGAAATGATGTAGGGGCAGAATGCACGAAGCACCTCCCTTATAATTGGAGGGCTCACAACTGAGCAGCATTAACCTTCCTGGCGGTAAGCCCGAGCTGAGCTCGGGCTATGCCGCACAGGAAGATATCTCAGCCCCTGGTGGGGCGATTTGGGCCATTTAAAGTGCTGTACGCGCAGCTAGCACTTTGCTAGCCGCACGTACAGGTTGATCGCCGCCGCTCTGCGGCGGTCACCCGCACGCAGCGGCAGAAGAGGGCCCCCCGCCAGAGCCCTGCGCTGCCCGGACCAATGAGTTCCGGGCAGCGCTATGGGCTGGATCGGAGGCGTCTGACGTCAGGACGTCGGCTGATGTCATTCCGATCGTCGCCATGGCGACAGGAGAAGCCAAACGGCAGCGCGTTATATACGCGTTCCCCTGTTTGCTATTGATGCCGGCGACGATCGCACTAGAGTGACACATGCGCCCTCTAGTGGAGTTTCATGTAGCTACCACTCTGGTAGCTTTACATAAAATTAAAAAAAAAGGATTTTTGCCTATTTGGCAAAAAAAATTAACCGCCAGGGAGGTTAAGTAAACCAGCGACAGCCAAAGTAAAAGATATTTTATCAGGGCTGTGGAGTCGGTACAAAAATCTTCCGACTCCAACTCCGACTCCTCAGTTTATGAAACCACGACTCCGACTCCGGGTACACAAAATTGCCCCGACTCCTCGACTCCAACTCCACAACCCTGGATTTTATACTTACCCGGGGCTTCCTCCAGCCCCATGAGCACCGCTGAGTCCCTCACTTTCTCCCCGAGTGGCTCGGATTGCGTGGTATCGTTCCCGGTAACTGGCTCAGCCATGCTAGCGGGGCTCTTCTGTGCGTCTGCAGGGGCAGTGCATGTGCAGAAGAGGCGACTGATGTGACTGAGCCAGTTACCGGGACCTGACGGGGGGAATGCTGTGCCGGCACAACTTTGCTTGCAGTGTAGGAGGAGAATGAAGAGGTGAGGTGATGACAGCCGGGGGCTCACAAAAATTAGCAGAGTGGAGCACCCGGATAAAAGAGCCTGGGGAGAACACTGAGAATCTCATTGGCTGGGATCACTCTGTTGTCCCGCTGGCCTTAAAGGAATTATCAGGCAAAAAAAAAAAAAAAAAACTTACCTGGGGCTTCTACCAGCCCCCTGCAGCCATCCTGTGCCCTCGTAGTCACTCACTGCTGCTCCAGTCCCCCGCAGCCAGCTAGTTTCGTTTTTGCCGACCTCGGGGTCGGCGGGCCGCATTGCGTACATTTTTTACGCATTCCCGCTGGTGCAGGAACATTAACCACTTCACCACTGAGGGGTTTTACCCCCTGACCACCAGAGCAATTTTCACCTTTCAGCGCTCCTTCCATTCATTCGTCTATAACTTTATTATTACTTATCCCAATGAAATGAACTATATCTTGTTTTTTTCGCCCCCAATTAGGCTTTCTTTAGGTGGGACATTATGCCTAAATGTGTTTTAATGGGGAAATAGGAAAAAATGTGGGAAAAAATTATTATTTTTCAGTTTTCGGCCATTATAGTTTTTAAATAAAGCATGCTACTGTAATTAAAACCCATGAAATATATTAACCCATTTGTCCCGGTTATAAAACCATTTAAATTATGTCCCTATCACAATGTTTGGCGACAATATTTTATTTGGAAATAAAGGTGCATTTTTTTCAGTTTTGCATCCATCCCTAATTACAAGCCCGCAGTTTATAAAGTAACAGTGTTATACCCTCTTGACATAAATATTTAAAAAGTTCAGTCCCTAAGGTAACTATTTATGGTTTTTTTTTAATTGTATTTTTTTTTTTTTAATTACAAAAAAAAAATAAAAATTGGGGAGTGTGGGAGGTAATGAGTTAATTTATTGTGTAAATGTAATGTTTGTATATGTAAAATGCTTTTAGGGTGTAGTTTACTATTTGGCCACAAGATGGCCACAGAGTGTTTGTTTACATGCGACCTGTAAGCGTCCGGAAGGACGCTTACAGGAAGCAGTAGGAGGCTGGGAGACTCACAATGATCTCGCTGTTTCTGAAAGAAGCAGCAGATCATTGCGGGGGCTAGATCAACGAACGGGAATGGATTTTCCCGTTCATTGATCTCCGGGCGAGCGGGCGGCGGCGTGCACGAGCGGCGGGTGCGCGCGCACGAGCGGCGGGAGCGTGGACAGCGGCGGTAGCGCGGAAGGTACGGATTTCTCCGTCCCTGGTTTTTTAGGGGGGAAAAAAGGGACGGAGAAATTCGTACCGCTGGGGGTAAAGTGGTTAACACATACATTTTTCCATGTTGGTAGTTCAATGCGTAAAAATGTACGCATTAAAGGGACACTTAAGTCAAACAAAAAAAAACGAGTTTTACTCACCTAGGGCTTCCAATAGCCCCCTGCAGCTGTCCGGCGCCCTCGCCGTCTCCCTCCCATCCTCCTCGCCCCGCCGGCAGCCACTTCCTGTTTCGGTGACAGGAGCTGACAGGCTGGGAAGGCGAGTGATTCTTCACGTTCCCAGACACATTAGCATCCTCTATGCTGCTATATGGTATATGATATATGCTATAGCAGCATAGATGGCGCTATTGTGGCCAGGAACGCGAAGAATCACTCGCGTCCCCAGCCTGTCAGCTCCTGTCACCGAAACAGGAAGTGGCTGCCGGCGGGGCCAGGAGGATCGGAGGGAGACGGCGAGAGCACCGGACAGCTGCAGGGGGCTATTGGAAGCCCTAGGTGAGTAAAACTATTTTTTTTTGTTTGACTTAAGTGTCCCTTTAAACCACTAAGGCATAAAAATGTATGTGTTAATGTTCCTGCACCAGCGGGAATGCGTAAAAATGTATGCAATGCGGCCCGCCGACCCCGAGGTCGGCAAAAACGAAACTAGCTGGCGGCAGGGGAATGGAGCAGCAGTGAGTGACTGCGAGGGCACAGGATGGCTGCATGGGGCTGGTAGAAGCCCCAGGTAAGTGAAACTCATTTTTTTTGCCTGATAACTCCTTTAACCACTTGATGACCCACCCTTTACCCCCCCCTTAAGGACCAGCGCTGTTTTGAGTGATCTGTGCTGGGTGGGCTCTGCAGCCCCCAGCACAGATCAGGTTGCAGGCAGAGAGATCAGATTGCCCCCCTTTTTTCCCCCCTATGGGGATGATGTGCAGGGGGGGTCTGATCTCTCCTGCCTGCCTGGGTGTTGCGGGGGGAGGGCACCTCAAAGCCCCCCTCCGCGACGAAATCCTCCCCCTCCCTCTCCTACCTGGCCCCCCCGGCGATCGAGGCTGCACAGGACGCTATCCGTCCTGTGCAGCCAGTGACAGGCTGTCCCCTGTCACATGGCGGCGATCCCCGGCCGCTGATTGGCCGGGGATCGCCGATCTGCCTTACGGCGCTGCTGCGCAGCAGCGCCGTACAATGTAAACAAAGCGGATTATTTCCGCTTGTGTTTACATTTAGCCTGCGAGCCGCCATCGGCGGCCCGCAGGCTATTCACGGAGCCCCCCGCCATGATTTGACAGGAAGCAGCCGCTCGCGCGAGCGGCTGCTTCCTAATTAACCAGCCTGCAGCTGGCGACGCAATACTGCGTCGCTGGTCCTGCAGCTGCCACTTTGCCGACGCACGGTATAAGCGTGCGGTCGGCAAGTGGTTAAAGGAATACTGTAGGGCGGGGGGGGGGATGAGTTGAACTTACCCAGGGCTTCTAATGGTCCCCCGCAGACATCCTGTGCCCGCGCAGCCACTCACCGATCCTCTGGCCCCTCCTCCGGTTCACTTCTCTGCTTCCGCTGATGTCACCAGGAGCATACTGCACAGACCCAGTATGGTCTGTGTCTGCACAGTACGCTCCTGGTGACATCAGCGGGATTGAGGACACGGCAACGCAGGCGCAGTGGTTTTCAGACTTTAAAGTCTGAAATTCCAGAAGTGAACCGGAGGCGGGGCCGAAGCATCGGTGAGTGGCTGCGCGGGCACAGGATGCCTGCGGGGGACCATTAGAAGCCCCGGGTAACTTCAACTCATTTTCCCCCAACCCCCTACAGTATCCCTTTAAGTTGATATCGGAAGTCAGTCCTGTTGTTATCCTAACACGTCATGTGCCATCATATCTATTTTTCGTCAATTTATGCAAGAAAGTACAAGACAACTGATAAGCAAAGGTACAGCTATATCTTCAGTTACCTTTACACATACAACATGTAGAGTTACAGATTACCCAGCAAGCTCAGGATGAACCAGAGCTCTTAGGCGTGTATAAGGGGTTAAAAGAGGCCAAAAAGCGTTTTTGCTAAAATGCAAAACAGACGTTTGCCTTCTTAAAACAGAAGGTATTAGCGGTTATTCAGGTTGGAGTGAGCTCTGAGATGTCCCAAAATACATCACTGCTGAATAGGTTGTCCCTAAAAGCTAACCACACCTCCAAAACCACAGGGATGCAATGATGTGTCAGCTTGTTAATATTACAGAGCCACACTAATCCGACATGCATACAGACTGTTTCGGATTGGTTGAACTCATCAGTGCATGGCATGGATTGATGCGGCTCTATGGGGTAGGACTTGAAACACCCAGAGTTACAGATCTCTTATATTTTGCCCAGATTTCCTCCTTGACTCTTTGCAAGTTCTGTGTAATTCCTGTCGGCCCTGCAGGGGAATCAAGAGGCCCAGGATCTTTAGAGGTTATATTAGAGTATTTATCTCCAGAAGAGATGGAGAAATATCACATTGGGATTAATTAGGAAATGATAAGAAGTTCAGAAACGTTTAACTTTTCTTACGCACCATCTCCTAATTGCCCTCAAAGTCTATCCCCAGACACAGGGCTGAATATATATCATCTAACACCTTAGCAGTCATAACATTAAAATGTTGCCTTTTTTGTGCAAAATGCGCTTCCTGCAGCTGAAATCAGTTTACTTATGGTTTTTGTAATATGCTCAGCATATTAATAATCAGGTATGCAAGTGACAATTTCTGTCTGCGTCAGGACTGTGTCGGACTATAGCGTAGCCCTCATTGATAAGAAATGTCAACCATAAAACACTTTCCTGGCAGAAAATGGCTTTTAAGAGCAGGAAAGAGATAAAATTGGTCAATAGTTCGTAGATTTTAGTTCTGTCATACTCCAACTGAGAAAAGGCCATGAAACCGTAAAACTAGATTTACATATAAAATAAAACTGTGGGATAACTAAAAAATACAGATACAGTTGTTTATCTCATTATTTTATTTTCACCTTGTATGTCCTTTAGGGCTTGTTTCCACTATCGCGAATCTGCATGCGTCCAACGCATGCAGATTCGCACATGGTATGCAAGTGGATGGGCCTGTTTCCACTGTTGCGTTGGTGATGTGCGTTTTTTTCAGCGGTAAAAAAACGCACAAAAGAGCCAACGAATTCGCCTGCGAGTGGAATGCATGCGAATCGCCGCTAATGTATTTAATAGGAAATTCGCATGCGGCTATGGTATGCGAATTTTCATGCGAATTCGCATGCGAATTCGCATAGGTACCAATGTAATTCAAACAGGCAGTGACATGGTTAAATTCGCATATACCCTCACCTATGCGAATTCGCGGCAAAAAACGCATGGGAAATCGCATCCGCATGCGATTTCATCAGCGGTGGAATCCAGGCGATTCCGCACCGCAATAGTGGAAACAAGCCCTAAAACAAGATGAAAAATTAGTTCCAAGAGAAAAGTTAACTGGATGAGGGCCAAACTGTGAAGGAGTGTGATCATTAGATTGCTAAACGCAGAGAACAGGGATGCTGTGCTGATTACTCCTGGCTGAATAGATAGTTTCACTACGTTGTTGGGACCTAGATTTTCCCCTGGCTTTTCTGCAGGAAGTGACATCACCACACACAGGAAGCTTGAGGAAATGCAGCATGGGCAGGATGCAGCCAGAAGCAGCACAGCTTCCCTACGAAGCTCTGCATGTGATATGTGAGCATGTCTGCGATTTACATGCTGTATCTGTGATTTAGCAGGGGATTGTCCTCACCCCTCAATAGCATGAGCCCAGACTACAATATTGTGCTCCAGTGTAATCTGCCTGTGTATATTTTTTGGGTGTGCCGTTTATTATGTAACTAACTTGCCAGATATGTTTTGTTTCTTGTGGTCTGGTTGCCAATAACGAGTGTCCTCTTTTCTCCCTGCTTTCTGTTTTTTCTTCTCACCTTTGCACTGGTGTGCCCTAACACAGCCGCTAACACCTTAATTTCATTGTGATTGCCCCAATCTCTACTAACCGATTTGCCGCAATGGCTGAGACGTCAAGCAAAATGGCTCAGCTTGTTGAGAAGGTCGTGCCTGTGTCACCGCCTTACTCGCGTTTGGGTGAGTACGCTGTTAATCCCGGTAATTGCATTTTGTTTTGTGCATGTCAGACAATGCTGCATGTGGTGCTGGATCGTGAAAAAAAAAATCTTATTAAATCAGCCCAATCCTTATTTGCAATGAAAAAGGTCAATGACATATAATTTACTGTATTATGTTTCTGTACTGTATGTATTGTACTTTGTTCTTTTGTTTGTTTTTTGGGTGGAGGGGGAGAACAGCAGGTATTGGCTCAGCCCACTTGCTGAATTTCAGTTCGCCATTGAGGATGCTTAAAGTGGATCCGAGGTGAACTTTTACTCATTGCATAATTGTGTTCCTTTCCTATTGTTTATAGAACATTCCTCAAGCCAAATACTTTTTTGTTTTCCTTTTAATACTCTAATTCCCTATAAACTAAATAAACCACGCCCACAGGTTTTCAGAGAGCCTTGGCAGTAGCAAGGGCTCATGGGAGCTCAGTCTGGGCAGGAGGAGGGTGAGGTGTTAATAGCCATTGATTTCAGAGACAGAGGGGAGAAGGGGGGATTAGGTTTTTTTCACAGGGGCTGAGTGCTCAAGATGCAGATAAGCCTGCCCCTGTGTAATGTTTACAAACAACATGGCTGCTGTCATTGTATCACAGGAAGAAATAATCATTTTCTATTAAAGCTGTTTGCAGCTAGATTTGCTGTGTAAACTATCTAAACTTTAGATAAGATGTATAGACCAGTTAATTGTTATAGTAAGTTTTTCATCTCGGATCCGCTTGATCTTGGATCTTGTCAATTCAGCCCATAATCCCCCCCCCCCCCCCCCCCGTTGTGAATTGTGAGGTAATGTAGCCTTGATTGTGTTCCCCTCATCTCTTTATGCCCCTGAAGCCAGGCTTACATCCAGAACCGCTGGTGTATAGAACGCCTATAGCTTATACATATTACAGAGCCACATCAACCCAACATGCAGACGGCCTGGTTCAGACTTCTTGGTTCCCCTCAGTGTATAGCAGGGATGGATATGGCTATTTGGGAAAGGGGCTTGGACCAGTACAACCGATAATTTAGTCAGCTCAGGGTGACCCAAAACCATTAGGAAAGTATAGGGGACTGAAATAGACTAAAAAGCCCTCTTACTATCAGGGCTGTGGAGTCGGAGTCGTGGAGTCGGGCAATTTTGGGTGCCTGGAGTCAGAGTCGGAGTCGGGAAAAAATGCACCGACTCCGACTCCTAATGAATTTGTAACTGTAATTAAAATAGAAAATATGATAAAATGTTCTATTTCTCAGATAATAGTCATTAAATATAATGTATATATACAGTATATATACAGTAATAGCTGTGCTTAGTCCACAAAAATGAAATAAACCAGTCAAAATTAGTTACTTGTGCTGCTTCAATAAAGCAGTCCCCGTATTTTTAAGGTCAGATATACATATCTGATTGTGACTGTATATATGATGTGTACACAGGAATCTCTTATATATACTAAATAACATCTATGCTGTAAGTATAAAGCCTGATGTGTAGCCGTGTCACTAATAGAGATGGTCAACAAGATGGAAATAATTCTGCATTGATGCTGATTTATGCAAATGTACGCACTCCCTTTGCTGATGAAATCAAATAATTTGATATGTTATTAAAATTTGGTTTGGTGACTACAAATTAAAGGGTAACGGAGACGGATGAAAAGTAAAGTTTTTTTTTTTTTTTACATACCTGGGGCTTCCTCCAGCCCCCTTCAGGCTAATCAGTCCCTCACTGTCCTCCACCACCCAGATCTTCTGCTATGAGTCCTGGTAATTCAGCCAGTCAGCGCTGTCCGGCCGCATGCCGCTCCCACAGCCAGGAACATTCTGCACCTGCGCAATAGTGCTGCACAGGTGTAGAATGCTCCTGGCAGCGGAGTGTGTGCATGCGCACTACGCCCGACTGGCTCAAGTACCTGGACTCAAAGCAGAGGATCCAGGTGGTGGAGGAGGACAACGAGGGACTGATTATCCTGAAGGCGGCTGGAGGAAGCCCCAGGTATGTATAAAACTTTAATTTCATCTGTCTCAGGTTTACTTTGTTACACAGTAGTACTATACTCTACATATGCACTCTCCACAGAGCTGCAGGGAATCCACTGAGAATGCTGTGCACATTGAACACAGAGGTGTTGTCTGTCACCCAGAATCTCCTCATTCCCCTGCAGAGTACCTGCACATCATTCTTACATGTACCCACACTTACATTGCCTAGGGCCTGATAGATGTTCTTTGTTCCGGTTTGTACCTTTTACGAGTACTCTTACCAAAGACTAGTTTTAGTCTAAAGGGAATAAATATAGTAGTCTACATATCCTTCTCACTTCAGTTGTCTTGTAAAATTCCTAAGCGTTGGCAGTAAAGAGACGAATTTCATGTTACATACTTTTAATCAACAAAATTGTAACATGCAAATTAGAGGAGTCGGAGTCGGTGGAATCCTAAACTGAGGAGTCGGAGTCGGTGGATTTTTGGACCGACTCCACAGCCCTGCTTACTATAATAGAATTTGCTTTCTTTAGCGAACCACAGCTGAAGCTCGCGTCTGACTATCCTAATGAGGCTTCCCTCGGTCCTGACAAGCACCCTGTTGCTGAGCGCTGCGCCCCTTTAGGTCGGAGCCGCGCGGCTTCTTTTCCTGGTTGATGCATGCCGCCCAAGCCCGTCTGCATATGCACAGTAGTACAGAGCCTGCAGCAATCACGGGTACACTCAGTTGGCTATTGAGCGCACATAAATCAGGAAGAGGAGCTGCGCTACCCAGTTGTGATTTGCGACAATGCATTGTCACTAATTTTCCGGGGAGCTGTGCTCAGCAGTGGGGGACCAAGGAATAACGAGGGAAACCTCAATAGGATCCTGGGGCTTCCCTCTGTTTAGGTAAATAACTGATTTTGTGTACCCGAGCCCGGCTTGTGTACACTTAAAAGGGGTTCTGTGGTATTATAAAAATCAAACAAGCTGACACTTACCTGGGGCTTCTATCGGCCCCCTGCAGCAGTCCTGTCCCACGCCGTCCTCCTCCAATCGCCCGTTCCTCGCCGCTGGTCCCAGTTTAATATTTGTCTAAACAGACGAATAATACTCGCTCACGCTGGCGTCATCGGGAGCTGCAGGCGCAGTACGAAGTTTTCTTGTACTGCGCCTGCGCAGTAAGCTCCCGATGACGCGCGCGGGAGCGAGCACATGTACGGCCACGCAGCCGCAGTGTAATCACCTACGTGATTACACGGGGACCGGCGGCGGGGAACGGAGCATCGTAGGAGGACGGCACAGGACATTACCACTGCAGGGGGCTGATAGAAGCCCCAGCTAAGTGTCAGCTTGTTTGATTTTTAAAATACCACAGAACCCCTTTACAACAGAACGTATTTGCAATAACTCTGAATAAGCAATGCAAGCAATTAAATCTATCTTTACATACCTAGGGGTTCTTCCAGCCCCTAGAAGCCCTTTGTTTCCCTTCCCTCACCGTAGCGCCGGTCTTCTCAGGTGTCTCGCTGGCAGCTTCTAAGGATCGCCGATCCCGGTTGGATCGACATCTTATGTACAGGCGTGCGCCCGCCCCTTGTGACAATGCGCCCACATCACCGGTAGTACTGTGCAGGCCCAGTGCTCTCCCGATGACGTGGGGGCGTTAGTGCGCTCGCCTTTGCAGGCACAGAAGACGCTGACCCATTGGGTCACTGTCGTCGCTAGTTTTGTACCACCCAACATTGTAGATTACTATGTGGTCATTAGTAATGGTCAATAAGATACTAATAATAATTTATGCTTGCATGCAGATTCAATGCAAATCGTATGCAACTGGAAAGTAGGTCACTCAAGTATTTTTTCTGTCAATTTTTTTTGATTAGCTCATTTCCAAAATGCGCAATTTTGATTCAAGCCACAATTACTATGGCCATTGATCTTATCAATCCTTTACCTCCACCCCAGCTACTGCCAGATCTGATCAGCTTTCTGATCGATGATCTTTCTCAAATGTTTCACAAGTTTATTTTTCATCTGTTGCGGTTAGAAGAACACTGCAGGTTTAATCAAAGCGGCGAAAGTATTGATTTGTGTATGGACGATTTAAGATCTGAGTCCAGTCATGTGACCTGCGTACTCATTGTGGGTCAGTGACTTAGAAAGTATTATAAACAGAGGATCCGTACAACACCAAGGCAAGCAGAATGTTTTCAGCTGAAATCAGGCTTTTGCTAAATATTTGTTGTAAACATGTATTAGAGCTGCACTTTTTTTTTATCTGTATATTTTTTTTTTCCCCACAGTTTAATATTATTGAAATTTATGTGATTGCAATTTGTAGCCAGGAATGCATTTCTAAAATGACCTGTAAATTGAAGTTGCGTTGCGTTACTTTTCTAGTTTGGAATATGTACTTTGTGTTGCACTAGTTTTCGTTCCAGCCAACCCAGCAGTAATTAGCTGCCCAGATCAGGAAGAATTGTTGCTTATTTTCTACACCTGCACAAATTGAGTGACTGGCAGGAAGCTGACACACCTGACAGTCTGTTCAGATCAATGAATGTAGATGGGAAGGGGGGTGGTGTTTAAAGAACTTAGCTTATTTTATGGTGAGCAGGTGCATTCTATAAATTCTTTGTTGTTGATACTTCATGCATATTACACCTGGAACACTTCCTCTTTATGGCTGAAGACCTATCAGCTACTCTTTGAAGGACAACTGAAGTGAGAGGTATATGGAGGCTGCCATATTTATTTCCATTTAAACAATACCAGTTGCCTGGCAGTTCTGCTGATCTTTAAAGGGGAACTGAAGAGAGAGGTATATGGAGGCTGTCATGTTTATTGCCTTTTAATCAATACTAGTTGCCTGGCAGCCCTGCTGGTCTATTTCTCTGCAGTAGTATCTGATTAAAACCAGAAACAAGCATGCAGCTAGTCTTGTCAGATCAGACTTATAAGTCTGAACCACTGAAACACCTGATCTGCTGCATGCTTGTTCAGGGGCTATGGCTAATAGTATTAGAGGCAGAGGATCAGCAGGGCTGCCAGGCAACTGGTATTGTCTAAAAGGAAATAAACATGACAGCCTCCATATACCTCTCTCTTCAGTTCCCCTTTAATGCATCAGTAGTATCTGAATCACACACTGGAAACAAGCATGCTGGTAATCTAGCCAGACTTCAGTCAGACACATCTGATCTGCTGCATGCTTGTTCAGGATCTATGGCTAAAAGTATTAAAGACAGAAGATCAACAGGACACCCAGACAGTTTGAATTCTTTAAAAGGAAATAAGTATGTCAGCCTCCATATCTCTCTCACCTCAACTGTCCGAAAATGAATTGATTAGATCATGGATTGTATGTGTGGTTTGGAAAATAATAATATTTAAAAAACAAACATTAGTAGCAACAAAAGTCTATCTTTTTTTTTTTACAGTTATATAGCTTTATTAATAACATTGCACCAGACTGTCACAGTTGCAGTTTGTAATCCACACTCTACAGTTTAAGCTAATGACCCTTTGAACTTCCCTGCAGTGAAACTTTGTCAAGCTGTCTCTCACTGTTTCTTGACTGTTTAACGCTTGAGGACCAGAGATGTATACCCCCTTAGTGACCAGGCAATTTTTTTTTACAATTCGCCACTTTGCAACCTTAATGGTTTATTGCTTGGTCATACAGCTTACCACCCAAATTAATTTTTACTCCTTTTCTTCTCACTAACTGAGCTTTCTTTTGTTGATCTTTGATTGCTGTTGCAATCTTTAATTTTTTTGGTACTTATCCGTTAGCCGGGCGCATCCAGCAGGTGGCGCTAATTCCATTCATACTCCCCCTTGCCCTCTCTCTTCTATACAATACTGGCAGCCGGCGGGTCCCCCCAGAGTCGTTCATCGCGGCAGGGAATCCTGGTTGTTTGCTTGCGACGAACGACTCTGGGGGGTTGCGTATCGTGTATCCCCCCCCCCGCCAGTGTTCTATAGGAGAGAGAGGGCAAGGGGAGGAGAGGAGGCAGAGCCAAAGCGGCGGCTTCATCTGTTACATTGACGCCGGCTTCATTTTAATTCCACTGTTTACAATACATTTGGCCGCAGCGAGATGGCCACTTAAAACACAATACCATTGTTTAACATTTTTGTTATGTGAAGTATGAATGGAATTGGCGCCACCTGCCGGATGCGCCCGGCTAACGGATAAGTACCTTTTTTTTTTTTTTTCTTAAATGATCAGTTCATGCAGGATTATGTAAAAGTGTGTGCAAATATATGCAGCTTGAAAATGGACCAATGAAGTCCCACCCAGGTTTTACATAATCCTGCATGAACTTGGAAATATTTGCGTCTTATTGATTGCAACTCAGTTTTATGAGTATTCTTACCCAAATTATGTCGCAAACTAAACGACCTAATAAATACTGCACCATTTGGCTCCTGGTTCTCCCTTACTCTATTGAAGGGGTGTCCAAACATTTTAGGCCAAGGGCAGTATCAACTGTTTTGAGAGTGCTAGGGGGCCAAAATAGCAAAATTAAAAAACATTTTTTCCCTTTTTGGGGAGGGGGAGAATAGTTATTTTGAATAAACTGAGATCTGCCTGTGACATTTTGTCAAATAAAACATTTTCTTGAGAAATAACCCAAATACTGTGTGCAGTTAGCACAGTGGCAACTGCTAATCAGTGGCTGTTGCTGCTGGCACAGTGGCGGCTGCTAATCAGTGGCTGATACTGCTGCTGGCACAGTGGCGGCTGCTAATCAGTGGCTGATACTGCTGCTGGCACAGTGGCAGCTGCTAATCAGTGGCTGTTGCTGCTGGCACAGTGGCAGCTGCTAATCAGTGGCTGTTACTGCTGCTGGCACAGTGGCTGCTGCTAATCAGTGGCTGTTACTGCTGCTGGCACAGTGGCAACTGCTAATCAGTGGCTGTTGCTGCTGGCACAGTGGCAGCTGCTAATCAGTGGCTGTTACTGCTGCTGGCACAGTGGTGGCTGCTAATCAGTGGCTGTTACTGCTGCTGGCACAGTGGCAGCTGCTAATCAGTGGCTGTTACTGCTGCTGGCACAGTGGTGGCTGCTAATCAGTGGCTGTTACTGCTGCTGGCACAGTGACAGCTGCTAATCAGTGGCTGATATTGTTGCTGGCACAGTGGCAGCTGCTAATCAGTGGCTGATACTGTTGCTGGCACAGTGGCAGCTGCTAATCAATGGCTGATACTGTTGCTGACATAGTGGCGGCTGCTAATCAGTGGCTGATACTGTTGCTGGCATAGTGGCAGCTGCTAATCAGTGGCTGATATTGTTGCTGGCACAGTGGCAGCTGCTAATCAGTGGCTGATACTGTTGCTGGCACAGTGGCAGCTGCTAATCAATGGCTGATACTGTTGCTGACATAGTGGCGGCTGCTAATCAGTGGCTGATACTGTTGCTGGCACAGTGGCAGCTGCTAATCAATGGCTGATACTGTTGCTGACATAGTGGCCGCTGCTAATCAGTGGCTGATACTGTTGCTGGCATAGTGGCGGCTGCTAATCAGTGGCTGATACTGTTGCTGGCATAGTGGCGGCTGCTAATCAGCGGCTGATACTGTTGCTGGCACAGTGACAGCTGCTAATCAGTGGCTGCTTCGGCTATAGTGGTGGCTGATAACCTACAGGCGAGCAAGGGGGGGAGTAGAGCGGCAATACAAGGTGGCCCCTACATGCGGCACCGCAGCTACAGCCTGTGGGCTGCATGGAATGAACAACTGTAGAGCGCTTTGGGGGCCACCACAAATGGTTTGGGCCACATTTGGCCCCCGGGTTAGACTTTGGACGTGCCTGCTCTATAGGTAACCAAGGTTTCTCTGACGAGAACCTCAAGGACCTGCTACCACAGGCCAGTGGACGTGTGACTGAAGATATTACATGAGCTTGTTTTAAGAAGGGTTGCATTGCAGATGTTATATATTTAGTGAGGACTATATATACCTCCAGCACACTTTGTCACTGGAGAGTTATGACCTCGGATGTCCTTTGGCTGGGAGAGCTGTGGTGACCTTTTGAGCTCTGCTTAGGAACTCTCTGCTGTGTCACTGCTGAGGGGCCATAGCCCCGGCCTATGAATAGCAGTTGTAGGTTGGTGTCACACACAGTACGTGTTGTGACACTTAGTACTAGGCTGTCATTGTGTTACAGTCTGTGGGCCTATTCTGGGAGCCCCTCTTCTCTTCCACACACCGGGCCTGAGTACCGCTTACTTATACTCCAGAATGAAAGCATTGTTGGCATAGCCTGACTTTCTGATGATATTAGAATTGTGGTATTGCCTAGATGAGTGCTTCTCCACATCACTTTGGCCTCAATTCACTAAGATTATCTCCTGTCTTTAATAACTCTTCTAGAGTTGTTACCATGGTGATAAGGCATGTAGTATTCAGGAAACATTTTACCTCAGGCAAACCTAAAGTTAACTCTTCTGTCTTTAAGTTAACTCTCCATCCTTAAAATAACTCCAGAGTTAAAGGCAGGCTGTTAATTAGCTGCATGTGAAAATAACTACAGAGGAGGTAAATTCACTACAGAGGAGGTAAATTAACTACAGAGGAGGTAACTTAAGGAATGAAGAGATAAGATAACTCTCTCACTGTGTGGAGGTAAGTTTTCTCTTGCCTTATTATCTCTAGCATGATCTTAGTGAATTGTCTTTACCAAGAATCCACTGATTTTGAAATTAAACCTTATATGGGACCTATGGATACAATCTGATATCAACTCTTCAAATCTTGTGTTCTAGAAGTTTATATAGTTATTCACTTGAGATTGTGTAATGAACATATTTATTTAAATTTAACAAGGTTCCGAATTCAAAGAAGACAAACAGGACACCGCTGATATCAGTCTTAGGGTGTGGATGTTACTGTTTTCCCCCTTCCTCTTGCTGTTTGCAATCTGGGGGTGTGGCTTTTACTGCCTCTCACCCTCCCTCTTGCTGTTCTCAGTCTGGGGGTGTGGCTGTTACTGCCTCTCCCCCTCTCTCTTGCTGTTCTCAGTCTGGGGGTGTGGCTGTTACTGCCTCTCCCCCTCTCCCTTGCTGTTCTCAGTCTGGGGGTGTGGCTGCTACTGCCTCTCCCCCTCTCCCTTGCTGTTCTCAGTGTGGGGGTGTGGCTTTTACTGCCTCTCACCTTCCCTCTTGCTGTTCTCAGTCTGGGGGTGTGGCTGTTACTGCCTCTCCCCCTCTCTCTTGCTGTTCTCAGTCTGGGGGTGTGGCTGTTACTGCCACTCCCCCTCTCCCTTGCTGTTCTCAGTCTGGGGGTGTGGCTGCTACTGCCTCTCCCCCTCTCCCTTGCTGTTCTCAGTGTGGGGGTGTGGCTGTTACTGCCTCTCCCCCTCTCTCTTGCTGTTCTCAGTCTGGGGGTGTGGCTGCTACTGCCTCTCCCCCTCTCCCTTGCTGTTCTCAGTGTGGGGGTGTCGCTGTTACTGCCTCTCCCCCTCTCTCTTGCTGTTCTCAGTCTGGGGGTGTGGCTGCTTCTGCCTCTCCCTTGCTGTTCTCAGTGTGGGGGTGTGGCTGTTACTGCCTCTCCCCCTCTCTCTTGCTGTTCTCAGTCTGGGGGTGTGGCTGTTACTGCCTCTCCCCCTCTCTCTTGCTGTTCTCAGTCTGGATGTGTAGCTGTTACTGCCTCTCCCCCTTCCTCTTGCTTTTTGCAATCGGGGGGTGTGGCTGTTGCAACCTCACACTCCCTCTTGCTGTTCTCAATCTGGCGGTGTGGCTGTTACTTCCTCTCACCCTCCCTCTTGCTGTTTTCAGTCTGGGGGTGTGGCTGCTACTGCCTCTCACCTTCCCTTCCTACTGTTCTCAATCTGGGGGTGTGGCTTTTACTGCCACTCACCCTCCCTCTTGCTGTTCTCAATCTGGGGGTGAGGCTGCTACTGCCTCTCACCCTTCCTCTTGCTGTTCTCAGTCTTGGGGTATGGCTGTTACTGTTTCTTCCCCTCCCTCTTGCTGTTCTCAATCTGGTGGTGTGGCTGTTACTGCCTCTCAACCTCCACCCTGCTTTTCCCTATAGGAGGGGCTATTATAAAAGGGAATCTAAACTGAACGTAAAAGAGTTTAACTTACCTTGGGCTTCTACCAGCCCCCTGCAGCCTCCCTGTGCTTGCGCTGTGATGGAACGATCCTCTGGTCCCCCGCAGTTTTTTAGGATTTTAGGACTGGGCCAGTTGATGGCCATTGCGCCTGTGCAGCCCTGGCCACGCGTGTTCTTGATCACATTCCTATCGCCGGGAGTGTCCTACTCATGTACAGTACGAGATTTTTCAAGTACTGCACATGCGCAAGACACTCTCAGGGGCGGGAGCATGGTCGAGTACACACGTAACCAGGGCCGCAGAGGCACAGTGGCCATCCTCTTGGATGAAAAAAACATATATCCAGGCACATCGCCTCTAGTTAGGACATTAAATAATTTATTAAGGAAAGGGAGGTGCTGAAGGGAGTGTGGCTAGAAAACAGCAAAAATCTATTAACCCTTCACACTCTCACATGCAAATGTTCAAACAAATGCATTCACAGATTCACTCATCCAGGCACAACTGTTATCCCTACAGCTAAGTTAAAAGCCGGGGTTTTAGTTCACAGAAGAATGCATTCTTATGCTTAGTCACCTATACAGCGCAGAAGTACCCAGGTAAACATAGGTGTCCTAACTCTGGCCCTGTAACATGCATAGTGCAGACATGCAAACACATTCATTGGATCAAACCTATCAATGGATTAGGAGCACACATCCGGACGTACTCTCCTGGGACAGATAGTGCATCTTACCAATCGCACAAGGGAGCTAACGTAATTTATCCATGTGCACCATGCACATACACCAGCATAAGCTGTGTGCATGCTCACAAACACATACAGGGGAAGGAGGGAGTGCACTGAATTAGACCCTAGCCACAGGGGTCAGTAACAAGAACAAAATGCATATATCCAGGCACATTGCATCTAGTTAGGACATTAAATAAGTTATTAAGGAAAGGGAGGTGCTAAAGGGTGTGTGGCTAGAAAACAGCAAAAAATCTATTAACCATTCGCACTCTCACATGCAAATGTTGAAACCAATGCATTCACAGATTCACTTTGTTATCCTCTTGGATACAATAACAATACAATAACATTTGTAAAGCGCTTTTCTCCCATAGGACTCAAAGCGCATAGTTTGTGTCTCAGATTAATACAGGGTTGCAGGCTGGGTTGTGTTACAGAGGAGATAGTCAGATGTTCATGAATGCCAGACTAAAGAGGTAGGTTTTCAGTTTAGACTTAAATGCTTGGGGATGGAGCTGTCCTGATTGGGTGTGGCAGGGAGTTCCAAAGCGTAGGGGCAGCATGACAAAAGGCTCTGTCTCCAAAGGTTTTGAGGTGGACTCTGGGGGTGACCATGGTGTTGCGTCCTTTTGATCTAAGATTGTGGGGGGCGTGATGCAGTTGAAACAAGTCCTTCAGGTATCCAGGGCCCAGATTGTGCAAGGATTTGAATGTCAGTAAGCCAATCTTAAACAGAATTCTCCATTATATCGGTAGCCAGTGGAGTGAGCTCAGGGTTGGTGTTATGTGGCAATGGCGGGGTTGGCTCGTTAACAGCCTTGCAGCGGCATTCTGTTCTAATTGCAGGCGGCGTAGGTCTTTCTTATGAAGGCCTGTGTAGAGGATGTTGCAGTAGTCCAACCTTGATGTGACGAAGGCATGGACTAGGGTTGTAAGGTCCTCTGAAGGAATTAGGTGTTTAATCTTTACAATATTCCTTAGGTGAAAGAAGGAATGTTTCACAACAGCTGAGATTTGATTCCTGAAGCTTAATTTCCTATCAATCGGTACTCCCAGGCTGCGCACACAGTCTGAGTTTTTCAGGTCTGAGCTCCCTATCCTTAGCGGTGTTGGTTGAGACTGGGGCTGCTTTGCTGTTGAGCCCTGGCCCTCGATAACAAGAACCTCAGTTTTGTCAGCATTAAGTTTTAGCCAATTAATATTCATCCACTCCTGAAGCTCAGCTAAGCATGAGTTTATTTGTGGAGTAGGGTCTGTGATGCCAGGTTTGAATGACAAATATAGCTGGGTGTCATCAGCATAGCAATGATATGTCAGGGCATGTTTTTGTATGATTTCTCCAAGTGGCAGCATGTATATGGTGAAAAGTAAAGGGGATAATATTGCGCCCTGAGGTACACCGTATTTTAGTGGTACAGGGTTGGAGAGGACGGGCCCTAAGGCTACCCTTTGTGTTCTGCCAGCCAGGAAGGAGTTGAACCACTGGAGAACAATGCCATCTATGCCACAGTCCTCTTGTAGCCTGTTGAGCAAGATTTCATGATCGACTGTGTCAAAAGCCGCTGAGAGGTCGAGCAAAATCAGGATGGAACATTGACCCTTGTCTCTTGCAATGAGCAGATCATTGCAAATCTGGGTGAGGGCTGTTTCACAGGTGTGATATTTCCTGAAGCCAGATTGAAGAGGGTCAAGGATGTTGTTTCTGGAGAGCCTGTCTTCAAGTTGGAGGTAGACAGCCTTTTCAATAACCTTTTCCCAGAAAGGGGAGGTTAGAGACAGGTCTGTAGCTGTTTAGAGCATCTGGGTCTAAGGATGGTTTCTTGAGTAGTGGCCTGACGATTGCTTCTTTCAGAGTAGAGGGAAACCACCCTTCTTGTAAGGAACCGTTGACTATTTTGTGGAATGCCAGTGTAAATAGTTCAGGGCATTTCAACATGAACTTAGTGGGGCCAGGGGCCAGATCGCAGGTAGTCTGGCGAAGGTTTGAGAGGATGTCCAAGATGTCTTTTTCAGTGATTACTTTAAAATCAGACCATGGTGGTAGGCTATTTTTGCACCTGTTATATGGCTCTGCATGGGTTTCTGGGGCTGTGAATTGAATGGCAGATCGTATGGAGGAGACTTTGTCTGAGAAGAAGTGGGCAAAATTTTCTCACAGTTCCTGTGAAGGTCTGATGCTGGATTTCCTGCAAGGTGGATTGCAGAGACTGTCAACCGTGCGGAATAGTTGGGCAGGTCTGTTGGCTGCATTTGCAATTTCGTGAGACAGGAATAAGGACTTCTTTTTGCTAATCGCCGTTTGATATTTTTTCAGGTGAGCAGTTAGGGAAAGTTTGTCATCAGGGGACTGGTGTTTGCGCCAACTTCGTTCCAGTCTGCGTCCCTGTTTCTTTAGTTCCTTTATAGAGTTGTCAAACCAGCGAGCGTGATGTAATGGTGCGGAACGTTTTATCTTTAATGGAGCTATGGGGTCAAAAGCGGCTGAGACATCGTGGTTATATTTAAGGACCATGGGTTCAAGGCCTAAGTTGTGATCTGTCAGTCCGCCTAGATTGAGGCTGTTCTGCAGGTGTTGGGGTGTCAAACCTTTCAAGGAACAATATTTTATTAGTTCTTTCACTTGGTGTTTTGTAGCCGGTGCCGTAAAGGAGAAGTGGACAGTGTGGTGGTCTGACCAAACTACTGGATCAATTTCCACATTGGATATTAGGAGTTCTGAATGGAAAAAGAGGTCCAGAGTGTGTCCTTTTTTGTGGGTAGGGAGGTTGATGGCTTGAGAGAAGCCCAGTTCATTCATGGAGAGAAGTAGCTCAGTTCCAAATTGGGAAGAGTGTGTATCGACCCGTGCGGTAGGGCTCGTTTCCACTGTTGCGGTGCGGAATCGCCTGCATTCCACCGCAGAAGAAATCGCATGTGGCTGCGTTTCCACATGCGGATTTAGCCGCGATTTCGCATGGCAAGGAGCCAGGCGAATTTAACCATGTCACTGCCGGAGTAAAGCTCCATAGCAAACCATGCGAAATCGCGGGGAAATCCGCATGACAAAGCCGCATGCGATTTCCCTATTAAATGCATTAGCGGCGATTCGCCCGCATTCCTCCCGCACGCGGAATCTGACGGCTCTGCCGTGCAGATTTCTGCCGCACCGAAAAACGCTCCCGCCGCCGCACAAGTGGAAACAGCCCCATCCACTTACATTGACTATGCGAATCCGCATGCAGTGCCCGCATGCGGATTCGCTATAGTGGAAACGAGCCCTCAAAGTCTCCCAGAATTATCCACCTAGGGTGTTTCAGTGGTATGCAAGGTACAAGTGCTGCTATTTCCTTGAGAAAAGCTGAGCTACCATTAGGGGGTCGGTAGACAAGCAGTATGGTTATTTTTTTCTCAGCTGAGAGTTCGGCTGCCAGACATTCAAAAGAGTGGGTGGGGGCTGAGTCGCTGAAAACGAAATGCAGCCGCTGTGGTAATCCAGAGGATCGTTCCATGGCAGCGCGGGTTCAGGGTGGCTGCAGGGGGCTAGTAGAAGCCCCAGGGAAGTTATTTATTTTTACTGTTGCTCTCTGTCCCTCTTATAACAGGAGATATGGTGCCACTGAGCATTCAGTCTGACTTTGCTCAGGAATCATTGTAGCCGAGTCTATCCTCTCTGATGTCTTTTCAAGCTCAACCCTGCCCCCTTCTGGCTCTGCTATAATGACGTAGTTATAATGATTCCTGAGCAAAGCCAGACTGAATGCTCAGTCGGGGATTTTATCAGGGCTGATAACAAGCAGGCTGTGCAGTGAAGGATGCAACAGAGAGCAGGGTAGGTGTTATCTCTGATGTTCCCACTGATATATATGGTAAAATACATGAAGTTGCTTCGTCTCTGGTTCACTTTAACGCGAGCCGTGGTTGCAAAAATTTACAGGCGTGATTGTAGAAAGAAGTCGCGCCCTCAGTTATACACTGTTGCAAAAGTTGCCACAAGTTGCAAAATATAATGGGCTGCAATATTTTTCATCACAGTAGCCCCAGATTTTCTGGGAACCTTATAATGCCCCTGGTTTAGATGACAAACTCTTTGCTAAGGGTAATTACTTTACACGGCGCCCTGACAAGGGACGCCCGAAGAACGAGTGCATGACATCAAAGCCCTGATAATCTTCACATTATCCCGGTGTATGTTGGGGAGGGCCTGTTGGTCACTGAATCCATCAGAGCAGAATGACTCTTCCTCTCTGTTATCTGTAGCTGTATAATAGGTACCTGCAATGAGTTAGGAGGACAGAGCGGTCATATCTGCCCAGCTGCAGGTCACTGGAGTGTCACGCCTGCGATTGCAGTAACTGCAAATGACGCTATTACTGATTGTAGATAACTGGCTTATTGCCGTTAGCTTGTTTCTTTCCTGTGTTTTAAGCCAACCTGTGACCATAAAGAATATCAATCTTAGGGCAGCAAGTAATAGCGGGAAAACGGAGCGTGTTCTGGTGTATGGCGCTACAGCGCCCCCTAGCAGCCTCCACTGTCATCCTCACAGAATTAATTGTGCATCCAAAAGTGTCATTACTTGTTTGCAACTTGTATTTTTGTTTTCTTTGTGTGTGCGCCGTTAACCGATCGGCTTATTTCCGTCTGAAATTGATCACTTCAGTCGATCTGTCTGGGCGAAAAATTTCACTAGATCACCAGCAGGTCGGGAGCACGTCGTTAGTGGCGTTTGATTTGACGACGACCGACGCAGCAATACTATCACCTGTCCGCAGGTGCGAGTCCCCGGGTCCGTGCTGTCCCTTTCTCCGGCTGGCCTTCTTCACCATCTCCTCTTCACTTCCTGTCCTGTGAGAAGGCGAAGTTAAAACATTAGAGCGCCCTCTACTGTTTGAACTTCCGCTTGTCACAGGACAGGACAGGAAGTGAAGAGGCGATGAAGAAGGCCAGCCGGAGAAAGGGACAGTACGGACAGGTGATATCATTGCTGCTTGTCGGGTGGTTACCAAAGGAGGCAGGCCTGGGGGCAGGCGGCAGCGGCAGCTCCACAGGTTCTGAATCCATTTCATGCTGAAATAAGATTCAAAATCTGTGTGCAGTGTATGGGCAGCCAATAGATCTTCTATCAGAGATGGATCTATCTGTTGGTTGATCTGGTGGCAAACGACCAGTGTATGGCAGCCTTTACAGTAATTTGCAGTGCCAGAGACCGAGGCTGGCGACTTCCTGTTTCAGGTGGAAAAGCCGGATGAGTAACCGCTCCCTGGCTGATTAAACCAATCAGAATGTCTTTATACCCTGAAATGGCCATTTGGTGGCATGCAAAACACTGATTAGGCAATGTTTACTGATCAATCCTTGCTTGGCTCTTGAGGTGCGTACACACATGCGACTATAGTCGTTTGTAACGATCGTTCCCCGATCTTTACCAACGACGATCGTTACAAAAAATGAACCACCGACTATTAAGGCAAACGACGAACGAGCCAAATCGCTACAAAAGAAAGTTCTGTCTCGGCGGATTGTAACCAACGACGATCGTTTGCAAAAGTAGTGCATCGTTGGAAACGGTCGTTCGTACTAGGCTTGACATGCGCATTTCACTATTTCTCCCTGAAACTTCTCATTTTTATGCGCAGGCGCAATAGTTGCTTTACGTGATGTAACGTTCGTTCTAACGATCAGATCGTTACACACATTTAAAAACTAACTTTACTCAGGTCGTTCTTTCATCAATTAAAAGCTCGTTCGTCGTTCTCAACGAACGATCGTTGTTGCATGTGTGTACGTAGCATTGGCCTGTTATTTTGGGAGATTTACTTGCCGATTGATTTCCATTTACTATTAGAAAATCGATCAGAAAAACAATCAAAATTAGATCGGACCTGTTGGAAATTATAGAGACCTCTGTCTGCCAAAATAACTCATGGTGTATTCCCAGCATTATACTATTGTACCTTGTGTGTTACCCTTTGTATTTTCTAGGGCTGGGTATTGCATTTTCTGAAGCACTTTTTGTAGCGATTTTAGCAGCATTTGTCAGAGGAGAGATTTCTGGTGATTTTAAAGCACTTTTTAAATCGGTGGACTGTTAAAATTAGAGTTGCTGTAGTCACATCTAGTCTCTATTAGTTTGATCTGCTTGCTATAGAGAGTGTAGAAGATTATCTTTGCTTCACTGAGACCTTTGTTTGTCTTTTATTGTGAAGACTTATGAAAGACTGTATTCTATTTTACAGGCAATTTAATGATGCCACTGTACATTCTGCTGCATATTAATTGTATTTGGTTTACAAGGATCAGTTTTAAACAGCAACCATAATATATACAGTAGTAGAATGCAATAAATTATTCAGGAGACCCAGTTTTATGTTAATTATCCTGGTTTCATCATCAGAACCATTTCCTATATCTATATGTTGCTGTAGATTGGTGTGTAATCTCACCCGCCCAGTCATGATTAGTGTAAGCTATGATGTCACACAGCCTTCTGCCCCAGAGGAATCTGGGAGATCAGGTGTTATTTCGGCTCACTTTGGAACACACAACAAACATTCCACAGTGATGCACCTGCCAGAAGAAAGACGTTACCACCTGTGATTAATATAAGCATGTAAATCAGGGTGAAGAAAGATTTTACAAGGGGCAAACACTGGCTAAATCATTTTTAAAGTAATATTGCAAAAAAATAAGCCATTTTATACATGAACTTAGGCCTAGTGCACACCGGAGCGTTTCCGCTGCGATTTGCGATCCGCTTGCGGGTGCGGATCCGCTAGGGTAATGTATTTCAATGGGCTGGTGCACACCAGAGCGGGAGGCGTTTTGCAGAAACGCATACTCCCGGGCTGCTGCAGATTTTGGATTGCGGATGCGTTTCTGCCTCAATGTTAAGTATAGGAAAACCGCAAACCGCTCTGAAAAACGGCACTTCAGAGCGGTTTGCCAGGCGTTTTTTTGTTACAGTAGCTGTTCAGTAACAGCTTTACTGTAACAATACATGAAATCTACTATACCAAAACCGCTACACAAAACCGCAAAACGCTAGCTGAAACGCTGCAGAAAAATAAGAAAAAGCGTTTCAAAATCTGCTAGCATTTTGCGGATCTGCTAGCGGTTTTTGGTGTGCACCAGCCCTCAAAGTGCAAGAAAAAGTATGTGCACCCTTTGGAATTACATGGCTTTCTGCACAAATTGCTCATAAAATGTGATGTGATCTTCAAGGCTTTTGAAGAAACTTTTGTAACACTTTCCAGCTTTATGCAAGTCAACAATTCTTAATCGTAGGTCTTCTGCGAGCTCTGTTGTGCGAGGCATCATTCACATCAAGCAATGCTTCTTGGGAAAAGCAAACCCAAAACTGGTGTTTTTTATAGGGCAGGACAGCTGTAAACAACACCTCTAATCCAGGGATGTGGAGTGGGAGTCGGAGCAATTTTGGGTACCTGGAGTTGGAGTCGGCGGTTTCATAAACTGAGGATTCGGATGATTTTTGTACCAAATCCACAGCCCTGGTAAGTATTTGACAACGGAGTCAGTCGAGGAGTCGGACCCATTTTGGGTATTTGGAGTTGGATGATTTTTGTACCGATTCCCCAGCCCTGCTCCGATCTCATCTCATTCATTGAACTCCAGCTGGCTGACACCTCACTTCAATTAGTTCTTTATAAGTGATTAGTCTAGGGGTTCACATACTTTTTGCACCTGCAGTGTGAATGTTTACCCAAGCCTCCTGCAGCCGTCCTGTGCCCGCGCAGCTCCTCCAGTGTCCTCCGGTCCCCCGCCGCGGCTTGGTTTTGTTTTCGGCCGACTGCGTCCATTTCTTCCGCATTCCCCGACGTAAAGCGCGTCATTTGGACGCGTTTTACGGCGGGGTATGCATTCCATGGACGCGCTTTACGGCGGGGTATGCGTTCCATGGACACGCTTTATGGCGGGGTATGCATTCCATGGACGCGCTTTACAGCGGCGTATGCGTTCCATGGACGCGGTTTACGGCGGGGTATGCGTTCCATGGACGCACTTTACGGCGGGGTATGCGTTCCATGGACGCACTTTATGGCGGGGTATGCGTTCCATGGACGCGCTTTACGGCGGGGTATGCGTTCCATGGACGCACTTTATGGCGGGGTATGCGTTCCATAGACGCGCTTTTTCGACGCTTTGCGTCGGGGAATGCGCAAGAATAGGACGTGTTGCCGGAGGACGGCTGGCTGTTGGCCGAAAACGAAACTAAGCGGCGGCGGGGGACCGGAGGACACTGGAGGAGCTGTGCGGGCACAGGACGGCTGCAGGGGGCTTGGGAAAGCCTCAGGTAAGTGAAACTTTTTTTTTTTTTATTAACGGTTAAGGTTCCCTTTAAGCAGACTGTGATTGTCTATTGTTGTGATGAAGATCAGATCACATTTTATGACCAATTTTTGCAGAAATCCATCTAATTCCAATGGGTTCACATACTTTTTCTTGCTACCGTACAGTTTATTCAGTAATGCCCCCATAGCACAGAACAAACTGTTTTGCAGAGATCACATTTGTTCTTAACCTCCTTAGCGGTAACCCCGTGTGTGACACGGGGTAAGCCGCCGGAGGGTGCCGCTCAGGCCCTGCTGGGCCGATTTAAATAAATTTTTTTTTGCTGGACGCAGCTAGCACTTTGCTAGCTGCGCCAGCAACCCGATCGCCGCCGCGCGCCCGATCGCCGCTATTCGTTGCGGCGCGCCCCCCCCCCCGACCCCCTGTGCGCTGCCTGGCCAATCAGTGCCAGGCAGCGCCGAGGGGTGGATCTGGAGTCCCAATGACGTCCCGACGTCGGTGACGTCATCCCGCCCCGTCGCCATGGCGACGGGGGAAGCCCTCCAGGAAATCTCGTTCTTTGAACGGGATTTCCTGATCGCCTATCGCCGGAGGCGATCGGCGGGGCTGGGGGGATGCCGCTGAGCAGCGGCTATCATGTAGCGAGCCCTAGGATCGCTACATGATTTAAAAAAAAAAAAAAAATTTAAACTGCTGCGCTGCCCCCTGGCGGAATGTTTCATACCGCCAAGGGGGTTAAAGAGGAACTCCAGTGAAAATAATGTAATAAAAAAAAGTGCTTCATTTTTACAATAATTATGTATAAATGATTTAGTCAATGTTTGCCCATTGTAAAATCTTTCCTCTCCCTGATTTACATTCTGACATTTATCACATGGTAACATTTTTACCGTTGGCAGGTGATGTCAGTTGAAGTAGCTGCTGCATGCTGTTTTGGCAGTTGGAAACAGCTGTAAACGGCTATTCCCCAGAATGCAACAGGGTTCACAGACAGGAAACTGCCACGAGTACCACGGTCGTCAGAGTTTCTTGTGGGAGGGGTTTCACCACAATATCAGCCATACAGCGCCCCCTGATGGTCTGTCTGTGAAAAGGAATAGATTTCTCATGTTAAAGGGGGTATCAGCTACTGATTGGGATAAAGTTCAATTCTTGGTCGGAGTTTCTTTTTAAGCTGTCACCCAAAACCGATATTACGAGTAACGTTAATCTAGTGTGTGTACATAGCATAACTTTTCTGAAGCGATTTATACAGTCACAGGTGACAGATGAGTGCGGATTTGTTATGATGATTTGTGATGCTGCTTTTGCATTAGAACACTGAACGAGGCTGTGCGTTCCGCTAGCAGGTTTGTCCTTCCCCCGTAATAGGCAGACAATGAAGCAATGATGGGGTCTGCGGTGTTAAGGTGAAGCCATTAATCTTGGATGTTCAGTATATCTCTGTAGTGTGGCCTCTCCAGTTATACGGCGTCTGCAGTTAGAACAGGGCAGCAGAGACTCCTGATTCAGCTAAACTGAGCGCTGGAAGTGTACCAGAAGCCATGGACACTAATGCAAACAAAAGCAATGAGTGAGTTCAGCTGATTAAGACAATTCCACACACAACTATTTGCACATATTTGCACTTTATTGGAGGAGGTTAGTGGGAGAGGTAACTCATTAGGTGTCTCCTTCTTTTAGTTTCCCGTTCCCTCCCATATACAGTTCCCTGGTGTCTAGGGGCTCCCCTTCCTTCCCTATACAGTTCCCTGCTGTCTAGTGGCTCTCATCCTTCCCCTATACAGTTCCCTACTGTCTAGTGGCCCCCATCCCTCCCCTATACAGTTCCCTACTGTCTAGTGGCCCCCATCCCTCCCCTATACAGTTCCCTACTGTCTAGTGGCCCCCATCCCTCCCCTATACAGTTCCCTACTGTCTAGTGGCCCCCATCCCTCCCCTATACAGTTCCCTACTGTCTAGTGGCCCCCATCCCTCCCCTATACAGTTCCCTACTGTCTAGTGGCCCCCATCCCTCCCCTATACAGTTCCCTACTGTCTAGTCGCCCCCATTCTTCCCCATTACAGTTCCCTACTGTCTAGTGGCCCCCATCCCTCCCCTATACTGTTCCCTACTGTCTAGTGGCCCCCATCCCTCCCCTATACTGTTCCCTACTGTCTAGTGGCCCCCATCCCTCCCCTATACTGTTCCCTACTGTCTAGTGGCCCCCATCCCTCCCCTATACAGTTCCCTACTGTCTAGTGGCCCCCATCCCTCCCCTATACAGTTCCCTACTGTCTAGTGGCCCCCATCCCTCCACTATACAGTTCTCTGGTGTCTAGTTGTCCCCATCCTTCCCCTATACAGTTCCCTGGTGTCTAGCGGCCCCCATCTCTCCTTTATACAGTTCCCTGGTGTCTTGTGCATGTAATGCTGAATGAATGTCCCTACTGAACGCCTGCAGGAACTTTCCCCAACAATCCTATTCAGTGCTACAGAACATGTCTTGCTGGTGGTAAAAGGTCATCTCAACAGGAGGATGAGCAGCAAGACGCTTGTTAAATTGAACTCAAAATCAAAAGCTAATTATCAGTGTTTTCCCAGCGAGAGGCGAGACGAAAACCTTCTGAAAGTCAATTCAAAGTGACTCCATGAAACGCATTGTCTTCAATAGCAGAAACATTCATTAAATATTTCAAAGCCCATTGTGAGCAATGGAAAAACTATAATAAAAATATATACAGTAACAAATCTAAGGAGTATATTGTTACCGTATTTAACTTTTTCTAGAACTCCCCTTTAAAGTGTGCCCGGGGTGACACGTGACATGATTAGATGTGTGTGTACAGTGTGTGTGTGTGTGTGTGTGTGTGTATGTAGTGTGTGTGTGTGTGTGTGTGTGTGTGTGTGTGTGTATATATACAGGTCCTTCTCAAAAAATAAGCATATTGTGATAAAGTTCATTATTTTCTGTAATGTACTGATAAACATTAGACTTTCATATATTTTAGATTCATTACACACAACTGAAGTAGTTCCAGCCTTTTATTGTTTTAATATTGATGATTTTGGCACACAGCTCATGAAAACCCAAATTCCTATCTCAAAAAATTAGCATATTTCATCCGACCAATAAAAGAAAAGTGTTTTTAAAACAAAAAAAAGTCAACCTTCAAATAATTATGTTCAGTTATGCACTCAATACTTGGTTGGGAATCCTTTTGCAGAAATGACTGCTTCAATGCGGCGTGGCATGGAGGCAATCAGCCTGTGGCACTGCTCAGGTGTTATGGAGGCCCAGAATGCTTCGATAGCGGCCTTAAGCTCATCCAGAGTGTTGGGTCTTGCGTCTCTCAACTTTCTCTTCACAATATCCCACAGATTCTCTATGGGGTTCAGGTCAGGAGAGTTGGCAGGCCAAATGAGCACAGTAATACCATGGTCAGTAAACCATTTACCAGTGGTTTTGGCACTGTGAGCAGGTGCCAGGTCGTGCTGAAAAAATGAAATCTTCATCTCCATAAAGCTTTTCAGCAGATGGAAGCATGAAGTGCTCCAAAATCTCCTGATGGCTAGCTTCATTGACCCTGCCCTTGATAAAACACAGTGGACCAACACCAGCAGCTGACATGGCACCCCAGACCATCACTAACTGTGGGTACTGGACACTGGACTTCAGGCATTTGGCATTTCCCTCTCCCCAGTCTTCCTCCAGACTCGGGCACCTTGATTTCCGAATGACATGCAAAAGTTGCTTTCATCCGAAAAAAGTACTTTGGACCACTGAGCAACAGTCCAGTACTGCTTCTCTGTAGCCCAGGTCAGGTGCTTGTGCCGCTGTCTCTGGTTCAAAAGTGGCTTGACCTGGGTACCTGTAGCCCATTTCCTGCACACGCCTGTATACGGTGGCTCTTGATGTTTCTATTCCAGACTCAGTCCACTGCTTCCGCAGGTCCCCCAAGGTCTGGAATCGGTCCTTCTCCACAATCTTCCTCAGGGTCCGGTCACCTCTTCTTGTTGTGCAGCGTTTTCTGCCACAGTTTTTCCTTCCCACAGACTTTCCACTGAGGTGCCTTGATACAGCACTCTGGGAACAGCCTATTCGTTCAGAAATTTCTTTCTGTGTCTTACCCTCTTGCTTGAGGGTGTCAATGATGGCCTTCTGGACAGCAGTCAGGTCGGCAGTCTTACCCATGATTGCGGTTTTGAGTAATGTACCAGGCTGGGAGTTTTTAAAAGCCTCAGGAATCTTTTGCAGGTGTTTAGAGTTAATTAGTTGATTCAGATGATTAGGTTAATAGCTTGTTTAGAGAACCTTTTCATGATATGTTAATTTTTTGAGATAGGAATTTTGGGTTTTCATGAGCTGTATGCCAAAATCATCAATATTAAAACAATAAAAGGCTTGAACTACTTCAGTTGTGTGTAATGAATCTGAAAGTCTGTTTATCAGTACATTACAGAAAATAATGAACTTACAAGTGACAGTTTCTCTTTAGTTGGGACCTAGTCAGAATAATCACGGATAAGGAGTTGCAGCCATAAAACTCTTGCCCGGAGGAGAATAGCACCTGAGAGGAGAGGCTAGATTAAAAACAAAAGGTCAGTACTGTATATTCCTGCGTATAAGACTACTTTTTAACCCTTGAAAATCTTCTGAAAAGTTTGGGGTCGCCTTATACGTCAGGTGTCATTGATGCCGGGTGATACGCCATGTCCTGTTACTGCCTCTCAGATCTCCCTACTGAGGGAGCGCAATCTATTCTTCCATACCGCTCTGTCAAACAGGTAGACAAGGAGAGCTGACCAGTCTACTTAAGGAGAGTTGACCAATGCAACAAGTCAATTGACTATATACTGTTGCATACTGGGTAACACATACAGTACAGCACCAGTATCTGTTCATACACAGCACCAGTACATGATTTTTTTATTTTAATTTGGTGTGCGTTGGAAGAGGGGTAGTCTTATACGGCGAGTATATCCCAAACTCTATATTTTAACTGGAAAAGTTGGGGGTTCGTCTTATACGCCCAGTCGTATTATACGCCAGAATAAATTTACAAATTGTGCCTTACAGCTCTGTCAGACTGAATTGAAAGAGTGATCTATTTGGCTGCAGTAGTGTCTGAATAACACCAGAAACAAGCATGCAGCTAGTCTTGTCAGAAATACCTGATATGCTGCATGCTTGCTCAGGGTCTATGGCTAAAAGCATCAGAGGCCCAGGAGTAGCAGGACTGCGTGGCAACTGGTATTGTTTAAAAGGAAATACATTTGGAAACCTCTATGTAATTCTTGTCATTGTAACCACTTGAGCCTTGCTGATTCACTTACCTGTTTGAGCGGAGTGACTCCTCAGGAGTTACAGCCATAGGATTAGCGATTTTGTAAGAGAGACAAAATGGATGTCACTATAGGAAAGAGTCTACTTTTTTAAAGGACCACTGTAGCGAAAAATGACAAAATTTGAAACATATGAAAACGCATAGATAAAAAGTACAGTTCTCCCAGAGTAAAATGTGCTATAAAATATTTTCTCATAGGTTTGATATTTTGAACAGATTCGCCAGAGTAGAATAAAAGCGTTTAAAAACTGTTTAAAAGAGGGAAGCGGTGGACTTACCTCCCTCAAGGAAATATAGACCGAAATTCGTTATTTTATATAAAAAAATAACATTTATTAGAAGCTCCACTTTGCAACGCGTTTCGCGGGCACAATCCCGCTTCATCAGGCAATAACTGGAGAAACTGAAACTTATAGAAGTCTGTAGCGTGGCCAAATGCCTCTGTCTTGACAGAGGCGCTTGGCCACGCTACAGGCAGACAGACAGGCGCTTGGCCACGCTACAGACTTCTATTTGTTTCTCCAATTATTGCCTGATGAAGCGGGGTTTTGCCTGCAAAACGCGTTGCAAAGTGGAGCTTCTAATAAATGTTATTTTTTTATATAAAATAACGAATTTCTATTTCCTTGAGTGAGGTAAGTCCACCACTTCCCCCTTTTTAAACAGTTTTTAGACGCTTTTATTCTACTCTGGCGCCTTTGTTCAAAACCTCAAACATTGTCTAGTCCACTCTTGGTGGAGGGGTGTTACCCCACCTTTCTTCCTATCTACAGAGAGCGACTTCTTAAACCTGAGTGGGGTCAGGTCATAATTCTCCTCACCTGCATTTACAGTGGTTGCCTGAGAGGTAACCCATGTTTGTGAGTATAAATACACGCACTTTTATATACCCACTGTGAATGTTGAAAGGATTACACCTTAGGCTCTTGGTCTTTCTTTTTGTCTTCAAGTACTTTTCTCCTATGTTGCTGTCACTTACAGTAGGTAGTAGAAATCTGACAGAATCAAAGGTTTTGGACTAGTCCTTCTCCTCATAGGGGGTTCTCAGGGTTTTCTGTTTTTTTTTTAAAAGCACTTACTGAAGAATGGCAGTTGCTCAGTCCAACTGCCAGAATAGTGTGTAAACTGCATATTATAGATCCTTTCCAGGGTGTACTTTTGTAAAGAATGAATGAAATACTGATAATCCGCCCCATGAAGAGATGGACTAGTCAACATGTCGGTTCTGTCAGATTTCTACATCCTACTGTAAGTGACAACAACATAGGAGAAAAGTAATGTATAGCTCATCTTACTCTGGAAGAAAACTACCACTTATTTGTATGGCTTTACACGTATTTTACATTTTAAAATTTTTCACGATAGTGGATCTTTAAATAGCTGAAGCTGTCGGGGATAGAGTAATTGTACGCAGGCCATTTCCTCCAATCCTGTTGAAAATAGAAAAACCACAAAACCAATTTATAATATTCCATTTCCTAATGGTGGAAATTCTTCTGTCACCCGCAAGGTCTCGTTTTTTTTTCCCCCTGACATCCTTCACCGCTTGAAAAACTCGTTGGCGGAAATCCTCGCTTGGTTATTCTCGGCGGAGTCAAAACGCCACCGCATTAAAAGCGGCCTAATTTAGCATCAGAACGATCTAGTGGAAACAAGGCGGCTCTTCTGGCGTCTTTGATCCGCCGCACGCGGCATAAATTGCTCTGTTTTTCTCGTCACTTTTCAAAGGGAAGTGGTTTCATTTTTCTTCTAACAAAATCTCGAGTATTACGAGGAGGCCGTCGATGGCATGCAAATGTTCCTTAATTCACAGATGGAAAGGCGAGCTTTCATTTTAATGCGTTTCGGGGAGATGTAGGTAGGCGTTGCGCCGGGGAGGCCGCGTGTAAGAGGGCGCACGTGCGCTATGCAAATCAGGCCCCGAAGAGCAATTACATAAGAAGGGGGGGACTAAATTCCGTCTTGCTGAAAAATAATTGACGATTATGGAGAGAGTAGATGAAGCTCATTGAAGGTGATAGACAAAGCTGTTGTGTCATTTAAACCAATATCCACCCGTATTCTAGTATTTGTAGACACAGCCGGCGGTTATTATTCCACACGTGTTTCATTTATGTGATGTAGCACAGGCGCCGGAGCAGTTATTGTTTTTACACAAGCTGGGGAAGGGGGGGGGGGGGGGGTAGAGAGTACTTCACAAAGCAGAAATCCTTTGCCTTTTCAACCTACAGTGCATCGTTTGGTGCTGTTCGGAGATTTATTAGGGTTTGGCGCTGTACAGAGAGTCACTACGTTTTGGGCTGTATGGAGAGTCACTGGGGTTGGTGCTGTATGGAGAGTCACTGGGGTTTGGTGCTGTACGGAGAGTTGCGGGGGTTTGGTGCTGTACGGAAAGTTGCTGGGGTTTGGTGCTGTATGGAGAGCTGCTGGGGTTTGGTGCTGTATGGAGAGTTGCTGGGGTTTGGTGCTGTACGGAGAGTTGCTGGGGTTTGGTGCTGTATGGAGAGTCACTGGGGTTTGGTGCTGTACGGAGAGTTGCTGGGGTTTGGTGCTGTACGGAGAGTTGCTGGGGTTTGGTGCTGTACGGAGAGTTGCTGGGGTTTGGTGCTGTACGGAGAGTTGCTGGGGTTTGGTGCTGTACGGAGAGTTGCTGGGGTCTGGTGCTGTACGGAGAGTTGCTGGGGTTTGGTGCTGTACGGAGAGTTGCTGGGGTTTGGTGCTGTACGGAGAGTTGCTGGGGTTTGGTGCTGTACGGAGAGTTGCTGGGGTTTGGTGCTGTACGGAGAGTTGCTGGGGTTTGGTGCTGTATGGAGAGTCGCTGGGGTTTGGTGCTGTATGGAGAGTCGCTGGGGTTTGGTGCTGTACGGAGAGTTGCTGGGGTTTGGTGCTGTACGGAGAGTTGCTGGGGTTTGGTGCTGTACGGGGAGTTGCTGGGGTTTGGTGCTGTACGGAGAGTTGCTGGGGTTTGGTGCTGTATGGAGAGTTGCTAGGGTTTGGTGCTGTACGGAGAGTCGCTGGGGTTTGGTGCTGTACGGAGAGTCGCTGGGGTTTGGTGCTGTACGGAGAGTCGCTGGGGTTTGGTGCTGTACGGAGAGTCGCTGGGGTTTGGTGCTGTACGGAGAGTTGCTGGGGTTTGGTGCTGTACGGAGAGTCACTGGGGTTTGGTGCTGTACGGAGAGTCGCTGGGGTTTGGTGCTGTACGGAGAGTTGCTGGGGTTTGGTGCTGTACAGAGAGTTGCTGGGGTTTGGTGCTGTACAGAGAGTCGCTGGGGTTTGGTGCTGTACGGAGAGTCGCTGGGGTTTGGTGCTGTACGGAGAGTTGCTGGGGTTTGGTGCTGTACGGAGAGTTGCTGGGGTTTGGTGCTGTACGGAGAGTCACTGCGGTTTGGTGCTGTACGGAGAGTCACTGGGGTTTGGTGCTGTATGGAGAGTCACTGGGTTTGGTGCTGTATGGAGAGTCACTGGTGTTTGGTGCTGTATGGAGAGTCACTGGGATTGGTGCTGTATGGAGAGTCACTGAGATTGGTGCTGTATGGAGAGTCACTGGGATTGGTGCTGTATTGAGAGTCACTAGGATTGGTGCTGTATCGAGAGTCACTGGGAATGGTGCTGTATCGAGAGTCACTGGGATTGGTGCTGTATGGAGAGTCACTGGGATTGGTGCTGTATTGAGAGTCACTGGAATTGGTGCTGTATTGAGAGTCACTAGGATTGGTGCTGTATGCAGAGTCACTGGGATTGGTGCTGTATTGAGAGTCACTGGGATTGGTGCTGTATTGAGAGTCACTGGGATTGGTGCTGTATGGAGAGTCACTGGGATTGGTGCTGTATTGAGAGTCACTGGGATTGGTGCTGTATTGAGAGTCACTGGGATTGGTGCTGTATTGAGAGTCACTGGGATTGGTGCGGTATGGAGAGTCACTGAGATTGGTGCTGTATGGAGAGTCACTGAGATTGGTGCTGTACAGAGAGCCACTTGGGTTTGGTGCTGTATGGAGAGTCACTGGCATTGGTGCTGTATGGAGAGTCGCTGGGGTTTGGTGCTGTACGGAGAGTCACTGGCATTGGTGCTGTACAGAGTCCCTGAGATTTGGTTCTGTACAAAAATTAATTTATTTTTTGCTGTGTGGCACTTGTGCTGATCTCTGCTACATCCAGTATGTATATTATAAGCCGTTACTCTGAGCCTATACTGATAATAAACTAGCTGCACTATGTGCTGATCTCTGCTACCTTCAGTGTACAGTATAAGCTGTTAATCTCTGCCTGTATGAATAGTAAACTAGCTTCAGCTTATATTATATTATATTATACAGATAAGCACAAGCTCCAGCTAGTTTACTATCAGTATAGGCACAGCGTAACAGCCTATGCTGTACATACTAGAAGTAGCAGAGATCAGCACACACTGCAGCTAGTTTATATAACCATACATTCTAGAAGATGCAATAATAAGTTTTGCTTCCTACTTTGTATAAACTTCTAAATCAAGGTGATAGGGAGGGGAGCCCTTTACAGCAAGCTATATAATGTTGCCAAGTTTCATATAATTTATAGCAGCTGTAGAGAGACCATATTTAACGACATTCACTCATAAAAGGACCTGTATATGTGATGACCTGTAATATTGATCTACTGGAAGGATATAACCTTTCATGTGTATGAACACTTTAAAATAATAAGTTGACTTGACTTGTACAAATGAATTCCTACTAGACACTAGATCACTGTATAGTTGAAAGAGCGAGGCGAACTTAAGACAGCAGTAGGGACAGGGATATGGAGGCTGCCATAGTTATTTCCTTTTAAACAATACCTGTTACCTGGCAGCCCTGCTGATCTCTTTGGCTGCAGTAGTGCTTGAATCACACCAGAAACAAGCATGCAGCTAATCTTGTCAGATCTGACAATGTCAGAAACACCTGATCTGCTGCATGCTTGTTCAGGGGCTATGGCTAAATGTATTTGACGCAGAGGATAAGGAGGACAGCCAGGCAACTGGTATTGCTTAATAGGAAATAAATATGGCAGCCTCCATATCCCTCTCAGTTCAGTTGTACTGTAACACCAGGGAACTGTATAGGGGAGGGAGGGTTGCCATTACACACCAGGGAACTGCATAGGGGAGGGAGGGTTGCCATTACACACCAGGGAACTGTATAGGGGAGGCAGGGTTGCTATTACACACCAGGGAACTGCATAGGGGAGGGAGGGTTGCCATTACACACCAGGGAACTGCATAGGGGAGGCAGGGTTGCCATTACACACCAGGGAACTGCATAGGGGAAGGAGGGTTGCCATTACACACCAGGGAACTGCATAGGGGAGGCAGGGTTGCCATTACACACCAGGGAACTGCATAGGGGAGGGAGGGTTGCCATTACACACCAGCGAACTGCATAGGGGAGGGAGGGTTGCCATTACACACCAGGGAACTGCATAGGGGAGGCAGGGTTGCCATTACACACCAGAGAACTGCATAGGGGAGGGAGGGTTGCCATTACACACCAGGGAACTGCATAGGGGAGGCAGGGTTGCCATTACACACCAGGGAACTGCATAGGGGAGGGAGGGTTGCCATTACACACCAGGGAACTGCATAGGGGAGGGAGGGTTGCCATTACACACCAGGGGACTGCATAGGGGAGGGAGGGTTGCCATTACACACCAGAGAACTGCATAGGGGAGGCAGGGTTGCCATTACACACCAGGGAACTGCATAGGGGAGGGAGGGTTGCCATTACACACCAGGGAACTGCATAGGGGAGGGAGGGTTGCCATTACACACCAGAGAACTGCATAGGGGAGGGAGGGTTGCCATTACACACCAGGGAACTGCATAGGGGAGGCAGGGTTGCCATTACACACCAGGGAACTGCATAGGGGAGGGAGGGTTGCCATTACACACCAGGGAACTGCATAGGGGAGGGAGGGTTGCCATTACACACCAGGGAACTGCATAGGGGAGGGAGGGTTGCCATTACACACCAGGGAACTGCATAGGGGAGGGAGGGTTGCCATTACACACCAGGGAACTGCATAGGGGAGGGAGGGTTGCCATTACACACCAGCGAACTGCATAGGGGAGGGAGGGTTGCCATTACACACCAGGGAACTGCATAGGGGAGGCAGGGTTGCCATTACACACCAGGGAACTGCATAGGGGAGGGAGGGTTGCCATTACACACCAGGGAACTGCATAGGGGAGGCAGGGTTGCCATTACACACCAGGGAACTGCATAGGGGAAGGAGGGTTGCCATTACACACCAGGGAACTGCATAGGGGAGGGAGGGTTGCCACTACACACCAGCGAATTGCATAGGGGAGGGAGGGTTGCCATTACACACCAGGGAACTGCATAGGGGGAGGGAGGGTTGCCATTACACACCAGAGAACTGCATAGGGGAGGGAGGGTTGCCGTTACACACCAGGGAACTGCATAGGGGAGGCAGGGTTGCCATTACACACCAGGGAACTGCATAGGGGAGGGAGGGTTGCCATTACACACCAGGGAACTGCATAGGGGAGGGAGGGTTGCCATTACACACCAGGGGACTGCATAGGGGAGGGAGGGTTGCCATTACACACCAGAGAACTGCATAGGGGAGGCAGGGTTGCCATTACACACCAGGGAACTGCATAGGGGAGGGAGGGTTGCCATTACACACCAGAGAACTGCATAGGGGAGGGAGGGTTGCCATTACACACCAGGGAACTGCATAGGGGAGGCAGGGTTGCCATTACACACCAGGGAACTGCATAGGGGAGGGAGGGTTGCCATTACACACCAGGGAACTGCATAGGGGAGGGAGGGTTGCCATTACACACCAGGGAACTGCATAGGGGAGGGAGGGTTGCCATTACACACCAGGGAACTGCATAGGGGAGGGAGGGTTGCCATTACACACCAGGGAACTGCATAGGGGAGGGAGGGTTGCCATTACACACCAGCGAACTGCATAGGGGAGGGAGGGTTGCCATTACACACCAGGGAACTGCATAGGGGAGGCAGGGTTGCCATTACACACCAGGGAACTGCAAAGGGGAGGCAGGGTTGCCATTACACACCAGGGAACTGCATAGAGGAGGCAGGGTTGCCATTACACACCAAGGAACTGCATAGGGGAGGGAGGGTTGCCATTACACACCAGGGAACTGCATAGGGGAGGGAGGGTTGCCATTACACACCAGGGAACTGCATAGGGGAGGGAGGGTTGCCATTACACACCAGGGAACTGCATAGGGGAGGGAGGGTTGCCATTACACACCAGGGAACTGCATAGGGGAGGGAGGGTTGCCATTACACACCAGGTAACTGCATAGGGGAGGGAGGGTTGCCATTACACACCAGGGAACTGCATAGGGGAGGGAGGGTTGCCATTACACACCAGAGAACTGCATAGGGGAGGGAGGGTTGCCATTACACACCAGGGAACTGCATAGGGGAGGGAGGGTTGCCATTACACACCAGAGAACTGCATAGGGGAGGGAGGGTTGCCATTACACACCAGGGAACTGCATATGGGAGGCAGGGTTGCCATTACACACCAGGGAACTGCATAGGGGAGGGAGGGTTGCCATTACACAACAGGGAACTGCATAGGGGAGGGAGGGTTGCCATTACACACCAGGGGACTGCATAGGGGAGGGAGGGTTGCCATTACACACCAGAGAACTGCATAGGGGAGGCAGGGTTGCCATTACACACCAGGGAACTGCATAGGGGAAGGAGGGTTGCCATTACACACCAGGGAACTGCATAGGGGAGGGAGGGTTGCCATTACACACCAGAGAACTGCATAGGGGAGGGAGGGTTGCCATTACACACCAGGGAACTGCATAGGGGAGGGAGGGTTGCCATTACACACCAGGGAACTGCATAGGGGAGGGAGGGTTGCCATTACACACCAGGGAACTGCATAGGGGAGGGAGGGTTGCCATTACACACCAGGGAACTGCATAGGGGAGGGAGGGTTGCCATTACACACCAGGGAACTGCATAGGGGAGGGAGGGTTGCCATTACACACCAGGGAACTGCATAGGGGAGGGAGGGTTGCCATTACACACCAGGGAACTGCATAGGGGAGGGAGGGTTGCCATTACACACCAGGGAACTGCATAGGGGAGGGAGGGTTGCCATTACACACCAGGGAACTGCATAGGGGAGGGAGGGTTGCCATTACACACCAGGGAACTGCATAGGGGAGGGAGGGTTGCCATTACACACCAGGGAACTGCATAGGGGAGGGAGGGTTGCCATTACACACCAGGGAACTGCATAGGGGAGGGAGGGTTGCCATTACACACCAGGGAACTGCATAGGGGAGGGAGGGTTATCATTACACACCAGGGAACTGCATAGGGGAGGGAGGGTTGCCATTACCAGGGAACTTAACCACTAGACATTGAGGTTGGCCCGCCACTTGTCAGTGTTCAGTTTTGGCACACTTTGTTTTTGAGTTTGACACCCCTAACTTAAAGTTTCTTCACTCAGCTTACCTTTCCACTGCATAGATTTGCTAAGATTGATGGGCAGCATGGTGGTGTGGTGGGTAGAGCTCTCGCCTTGCAGCACTGGATTGCCGGTTTGAATCCCAGCCAGGGCACTATCTGCACAGTTTGTATGTTCTCCCCGTGTCTGCATGGGTTTCCTCCAGTTTCCTCCCACATCCCTAAAACCTGTAGATAATTGAATTGGCTTCCACCTAAATTGGACTATGATGGATATATGACTGTTGTAGGGAATAGATTGTGAGTAGGGCGTAACAATAGACCTTGCAAGGGATGCAGCCGCAGGGTCGCCCAGAAGCCACAGGGAGCCCTGCCCTGAGAAACTGACAACTAAGGGCAAGGAGAGAAAAAAACTTTCTGCTCTCTGCACAATTGTTCTAATGACTGCCTCTGCTCAGCCACTGATAAGGAATCATACAAAGTGCCTATTCAGTGTTAAGCAGGATCTTGTGTATAGCGCTGTTCTACATACAGTCTTTCTACCTCTACCCAAGTGATGTGTCCTGTTGTGATGCCCCTTTTCACTAGCTACAATCCTATCGACAAATCGGATCACTAGTGTTATGCGAATCGCAGCAGCACTGCAGTTAACACACACGGTCCTGTTTTTCCAGAAGCGTGATTTTTTTTTTTCTCTTCCCTGAATCACAATTGCCATCCTTCTGCTGCGTTTGTGCTCTTATAGCAAGTATTGGAGCGTAGGAAACTCACAACGACAAAATTGAAAAGAAAAAAAAAATCCCTAATGCATTCTACTATATGTCACTACAGTACCTCTTTAAAGGAGTTATCAAGCAAGATTAACTACCACCCCGATCTACTTACCTGGGGCTTCCTCCAGCCCCTTGCAGCCTACATGTCCCACGCCACAGCTCTGCTCTCACCTGCCAGCCCGGGTCCCTGGTGTTGTCTTGCCAGGCGTCCCCCACTGCACCTGAGCCAGCGCTGCTGTCAATCAAGTACACGTTGTTTGGGCTGTACTGTGCAGGCCCAGAAATACTGCGCCTGCGCAGTAAACTATGGACAACATGGAGTTGATTGACAGCCGGGCTTCACGCAGGCGCAGTAAGGACGACCTTGAGGTCACCCTCTGTACCGTGTGGGGACCCTAGGCCGGTGGCAGAGAGCAGAGCTACGGCGTGGGACATGTAGGCTGCAACTGGCTGGAGGAAGCCCCAGGTAAGTAGATTGGGGGGTTGTTAATCTTGCTTGATGACTGCTTTAAAAGTTTAAAGGGTACCCAAGGTGACATGTGACATGATGAGATAGACATGTGTATGTACAGTGCCTAGCACAGACATAACTATGTTGTTACTTTTTTTCTTTCTCTGCCTGAAAGAGTTAAATATCAGGTATGTAAGTGACTGACTCAGTCCTGACTCAGACAGGAAGTGACTACAGTGTGACCCTCACTGTTAAGAAATTCCAACTATAAAACTCTTTCCTAGCAGAAAATGGCTTCTGAAAACAGGAAAGAGATAAAATGTGTCAATAGTTCATAGATTTTAGCTCTGGCATACTTCAATGAATGTGTCATTGAGCAAAAACAATAAAACAGTTAACGTAAGGAGAACAGAGGCACCAACAGAATAAAATATATCTAAAAACTTTAAAATTCCTCGGGAGGTGGTGGTGGACTCATCTCCCCGAAACAGACATGATACTGTCGGTTTTAGTACAAACAAATTTATTTAAATACTCCAACATACAGCACAACGCGTTTTGCGGGTATATTCCGCCCCCTCAGGCAACAACGAACAGGAGTACACACAGTGCAGTCCTAAAGGGGAACTGAAGTAAGAGGTATACGGAGGCTGCCATATTTATTTCCTTTTAATCAATACCAGTTGCCTGGCAGCCCTGCTGGTCTATTTCTCTGCAGTAGTATCTGAATAACACCAGAAACAAGCATGCAGCTAGTCTTGTCAGATCTGACTTTGAAGTCAGAAAGACCTGATCTGCTGCATGCTTGTTCAGGGGCTATGGCTTATAGTATTAGAGGCAGAGGATTAGCAAGGCTGCCAGGCAACTGGTATTGCTTAAAAGGAAATAAACATGGCAGCCTCCATATACCTCCCTCTTCAGTTCCCCTTTAAGGTCAAGATCAGCGCCTTTGTGTCTCAGAGGTGGAGGGGTTGAATTCCCTTTCTTCTCCTAATCTACAGAGAGCGACATCTTAATCCTGAGTGAGGACAGGCCTAATCTCCTCACCTGCCTACACAGTGGTTGACTAATTGGTAACCCTGACTTGTGAGTATATCTATCATATACTTTTCCATTCACCCATCACCCAACTTACTACACTATATTGGGCTCTCGGTGTCCCTTGTTTTTCTATTAAAACGGTTAAAGTGGTTTTAAATTCTGACAAAATATTCAATAAAATGTGTTTTCCTACTTTTTATAACCCATACATCATTTGTTTTTGTGCACAAGTATTATTATTCAAAGTATTATTATTCAATTAGAAATTACAATTTCCCAATGTTCAGTTTATTTACTTTGAAAGCTGCTGATGCATTTTATTCACAACTGTTGTATTTCTATTGTAAATGCACCCAGTAATGATTTCTGAGCAGTGTTTCCGTTCAGGACTCATTGGCAGAAGTTTTTGCACAGTCAGAGAATGTTTACTTAATTGTATCAAGTGAAGAATGTAAACACAAGATATGGTTATCACTAGTTCAGATGCAGCTGCCCCTGCAGGAGAAAAAGTCAGCTCTGTGATTTAACCCTTTGAATGCTGTTTTACTACTTTTAGGCTGCTTTCACAGTGGGACGTTACAGGCGCACGTTAGAGCAGCCTGTAACGCAGCCCAACTCACAGTAATGAAAAATCAATGGGCTGTTCACAGTGCCCACGTTGCGTTACATTGTAACGCAAGACATCAAGAGAAAGTACTGCATGCAGTACGTTATACGCGGCTAAGCCGCGTTAGACTGCTTGCACATGCTCAGTAATGTTGGGGAGGAGGGGAGAGCGGCCAGGCACATGGCTAATTAATATTCACTAGACTTTGTGACATGTGCAGTGTTTACTTCCTGGAGCGGCCGCTCTGTGCGGCGATTGGCTGACGGGACCACGTGATGCCGCATGCGTCCAAGAGTACGCATCACGGTATCACGGACGCCAGAGTGAGCTGCACAACGCGGCTCGCTCTGACGTCCACATCCAACACCACCAGGCGTTGCGTGAGGGGCACGTTATGCGACCTTAACGTCCCCTAAAACGCAACGTCTTGGTGTGAAAGTAGCCTTAGAGAAAGAAAAGAAGAAATGTTGGGTTTCATTCCACTTTAAGACTTAAAAAGTAGATTTAAACATAATATAAAACTGTGGAATATCTTAAAAAGTCATTTTTAGGAGAAGGAAGATAGAGCCAATCGTTTATTTCATTCGTTTATTTTCGCTTCTTTTGTCCTTTAAGAATAATCTCAGCATATTATCACCACCTTTCAGGTGAAGATGACCTATATTCTGTATTATGTTAGATGTAATGAGTCTCGGGTGAACGTTGGCTGTATTGTCACCTGTTGCTGCGTTTAGCCGGGGGTCAGCAGTGGCCGGTGATATAGAGTCGCCTTTAGACGCGATCTATAATTCTCTCCTTATTCTCTCATTACGGAACTGTCCAACACCCCAAGTCTCTTTTTAAAATCCAATTTTGCCCGACAACAAAGCAATTATGTTGTGGATCCTCTCTGCCGGCGAGAGATGGATATGGGCCTGATTGCACGGAGGAGGGAGGGAATTATGTGACATTCAATTAGATAGACGACCTCCTTCCACGCTGCGGGAGGGCTTTTAATGGCAGCGCGCGGTGCGACGACGCCAGCTTACTAAACGTAACCGCTGAAGCCATCCCTGCGTCACCCAGCTCGTTATTATTCCAACACGTAACCGAGGGGTTGTTGTATGGAATGTTTAACTTAAAGAGACTCTAACTTTTAAAAGTGCCCCGGGGGGGGGGGGGGGGTACTTACCTTGGGAGGGATAAGCCTCTGGTTCCTAACCAGGCTTCCCCCACCCTCCTCCGTCCCACGGCGATCTCGCTGTGCCTCTCGTTAGCCACAGCCGACAATTTGTCAGGCTGTGGCTAGTTACCTTCCCTGGCTCCAGCGCAGGCGCAGTAGCAGCTCTTGGCTCCGCATCAGGGAGAAATAGCTGATCCCAGTCAAGTCTGCTCTACTGCGCAGGCGCCAAGTCGCCTACTCCTGTGCATTAGAGTGGACCCCACTGGGATCGGCTATTTTTGCCTGATTCCGAGCCGAGAGCAACTACTGCGCCTGCGCTGGAGCCTGGAAGGAAAATGTTTACATTGGCGCTGTTCAGAGGGGCCCAGCGAGACCACCGTGGGAAGTAGGACGGGAAAAGCCTCAATAGGATTCAGAGGCTTCCCCCACCCGAGGTAAGTATCCCCCCCGGGGACATTTTTTAAAGTTACAAATTCTCTTTAAGGTGTCCATACACTCATTGATTTTCTTATTCGATTCCTTGCAGATTTGATCCATCTGCTGGGAATCGATTCCCCAAACTGTCAGATCCATCGATTTTGGTCCATTTTAAACAAAGATCAATTGAAAGAATTGATCAGACAGGATGGAAAATTTCTAACAATTTGGGGTGGGGTAAGAGTAATGGCAGATGGATGGCCTATAGCAGTGTGGCTAACCTTGGCACTCCAGCTGTGACAAAACTACAAATCCCACCATGCCTCTGTCTCTCCGACTTATGCTTAGAGCTGTCAGAGTATTGCAATGCCTCATGGGACTTGTAGTTCCACCACAGCTGGAGTGCCAAGGTTAGCCATCACTGGCTTATAGCTTTGCACTGCGTCAAACTCTGCAGCTCTGCAGTTCGATCGATTTTCCTTGCTAGAATCTATTGAAAATTGATGTGCAGTGTGTGGTAGGAATCGATTCCTTTTGAATCCATTCTTTTCAGAAAGGAATCGGATCGTTTTGGAACATTGGGTGGAAATCTATAAGTGTATGGCCAGCTTGAAGGGAACCTGAGGTGATTCTTCATCTTTTTAAGGGTTCCTGAAGCAAGAGTTATATGGAGGCTGCCATATTTATTTCCTTTTAAAAAATACCAGTTGCCTGGCTGTCGTTTTGATCCTGTGTCTCTGATACTTTTAACCATAGACCCTGAACCAAGCACGCAGCAGATTAGGTACTCTGACTCAGATGGCTCAGGATTTTTCTGGATTAGCCATATGCTTGTTCCAGGGTTTTTACAGACACTATTTATGCCAGAAGATCAACAGCTCTGCCAGGCATCCAGCATTGCTTACAAGAAAATAAATATGGCAACCTCCATATCCCTCTCGCCTCGGTTTCCCTTAAAAATAAACCTGAGATGGGGCAAAAGGAAAAAAATTATACATACCTGGGGCTTCCTCCAGCCCCCCCCCAGGCTGATAGCGCTCTCGCTGTCCTTGTGCGATGTCTGGATAGTCCACAATTTGCCTGGTTTCGGGGCTTACTTCGCATGCGCGGCCCGGCTACGTGTGCTCCCCAGGACTGCACCTGGGCTGACTGGCCCAGATTGGTGGGTTGTCCATGGCCAGTTGCGGAAGAACCAGGTGGCAGAGGACAACAAGGGAGTGATAAGCCCGGAGGGGGCTGGATGAAGCCCCAGGGTATGTATATATTTTTTTTCCTTTTGCCCCATCTCACATTCAACTTTAACCACTTGAGGACCGTAGACTTACACCCCCCTTGTGACCATGCTATTTTTTTCTTAATTTAGGCGCGCTGCAGCTTTAAAGGCTCGCTGCCGGCGTACGAGAGGAATCGGCGCAAGAGACCTGGGCGCATACAGCCGGTATATGGCTGATCCTGCTGCTGCACAAGTCCCGGCCGTGTTAAATACTTTTCCCCCTCCAGGCCGCCATGGATGGTGGGGAATGAAATAATTCGGCTTCCAGCGATTGCTGGAAGCCAAATTGTGTTTTAAAAGTAACTTCAGCTCAGTCTTCTGACCGCGCCAAAGTTACTTCCTGTGCGCTGCTATAGCCGTAATCTCCAGCGATGGAATCGCCGTGCACCGTACAGGGCTGTACAATTCGGCAAACAAGTGATTTCCCCCCTTCCCCTCCTTTTCTGCCCACCTACCGAGCTTTCTGTTGGGCTCTGATGCTCCTGAAAAAAAAATTTTTTATAAACATTTAAGACTGATGGCGGAGCGGATCTCCATCAATCAAGAGGAGATGCGTGTGCATCGGCCCGCGCAATCTCCTGCAAAACCCCGCCCCAGGACTTGACCCCAATTGGCGTTAGGTGGTCCTGGGGCTGCCGCCACGTACACACCCGTTGGCATGACGCGGTCGTTGGGTAGTTAAGAACCTTTTTTAAGGCACAGGATATAAGTATGCCACCTGATAGCAGGCAGGGGCCCAAGTACTGTATTGGGGTTTGTCTTGTAAAAACCCCAGAGTTTTTTTTGCAAATGAGGATTGACTTGGAGGACCTCCGGAAGTGAGAGGGATATGGAGGCTGCCATATTTAATTCCTTTTAACCCACACCAGTTGCCCGGCTGTCCTTCTGATCTGTTTGGCTGCAATATTGTCTGGTCTAGTCTAAAATACACCTGAAACTGAAACAAGCATGTGTCTAATTCAGTCAGACTTCAGTCAGAAATTTTTGATCAACATGCTTGTTCAGATCAAAGGTGTCAAATCCTTAGTTTCCTACAGGGATAATCTGATTTCTGATCATTTTTCTGATAAATTTTGTGTAGAAGTGATTGGAGAATTGAGCAGAAAAAAGATCGGAAGTCAGATTGGACCTGTCGGAAATGATCAATGCAACCAGTCTGATGGGAAATTGCATCGTATGTACCAGGCATTGAAAGAAGAGGATCAACAGGACAGCCAAGCATTGTGCATTGTTTAACATGAAATAAATGTCAGCCTCCATAAGTATCTCACTTCAGGTGCCCTTTAACATCAGGATTACTGGGTGGGGCTTTTGGTGTTCTTTTGGTGGTCAGAAATATGGATGGCCAATGGCATGCAAGTAACTTTACGTTACTTGGAATTGGGTCAGTCAAAATCAGCAGGGAGTTCCCTTGGTTAAAGTGAATGGGAACCGCATTTAAAAAAATGAGACAGATACTTACCCAAGGAGAGGGCAGGCTCTGGGTCCTATAGAGCCTTCCCGCTCCTCTCCTGGTCCCCTCGTTCCGGTGCTGGCTCGCCTAGTAGCAGTAGGTGACTAAATTAGTCAAATACTGCTTTATCCGGCCGAAGGAGGCTTCAGAAGTCTTCAGGGAGCCCGAGTGCTCCTGAAGAAGGGCGGCCCTGTACTGCGCCTGCGCAAGCACCCTCTCTTGCACGCTCACACCTGTGCAGTATGGAGCTGCACGTCTTTGGAAGGGCACGGCTCCCGAAGACTTCCAAATACCCTTTCGGTGGGGGATTGAAACGTGGGGGGTGGGGGGGGCAGCACGGGATAGAGAGCCCCGAGAGAGGAGACTAAAGGCTCTATACAACCCAGAGCCTTCCCTCTCCTTAGGGAAGTATTTGCTTAATTTATTTTAAAATGTGGTTCCTATTCACAGTCTCAACTATCATACAATTTGTATTAAAGAGAACTTGAAGTGACCTCAACTAAAGTGGATCTCTATGCTAAAATTAAAATCTGGCAGCCGTCCTTTAATAAAAGCAGGTTTATAGTTACCCGCACTGCCTTGTCCCACAAAGCCGTCCTGAAGACCACGCATCACCTGACTTCTGGCGTGTAGCCCCGCCTCCCCTCCCTACATGGAGAAAAACTCACAAGAGGATTACTTTAGTAAACATCTCGGGCTTTTTCTCTGGGGAGAGAGGGGAGGTGGGGCCACATGTCAGAAGTCAGGTGATGCAGGGTCTTCGAGGACCTTGTTGACCAAGGTAGATCACTGTAATGTTCCTTGGTGCAAATGCCTGAATGGGTGGGATGTGGAGACCATCTTGGAGATGTCAGCCCAGTGGACTCCAACATGGACACACAAGCTCTGAGGGAAAAGAATGATCCTATACCGAGAATTGGCAAGGACCAGAGGAACATTCATTATGGAGGTAAGTATAAGTTTGTTTTTTTGGTTTTTTTTGCCCCCAACCGGTTTCATTTCAGCTTAGTGCCTGAAGTTCTACGTCAAATACAGTTACCCTTTAAGGACAAGTTTTCTTTTTGAGTGTGGTGGATGAGCGCTGCTCGCGCCATAAAGTGATTGATATTCTCCTCTCTATGTTTCGATATTTAATATTCATGCGTCTTGGCACCCGCTGTCATGTTGTGTCTCCGTGGGGGACTAATAATGCAGCTTTTCTCCCCTTTTGTGTTCTGCTATGTTGCGTTTGAGGCACAGAGATGAATAGTCAGCAGTTGGTAGAGATGTAGGCTGCAGTTTGATTGCCGTGACGATGGAGACATCTCAAGGACAATGTTCCTTGATGTTCTATGGAGTCAGTTTCCCTCCGTCTCCCCTCATCTGCATTTCCCAGACCTTCGGAGATTTATGAGAGGCTGCGGGAAGCTCAATTATCCATTCCGATGACGGCTGGAGCAGAGGCCAGCAATCATACATGCTTAAATGGAATGTCTGCTTAATTTTTGATGACCCAATGCCAGATTGGAAAAGCATTTCTTCTATCACACCCTTGTTAGGAATATAAGTATATTCTTTTCATGATCAATTATTATTCCCAACTGAAAGCAGAATATCTTATTCACTAGTTCATTCACTATGGATGTATAATGCGATGAAGCGGCCCACTGGAGTACTTGGCATAGGGCATTTGTGTTAATTTAACATTAAAGCGAAACTTAAGGATTAGATGTAAGTATAATCTCTGATGGTAGGCAGTGAGCCTAAAGATCCGTACCCACAGCAAGATTGCGTTTGCAATATTGGTTAACATCATTTGAAGTAAATTTGGTAAACCATGTTTAGCGATGGCAGACTACTCGCAAGGATCACCATGTTGCATCACTGCATGGCCGATTGTTCACATCCCATTTCAAGTCAATGGACTTTTGCTGAGAACAGGATGTGAGATGCAGGGGTCTAGTCCTGGGAAAAGAAGTGAGTGGACTTATGCGGAAAACCTCTGCGCCGTGCGTAGCGCGGCGCGCCAAAAAATGGGCGTAGTCAAGCATAACGTGGGCGTGGACATGGGTGGGGCCAAATATACATAACCTTAGCAGTGATGTAAAAGGTCTGCCGAGGAAGTTTGAGCTCTGCCGTAGTGTATCCCCCAAAAATAGATGTAATCTGACAGCATTTCACCAAAAAGACACATAATCTGCTAGAAGTTCCTCCAAAATACAGATAATATGGCAGTGGTTCCCCCAAAATAGACAATGTGGCAGCAGCAGTTCCCCCAACATACACATAATCTGGAAGCAGTTCCCCAAAATACGCGAAACCTGGCAGCGGATCACCCAAAATACACGTAACACCCAAAAGACATATAATCTGGCAGTAGTGGTCCCCCAAACATACACAATCTGGCAGCAGTTCCCCAAAATACACATAATCTGGCAGCAGCCGTTCCTGTAACATACACATAATCTGGCAGCTGTTCCCCAACATACACGTAATCTGGCAGCAGCCGTTCCCCTAACATACACATAATCTGGCAGCTGTTCCCCAAAATACATAACAGCAGTTCCACAAAAATGCAGATAATCTGACAGCAGTTCCCCCAAAATAGTTACCCCCAGCATAGGTAGCCAGGTCTATAGGTGTCCCCAGTATAAGTAGCCAGAGGTAGAGTTGAGCCGAAATTTTCGTAATTTCGCATTACTATAATTACGCATGCGAAATTTGCGATTACGATGCGAAATTACGGTAGCGTAATTGCCATTAAAATCGTAATTGAAAATACCGTAAGCGTAATTTTCAACGCGTAATTTCGTGTTTCGTTCATGCCGTAATTTCGCATTAAACGCTACCGTAATTTCGCGTTAAACCGTAACGCTCCGTATAATGTAAAAAAGCCGCCGACTTTAAGGGTTAATAGCAAAGCCCCCTTAAATGCCAAGAGCCTCAAATTTGGAGAATATATTAACCACCTCGGCGTTCTGATTCCCAAGGATTTCTGTGCAAAAAGCGGTACATTTAATTTTCAGCACCTTTTTTCCTGTAACTTACCAAAATGAGCCAAGCAAGAGTTTAGTATACATTCTGAGTATAATAAGTGTCAAACACTAATTCTTGTCAAAAATAAAATAAAATTTATTAATGACAAACTGAAATACCTTGCATTTTTCCTCAATGCAGAAATATAAAGAAAATGCAGAAATAAATAAATGAAGGCAGAAACAAAATTATACAGGGTACAAGTGTACCTTAGAACACTTCTTTAGTGTGGTAGATCTTGAAGCATGGTAATGCGCAAAGTGGCACGTCACAGTCTGGGCAATAAGTGCGGGTCTCCTTCCGCATCTTTTTGCCATCCTTGTCCTTCTTATTGCAGCAAACAACGCACCTTCTTGTAGGGTTTGCTTTCTGTGGGGTCGGTGGCAAGTACTCCACAAAGTGTCTCCCTGAAAGCCGTGCCGGATTCACGACATATGATGCCCTGCGCCCCGGTCTAGATGTTGACTCTGGTGGGGGGTACTTCATGCAGATTGCTTCCGTCAGCTGCCAGACAAAGTCATGGTGGGGTACAGGCCTTACACAGCTTTTCTTGTAGAGCACATAGCCATTCCACAAGCACTGCTCAAGTAAGTGGCGCAAATTTTTTTTATAATATTTCCGCTGCTGCTTGCGGACAGCCGGATAGAAGGTCATGGCTCCATCAGCCCTGTCCACACCCCCCATAGTGTTGTTGTAATCCAGTATGGCTTTGGGTTTATCCACCTCCTGTTTACTCCTGTTGGTGGTGCGGACAGTCTCGGCATTATGAATAGTGCTGAGGACACAGACATCACGTTTGTCCTTCCACCTAAGAGCCATCATTTTGTCTTTCTGCCAGGCAACGACCTCCCCCTTTTTCAGCTTCCTGGCAGAAAAGGCCGGCGGCAGATTGCGACGGTTAGCCCTCAAGGTACCATAGGCATCAGTTTTATGCTGGACCAGGTAATCAAAAAGTTCAGGGGAGCTGTAGAAATTGTCTGTCGTCAGGCAGTACCCCTGATCCAGCAATGGCTCAATTAGGGTTAGGACAGAGGAGGTGGCAAACCCAAACTGGCTGAACTGAGGGGCAAATTTGGTGCCTTTGCCCGTGTAAATTACAGAGTTCCAGATGTACCCGGACTTGGCCTCACAGAGCATAAACGACTTCACCCCAAAGCGTTCCCTTTTTGATGCAATAAATTGCACCCAGCTCAGTCTACCCTTATATGCCATGAGGCTTTCGTCAACCGTGATGTCGCGATCTGGAACATACACAGCCTTAAAGTTCGCAACAAACATCTGGTATGTCCCAAATTTTTTTCAGCTTGGGTGCGGGATGGGTGGCCTCATCAAACTCCTCGTTGTTTCCGAAGTGCAAATACTTCATGATGAGGGTGTACGTGGCTCGGACATAACAGATCCAAAGAAGGGCGTACTGAGGATCTTATTAGTGGTCCAGTACCACTTCTGCAGCGGCTTACCAACAACTCCCTGGAGGATGACGAGCCCCAGGAACACCCAGATGTCGTTACTGGTCACAGGTTCCCACTTACTGCTCCGTGAGAACCTGGGTAGAGAAGATTCCTGCTGATGTTGCGCTGCATAGCGATTCGTCTCCTCAACGATCTTGCGGATGACGTCACCAGTCAGGAAGAGCTCCAGAAAGGACAGCGGACTCTCGTCGCACGCGATCTTCTGCCCGGGTGCCCCTGTGAAGGGGAACCTGGGTGGCGGAGCTTGAGTTGGGCTCCCCAGCTCACACCAGGTGCGTGCGACCGTCACTGGCTCCTCGGCTTCCTCATCACTGGTCTCCGTCTCCGAAGACAGGTTACTGGGAACCTCGCTGTCTGTCGATTCCTCTAGGAGCTCGTCTTCGCTGTCGCTTGCCTCGAGGACATCCAGCAACTCCTCGTCACGCACACGCCTCCGGGAGGACGAGGCCATGACCCCAAGCAGGGTACGGGGTCACGGGCAGCGACAAAAAAAAAAAAAATCAGCAAAAGCAAACGCACAGGGATCACAGCGTCTTGAAAAAGACGGAAAGCAATACGCAATCTGACAGTAATATGAACAAAGCTAAGGCTGGAAAAAAGCAGTAATCGCACAGAAATCACAGATGATAGCTGACAACAGACTAACACTGGATGCTGGGGACTCTGAAAGAGGGAGAGGCAGTAACGGTTCAGGGCTTTTATTGAGAGCTGACAGGTGTTTGTGTTTGTGCAAACAACTTTTGAATTACACTAGCATGATTGGATTACATAGAGTTTGTTTCCCTATGTAATCTAATGATGCTGTCGCCGCGACGGACACTAGGGGGCGCAGGAGCCGGCGTCAGAGGAAGTGGCTGGGCTACGCCATCTTCCCTGACTGCCGGATCTCCGGGGAAGAGGGGAGTGGGGACCGGAGGATCGGGGGAGCCTGGGACCGGAGGATCGGGGGAGCCTGGGACCGGCAATCAGAGCCCAGCAGGAGGGAGAGGGAGCCCCGCAGCAGCCACAGCAGCACAGAGAAGGCGGCCGAAATCACGCGCTGCACAGCGGTGAGTGGGGAAAGTGCTGGACGAGCTGAGCTCGTCCGAAACACTAGCAGCAACTTTTTCTTGGACGAGCTCAGCTCGTCCAGAACGCTAGGGTGGTTAAGGAGATCAGAAGGAATAAGAGGAAATTTTTTTTTTTCAAAAAGACCTTATAGTTTTTGAGAAAATCGATGGTTAAAGTTTCAAAGGAAAAATGTAAACATTTAAAAACCCGCCGACTTAAACGGTTAATAGCAAAGCCTGCTTAAAGTTTAGGAACACCAAATTCCCAGGGTATATTAAGGGGATCAGTGGGAATAAGAGGAAGAACATTTTTTTCAAAAAGACCTTATAGTTTTTGAGAAAATTGATTTTTACGTTTTCAAGGGCGAAAATGTCTTTTAAATGCGGAAAATGTCAGGTTTTTTTGCACAGGTAACAATAGTGTATTATTTTCATAGATTCCCCCAAGTGGGAAGAGTTTTACTTACTTCGTTCTGAGTGTGGGAAATATAAAAAAAAAACGACGTGGGGTCCCCCCTCCCAGACCTCTTTAACCCCTTGTCCCCCATGCAGGCTGGGATAGCCAGAATGCGGAGCACCGGCCGCGTGGGGCTCCGCACCCTGACTATACTAGCCCGCATGGTCCATGGATTGGGGGGTCTCGGAAGGGGAGGGGCAGCCAAGCTTTCCCCTCCCCCTCCGAACCCTTGTCCAATCCAAGGACAAGGGGCTCTTCTCCACCTCCGATGGGCGGTGGAGGCTGCGATTTCCTGGGGGGGTTCATGGTGGAATCTGGGAGTCCCCTTTAAAAAGGGGTCCCCCCGATGCCCACCCCCCCTCCCAGGAGAAATGAGTATAGAGGTACTTGTACCCCTTACCCATTTCCTTTAAGAGTTAAAAGTAAATAAACACACAAACACTTAGAAAAAGTATTTTAATTGAACAAAAAACATAACCACGAAAAAAGTCCTTTAATATTCTTAATTAACCATTAATACTTACCTGTCCCTTTAAATAAATGATCCCTCGAAATAGCCTCGGAAATGTTCTATCAGTTACAATGTAACAAAGTTATTACAATGTAACAACTTTGTTACATTGTAGCTACGCCGCACCCGACGTCACTCGCCGCTCAGCCGCCGCATACGCGTCTGCGCTGCACAGACCCGACAGAGCTCTGAGCTATATAGCTCAGAGCTCTCTAAGCATCTTTGAATTTGGGCTCCAAGGAGCTCCATTGATCCTTAGCAGACCAATGGGGTTCCTTCTGATTTGAAGGAACCCCATTGGTCTGCTAAGGACCAATGGGGCTCCTTGGAAAAATCGATTTTCTCAAAAACTATAAGGTCTTTTTGAATAAAAAAATTTCCTCTTATTCCCACTCATCCCCTTAATATACCCTAGGAATTTGGTGTTCCTAAACTTTAAGCAGGCTTTGCTATTAACCGTTAAAGTCGGCAGGTTTTTAAATGTATACATTTTTACTTTGAAACTTTAACATCGATTTTCTCAAAAACTATAAGGTCTTTTTGAAAAAAAAAAATTTTCCTCTTATTCCTTCTGATCTCCTTAATATATTCTCCAAATTTGAGGCTCTTAGCATTTAAGGGGGCTTTGCTATTAACCCTTAAAGTCGGCGGCTTTTTTATATTATACGGAGCGTTACGGTTTAACGCGAAATTACGGTAGCGTTTAATGTGAAATTACGGCATGAACAAATACCCATTGTAATGCGAAAATTACGCTTACACGAAATTTCGCTAAATCCTTCTTCATTACGATTATGTACTTACGGCCATAATCGTAATTACACTAATTACGCGAAATTTCGTGAATTCGTAATTACGTCATTACGCTCATCTCTAGCCAGAGGTATAGTTGCCTAGTATATGTAGCCAGGGGTATATGTGCCCAGTATATGTAGTCAGGGGTTTAGTAGTCCCCAGTATATGTAGCCAGGGGTATATGTGCCCAGTATATGTAGTCAGGGGGTATATGTCTCCCCAGTTTATGTAGTAAGGGGGTATATGTGTCCCCAGTATATGTAGCCAGGGGTATATGTGCCCAGTATATATAGCCAGGGGGTATATGTGCCCCAGTATATATAGCCAGGGGTATATGTGCCCAGTATATGTAGTCAGGGGGTATATGTGCCCAGTATATGTAGTCAGGGGTTTAGTAGTCCCCAGTATATGTAGCCAGAGGTATAGGTGTCCAGTATATGTAGCCAGGGGTATGTTTCCCCAGTATATGTAGTCAGGGGGTATATGTGTCCCCAGTATATGTAGCCAGGGGTATATGTGCCCAGTATGTATAGCCAGGGGTAATAGTGCCCAGTATATGTAGTCAGGGGTATATGTCCCAGTATATGTAGGCAGGGGTATATGTGCCCCAGTATATATAGCCAGGGGGTATATGTGCCCATTATATGTAGTCAGGTGGTATATAGTTGCATAGTTATTTTGGTTGAAAAAAAGACATACGTCCATCGAGTTCAACCAGTACAAAGTACAACTCCATCCTGTCCCCCACATACCCCTGTTGATCCAGAGGAAGGCGAAAAAAACCCCACAAGGCATGGTCCAATTAGCCCCAAAAGGGAGAAATTCCTTCCTGACTCCAGATGGCAATCAGATAAAATCCCTGGATCAACATCATTAGGCATAACCTAGTAATTGTAGCCATGGATGTCTTTCAACGCAAGGAAAGCATCTAAGCCCCCTTTAAATGCAGGTATAGAGTTTGCCATAACGACTTCCTGTGACAGTGCATTCCACATCTTAATCACTCTTACTGTAAAGAACCCTTTCCTAAATCAATGGCTAAAACGTTTTTCCTCCATGCGCAGATCATGTCTTCTAGTCCTTTGAGAAGGCCTAGGGACAAAAAGCTCATCCGCCAAGCTATTATATTGCCCTCTGATGTATTTATACATGTTAATTAGATCTCCTCTAAGGCGTCTTTTCTCGAGACTAAATAAACCCAGTTTATCTAACCTTTCTTGGTAAGCGAGACCTTCCATCCCACGTATCAATTTTGTAGCTCGTCTCTGCACCTGCTCTAAAACTGCAATATCTTTTTTGTAATGTGGTGCCCAGAACTGAATTCCATATTCCAGATGTGGCCTTACTAGAGAGTTAAACAGGGGCAATATTATGCTAGCATCTCGAGTTTTTATTTCCCTTTTAATGCATCCCAAAATGTTGTTCGCTTTAGCTGCAGCGGCTTGGCATTGAGTACGATTATTTAACTTGTTGTCGATGAGTACTCCTAAGTCCTTCTCCAAGTTTGATGTCCCCAACTGTATCCCATTTATTTTGTATGGTGCTAGACCATTGGTACGACCAAAATGCATGACTTTTCATTTGTCAACATTGAACTTCATCTGCCATGTATGTGCCCATATAGCCATCCTATCCTGATCCTGTTGCAATATGACACTATCTTCCTGAGAGTTGATGATTCTGCACAATTTTGTATCATCTGCAAAAATAGCAACATTGCTCACTACTGCATCTACTAGGTCATTAATAAATAAATTGAAGAGCACTGGACCCAGTACAGACCCCTGTGGGACCCCACTGCTAACAGTCTCCCATTTTGAGTACGATCCATTGACCACAACTCTTTGTTTTCTGTCCATTAGCCAGTTCCCTATCCATGCACACAAACTCTTCCCCAATCCTTGCATCCTCAACTTTTGCACCAGACTTCTGTGGGGAACAGTGTCGAAGGCCTTTGCAAAGTCCAAGTATATCACATCTACAACATTCCCAATATCCATATTAGCATTCACTACCTCATAAAAGCTGAGCATGTTAGTCAAACAGGACCTGTCTTTAGTAAACTTATGTTGATGCTGAGAAATAAGATTATTTTCTACTATGAAGTCATGTATAGTATCTCTTAGTAACCCCTCAAATAGTTTGCATACAACTGATGTTAAGCTTACTGATGTTAAGCTTATATGTGCCCAGTATATGTAGTCAGGGGGTATATGTGCGCAGTATATATGTAGGCAGGGGTATATGTGACCCAGTATATATAGCCAGGGATATATATGCCCAGTATATGTAGTCAGGGGGTATATGTGCCCAGTATATGTAGTCAAGGGGTGTATGTGCCCAGTATATGTAGTCAAGGGGTATATGTGCCCAGTATATGTAGTCAAGGGGTATATGTGCCCCAGTATATATAGCCAGGGGTATATGTGCCCAATATATGTAGTCAGGGGTTATATGTTCACAGTATATATGTAGGTAGGGGTATATTTCGGTAGTCAGGTGTCCCCCTCCCCCCCCCAGCAGGAGCAGCGCAGAGAAGAGGGAGAGCTGTGTGGACGGTGGAGAAGGGGGGCCACCCCCCCCCCCTTCCCTCACCTTAGGGTGCTCTCCCTACCTCGCTGTCCCCTCCAGAAGTAACATGTGGGCAGCCGGCAGCGGGCGGGACTTACCTCTCCTCGTTCCGGTGCGAGCACTCTCCTGCCGCAAGTCTGGTCTGATCCAGAGCAGCGGCACGCAGATCCGGCGCCGTAACGAGGAGAGGTAACTCCTGCCGGCTGCCCGCAAGTTACTTCTGGAGGTGACAGGAAGGGAGAGCACCCTAAGGTGAGGGAAGGGGGGGGTGGCCCCGCTTCTCCACCGTCCACACAGCTCTCCCTCTTCTCTGCGCTGCTTCCCTCCACACGCCAGGGTGAACGGCGTCCACGCTGAAGAAATAGTAAGTGGACGCCGTTCACCTGCGTCCACCCCCCCACTCGACCCCTGGTGAGATGTATCAGTGAGGTAATGATTCTACCTTTTATAATGTAAGGTAGTCCCCCGGTTAACGAACGAGATAGGGACTGTAGGTTCGTTCTTGACCTGAATCTGTTCTTAAGTCAGAACAATGTGCCATCTCTGTCCCCTGTACCTCCTCTGTGCTCCCCTGTGCCTCCAGTGTCCCTCTGTGTCACCTCTGCCCTCTGTACCTGCTTATACAAGTTTAAAAGCCATTTTTTTCTTAGAATTTTTTAAAACCGATTTTCTCAAAAACTACAAGTCCAATTTGAATTTTTTAAGCTTGTTCCCATGGAAACACTGAATCCATGCCGTTGGTATTGACGGGTCATTCGTAAGTCGGGCGTTCTTAACTTGGGGACTACCTTTATGCTGTTAAAATTGTTCAGCAGAAGGTGCATTTGATTGTCACGCTTCCATGCTGCATACAATTTGCATGCAGGCCTCTTGGAGAGATTCACCCACCTCCAGTCAGAAGTAGTCACAGAATATCTCCCGCGAGATAATGGACCTCATTCAATTGCTTTTTCTTCTACATCTTCTCCTAGGAGATAATGTTTTATCCTCTGTTTCAAAAACTGCAGTTGAAAAAGTACAAAAAAAAGCTGAAAAAGTATTGTCAACATTATTCTGATTGATTGTTTATTGATTAGGTGAGAAAATATCACCAGGGAGAAAAAGTGAATGGAGTAAGGGCCAATGTAGCTAAAAGTGGTTCCAACCCATTTGTGCTCTATCCAGGACTCAGAACTGGCAGGAGTTTGGCTATAAATTCTCTGAAAGCAATTTAAGCATAACAGAATTTCTCATTTAGTAATTAGTGTTGTAGATCCAGAAAGCTTGGCCCAAATATCTCTAACCACAGACCAGTGTGACCAGCGTCAGGCCGGTCCTACCGCCGTGATTGCCGGCGTGACACTGCAGCAAAGTGTAGAGCCTGCCATACACTGGCAGATTGCTACTCGTCGTCAGAGCCGGGACAAGGTCCTCCAGCACCCAAGGCTGAGATACCAAAGTGCGCCCCTCCAACCGTCACACACTGATTGCTATTAGACTGAGAGGCGACCCAGGGCCCCCAACACCTTAATCTCTAGTTATCTGGCTTGCAGTCACTGCCATGTATCCCCTTTTCTTATTTCTCTCTGCTTCAAACACAATAGGGGAATGATAGCTGAGTGAGTTGTGCGCCCCCCTCCTACATTGCGCCCTGAGGCTGGAGCCTCTCTTGCCTCTACGTTGGCCCAGCCCTGCTCGTCGTGCCCAAAAGATTGATCCCCTCTTAGATCAACTTCTGATCAAAGAGGGGGTATGTTATTTCCCCACACTGCTCGTTGATTATTGATTTCAGCATGAAATCTGGTAAAAATCAATAGTACTGCCACAACCTCAAAACCGGTGACGGGCCCCACACTTTTCTCCCCTGGGCCCCTGCTGAGTGTTAGTACCACTGCGGTGCGCATTCATGCCTGTCTGGCGGGTGCATTTCCACCCAGGGCTGTAAAGTTGGAGTCGAGGCAATTTTGGGCACCCGGAGTCTGAGTCGGAGTCGTGGTTTCATAAACTGAGGAGTTGGAGTCGGAAGATTTTTGTACCGACTCCACAGCCCTGCTTCCACCTGTGCACTTCCTCCAAAAAAAAGGCTCTGGTTCTTAAAGAGAAACCGTAACCAAGGATTGAACTTCATCCCAATCAGTAGCTGATACCCCCTTTTCCATGAAAAATCTTTTCTTTTTCCCAAACGGATCATCAGGGAGCTCTGTATGGCTGATATTGTGATGAAACCCCTCCCACAGTGTGAGGTTAGGACCATGGTTCTGACATCACTCTGTGGGAGCCCTGTTGCATTGTGGGAAATAACAGCTGTTTCCAGCTTTTTCCAAATGCCAAAAAAGCAAGCAGCATCTCCTTCCACTGACATTACCTGCCAGCACTAAAAATGTCACCATGTGATAAATGTCAAAATGTAAATCTGGGAGAGGAAAGATTTTACAATGGGCAAACGCTGACTAAATCATTTATACACAATTAATGTAAAAATGAAGCACTTTTTTTATTACATTATTTTCACTGGAGTTCCTCCTTAAACTTGTGAAAACGTTCTTAGGCCACAACTGTTGCCTTCCTGTGAAAGCCACCCTGATCGTCAGTAACGATGTTTAGTGCAGAGTAGATTGGCCATGACGTCGGCTGCGCTCCCTGCGCCTCGCTGAACGCGTTCCAGACTTTCTCTGGCGTGTAAATTCAGCTGTCAGGCCGGGCACAGACTCAAGTTTACTTTAAGCCGTCGGATGTTTGTTGCTAGGAAGCCTGCCGTCGCCGCGTGCAGGAATTAAAAAGGCAATTAAAATATTAATAGAAAGGCTCTAATTTCTGCAGAACTAATGAAGCAACGCATTTTTATGAGGCCGACTCTTCCACGAAGGAATATTAATTTACTTTTACTAACAGTGACATGAGCCTCCGCTGTACAAACGAGAACAAAGTCCTTCTTTAGCTCCATCAGCGTAACCGCCGCAGAAGAGCAACGCTGCACATGGAAATTATCTCCCGATACAAATTATGGGGAGGCTTCAAGGAGGTGAGATTGGGGGGTTGTTTTTCTCTAAAGGAGGCCTGTAGATCAGCAGTGGGCTAGTTGAACAGGAAGAGATGAGCCTTTGACCTTCTCTTTAGTTTGGCTCTGTACACTACCTGTTTATTTATTTATATAGCACCAACATATTATGCAGCGCTGTACAGAGTATATTGTCGCTCACAATCTAGTCCCTACCATAGTCCTATGTCTTTGTATGTATTGTGCAGTGAATGTATCAAAGTCTAGGGCCAATTTAGGGGGAAGCCAATTAACTTATCTGTATGTTTGTTGGGATGTGGGAGGAAACCGGAGCACCCGGGGGAAACCCAGACAGACACGGGGAGAACATACAAACTCTTTGCAGATGTTGACCTGGCTGGGATTCGAACTGGGGACCCAAAAAGTTATCGGTTGTCCCAAAAAAATCAAAAGGTCGATCGGGTTGATCAGGAGTGGTAGATATTTCTGACTAATATTTAGGGGTAGATAGTCAATTTATTCCTGTATAGACCCAAGCATTTTTTTCAGAGCTTTCAATTTATTTTAATAAAAAATTGAATACTTGTGTGGTACATTGGTCTATTTATTTTTAAATGTGACAATCAGAGAAATTGATTGTAATTCAAAAAATTGTATGGTGTGGCGCCACCTTCAGGCTGGGATCTTCTCAGGCGGTTCTTTCTGTGCCCCCACCACTACCAAGCAAAGGCCACACACAGAAACACTGATGTTAAAGGGAACCTAAACTGAGAGGGATATGGAGGCTGACGTTTTTATTCCAGAATTCCTGGCTGTCCTGCTGATCCTCTGCCTCTAATACTGTTAGCCATAGACCCTGAACATGCATGTAGATCATGTGTTTGGCCCAGTGCACACTAAAAACCTCTAGGAGATCCACAAAACGCTAGCGGTTTTTGAAGCAGATTTCAGAGCGATTCTAGGCATGTTTAGAGAGATTTTCTAAACATGCCTAGCATTTTTTTGGAGCATTTTTGTGTAGCAGATCTCATGTATTGTTACAGTAAAGCTGTTACTGAACAGCTTCTGTAACAAAAACGCCTGGAAAACCGCTCTGAAGTAGTGTTTTTCAGAGCAGTTTTCCACTTTCCTATACTTTAACATTGAGGCAGAAACACTTCAGAAATCTAAAAAATGCTTCAGCCCCCGAGTTTGCGTTTGTGGAAAAAAAGAACCGCTCTGGTGTGCACCAGCCCATTCACTTTCATTAGCCAAGCAGTTTTCCCCCTGCAAGCGTTTTAAAAAAAACGCTCCAGAACCGCTCCGGTGTGCACCAGCCCTCAGTGTCTAAAATCTGACAGGATTTGCTGCATGCTTATTTCGGTTGTGTGATTAGACCAGGCATGGGCAAAGTTGGCCCTCCAGCTGTTAAAGGATACCCGAGGTGATATATGACATGATGAGATAGACATGTGTATGTACAGTGACAGGCACACAAATAACTATGCTGTGTTCCTTTTTTTCTTTCTCTGCCTCAAAGAGGTAAATATCAGGTATGTAAGTGGCTGACTCAGTCCTGACTCAGACAGGAAGTGACTACAGTGTGACCCTCACCGATAAGAAATTCCAACTATAAAACACTTTCCCAGCAGAAAATGGCTTCTGAGGGCAGGAAAGAGATAAAAAGGGTCAATAGTTCATAGATTTTAGCTCTGCCATACTTCAATGAATGTGTCATTGAGTAAAAATAATAAAAAAGTTAAAGCTTAAAAAGTAGATTTACACATAAAATAAAACTGTGGAATATCTTAAAAAGTAATTTTTAGGAGAAGGAAGATAGATACAATCGTTTATTTCATTAGTTTATTTTCGCCTCGGGTGTCCTTTAACCTCCCCGGCGTTCTATTGAGATCGCCAGGGAGGCTGCGGGAGGGTTTTTTTTAATAAAAAAAAAACTATTTCATGCAGCCAACTGAAAGTTGGCTGCATGAAAGCCCACTAGAGGGCGCTCCGGAGGCGTTCTTCCGATCGCCTCCGGCGCCCAGAATAAACAAGGAAGGCCGCAATGAGCGGCCTTCCTTGTTTTGCTTACATCGTCGCCATAGCGACGAGCGGAGTGACGTCATGGACGTCAGCCGCCTCCGATCCAGCCCTTAGCGCTGGCCGGAACTTTTTGTTCCGGCTACGCTGGGCTCAGGCGGCTGGGGGGACCCTCTTTCGCCGCTGCTCGCGGCGGATCGCCGCAGAGCGGCGGCGATCAGGCAGCACACGCGGCTGGCAAAGTGCCGGCTGCGTGTGCTGCTTTTTATTTGAAGAAAATCGGCCCAGCAGGGCCTGAGCGGCAGCCTCCGGCGGTGATGGACGAGCTGAGCTCGTCCAGACCGCTCAGCTGGTTAAGGAACTACGAATCCCACAGTGCATTTGCCTTTATGAGTCATGACTGTGGCTGTCAGACTCCTGCAATGCATTGTGGGACTTGTAGTTCCTCAACAGCTGGAGATCCAAGTTTGCCCATGCCTAGTTTAGACACTACTGCAGTCAACGAGTTCAGCGGGACTGCCAGGAAACTGGTATTGTTTAAAATGAAATAAATATGGCAGCCTCCATATCCTCTCACTTCAGCTGTCCCTTAAAGCCAAACACCGGTTACTTTAAATTGTTAGAGTAGGGTGGAAACTGCTTAGACCCGTTTCTTTCTGCGCTCTTTCTCGGAGAATTTCCCTTCCTTCTCTCCTGACAGGAAGATAAATATTGATCCAGCAGAGACTGCAGTAGATCAAAGATGGTCAGTGAGATGGTATTTCCAGTTTGCATGCAAATTTTATGCAAATGATCAACAGCTTTGAACTGGGTGAACCGGAATCTGCAGGAGGGGCTTTTGATAGGCTTGAATTGGATAAGCATGCAGGTCAAAAATTGTAATCCTTGATCACCTTATCTTTTTATTTATTGGCACGGTGGGTAGAAGTAAGGTTAGGTTTCCACTTTGTGTGTTTTCTCTCAGAAAATTGGCATTGATTTGGCAACTGATTGGTAGTGAATGGTGCTGTTTCCAGCCAATGCGACTTTTCGTACGCATGAAAAAATCTAAGGTCCTGCGTCGTTTTTTTCGGACATCGCGTACAATGCCTTGCATAGGCAATGGATAGCAATGCAAATTTTTGTGTTATTTGAGTGAAGTAGAGAAATGCTGGACATGCTTTTTGCAAGCACATAATGCATGTCCTGGGAATGAACACACTATTAGTGGGGGGAGGTGCAGCCAAACCTCCCAAATGCTGCCATCCATCCATACACACCCCCGGGACCGTCTAGCATATGTGCCCAGGGCTTTAGACCAGCCTTTCTCAAACTTTTTAACCTGGAGGAACCCCTGCAATTAATTTTTAGTTCTCGAGGAACCCCTGCATTTATTTTGCAGGAGGCATGGACTTTAAAAAAGTAGGTGTGGCTGTTTATTTCACTACCACCTATTACAGTGTCCGTTCTTATACTGTCTCCTTTGTCTGGTGCTTTTTATTGATGTACTTATTATTATTCTGACCCCCAATTTAGTGTGGTTGTTTCTTTACAGTATCCCCTATTTTAATGGATGGAGGAAAATGCCAAGGATCCATGGAGTTCCAGGGATCCCTGGTTGAGAAAGCCTGCTTTAAAGAGAACCAGAGACGAAGCACCCTCTTGTATTTTACCTTATAAATCATTGGGAACATGACAGTAAACACCTAATCTGCTCTTTGTTTCATTGTTCTCTGTTTAATCTGACTGTTATCACCTCTGATAATAATCTCCAACTGAGCATTCAGTCTGGCTTTGCTACGGAGTGACTATAGCTGAGTCTGTCTTCTCTGGTGTCTTTTACAGCCCAAGCCTGCCCCCTTGTGGCTCTGCTATAATGACTCAGCTATAATCATTCCCGGCAAAGGCAGACTGAATGCTCAGTCGGGGATTCTTATCACAGCTGATAACAGACACCTTTAGCAGTGAGGATGAAACGGAGAGCAGGGTAGGTGTTTTCTCTAATGTTCCCACTGATTTATATGGTAAAATACATGAGGGTGCTTCGTCTCTGGTTCACTTTAAGAGGTTCTCTATGGAACAAAATGCCCCTGGGGGGTACTTGTCTCGGGAGGGGAAAGCCTCCGGATCCTATTGAGGCTTCCCCTGTCCTCCTCCGTCCCACGACAGCAGTGATAGAGCTCCCCAAACGGCGGGGATGTAAATATTTACCTTCCCGGCTCCAGCGCAGACGCAGTAGCGGCACTCGGCTCAGAAATAGCCGTAAGTCGCCTGCAGTAGAGCGGACCCAACTGAGATTGGCTGTTTCCGCCTATTTCTGAGCGGAGAGCCGCAACAGCGCCCCCGCTGGAACAGAGAAAGGTAAATATTGCACAGCCTGACAAATCGTCGGCTGCGCATTAAATGGGCTGCAGAGAGACCACCGTGGGACAGAGGAAGACGGGGAAGCCTCGATAGGGTCCAGAGGCTTCCCTTCTCCCGAGGTGAGTACCCCCCAGGAGAACTATATTTTCAATACGGAGTCTCTTTTAGACTATCCACCACTTCCTGCCACAGTTGTCATGACATGTTACCCAGAATCCTTTGTTTCTGTTTCTTCCTGGAAAGCTGCCTCAGAAGATGCAATGATCATTTTTCTCTTTCTGAGGCTCACTTAGCAATAATCAGCTCTCTATCTTGATGAGAATGTTCTCTCTATGAAATGCAATTAGCATCATCTCTGTGATTAATGAACGAGACAATTTTATATTAGGCAGTGTGATTGTGTTTATGATGTTGATTTGTAGATAAGATGATCTCGTCTCTGAATTATTGCTTATTTTTTTTCATTGCTTTTTTTTTCTTTTATTAGGCTCCATATATGAACCTTTAAAGAGCATCAATCTCCCCAAGCCGGATGAAAACCTGTGGGAGAAATTGGACCGGTACTACAGAATTGGTGAGTAGTGCATTAGCGTGTCATGCCTGCTGGTGCAGCAAGGGGGAGACGGAGAGCCTCCGCACGGTTTTGCGGTGTTGCAGATAAGGAAACGGGATGGTCAGTGAGATGCTAATAATTCTGATGCAAATATTTTGCTAATTTTATGTTAAAGTGGAGCTGAACTCAGAACTTCCTCTCTTATCTAAAAGATAAACAACAGCATAATAAGCTTTAAAGGTAAACAGTTCTGTGTTACAGCTTATACAATTACTGCAATGCATCTGAATTGCCTCTACATCCTGTTTTCATGGAAGCAGACAAATCGTTAACATCCTGTGTTTACAAATTAGCTTCTCTGCCAAACCTGCTGAGATCCCTTAGCTGACACATCTGAGAGATCAAATTACACTTATTAGTCACAGATTATGGGGGATTAGACAGGCTAAACTCTCTAAATACATACGGGGTACATTTCTATGTTTTCCTTCTGTCCTGTGCAAGGGTTCAGGTCCACTTTAATCTTTGCAGTTTGGAAATGGACCAGTCAAAATCACCAGCTGCTGTGCAACTGATTGGTACATTTTTAAACTGCATAGATTTGCATTCACTTGTATTATAAGGATCTCATTGACCATCCCTAACCAATGACAATCCCCTTCATGGCCAGCCATACGTGGGCTCAGAACTCCACACTAATATGAGATTGTTGAGGATTTAAAGGAGGACTCTATGAAGGGTGGTTGGGTCTCTGGACAGTTGTCTATCTCGTGTATATGAATGTGATCGACGGCAAGCAGAGGAAATGTAATCTTGTTATAGCTTCAGGGACAATTATTTTAAATGCAATGTCTGACAGGGGCTGCTTTTCAATGTTAAAGAGAATCTGTACTCTAAAATTCTTACAATAAAAATCATACCATTCTACCCTCTGTGCTGTTTCTGCCACTCCCTGCTGCAATCCTGGCTTGTAATTGCCATTTTTATGCAATGTTTACAAACAAAAGACATAGCAAGTGATACGCTGAGAGGAGCTCAGTGTGTGAGTCATACAGTGTGTGCAGGGACCTGGAGAGGGTGTGTATAGCTTCTGCCAATGACAAGTAGCACAGCACATTGCATCTTGACTGCCTGAGCCTGACAGAGCCGACAGAGGAGAGAATATTAGATCATATAACAGAGATAACACAGCCACTGTGCAAGTAGGAAAGGCTGCAGTTAGACTGAGCACATTAGAACAGGTATAGGAACGTATAGGATAGAAGAAATAAGGATGAAAATGTTGTTACAGAGTCTCTTTAAAAGACACCTGCCCCTAGACAAAGCTACCTAATCTAAGCACAGGGGGAGTATATTCATGCTGGATCTACACACCTCTCTGTATTGTCCGTTCCTCTCCTCCTACCCCCTGATCTCTGTAATTACTCTCAATTGTGTCTGTAATCATTCTCAAACAGGAAGAGGCAGGTTTGACATTATGTTACCCCCTATCATCCTCCCATTCTCTCCGCTTCCCCGCCCCATTATCGGTCCATTTCTACTTTGCTCTAAAAGATTCCTTACAGCTTTAAAGCTACTATCCCAGAAAACATTTGTAGCAGAACATCACTGAAATGGTTAAACAAAGCACTTTGTCCTGCTATTCCGCTTCAAATCCACATTTAGACTGGAGATAACAGTATCTTTGTTTACATTCCAATGTTGATACATTTGTGTGTAAAAAACACTCTGTCTCTGCTTCAGGCACACATAGCTCAGAATAGCTCATTAGAAGATTTTAATATATAATAAAAATCAGTTATAATAGAAAAAGAATAAAATGCAATGGCAGCTTTCAGGGCAAGATAATATACTCTTGGGAAATGTGTAATTTGTAAACAGACAATATTATTTGTGCACAAAAGCAAATATGATAACTGTATGACTAATAAAAAGTAAGAAAACACATTTGTATTGAATGTTATTTTAGAGTTTCAGACCACTTTAAAGTGTGATTATACTCCCAAAATTAAAATTTTCACTGTAGAGAGCAGTACAGACTTGCTCATCCCTGGCCAGGGGTAACGAGGAGAGGAACAGGCAATGCACAGAGGTATGTGAATCCAGCACGGACGTACCTCTGTGCTTGCCTTACTTAGCTTTGCCTAAGTTCAGTTAAACCTTAACCTCCCTGGCGGTCAATTAAATCCACCAGGGAGGCAGCGCGGCACTATTTTTTTATTTTTTTTTTTAAATCATGTAGCTAGCCTAGCGCTAGCTATATGATAGCCTCTGAGCAGTGACATCCCCCCACCCCCTCCGATCGCCTCCGGCGATCAGGCCCATCAGGAAAACCCGTTCTAAACGGGATTTCCTTTAGGGCTTACCCCGTCACCATGGCGACGGGCGCGATGTCATCGACGTTGTGCCGTCAGAGGGAGTCCCGATCCACCCCTCAGTGCTGCCTGGCACTGATTGGCCAGGCAGCGCACGGGGTCTCGAGGGGGGGCCCTCTAACGCGGCCGGTAGTGGCGAATCGGCGTGGAGCGGCGGCGATCGCAGGTAACACGCTACTAGCAAAGTGCTAGCTGCGTGTGTAAAAACAATTATGCAAATCGGCCCAGCGGGGCCTGAGAAATCCTCCGCAGCGGCTTACCCCGTGTCCAGCACGGGGTTACAGCTAAGGAAGTTAAGGTCTGGAACCCACTAGCAGCACTTTTCTATTCTCTTGTGATTTGAAAAGCTCTTGCTAATGTAATGCTATGGGGATTTTTAGAAAGTAACATGCCTCAAGTGGGATCACACCCATAGCATTACATTAGCTTTTCAAATCACAAGTGCATTAGAAAATAACTGCTAGAGGGTCCCAGGCCTAAGACCGTATGCTGGGGTTAGGGTTTAGGGATGGTCAGTGAGATGCAAATAATTTCGAGTTGAGGCAGGATTATGCAAATTGTGTAAGCAAATTTATGCAGTTTGAAAATGGACCAGTCAAATTTTACCTTAGCAGAATTTGATACTTGCAGCATCCATTGAGTCTAGTTAGTGGACTATCTCCAGGCACCCATGGGAGTCAGTAGTCTGCATATAACTGGACAACACAGAGGCTGCAAACAAGGAATTCAACAAGCTCTCATGTACCAATGGTCAAGAAAGTGTATCCAGGGACAGTTGTCCAACCCATATGTGTCACACATACACGCTTGCTTCCACCACTGTTGCCAGTAGGTGGTGTGTGGCCTCTTCTCATTTTAAATACATGGGCACTGACATGAAGCTGGCTCAGCCTTTACTGTTACAACAGATGCTTTTTTAATAATTTAATTTAGATTCTGGGCCTTGACACCCAGCACACTGGAGGTCACCATTTTTTTTTGCATTTGTGAAATATAATTCCTCTTAAAGAGAACCCGAGGTGTGTTTAAAGAATGTTATCTGCATACAGAGGCTGGATCTGCCTATACAGCCCAGCCTCTGTTGCTATCCCAAACCCCCCTAAGGTCCCCCTGCACTCTGCAATCCCTCATAAATCACAGCCGTGTTGTGAGGCTGTGTTTACATCTGTAGTGTCAGTCTCAGCTGCTCCCCCGCCTCCTGCATAGCTCCGGTCCCTGCCCCCGTCCCTTCCCTCCAATCAGCAGGGAGGGAAGGGATGCAGGCGGGGACCGGAGTTCTGCAGGAGGCGGGGAGAGCAGCAGACTGACACTATAGAGATAAACACAGCCAGCTCTGACAAGTTGTTTGTCAGCAGTGTGGCTGTGATTTATGAGGGATTGCAGAGAGCAGGTGGACCTTAGGGGGGTTTGGGATAGCAACAGAGGCTGGGCTGTATAGGCAGATCCAGCCTCTGTATGCAGATAATATTCTTCAAACCCACCTCGGGTTCTCTTTAAAGAAATTGGATGGGATTCAGGTGGAGGTTCTCTTCTGAACAGGTCTGTCATGTTTTTTTAGACACCAGAGTCTGTAAACTATTTCTTTATGGACCTGGCTTTGCGATTAGGGATATTGCCACGAGGATGAAAGCACACAGTTTTTTTTAGAATGTAATTGCATAATTATGATTTTCCTTCACTGGAATTAAGGGTCCCAAGCCTTGACAAACCACCCTACACTATTATTTCTCCACCACCAGACCTCACAGTTGACTCAATGCATGCAGAGTAGGCGTGTTAGGCGTGTAGCATTCTCCTGGCAATCTGCCAAACCCAGATATATCTCTGATTTCTGCATGCTTTCTGTTGTTGCAGAGTGTAATGATGGTGCTCGATATACTACTATATACTATAAGCTCGTGCATAGTCATGTGCTCACGAGTAGTTACCTACTCCAATTCATGATTGAAATGAGGCTTATTTGCCTCAGCTGTGTGCAAGGGAGACGAGTGGTTACTTACCCAGAATTCCATTGGCTTTTATGCGTCCCAGACGTCTTGCACGCGGCCTATGGGACATGTTGCAAGACTCACTACCGCGCATTTCCTCCTTCAAGGCGGAAGTGTTCAGTAGTGAGTCTGCGTAGCTACTTGCCCATGACAACACAGGTCATGAAGCTTACTATGAACTGTTTCTGGTGCTGGCATTGCTTTTGAAGAGAATTTGGATATCAGTAATGAGTTTTATAACCAGTTAAGGTTTAGGCAGTTTTTCACACGCTGCACCTTGGACACGTTCTACATACGCTCTCGTGGATTGCTACGTCTTGGTTGACGTGTTGCTGCTTGTAGACCTCCCTTACAGAGGGTAGCTTACACTTGGCCAGAGCAAGTCTTGCAGGGCAAACATTCGGCAGATGCTTTAGCTGGGAAGTGGCAGCCTATCACAGACCTAAACTAATCATTTTAGTTGTTATTGATTTATAAAGCACCCAACTAATTCTTCAGCACATACCTTTCTTCAGTTATTTGCTGCATAGCTGTGTTCAGATATCGAGAGTGCTGAAGATACCACCAGATTTACTTCAGCCAAGTTGTGCCAAGATTTGGAAAAAAAAAAGAGACCAACATATTTTTTTAGTTCAACACCCCATCACCACCAGTTGTGCTTTGTTTACCCTGTGCAAGGGGTATAGAAGAAGGAAAATAGCAGAAGGGAATAGCTACAGGTACTGCGAAAATGAAGTAATCGGATGGGCATAGCCATTTAGTGAGCTTTGGAGCTCAGAGAATTTTTTTTCTCATTCACATAGATATGGTTGAACTCCAAATGGGTTAATAAGTCACCAAAGGGCTTGAGTATATGTGGAATAAGACGAGGTGTAAGGGCAGAGCCTTGAGGAGCTGAGTGCATGTTGAAAATAATGGGGCCTGAGGACAGAACCTTAATATCTTGGGTATAGTTTAAGAAAAGCTGGGGTCTGAGCCTTGAGTCACTAACCCTCTGCCCCCCCCCCCCCACCCTTTGGTACAGGTTAAGAAAGGATGGGGTCTGAGAACAGAGCCTTGAGTCACTTGAGTTAGTACCCCTATCCCCCGAGAAGGCATACATGAGCTGAATTGCTTGCTAATGGTGACAGAGTAAAACCTTCTAGACAGAAGGAAATACAGGGAGGTGACCAGCCACCACCATGTTATCTCGTCACTGAGCGTGCAGGAGATTATCCCAGTGGTAGTTGCTGGGCAACTGACAGTAAGCAACCCCCCCCCAGTAAAGCCACATACACACGCTCAACAGCGGTCTTCTATGCTTTCAAGCGGTATTGTCACCATATAATTCAAATTTCAACAGCAACTGGTCTGTGTGTATTAAATGATAAAGATGCTAATCCTGCATTCAAAACTTTTTTCTGCTGTTATGGTTTGGAGTTATCACATACTCATAGAGCACCCTGCCCTAGTGCCAAACAGTGCCAAAAAGTTGAATGCTGGGAGTTCATTTTATCTATAATACATTCCTCCTCTTCTATTTATTTCCCTGCCTAGCTGCTTATCAGAAACACCCTCTGATTACTTGTGTTTACAAGCAAGGCTGAGGTGACTCAGTGATTGGATGTGTAAATATAAAAAAGACTCTGGGAGGAGGGCAGCTAATGAATACACAATGAGCAAGAGAAGGGAGGGGGAAAACAAGAGTCAGGGAGGATATGATGTCAGCATTAGCTTGGCAAGATGGCCACTGCCTAGAATAGGATTTTCTGCTTTTTGTAAAATTCACAGGAATCATTACGTGGATAGCACAATACATCTGTTATGTAAGTAGAAGTAGTATTTATCTACTTATATATGTGTTTTTTATTTCTAGGTTAGCATGGGTGTCGCTTGTTCTTTAACAACTGTTGTTGTGAAACAAGTTGAAACACCTAAAAAAGTCTTTGCTATTGTTCAAAGAGCTGAACTATTGGATTGACTTCTTATCAGTCTTATCAGCTCTTTGAACAATAGCAAAATACTTTTTTTTAGGTGTTTCAACTTGTTTCACAACAAAAGTTGTGAAAGCATAAAAGACCGCTGTTGAGCGTGTGTATGCGGCTTAAAGGGAACCTTAACTGAGAGTGATATGAATGTTTCCTGTAAACAATACCAGTTGCCTGGCAGTCCAGCTGATCTCTGTGACTGCAATAGTGGCTGAATCACACCCTGAAACAAGCATGCAGCTAATCCAGTCTGACTTCAGTCAGAGCACCTGATCTGCATGCTTGTTCAGGGGCTGTGGCTAAAAGTATTAGAGACACAGGATCAGCAGGCAACTGGTATTATTTTAAAAGGAAAAATCCATATCCTTCTCAGTTTAGGTTCCCTTTAAGAACGAGATTTCACGCCCTGGAAAGATGAGGATTAGAGATGGTCAATAAGATAACATTTTCGAGTTGTTGCAAATACACTCACTCACCTGTTCAATTTCTCATTAATGCAATTATCTAATAAGCCAATCACATGGCAGTTGCTTTAATACATTTAGGGGTGTGGTCCTGGTCAAGACAATCTCCCGAACTCCAAACTGAATGTCAGAATGGGAAAGAAAGGTGATATAAGCAATTTTGAGTGTGACATGGTTGTTGGTGCCAGAGGGGCCGGTCTGAGTAATTCACAATCTGCTCAGTTAGTGGGATTTTAGCGCACAACCATTTTTAGGGTTTACAAAGAATAGTGTGAAAAGGGAAAAACATCCAGTATGCGGCAGTCCTGTGGGCGAAAAATGTCTTGTTGATGCTAGAGGTCAGAGGAGAATGGGCCGACTGATTCAAGCTGATAGAAGAGCAGCGTTGACTGAAATAACCACTCGTTACAACCGTGGTATGCAGCAAAGCATTTGTGAAGCCACAACACGCACAACCTTGAGGCGGATGGGCTACAACAGCAGAAGACCCCACCGGGTACCACTCATCTCCACTACAAATAGGAAAAAGCGGCTACAATTTGCACAAGCTCACCAAAATTGGACAGTTGAAGACTGGAAAAATGTTGGCTGGTCTGATGAGTCTCGATAGTCAGAATTTGGCGTAAACAGAATGAGAACATGGATCCATCATGCCTTGAGGTGGTGTAATGGTGTGGGGGATGTTTTCTTGGCACACTTTAGGCCCCTTAGTGCTGATTGGGCATCGTTTAAATGCCACGGTCTACCTGAGCATTGTTCTGACCATGTCCATCCCTTCATGACCACCATGTACCCATCCTCTGATGGCTGCTTCCAGCAGGATAATGCACCATGTCACAAAGCTCCAATCATTTCAAATTGGTTTCTTGAACATAATGAGTTCACTGTACTAAAATGGCCCTCAGTCACCAGATCTCAACCCAATAAAGCATCTTTAGGATGTGATGGAACGGGAGCTTCATGCCCTGGATGTGCATCCCACAAATCTCAATCAACTGCAAGTTGCTCTCCTATTAATATGGGCCAACATTTCTAAAGAATGCTTTAAGCACCTTGTTGAATCAATGCCACGTAGAATTAAGGCAGTTTTGAAGGCAAAAGGGGGTCAAACACCATATTGGTATGGTGTTCCTAATAATCCCTTAGGTGAGTGTATTTGCAGCTTGGATTTGTGCTGATTTTGATTGTTCCAATCCCAAGCAGCGTATATTTTACATGGAACTTGCAAGCAAACAGGATTGATTAGCAAATCATTGACCATTTCTCATACCAAATAATCTTTGAACACTCTCTTTGCCAATACTGTAGTATGATTTTAAAGATTTCTGAAGACCTTTCCTGCAAGCACTGAATGAGTTTACTCAGACTTTCAGAAAGTGTTTCTACATCTCCTGCTGAGTCAATAAGAGACTGCCCTAGGCAGAGATCAGTCAAAGGCCTGGATAGGGCAGAGAGGATTTTTGTAGGTAAGTTGAGAGGGGTGGTTGCAGAGTGAGATGTGTTTCTGGCGTTTAGGTCGGGGTTATCCCATAAGTTAAAGGTTTTCCTAGACACAGTTATAAAAAGTATTGTATGAAATCAATAAGCTTTCTCTTCAGACATGTGTAACTGATGTCCTCCAGCTCTTCACTATAGCAGCCATTCATTTTAAGCTGAAGGCTGAAATTGCCCTGAAATTGCCTCTTCATTCTTCGGGTCAGTCTGCTCTGCCGGCACAGCCGTATTACATGCCGCTGGGTGATTTGGGGTTCTGTACACCTGTCCCAGCACGCTGCTGAGCCACACAGGCACTACATCACCAGAGAATTACTCTACAGCCAGCTCTGTACATATCTCATCAACAACGCTCAACGTGTGCTGCTTCTCTCTGGAGCCGCTGGTCCGCTGCACAAATACTGTATGTAGGCCCTGTTGTGAGGGTGGCCACACACACTACAATGGCCTCAATTCTCTAAGCAGTTTAGACTAGTCTCATGATGGTTTTTAGTCTACTGATGGATTGGTGTAAATCAGTTGCATCAAAAGGGAATTCACTAATAACTACCGAATGTTTTAGACCTGTTTTTAGACCTGGTCTAAAACATTAGGTAATTAGGTGGGTAAAGCAGGGGAAATGATCAAAAGATGCAATTCACAAACAAGTAGCTATGACTGACATCCTTCTCCTCTGATGAACTTTCATACAATTAGGATACAATTAAACTCCTGCATAATTAATACAAAAGGTTTCATCCTCACGTCTAAAATACCTCACAGAATTACTTTACCGACAGAAATCATCTGGTCTAATCTCTGCCAGAAAAAGTCATTATTTGCCTTTGTGACTTGCATCTTTTGATCATTTCCCCTGCTTAAAGGGAACCTAAACTGAGAAGGATATGGATTTTTCCTTTTAAAATAATACCAGTTGCCCGACTCTCCTGCTGATCCTGTGTCTCTAATACTTTTAGCCACAGCCCCTGAGCAAGCATGCAGATCAGGTGCTCTGACTGAAGTCAGACTGGATTAGCTGCATGCTTGTTTCAGGGTGTGATTCAGCCACTATTGCAGTCACAGAGATCAGCTGGACTGCCAGGCAGCTGTAATTGTTTAACAGGAAACATCCATATCACTCTCAGTTAAGGTTCCCTTTAACTGACCTAATTACTGAATGTTTTAGACCAGGTCTAAAAACAGGTCTAAAACATTACACCAAACCATCAGTAGACTAGTTTAAACCGCTTAGTGAATTGAGGCCATTGTGATTGTACCATCTGATCATTTTTCCTTGACTTGAAGGCTTGTAAAGCTACCTGAGAGGAAAATGTACACTGGCCTGCTATCAATCTTTAAGTTATTCTTTGTTCAGCCTCCATGTCTTCATTGCTGTCTGTCAAGGGTTCCCAAGCCCCCCCCCCCCCCCCCCCAAAAAAAAAACTGTGCTCTCACGGCATGCCACTTTACTCCGAACACCTCTCTTGCTACTTCCCTCCTCCAGGCTGTCCATTAAGGGTTATCAGGCCTCTCCGATGTTGCCATCCTACTTACAGTCTGGCCATCAAGAGTTTTCAGGCTTTCATGCCATGCCCCTTTGCACATAACGCCTCCCATCTTGCCACTCCCCCTCCAAGTTGTGTCGTGGGTTATCTGACCCTCCCATGTTCTGACTGAGATGGCCTGCCCCCTTGCACACAACACTTCCTATCTCGCTGCCCCTATCCGGTCTCTTCCATGTGCTGACATTTAAGGCATGACCCCTCCTTGTAATCAACACCTTCCATCCTCCCATGTGCTTTCTCTCATGGCACGCCCCCTTACACACAACACCTCCCATCTTGCCTCTCCCCCTCCAAGCTGTGTGGCAGGGTAATCAGGCCCCTCCCATGTGCTTTCTCTCATGGCATGCCCTCTTACACACAACACCACCCATCTTGCCAAACCCCCACGATCATAGCTCTCAACTGTCCCTCTTTGGGAATCCTGTCATCCTGTCCCTCGTTCTACCTCATTTGTCCCTCTTTCAGGACTTTTTACCTCTTTCTATGTCAATATATATATTTCCCTACTAAAAAATATTTGATTCTAAACTTTATTCCCATCCTTTAAATTGATATATTACTAATTGTACAATGTAAATATGAAGGAAAATGCACCAGGATAGAAAAGACCAGTGTGGTTTGAATTATAAAACATATTTTTTTAATTAAATCTTTATGGTATGCTTGACTAGGGGTGTGACAGGGGCGTGATAATGGGTGTGGCAGGGCGTGGCTTAAATGTCCCTCTTTCTTATCTCAAAAAGTTGGGAGGTATGCCCACGATGTGTGGCAAGGTTATCAGGCCCCTCCCATGTGCTGGCAATCATGACACACCTCCTTAATAAACAACACCTCCCTCCTTATAAAGAACGCCTCCCATCCTTCCTTCCAGGAGGATTTTACATCCTGTCTAATCGATACCTTAGATAAATGTTCAATCTAATTGGGTTCAATTGGACATTTTAATGGATTTCCCTTCAGATTCAATCAGTAATTAAAAACTGCAAGGAGTTGGACTCGGGAAATTGTTGTGTGTATGGGATCCTTTAAATAATGCAATTTTTCAAGGGAATCCTAGTGCTGGACAGGTACGCATAGATAAGATTGGTAGGATGCGTGATGTGTCCGGTCTTCCCTGCCCTGGCTGGTTAATCAGAGGACATTGTGTGCACAAGCTTCTCCCACAAGCCATATCATCCCTCCGAAAACTCATTATACACAGTCATAAACTGCAATTAAGAGCTGATTTAAGGAACTTTCAGCCATCTCGCACATTGAACAGCCGGCCGGTATTTAAATCCATAATTGGCGGTTTACTTTAATTGCATTTTAAAGTTTATGCTCCACTCCTGAATCTCTCTCTCTCCTCCCTCCCCCCCCCCCACCCCTTGCAGTAACTGAAGTAGCATTTATTTCAGGGGGGGGGGGCACAGTCCAAATCCCTCTTTAAAGCAGTAGGATACTATGCCAGGGGAAAAAAAAACACATATATAAGTAGATAAATACTTGATCTACTTACATAACATGTATTATACTGCCCAGGTTTTGATTTCAGTGAATTTTATATAGTAAATGAAGAGAATTATGTTCCTGGTGGGAACCATGTCTGTTGCCCACAGTTTAGGCTAAAACCCGATGTCATTTCTGCCCTTTACTTTTTTTCCTTTTCTACTCCAATCGCTGAGTCACCTCAGCCTTGCTTGTAAACACAAGTGAGCAGAGGAACATGTTTCAGATAAGCAGCTAAGCAGGAAAATGAAGAGGAGGAATATATTGTAAATAAAAACAACCCCCAGCATGCAACTGTTTGACACTGACTACTAAAGGGGCCAGTGCTTCCTAAGTATGTGATAACTCCAAATCCTAACAGCAGAAAACGTTTTGAAAGTTTTGAATGCAGGATTAGCATCTTTATTACTTAATACACTCAGACCAGTTGCTGTTGAAATTAGATTTTTATGGTGACAATCCCACTTTAAGAAATTCTGATATTGTGCAGTAAGCTTCCATTTGGGTTAGTCATTAGTCTTCTCAAAGTCACCAGGGCCCCTCTCTCTCCTCCTACTACACTGCTTTATGATGTAGTTAAAGAGGAATGGCGTATAGTAGAATGCTGTAACTTGTTCAGGATACACACATTTGTGTCAAATATTTTGGTTTCAGCATCAGGAACACTTCTTATAGCTATATATTTCTGTATATTGATATGTAGTCCTTCCCTCCCACTGAGGCTTAGCTTAGGCAGTTTATTATGCAGAGTTCACCCTCCTAGAGCATTATGTCAGACCAGAGATCTTTTCTACTAGCCTTAGAACTCTCTGTAAACTAACATTCCTCAGAGCTCACCTGCCAGTACTAAAGATGTTGCTGTCTGTGGTAAATGGCAGAATTTAAATCAGGGAGAGGAAAGACTTTACAACGGGCAAACACTGACTGACTGATTTCTAAATTAATATTATTTTAAAAAAAGTAAGCAGTTGTATTAATTGTGTTGTTTTCCCCTGGAAGTCTCACTGGTTCCTCACAGCAGTGCCGTCCTCCCGCTGGGTCCCGCTGTCAGCCTCGTAATGATCTTCTGCGCATGCATGGGCGTGGTTAATGCGCTGCTTGTGGTCACTATGTGCATTGCTATGCGCATGTGCATAACGCTCCTGGTGATGGGTGTGCGCAGAAGCTGCTGGCGCAGTGGGTCGCCAATCATTATGGAGGGGCTAGCAGCGCACTGGAGGAGAGTGGAGCTGCATCGAGGGACTACCAGACTCCCAGGGGCTAGAAGAAGCCCAGGTTAGTAAAGCATAATAGTTCACTAACAACTCGTATATCCTTTAACTACTTCCAGAGCAGGCTTATTGAAATCTATGCCCTGTTATCCTTGCCAGGGTGTAGATTTCAATTACTGCAGCACAAGGACCCACCGCTACCACACTCTCCCGCCTCACCCTGTGATCACTGTGAGCCAATCACATTGGCTCACAGTGATCACAGGGCCAGGAGCCAATGAAATCCATTGTGTGAAAGCCGCTAATCCATCGTGTGTACAGCAGACCCCGACTGCCGCCAAGCAGTCCATCCCCTAAGTGGATTAACAAAGGCTGATACCTTTGTTAACCTGCGTCCGCGGGATGATTTTTAAAAATAAAATTTGATTTAAATGCTGAAGCTAGCACTTCGCTAGCTAAATATGCCCCCCAAGTCCTCCGGCACCCCTCTTGATACCCCCGATCGCCGTCGGTAATATTTACCCGCCCGCGATCCCGCGAGAGCCGCAGCTTCACTATTTAGTTTTAGTCGTCGCTATGATGACGATCATACATGATGTCATGCGCAGTCCCGATACTCCCCATAGTGAAGCCTGGAGCTGATTGGAAGGCTGCGCCATCCCGGGGTCCCTGGGGGGGTAGGTATAACGGCGGTGATCGGGGGGGGGGGGAGCGGAGGCACTTGGTTCATATTTAGCAAGCAAAGTGCTAGCTTAAGCATTTAAAACACATTTTTATTTTTAAAAAAATCCAGGGGGCCATGTGATCCTCTCCGGCGGCTAGCCCGAACGTAGGTCGGACTTACCGCCAGGGAGGTTAATCAGCTTGCTCCGCCTCCCGGCAGCTGACTTCGTGCCTGTACAGCTTCGGCCCAGCAATGTTGCCCGTGGAACTAATTCTCCTAACTTACACTAATGGAGAACTTTAGAAATTGTCCGGCTTCCTTGTTTGGCTGTGAGTCGCTGTAACGGAAGCAGAGTTACATGCAGCGGTTCCTTCCCCTTTCTTCCCTGCCATAATTCCCCTGTCAGTCATCCGGCATTCCCAATCTATTCAGTGGTGTGAGACGCTGTAACGGAAGCAGAGTTACAGGCGGCGGTTCCATCCCCTTTCTTCCCTGCCATAATTCCCCTGTCAGTCATCCGGCATTCCCAATCTATTCAGGGGTGTGGGACGCTGTAAGGGAGGCAGAGCTACAGGCGGCGGTTCCATCCCCTTTCTTCCCTGCCATAGTTCCCCTGTCAGTCATCCGGCATTCCCAATCTTTTCAGGGGCGTGTGAGCCACTGTAAGGGAAGCAGAGTTACAGGCGGCGGCTCCTTCCCCTTTCTTCCCTGCCATAGTTCCCCTGTCAGTTACCCGGTGTTCTGAATCTTTTCAGGGGTGTGTGAGAGGCTGTAAGGGAAGCAGAGTTACAGGCGGCGGTTCCTTCCCCTTTCTTCCCTGCCATAGTTTCCCTGTCAGTCATCCGCCATTCCCAATCTTTTCAGGGGTGTGTGAGCCACTGTAAGGGAAGCAGAGTTACAGGCGGCGTTTTCTTCCCCTTTCTTCCCTGCCATAGTTCCCCTGTCAGTCATCCGGCATTCCCAATCTATTCAGGGGTGTGTGAGACGCTGTAAGGGAAGCAGAGCTACAGGTGGTGGTTCCTACCCCTTTCTTCCCTGCTATAGTTCCCCTGTCAGTTTTCCCGAATTCCCAATCTTTTCAGGGGTGTGTGAGAGGATTTAAGAGAAGCAGAGCTACAGGCAGCGGTTCCATCCCCTTTCTTCTTTGCCATAGTTCCCCTGTCAGTCATCTGGCATCCCCAATCTTTTCAGGGGTGTGTGAGCCGCTGTAAGGGAAGCAGAGTTACAGGTGGCGGATCCTTCCCCTTCCCTGCCATAGTTCCCCTGTCAGTCATCTGGCATTCCGAATCTTTTCAGGGGTGTGTGAGAGGCTGTAAGGGAAGCAGAGTTACAGGCGGCGGTTCCTACCCCTTTCTTCCCTGCCATAGTTCCCCTGTCAGTCATCCGGCGTTCCGAATCTTTTCAGGGGTGTGTGACGCCTCTTGAAGTGTGGCGGCGTCAGAAATAATGACATCCGTACAGCACATTAATTTGTTAATCAGTGAGATTGGGACAAACCTAATGAAAGGCGCTGAGATGGGATCATAATTAGATCGTAATTACCGTGATTAACATTTAATTCCACCTGACACTCCAAAGCTTGTTGACTTTTGACATAACTTATCTGCCACTTGTTCTAGGTGACATTTTATTTATCCATATTTTTTCCGCATATTAAGCAGCTTGCTTTCAATCATTTCAGAAGTTTATTTTGCATCACTTTAGGCAGAACTGATGGAATTCATGTTTTGTCAGTTTTGTATCTTGCGGAAATTGGGATTAACTGTTTAGGGTTTTTATTGTGGCTTTTTAATAATAGTGTTGGAATAATACCGGTTTGGTTATAGTGACCCATGTAGGGAGTAGGGTATGCAGGGTGCCATGTTTACATCCTTTCAAATAATGCTAGTTCCCTGGCTGAGTAGCTGATCCACGGCCTCCACCTCTTTAAAGGTAACCTGAAATGAGAGTAATATGGAGGCTGCCATCTTCATTCTCTTATAATGCCAGTTGCCTGACTTCCGTGCTTATGCTCCACCCCTAATATTATAAGTTGCTGGCCCAGAATGAGCAGCAGATCAAATGCTGTGACTCTGGTGTGACTCCACTTGCTTCATGCTTGTTCCAGGTGTGATTCCGCTGGCTGCATGCTTGTCCCAGGTTTGACTCCCCCAGCTGCATGCTTGTTGCAGGTGTGACTCCACTGGCTGCATGCTTGTTGCAGGTATGTGACTCAGCTAGCTGCATGCTTGTCCCAGGTGTGACGCCACTGGCTGCAAGCTTGTCCCAGGTGTGACTACACTGGCTGCATGCTTGTTCCAGGTGTGACTCTGCTGGCTGCATGCTTGTCCCAGGTGTGACTCCACTGGCTGCATGCTTGTTCCAGGTGTGACTCTGCTGGCTGCATGCTTGTTGCAGGCGTGGCTCTGCTGGCTGCATGCTTGTTCCAGGTGTGACTCCACTGGCTGCATTCTTGTTGCAGGTGTGACTCCACTGGCTGCATTCTTGTTGCAGGTGTGACTCCACTGGCTGCATGCTTGTTGCAGGTGTGACTCCACTGGCTGCCTGCTTGTCCCAGGTGTGATTCCACTGGCTGCATGCTTGTCCCAGGTGTGACTCCACTGGCTGCATGCTTGTTCCAGGTGTAACTCCACTGGCTGCATGCTTGTTCCAGGTGTGACTCCACTGGCTGCATGCTTGTTCCAGGTGACTCTACTGGTTGCATGCTTGTTCCAGGTGTGACTCCACTGGCTGCATGCTTGTCCCAGGTGTGACTCCACTGGCTGCATGCTTGTTGACTCAAATACAACTAAAGCCAAAAGCTGAGCCTGACAGCCAGGCAACTGGAATTGTTTATAAGGGAATGAAGATGGCAGCCTCCATATTCCTCTAACTTCAGATTCCCTTTAAGCCACAGTCTCAAAAATCGCATGCAGATTGGGTACTGAGACCAAAGTTTGACTGCAGTAACCATATTCTTGTCCCAGATGTGTGATTAAGACACTGCTGAAGTCAAAAAGATCAGCGGGAAAGCTAGGCAATATGTGATATTTAAAGGATACCCAAGGTGACATATGACCTGATGAGATAGACATGTGTATGTACAGTACACAAATAACTAGGCTGTGTTCCTTTTTTTCTTTCTCTGCCTGAAAGCGTTAAATATCAGGTATGTAAGTGGCTGACTCAGTCCTGACTCAGACAGGAAGTGACTACAGTGTGACCCTCAGTGATAAGAAATTCCAACTAGAAAACACTTTTCTAGCAGAAAATGGCTTCTGAGAGCAGGAAGAGATAGAAAAGGTCAATAGTTCGTAGATTTTAGCTCTGGCATACTTCAATGAATGTGTCATTGAGCAAAAACAATAAAACCGTTACAACTGACATATTTATTTTGTTTTAAAGAAACTGTAATTCTGTAAACTCCACATACCTATAGAGCTTTTAGCCACCAACAATAGAAAGCTTTTCAGAAGTCTCTCATCGCAGACTGTGTGAAAAAAAAATGCATCGTTTACCAGCTGTTTGTAACAGTTTGTTTTGGGAGTCGATGCTAGAGGCTAGAGCTGCACCATGTAGCTAAATTACACTTCTGTCACTATTCACAGAGGAATGATTTACCATTTGATTTGCAGAGCATATGACAACAGCTGAGGGATTATTTAGCTACAAAGAGGGATTATTCCTGTTACTTTATTCCTGTTGCCTGGTAACGGTGGTCGCCAGGAAGTGTGACGTTCAGGCCCCGCTGGGCAACACTCGCTGCCTGTTCACCACGGCTCACCGTGCGACAATCTAATGCGGTAAAGCCGAATGGGATCGGAACTTGCTGGAGGGAAGGGGGCAAGGAGAAGAGGATGGGGCAGAGAGAAAAGTAGGTAGCAACGGCGGCAAAAATTGCCACAAAACCGCCACTTTGACGATGTGAAGAGTGTCAAGCCCCGATCATGATTTGCGGTTTTAAACCGAAAATCGTTCAGCCCTAGCGATTATCCAGATCGGCCTGTCAGACAAGACTTCCCCCTCCCAACGTGTAGCTCAGCACTAAGGCGTGTGTCACAAATGTAAGGGGACTAAAGACTACCCCTCCCCCCATGCCTGGGTGGTGGAGCGATGCTTGGGGGTTGCAGTCTTTTTTAGTCCTTGAGGGCCCTTTTCCACTAGAGCGATTGTGATTGCTGAATCGCAAAATCGCAAATCGCTAGTGATTTTTAAATTGCTAGGGTTGTTACTTTATCATAGAAATCATGAGAAGTATTTTCCACTACTGTGATTCGATTTGGAAATCGCTAATCGCAAATCGCAATCGCTTGCTGGAGCGATTTTTAAAATGATAATGCAATGCAAATGAAAATCGCAAATCGCAATCACATAACAGAATTAATGAAAAATCGCAATCGCAATCACTGGCGTTTGTGATTTGTGATTGTGATTGCTAGTGGAAAAGGGCCCTAAAGGACATTTGAGGTGACATGATGATAGACGTGTATTTACAGTGCCAAGCACATAAATGACTATGCTGTGGAACAGTTTTTTTCCTCTGCCTGAAAGAGTTAAACATCAGGTATGCAAGTGAATTTCTGTCCAGGTCAGGACTGGGTCAGACTACAGCAGAACTATCACTGATAAGTTATTTCAGCCATAAAACATTTTCCTGTCAGTAAATGGCTTCTTAGAGCAGGAAGAAGATAAGAGTCAATCATTCAGAGATTTGAGTTTTGGCATACTTAAATGAATGTCCTTGACCAAAGTTAATGAAACAGTAAAAGCTTAAAAAACTAGATTTAAAGCTGCAATGAAACTGCAAAATATCTTAAAAAGTCATTGTTAGGAGGAGTAGAATAGATACAATTGTTTTATCTCCTCAGTTTATTTTCACTTCGGATGTCCTTTAAAGAGGAACTCCAGTGAAACTAATGTAGTAAAAAAAAAAAGTGCTTCATTTTTACCATAATTATGTATAAATGATTTAGTCAGTGTTTGCTCATTGTAAAATCTTTCCTCTCCCCGATTTACATTCTGACATTTATTACGTGGTGACATTTTTACTGTGGGCAGGTTATGTAGCTGCTCCTAGCTGTTTTGGCTGTTAGAGACAGCTGTAAACAGCTAATTCCTGTCTGTGAACCTTGTTACATTGTGGCAGTTTGCCCAGAGTACCACGGTACTCAGAGCTTCTTGTGGGAGGGGTTTCAGCACAAAATCAGTCATACAGCGCCCCCTGATGGTCTGTTTGTGCAAAGCATTTTATTTCTCATGTAAAAGGGGGTATCAGCTACTGATTGGGATAAAGTTCAATTCTTGGTCGGAGTTTCTCTTTAAGGTGCACCCAAAAGACCTTATACTGCAGCACATTAGTAATAATTTTATATCATTTGGATAGGTGATCATGGTAAGACAATGCAATTCTCTATCTCCATACATGGCTTGTGGCTTGAATTTTTGTATTTCTTATCTTTAGTTGTACATTAATTCTTGCAGACAGTTGTGTGTAGGAAAAGCAAACTCTGCAAAATCTCCCCCCATCCGCAATGCTGAATCAGAGCTGTTTCCTTATGGAAATGCTGCGTCTTGTTCTGAAAATCTGTTTTGTCTCCGGTTTTCACACCTGCTGCTGGAGGTCGGCCTAGTTTCTCAGTCTGAGAATATAAATGTAATACGCTCCCAATTCCTCCTGTTTTGTGATCCGTGCAGCCAAGGAACCTTGAAAAACTTTCTCTCCTTGAAGCTCTCTCAGCAAAACACCACTCTGAATTTTAAAGGAGATGTAAACTTTCTACATTCACCAGCTCCCCAAGTCACACAATACCAAAAAATCAATATTCTGCTCCTAAGTTTTGGAGGAGAAATGTTCCTCTTACATTTTTCTGTATTTGTAGATTAAACTCGTATTAGGACAACGAAGGATGGGCATTTGAAAATGCAGTAAAGGCCATGGCCTAGGGCGCCTTTTGCACACAGGTGGCGGTTAGACCTGGAAGAATGGTTGGCTGAATATGATAGAGAAGGAATTGGGAGATTGTACATTTTGCAGCAAATAGTTGGATTAAGGAGGTAATCTGAACAGTGTATACAAGCAAAGTAATAGATCTAAAGTGTGAGTCACATGACCTTGTCAAGCAGCAATACAGATTCCTTCTTGTTCTCCTTAGCATATTTGAACCCGGGGGGCTGTGCTTGAATGTGGGGGGTCTGTGAGAGGAACGGAAAGGCTCTTTAAGATTCCTGTCCATAGGTGAATGTCAAACTTCAGAAAAAAAAATCACTACAGATTTACTTTAAGACTTAAGGTGGCCATACACTTAAAGAATCGCAACAGATTCGACCATCAGATAGATTCCTGTCAGATGCCTGTCAGGTGGAATCTGACAGGAATCTATCTGATGTGTGCCACACACTAGGTACAGATTTCCAATAGATTTCACAATTAAATATATTAAAAATCGATCGAAATACATTGCAGCACTATTCGACCCAATGCAATGCTATGGGCCATCGATCTGCTACCAGCAGCCGATCGACCCAGATTTTCCATCTGGAACGATCGAAATTGGTCAGAAATTGATCGGTCGATCAATCATGCTTTCTGCTGCATTGAATTGTAGCCAATTTGATCTGAGCGGTCGAATCGGCCATATATCGATGGCAGAAATCGACCAGTGTATGGGCTCCCTTATTGGGAAGAGGAAGAGAGAAGTTAAGGAGAAACCGTCACCAAGGATTGAACCTCATCCCAATCAGTAGCTGATGCCCCCTTTCCCATGAGAAATCTCTTCCTTTTCTCAAACTGATCATCAGGGGGCTCTGTATGGCTGATATTGTGGTGAAACCCCTCCCACTGTGTGATGTCAGGACCATGGTGCTGACCTCACACTGTGGGAACCTTGTTGCATTGTGGGAATTAACAGCTGTTTTCACCTGCCAAAAAAGCAGCATCTCCTTCCACTGACATCACCTGCCAGCAGTAAAAATGTCACCATGTGATAAATGTCAGAATGTAAATCAGGGAGAGGAAAGTGTTTACAATGGGCAATCAATGACTAAATAATGTATTCATAATTATTGTAAAAATGAAGCACTTTTGTTCATGATGTTATTTTCACTGGAGTTCCTCTTTAAGTATTCAGTGGTTGGGATGGTCAGTGAGATTCTGTCACACCAGTCTGGTAAAATCTGACCAAAATCCAGCAACGCAAGACTGTCAAATGATCGCAAACCCCAGATGGATTTCATCTTGGCGGTATCTGACAGAACGAGCCACATTGCATAGAGCAGGGGTGCCCACACTTCTTCGGCTCGCGAGCTACTTTAAAATTCACAGAGTCCAGGCGATCTACCAACGTTTCAAATGCTAAGCTTACCCCCCCCCCTCCCATATAGGTAGCCAGCCCCCAGTATAGGTAGGTAAGCATAGGTGTCTCCAGTATAGGTAGCTAGGTATAGGTCTCTCCAGTATAGGTTAGCTAGGTATATGTGCCTTCAGTATAGGTAGTTAGGTATAGGTGCCTTCAGTATAAGTTAGCTAGGTATATGTGCCTTTAATATAGGTAGTTAGGTATAGGTGCCTTCAGTATAGGTTAGCTAGGTGTATGTGCCTTAAGTATAGGTTAGCTAGGTATATGTGCCTGTAGTATAGGTTAGCTAGGTATATGCGCTTTAGTATAGGTAGCTAGGTATAGGTGCCTTCAGTATACATTAGCTAGGTATATGTGCTTTAGTATAGGCAGTTAGGTATAGGTGCCTTCAGTATAGGTTAGCTAGGTATATGTGCTTTAGTATAGGTAGTTAGGTATAGGTTAGCTAGGTATATGTGCCTTTAGTATAGGTAGCTAGGTATAGGTGCCTTCAGTATAGGTTAGCTAGGTATATGTGCTTTAGTATAGGTAGTTAGGTATAGGTGCCTTCAGTATAGGTTAGCTAGGTATATGTGCCTTTAGTATAGGTAGCTAGGTATAGGTGCCTTCAGTATAGGTTAGCTAGGTATATGTGTCTTTAGTATAGGTAGCTAGGTATAGGTGCCTTCAGTATAGGTTAGCTAGGTATATGTGCTGTAGTATAGGTAGTTAGGTATAGGTGCCTTCAGTATAGGTTAGCTAGGTATATGTGCCTTTAGTATAGGTAGCTAGGTATAGGTGCCTTCAGTATAGTTAGTTAGGTATATGTGCCTTTAGTATAGGTAGCTAGGTATAGGTGCCTTCAGTATAGTTAGTTAGGTATATGTGCCTTTAGTATAGGTAGCTAGGTATAGGTGCCTTCAGTATAGGTAGTTAGGTATAGGTGCCCAGGTACTAGTTATCACTTACCTCCCTCCAGCTCCAGCAGTGGGGTCTGTGGCTCGTCCTGGTCTCCACTCCTTTAGCCGCGGCTGCCTGGAGGGAAGATGTGCAATCCGGCGGCTGAGGGAGCGCTCGGGCGGGCAGCGTGAGTGCATGCGGAAGTGTTGCGACCAGCGCCGCCCCCAGCCATGACACTGCATCATGGCACAGCCTCCCCTGGCCTCTTAGCTGCGCCTCTCTCCTCCCCTGATTGGCCGCGATCGAAGCCAGTAGCAGCAGCTTAGCCGTGTTCTACAGCTGCCGGCCGCAAAATGTAATGGGACGCGCCCATGAGGCCGCGATCTACCTGGCAGGCGGTCATGATCTAACGGGTATCGCGATCAACCTATTGGGCAGCCCTGGCATTGTGTATTAGGTAAGCCGCAGCCTTCTGTAGAGCCCTTTAATGGGCAAACACCTGAAAAGCTAAAGAGCAGGTTCTGTTTCATCAGCCTGGGCAATAATTAGGCGATCATTTCCCGTTCACCTTTAATTGGCGGTGACATTTCCAGCGCTTCAGGCTGGCCCGGCATCATCGTGACTTTCGGAAGACTCGCGGCTGGTTGAGAGTGCGACGAGCCGGAGTTGGAAGACGGAACAGAATAATTAGTGGCTTCACGGCTCAGTGAACGGACAGCGGCGCCCATGACTGATGCCCGGAACGCTGTGCTGAGAGAGCGTCTGCAGCCGGCTGCAAGTGTCGCTTTCCGAGAGCGCGGCGGCTGCGCGGAATGCTAATTATTCGGCGCGTCTGTCTGCGATAAATGAGCTGCTCTGGAGATGAGCTTTATAATTCTCCATTAGCGCAACTGGCCGATCGTGTAAACAGTCAAATGTTTATTAGTCTTTCCAGCCCACTTGCCTCTGTCTTGCTTTTATTTTCTCCTCTTTACACCCTTCTCTTTTCAATTCACTGAGAACTCATCAGCAACATTATTTGCTTTGTGTTCTCTTTAAAGACCGACCGCCCTTCCCCTATTGTATTTGGATTGAGTCTCAAAGGCTGTTGCTCATTTAAAGAGCAACTTCAGCGATAAGGGGAAAAAAATAAATCAATATATTGCAAAGTAAGAAGTTAAAAAATAGTATAGAGATCAAGAAATTGATATTCACCATGTAATGCAGGGGTCTCAAACTTAATTTACCTGGGGGCCGCAGGAGGCAAAGTCAGGATGAGGCTGGGCCGCATAAGGAATTTCACAATCGCGGCGCATCGCCGCCTCTGCCCGCCCCTCTCACTCTTCCTTCACAGAGAGGGGCGGGGAGAGGCAGCGATCTGTGCGGCGATTGACGTCAGGAGGGGCAAAGCTGAAGCTGAAAGCTCTGCCCCTTCCAGGAAATGCCGGCGGATTGCCCCCCGGGCGATTTGGGGGCTCTGCAGCCCTCGTTTAGCGGCGGGGATGCGGCGGATTACTTGGGAGCACTGAAGCGAACTATAAGGAAGCTTTTGCCGGCGAGGGCCATAAAATATTTTATCGAGGGCCGCAAATGGCCCGCGGGCCGCGAGTTTGAGACCCCTGATGTAATGTGTTCATATTGTTTGATCCACAATCATCATCTTTACTACTGGCAAACATGAAAAATAAAAAACCGCACCAACTGCTGTTATTTACAACCACACCCCCTAATAATGTGATAGGCTAAAAGGTTGGGTTTTTTTTTTATAGATATACTTATGCACAGAGGGGGATACTGGTTGCTTACCAGTTGGAAACAGCCATTATTTCCCACAATGCAACAAGGCTCCCACAGTGTGATCTCCGGACCTAGAGGTGCTGACATCACACTGTGGGAGGAGTTTCACCACAATATCAGCCATACATAGCCTCCTGATGATAAAGGTAAGGATTTCTCATGGAAAAGGGGGGTGGTTCCTTTTTAAATGCCTGGTATGAACTTTACGATGTTTGCGTATAGGAAATTGGTGGCAGCAGAGGGGTCTGTGGCTGTCAACTCCTGAGAGAAAACCCTTACCCCTCAATGCAGTCGGGATGTACACTCAGCTCATCTAAAAACGGAAAACAGAGAGCCCACTGTGGTGTTTCAAATTATGCAGATGAGGCTCTAGGTGTTTGCAATAAGTTAAGAACAGAAGCCTGTATATTGCACCATTGATGGAGCAGCAAAAAGTATAGTACGCCCCTCCCCCCCACACTACCTCTGTGCCAAATTGCAACCGTGCTTGTTCCTGTGACAGGATATATCAAAACTATCTTGTGAACCATTGGGGCTGAGGAACCTGCAATTTAGTACAGAGGTAGTTCAGGGGATCTCCTCCCTACCCTCAAAATTTAGTGTGTTAGGGCTCTTTCACACTAGAGGCTGCGGTAGAAAAGGCTGAAAGTCAGCCTTTTGCTTAACGCCAATACATAGCGTTTTCAAAGCGTTTTACAGCTCATATGAAAACGTCCTTTTTTTTTTTTTCTATAAAAATAAGTGAACAAGTCAGCTGTAAAACGCTTTGAAAATGCTTTGAAAACGCTGAAGTTGGCGTTTTCCATTGACTATCATTGAAACGCCAACAGCCAACTTCGGCTGTAAACAGCCCTGAAAAAGCTCCTGGGAGCGTTGAAACGCAACGCTCCAAAACGCCGAGTTAGATGTGAAAGGTAAAATGAAAGTCTATGGACTTTCCTTTTACCTTAGAAAACGCCAACTTCGGCTGTGGCGTTAAAACACCGAAAAAGTCCTCTGGTGTGAAAGGGCCCTAAGAGGTATGAGTGCTGAGATATCAGGCCTTTAATATCTATTATGCAAATCAGGAAGTAACTTCATGTGAAGTCATTACCCTCAGGTCTGTGCATCCAAGGCTGAATTTCAGTTAGACACAGGAATAACGTCACCGAGTGGAAGGGATTTCAACTTTTCAGCTGTATTTCCATTGGCTGCAGGACTTCCCCCCCCCCTCCCCCCCATCTGAGTACTGAGTTTTCCATGGCATACCTGCCATTATAGATGTAGTTCACAGAACTGCTTGCTGCAAAGCTATGGGCAGCCTGACCGGGCCGGGCATGCTTTGCGCATGATCGTGACTACAGGCGCGCAATGAAGGGTGCGCATCGCCGGGTCTGGGCATGCATACTAATGAACGCATCCGGCCCAGGGTATGCGTACTACTGCGGGTCATTGCGACCCGGAAGTATTACAGGGGTCAGGCTGCTCATAGCTATTTGCTGGCTAAGTGTTCGCCAACATCACTACCTGCCATCGGCGTCACACTGTGGGGAGTTCATTTTCACCTTAAAGTTCCTCTTGCAAATAATATTGTACAAAAATAAACAAATGCAAACACCAATCAATAAAATAAGAAATAACAAAATAGACCTGTGCAATGTTCAATAAAACTAGTAGATAGAGTAGATAAAGTAGTAGATAAATAGTAGATAAAGTGCCTAGTGAGTTCTAGGCAGGAATACATCACCCAGTGTAGAGTTGTCAGGTCAGTCCAGGATAGGTAGAGAGAGCAGTGCAGCGGGAACTCCCTCTAGTTCTGTGAAATACAATCTGCTTTTTCTACAGCAGGCTTTCTCAACCAGGGTTCCTTGAGTCTCTGCAGGGGTTCCTTGGCATTTTACCCCATCGTGGGGGAAGTATAATAGAGCACACTATAATAGGTGATACTGTAACAAGAAGCACTAAATTGGGGGGGTCAAGGAGACAGTATAATGAGTGGCAGTGTAATAGGAGATAGTGAAATTAGCAGCCTAACCTATTTAAAGACCACGCCTCCTGAAAAATAACTATAGGTGTTCCTCAAATCCATAAAATTGTATGCAGGGTTCCTTGAGATCCAAAAGTTATTTACAGGGTTCCTCCAAGGTAAAAAGGTTGAGAAAGGCTGTTCTAGAGCAGTGTTTCTCAACATTTTATTGGTATGTACCCCTTTTAAAACCCTGTACTCACCAAGTACCCCCTAGCATAGTAAACATTATCCCAAGTACCCCTTGACAAATATATATTTAATCCTAGTACATGATAATTGGTTCTAAACAATTTCTAAGCATTCACTATTGCTTTTAATCAGCTAAAACACTAATGTGGTGGTGTTTAAATAAGCTTTATCATTTTCTAAAACTTTAAAATTGATATTCTTGGTTAAGTAAATCAAGCCCGAGTACCCCTTGGAACCATTAGAAGTACCCCCTGGGGTACGCGTACCACACGTTGAGAACCTAGGTTCTAGAGGATGGAGTGATCCCTTTTTCTTCTTCTGCTTTATAGGCGTTTAGGGAAAAAAATACAAATCTTGATTACCAAAAAGGTAGCAACACTGTATAGGCAGTTTGGGAGAACCAACCTGGCCCCTCTTGGGTTAAGAAGTCACTCTCTCTAGTAGTTGGAAGCAAAGGGTAACACCCCTCCACCAAATGTGGACAAACAGGAACGAAATGAAAAACAGAGCCCCCCCCCCCCCCCCCCCCCCCCAAAAAAATAAATAAAATAAAAATAAAATATACGTAGAACAGTTTAAAAATGGGAGGTAGTGGTGGACTTGCCTACCAACAGAAGATATGTTTGGTCAAATTTGAGAAAACCAATGCAGCCTTTATAGAGAGGCACACTGTTTTGCAACACGTTTCGCATGTAGAAGCCCGCTTCTTCAGAGAGTATTTGTATTGAGGTTTCTTAACACTGGGCACTTCCATCCACCACTGCTTCACATTTTTAAACTGTATTTTATTATTTTTTGATGCCCGTTTCTCATCTCATTCCTGCACCATTCATCTCATCAGGATGTATGACATAGAGACAGCCGTATCTGATGATTTGGGGAACTGGGTGGGGGGGTTACTTTAAAAAAAATGCATTTCAATTGACTGCTTTACTGTTCATGGGAAATTTTGTTGTAGCGTAATAATACTGGAAATAATACCTATTTAAATTAAATTGAGTTAGGGTTTGTTGCAGCAACTACAGTGGAATATATGCAGCAGTGTTTTCTGTTCCATTGACTCTCTCTTTGTATTGTATATGAACTCTGTGAGATGAAATCAATGAACTTCTCCATGTTTGTTTTCACAGTGAAACTCACAGTTCTGAACCATCAGAGTCCAACCACCGGCCTCTTCCCGACAAGCACTGTGGGCGGCTGCAAGAATGCCAAAATCCACGACAGCCTGTACTGTGCGGCCAGCGCCTGGGCCTTGGCTCTGGCCTATAGGTGAGATATACTAGCACTATTCGTGTCACTCTTCAGCCCTGCCCCCTCGCATCAGCTTGATCACATGACAACACTTTGGTGCCGCTCTGCAACCTTGTCCGCTCTCATAAGCTTTATCACATGGCAGTGCAAAAGTAAGATCAGGAGCGGCACACCTTTCCGTTTGTGTGGGGGTGCTGAACCTCAGATGCAAAGCAACATCAGATAATGTTCCATGAAGTCCAAGGGTAGGTTCCCAGACAAAATATTTTTGTCTGTACTTATCTGAGGAAGGGGACCACGTGTGGCCCCCGAAACAATTGTCATGCATAGTGTTGACACATGTTGAAATAAATTAATCTTTGGCTTATTTGAAAAGCTGGTGTGCGAACCTACCCTTGGATTTCTTATCACATGGCAGGACTGTGGTGTCACTCTTAAAGAGAATCTGTACTCTAAAATTTTTAAAATAAAAAGCATACAATTCTCTTCATTATGTTCTCCTGGGCCCCTCTGTGCTGTTTCTGTCACTCCCTGCTGCAATCCTGGCTTGTAATTGCCAGTTTTAGGCAGTGTTTACAACCAAAAGACATGGCTGCTAACCAGCTTGTGATAGGCTGAAAGAAGCTCAGTCTGTGACTCATACAGAGCCTGGAGGGGGCCTGGAGAGGGTGTGTATAATGTCTATCCTATCACAGAAGAGCAACACATTCCTGCCTCAGCTGACAAAGCTGACAAAGGAAAGAAGATTAGATTATACAGTATAAGAGATAATACAGCCACTGTGCAACTAGGAAAGGCTGCAGTAAGACAGACCACATTAGAACAGGTATAGGAACTTATAGGATAGAAGAAATAAGACTGAAAATGTTGTTAGTCTCTTTAAGCCCTGTCCCCTCCCATTAGCTTGATCACATCACAGCGGTGTCCATATTTTCCCCTGGGGCCTCCCATTACCCTGATGAGGTTAGTGTTGCAGTAGGAAATATATCTGCCCAGAACTTCGAGGCATAGGAACTCCTTTTTCCCCTCTGCTGTCATCCTCTTGAACTCCCTTCATGCCCTCCCACCTCCAGGTAACACCCTTATCACTTTTTCTCCCTTCTAAGGTTGCTGCTGTCGACAGACTCTCTAGTGTAACACTGCTCAAAATGGTATTCTGACGTCTTCCTGTTCTTTGTGCTTGTGGTATCGCCTTTATTTCTTATTTCTTCTCTGAGCACTGTTTGTGCCAAACCCAATTCTGGGCACAGCCCAGGCATCCTAGGTGATTAACATATTCTGATCAACTTCAGAGCCTAAAAGAGACCTTTAACTGGCATAGAAAGCAGTGTGACCAATGTATACAGCATGTCCAGAAGTGTTTAATTATAGAACATGTTTGGAACTACAAATTATAGTAAAAGTGTGTCTTGTAAATAGATTTTATTACGACATATATCTGCTGAAGACTTGCTGTGAGTTCTGCTATTCCTGTTCCAGGAGACATTGCTTACAATAAGTGCCATCACTTGCTGGTGGTCCTCTTGTCCTTCGCCCTTGTCACATCCCACGGGCCGTGTGAGTGTGCAGCACACAGTCGCTCCTCTATTGGGACGCAGCTCTAGTAATGACTCTTTGTAAAGTCAGCCTTCGTTAGAGGAGAACGTCTTTCCTCCACCACCAGGGGAGACGGCATGCTGTAGCCTCGGGCGCTGTGTGTGTTTGTTGGGAAGTCACACCGGCACGTTCACATACGCTCTCTCTCCTCCCCGCTCAGTTTCTCTGTGTTTGGCTAGATAAAGAAGCGGCAGCGGTACTCTGACTTCGTTTCCTGATGAAGAATCCCTGACGTGGGCCCAGGTTACAAAAGCGGAGCATGACAGGGAAGCTTTATAATCCAACGAGCAAGAGGCCCCCTGCAGGAGAAAATGATTAAAAGATAGAATTACAGACTTCCAAAATATTCACTAAAACCTTGCTTCTCTACGCTTAAAGGGGTACCAGAAAACCAGGGCTGTGGAGTCGGCTCCAACTCCAACTCCTCTTTTTATGAAACCACCGACTCCAACTCCAGGTACCCAAAATGGCTCCGACTCCTCGACTCCGACTCTTTAGTCTAATACTTACCAGGGCTGTGGATTTGGTACAAAAATCATCCGACTCCTCTATTTATGAAACCACGATTCCAACTCCAGGTACCCAAAATGGCTCCGACTCCTCGACTCCCGACTCCTTAGTCTAATACTTACGAAGGCTGTGGATTTGGTACACAAATCATCCGACTCCGACTTCTCAGTTTGACACCTCCGACTCCAGGTACCCAAAATGGCTTAGACTCTGACTCCTTAGTCTAATACTTACCAGGGCTGTGGATTTGGTGCAAAAAAAAAAAAAATCGTACGACTCCCGACTCGTACTCGTCAGTTTATGAAACCAGCAACTCCAGTTACCCAAAATTGCTCCAACTTTACAGCCCTGGTGTTCTCCCCAGGCTCTTTTAGCCGTGTGTTCCACTGGGCTAAATTCGACGAGCGCCTCCTCATCCTCCTCCAATACCAGTGATCTGCAAACTCGGCTCTCCAGCTGTTAAAGGGAAGGTCCAAGCAAAACAAAAAAATGAGTTTTACTTACCTGGGGCTTCTCCCAGCCCCATGCAGCCATCCTGTGCCCTCGTAGTCACTCACTGCTGCTCCAGTCCCCCGCTGGCAGCTTGCCGACCTCGGCGGGCCGCATTGCGTACATTTTTACGCATTCCCGCTAGTGCAGGAACATTAACACATACATGTTTACGCGTTAGTGGTTCAATGCGTAAAAATGTACGCATGGTGTTCCTGCACTAGCGGATATGCGTAAAGATGTACGCAATGCGACCCGCTGACCTCCGAGGTCGGCAAGCTGCCAGCGGGGGACTGGAGCAGCAGTGAGTGACTACGAGGGCACAGGATGGCTGCATGGGGCTGGTAGAAGCCCCAGGTAAGTGAAACTCATTTTTTATTTTGCTTGGACCTTCCCTTTAAGGACCTTCAAGTCCCACAATACATTTGCCTTTATGAATCATGACTGTGTCTGTCAGACTCCTGCAATGCATTGTGAGACTTGTAGTTCCTTAACAGCTGGAGAGCCAAGTTTGCCGATCACTGTTCTACACTGTAAGCAGAGATGCACCGACCAGCATTCCCACCGTCGTGCACCTCCCGGCAACTTTTTCATGCCACCCGGCTGGAAAAAAATTCTGTGGAGAACTCTGTGTAAGAACTTTATTTCATCATTAGAAATGGCTCTCCCAGCCCCTCTGTTAAACCGCCCTTTTTTTTTTTTTGTCTGTATTTTATTTAATGTGATGAAGTTATTAATCTGTTCCGTCTCGCTGTTTACATTTGACTTCTTTCGATTACCTAAAGCAAATGTATGATTTACCGCTTGTCTTTCCGATTTAATCTCTGTGGGCCTGAAATACTCTCTCACCTAACCCGCCATTCTCTTAATTGAAATCGAGGAGTGGTACATAATAGCTTTTACATTTAGTCAGCATTGCTGCTGCTTTAAGCTCTAACTGGAAGGATTTTACTTGCACTGAAAGCTTCGCTAATCCATAAAACGCGGCGTTCACGTTTTCTGCGGCTGTCCAACAATTACGGTACTTCAGGCGGATTTTTGCTTATTTATGGCTATTAGCACATTATGGCCTATTCTGCCATTGTACGGTGCGGTGATTGCTGAAGTAATAGCTTTGAAGAGGACTTGAAATGATGGTGCTAAGAGAATTCCACAAAGCATCCCTCTGTCCTCTATGGGGGCGGGGTGTTAAAGGGAGGCATATGGTGGAATTAGGAGCAATTATTGGATGAGATTACTGGACTGCGGAGTCTTCAGTCTTGTTGTATGACTTGGTTCAGGACTGTCGTGGAGCCAATGCAACTCAACTCTGAAAGTCTGCTTAAAGCACCTACCCCTTTAAATTTTTCAAAAGCATGTACCTTTGGCGCAATATGTAATTTTTGGTGGGGGCCTTGGCTCATGATTTTTTTTTTTTTTTAATTCCAGTTTCCTTAGGGTTAGCAGATAGGAGAGAGAAGGTTATGAATAGATGTCAGTATGGATGGTTAGGTTATAAGGTGGAAGAAGGTCAGGAGTAGGTGTGAGTGTAGAAAGTTAGGTGATAGCGTGTGAGAAGCTTAGGAGTAGACTTCAGAATGGAGAGTTAAGATATGGGGGGGATAGACGTTTCGGAGTAGGTTTCGGTTTAGAGAGCTTGGTAATTTGGTGGAAGAAGGTTAGGAGTAGGTATCCGTATGGAGGATTAGGTGATCGGTTAGGAATAGGTGTCAGTATGGATGGTTAGGTGATAACATAAGAGAAGATAAGGGGTAGGAGTCCATATGGAGAATTAGATGATGAGGTGGGAGAAGGATAGGAGGAGCTACCAGTATGGAGAGTTCGATGATAGGTTTGGAGAAGGTTAGGAGCAGGTTATGGGGTAGGAGAAGGTTTGGGGTAGGTGTCAGTATGGAGAGTTAGCTGATAAGGAGTGGGAGGAGTGTAGGAGTAGGTGTCCATATGGAAGGTTAGGTGCTAGGTTAGGATAAGCAGTCAGTACAGATGGTTTGATGATAGTGTAGGAGAAGGTTAGGGGTAGGTGTCCATATGGAGAGTTAGATGATGAGGTGGGAGAGAAAGACAGAAGTAGCTATCAGTATGGAGAGTTTGATGATAGGGTTGGAGAAGGTCAGGGGCAGGTGTCAGTATGGATGATTCGGTGACAGGGTAGGACAAGGTTTGGAGTAAGTGTCAGTATTGAGAGTTCGGTGATAAGATGGGAGAGGGTTATGAGTAGGTTTCAGTATAGATGGTTAGGTGATGGGGTGAAAGTTGTTAGGACTAAATGTCAGTATGGTTAGTTAGGTGATAGGCTAGGAGAAGGTCAGGCTTAAGTGTCAGTAAAGAGAGTTTGGTGAAATGGTGGAAAACGTTTTTGTGGAGGTGTCGGTAAGGAGTTTTAGGTGATGGGGTGGGAGAAGGTTAGGAGTAGGCTTCAGTATGGAGAGTTATGTGAAAAGGTGTGAATAGTTTAGGTGTATATGTCAGTATAGATGGTTAGGTAGATAGAGTAGGACAAGGTCAGGAGTAGGTGACAGTATGGAGTTTTAGGTGAAGGGTTTGGAGAAGGTTAGGAGTAGATGTCTGTATTGACCATTAGGTAATTAAGTAGGTATCTGTATGGGAGGCCGGATGCAGAGAGTTTAGAAGTAGTTGTCCGTATTGATAGCTAGGCGGTGAAGTAGGTGTCTGTGTGAGCGGGTGGGTGGAGAAAGGTTAGGAGAAGGTGTCAGTATAGAGTGTTAGGTGATACGGCGGGAGAAAATTTGTAGCAGGTGCCAGTATGGAGATTTAGGTAATTGTGTTGGTGAAGGTTAAGCGTTTCTCTCCAAGCTTTCTCCTAGGTTATGTTTTCCCATCTTATCAATAAAATGCCCTTTAGGGCCTTTTTCCACTAGCCTGCGATTTGCGATTTGCTTCTGATCGCAAATCGCAAGGTACATTAAACTAATGGAAACTGCAGCAGCAATTTCCATTAGTGCGATCCGATTGCGATGCGATTTTGGTCAAAGCGCAATCGTCGTCCAGCCGCGTTTTGTATGCGATTGAGCTGCACTATAATGAGTATAGTAGCTCAATCGCAATCGCATGGTGGAAATTGAATCGCGATCGCAATCGCGATTGCATTTCATAGTGGAAAAGAGCCCTTAAGCCTTCAGCAAGCCAGAAAATAATCAGAATTAATTTGACAGGACCTGTTCACTAACTTTTAGGTACTTTTTCAGTTGCAGAATGCTGAAAAATTAATTTTAAGCAGATGATGAAACTTATCTCCTAGGAGAAAAAGTGAATTGTGTAAGGGCCAATGGCCATATGCAATTAACGTTTTCTCCTTGGTTATCTCCTAGGAGATAATTTTAATCTTCTCTTTGTAAAGCGCTTTTCTAGGCGCTTTTGTAGAGAAATTTGATTTGTCACTTTCTGAAGCAAGTCAGGAAGTGAACTCTTTGACCCGGAAAAGAATAAATATAATGTATTTATTCTTAAAAGCACTGGGGAAATCGCTATACAAAGCACTTTTTCAAGCGTTTTGCGATTTCCCTATACTTTCCATTAAGGCAAATCGCCCCAAAAACGTTGCAGGCAGCGCTTTGCTGAGCGGATCGGAATCGAACCGCTCAGATGTGAACTCTCTCATAGGGAATCATTGCACAAGGGCTTTTAGGGCGTTTTTGAAAATTGCTGGCGCTTAAAAAAAAGGCAACAATGCCCTAGGTGTGAACAAGCCCTTAAAGTGGACCCAAATTAAAAAAAAAAGATTTCAGAAATAAAATCTATTTTCTAAGGTATAATAATAATTAGCAGCCTTTTTCAGCTGCATGATGACAAATATAAAATATGTTACATTTATTGGAGGAACCCCTCCCTTCCTTTCATACTGCTGGGACAGAACCCGGCAGACTGGTGGAGGAGATAAAAAAACAAAAACAAAACACCGCAAAAACTCTGTATACAGAGGCGCCAGCGTAGAGTAAAACCATTTAAAAGCAGAGGGGGGGTTAAGGTGGACTCACCTCCCTCTTACAAAAAAAGAAAACTCACTTGAGTCTCGATAAAACATAATTGACAGATCATTTATTCAACTCCACAAATGCAACGCGTTTCGCGGGCGTGACCTCGCTTCTTCAGGCAAAAATGGGAGCACAACTGGAATAAAAACAAAATATACACAAAATAACTACCCACAGAATTGCAACAATTGGAGCAGCAGATAATTGGTAGAGAACACATAAAATAATTGCTACATAAAGCATTGCTACAAAAAAACATTTTCCGCCCACATAAACACAGGGCCATGCAAACAAGCTCAGATGTCAGAAATCACATAGCTAAGGCTTAATGCTCACAGATTGGAGGGTTCATATTGTATGTCTCAAAGTGAAACAGTTACATGGTAGAGCTGGGTATAGGCCATGGTCTATTCCCAATCCCAGACAACATATAGAGCTTAATATGGACACAAAAAGGATTAATATAAACTGCAAGCATAAAGTAGAAGTTAACTTACCTCAGTGGGTCAAGCAATAGGTTTGAGCGCCTCTGTGTCAGTATGAAGTGAGGCTTGCTTTAAATAGGAAGAGAGGTTAAACTGACAGGACTGAAGTCAAATCAGGAAGTGTTTGATAACAGGAAGTATTTAGTAACAGGAGGTGTGACTAACTTTGCACAGGAAGTGAGTCTTTCCAGTGGGATAGTTACGGAATTCCCAGCAGTGGCTGGGATATGGGAAAAACAGCAGTGGCTGGATAGTGAAATGGTCAAGGGCTCTGCCTCTGACACCGGCGACCCAGGTTCAAAACCCGGCTCTTCCAGTTCAGCAAGAGCCGGTAGTATGGGTTTTTTAGACAATTCATGTAACTTCTAGCAATGGATGTTCGTATAAAGATGTCTCTGGGTGTGCACATGTATACATATGGATTCAGGTGTAAAAATGATAAAATATAACAGAAACACAGGCTGCTACTGATGATGTCACAGGGGAAGTGATCTCAGCTTGTGTGAGATTTCACATAGACGACGCCCCTGTGAGGGAGGGTAGCTGATGACAAACACACCCATGATCTAAAACCTCCTACTAATCTCGGACGTAATGGCTGCCACCTGTATAACCCTAGTTATGGAAAGAGAAGGGTGAAAAGCATGCACTGAAATGCTCATAGGTTTGAAGGAGTGTTTATTTATCTTTGTATGTGTCAGTGGTGCAACTAAATCTTTTGAATTAAAAAGGTTTGGTTTGTGTCCACTTTAAGCAAAGTATTGATAGGATAGTCAGTCCCTCATCTTAAAGGGAACCTTAAAGAGAACCCGAGGTGGGTTTGAAGAATATTATCTGCATACAGAGGCTGGATCTGCCTATACAGTACAGCCTCTGTTGCTACCCCAAACCCCCCTAAGGTCCCCCTGCACTCTGCAATCCCTCATAAATCACAGCCACGCTGCTGACAAAGAGCTTGTCAGAGCTGGCTGTGTTTATCTCTATAGTGTCAGTCTGCTGTTCTCCCCGCCTCCTGCAGAACTCCAGTCCCCGCCTGCATCCCTTCCCTCCCTACTGATTGGAGGGAAGGGACGGGGGCAGGGACCGGAGCTATGCAGGAGGCGGAGGAGCAGCTGAGACTGACACTACAGATGTAAACACAGCCTCACAGCATGGCTGTGATTTATGAGGGATTGCAGAGTGCAGGGGGACCTTAGGGGGGTTTGGGATAGCAACAGAGGCTGAGCTGTATAGGCAGATCCAGCCTCTGTATGCAGATAACATTCTTTAAACACACCTCGGGTTCTCTTTAACTGAACGGGGGGGTAAAGAGTTTCACTTACCTGGGGCTATTACCAGCCCCCTGCAGCAGTCCTGTGCCCTCAGAGCCGCTCTGGAATCCTCCGGTCCCCCGCTGTCACTTAGTTTTGTTTTTGACGACTCACCGGTCGTGCGGCCGCCATGCGTATTATTGGACGCATTCCCTACTGCAATTAGCGCTGTTGCGGACCGTAACACGTACAAAAATATGCGTTGCCGCATATCTACGCGGGCGGAGACCGGAGGATTCCAGAGCGGCTCCGAGGGCACAGGACTGCTGCAGGGGGCTGGTTATAGCCCCAGGTAAGTGAAACTCTTTAGTTAAAGTGACTCAGAGCTCATAAAAAAAGAGTACAACTTTTTTTTTTTTTTTTGGGTGAGCTCGGAGTCCCTTTAAGTGAAACTCTTCAGTTAAGGTTCCCTTTAAGACGAGGGACTGACTATCCTATCAATACTTTGCTTAAAGTGGACACAAACCAAACCTTTTTAATTCAAAATAAGTGAAACTCTTTACCCCCTGTTCAGTTAAGGTTCCCTTTAAGCCCCAATGTTGGTATTAGGTGATAGGCAATATCAATATCTCTATCTTACTATCTTTCTCTTCAATTTTCCTATTGTAAGCATTTTTTATTGTGTCGCTATTGGTATATTGGTGCATTATTTGATATATTAATAGCAAAAAAATGTGTTTCGTCCCTTAGGCTGGAAAAGTATCAGGCCAAAAATGTGAACTTGAACCTGAACTTTGTTTGTGCCATAAGGTTTATAGTTTTCCTTTTGGTTATGTGGTTATTATTTGTGTTCTCAGGGTTGTTATGATACCCCATTTTTATATATTTCTTTAGCCTCTGTGTTATAGTTACAATAACAAGTGCTGACAGTAGTGCCCTATTCCTCCCTGACTGCCTGTCAGGAAATGCAACACGAGTTTATATGGAATGAATTCTCTCCTTATCATTTGTAACTCAACTGAGACCATCTTAGAATTCATGTCCTACATGGCTGTCACATTGTCCACGAGGCCTGCAAGATCAGCGATAAAACGCCGGTTTATGCGGGATACCCCCAGGAATATCAAACAGAGGTTCGCTTCTCCGGTCCCGTTTTCTGCAGGCTTTGTTACGTTTTGTGGATTGTTTGTGATCTAAACACTTGTACAGCTGCCACATAATGTAAATCATGGTAACCTGTCTACAAGAGCAGAAACTCGTGGTGTCACCCCTCTATTACCCAGTGATCCTCCAACCTCACCAGGCGAAACAAAACCAATAATACATTATGAGGTAATGTTACTTGTTACTGACATCTGTTGAGAATGGTGTTTGGAAGGGGTTATACTGGACCCATTTGCTATAGTGGGAGAGGAGTTAAGCCCCGTACTCATAGCCAGACAGGTCCTCTTGATGACGGTCAACAAGCCACGCTTCTTCCTGCCGGTGGGTATGCATGACGTCACGCGGCGCTACACGTCGAGGGCGAACGAGACGTCAAGCGATCGCGGTACTTTGCGTGAGAGTCGTCGGGGATCTTAGCGATACGATCCGCCGTGACAGTCAAATTTGATGGAAAAAACATAAACCGATTGAATCAGATAAAAATCGGTGCGACCAAAAGCATGCTCGATCGACGATGTGACTATTTCCAGGACGAATGTAGTCACATGTATTGATTGGACATGACGGAAAATCTCTGGCCACCATGCTCGATCAGGTGTGCGGCGGTAATGGTGTGCAATAATCAACCCAGGCCGCATACCCCTAAATGTAGATGAACACTTACCCCCCCCCTTCCCATTAATACTTTACCTGTCCAGTGTCCACCACTGTGTCCACGCTCCTCTTCTGGATTTGTACCCCACATGGTTGTCAGACCCTCTTGCAGTACAGCAGCAACCATGTGGGGCACAACCGCAGAGGGCGAGTGAGGACAGCAGACAGGTAAAGTATTAACCTCCCTGGCGGTATGATTATTTCCGGATTTTAGGGTGTTTTCTGAGCGTTTCAGACCCTAAAATCAGGAAACAATCATGCTGCCCGAATGCCAGCAGCAGCCCCAGCACTCACTCACCTCCCTGGGCTCCAGTGCTGCAATTTTACCTCTGTCCTCCGGGTGGCGATGTAGCTCTTTGGTGAGATGAATGACGGCGATCTCACTAGAGTGATTCAGAGCCTCTGAGGACAGAGAGAACGGCTACCGATGTCTGGATCCCCCGGGAGGTAACAGCTCCTGCTGCGCGCTATAGTCTGCATAGAGCTCCCGGCGGCTAGCCCTAGCGTAGCTACGAGGTTACTGGCAGGGAGGTTAGTACAGGGGCGGCACATCTACATTTGGGGAGACGCGGACGGATTTTATTTTGATATTGATCGGAATCGGTCTGTGGTTTATGGCAGCCAACAGAACCTTTTCTGTTAAAAACAATAATGGTGCACAAGCCAGCCTGGGGCCCCAGGAACTCTCACTGCCCGGGGCCCCAGAACCAGCATGCAACACCATATGTGAGCGCAGCCAAGCCCTGGATCTGCCACACCCAGGAGCTTGTCCCCAACTGCTCTAAGACTTACCAAACACACAGGAGATACTCACTTCCCAGACAGTTCTCTGCTGCTTATATAAAGCCTGCAGGCTGCTTGTAAGCCAATCAAGAAGTGCACATACACATGACACCTAGTCTGCAGTGATTAATTCAAACAGAAGCTGAGCTACTCAGCTAGTAATTGGAGAGGGTTTCAGTTGCATGTAGACAATGGCTATATGGCCAGCAGGGGGCACCAGCGTGCAGGATATACCCTCTCATCTGCCCCCCTCCTAACTAAACTGCATGGGAATCTACAATAAAATTAAAAACAATAATGGTGCACAAGCCAGCCTGGGGCCCCAGGAACTCTCACTGCCCGGGGCCCCAGAACCAGCATGCAACACCATATGTGAGCGCAGCCAAGCCCTGGATCTGCCACACCCAGGAGCTTGTCCCCAACTGCTCTAAGACTTACCAAGCACACAGGAGATACTCACTTCCCAAACAGTTCTCTGCTGCTTATATAAAGCCTGCAGGCTGCTTGTAAGCCAATCAAGAAGTGCACATACACATGACACCTAGTCTGCAGTGATTAGATCCTTTTCTGATCAAATTCAGAGAGACATCGCTCTATTGCCGACCGGCCGCCAAAATCTCTAGATAAATGGGTACCTTTTAACTTTGTGAATATACATGGGGCTTATTCACAAACGACCGCTGCTTCAGCAGCAATCGTTAAAGGATACCTGAGGTGACATGAGATAGACATGGGTATGTACAGTGCCTAGCACACTAATAACTATGCTGTGTTCCTTTTTTTCTTTCTCTGCAAGAGTTAAATATCAGGTATGTAGTCTCTGACTCTGATTACTGTTAAGTAATTACAGCCATAAAACACTTTCCTAGCAGAAAATGGCTTCTGAAAGCAGGAAAGAGATAAAAAGGGTCAATAGTTCCTACATTTTAGCACTGCCATACTTTAATGAATGTGTCATTGAGCAAAAATAATAAAACAGTTAAAACTTAAAAATATTTAAACATTAATAAAACTGTGGACTATCTTAAAAAGCCATTTTAGAAGAAGGAAGATGGATACAATTGTTTATTTCATTAGTTTATTTTCGCCTCAGGTGTCCTCTAATAAACAGATAGCGGCCGCTATGCATGCTATGATCACTCCTTGCAGTGTAGCGTGCCTTACTTGCGTGCAGTGCTTCCATAACAACGTGCAAGCCTTTAAATACCGGTCGCTGCTGTGAAGTATCGCGATCATGATACATCAGTAGCGCGCCCGCTACTATGTAAATTAACACAGTCAACATAGCAACGCGCGTAACTAAATTAGGCACGCTATGCTGCACGCTCCGTAGCGTAGCTTGCATAGCGGCTGCTAGGTAATTGTTTTTTAAAGTGAACCTCCGGACTAAAAATCTACTCGGCAGCACTGAAAAGGCTTTGTGTTTCTTTAACAGTTTCACAGCATCAGAACTTTGTTTTTCTTACCAAAGCATCATTTTTAGCTGCATTTTTAGCTAAGCTCCACCCATCAAAGAACAAAAGCCCAGGCTTTTTTCCCCTGATGCTGTGCAGAGCATTATGGGATTTCCTATGTTGTTATTCAAGTTGCCTAGCAACTGGGAGAGGTGCTCAGGACAGTTGGAACTGTGTCTCATGCTCCCTGTCACCTCCTTTCAACCAAAAAGATGGCTGCCATCATGAAATCAAACATTTGCCTGTTGTTTTAAAACAGGGTGGGTAAGAGATTATATTACCTATCTATTTTAATTAACATAACTAATGTAAATTAATGACAGTATGTTTGTTTAGGCTGAAGTTCCTCTTTAAGAAGCGTTGCTGAAACAGCGCTAGTTTGTGAATCAAGCCCAATGAATGGATTATTCAGGTAGCGCCTCATATTACAGAGAAGAGGTACAACTCTGCGATCAAGATTGTATCACTAATGGGCACCCTGAAAATATGGACCATTTTGGGGTCCCCCCCAAATTCATTTGTATGCAGTTTTTGCTATTGCTTGCTTGTTGGACTGTCACACAGAGGGGTCGATGAACACTTTTATACGCAGTCACCTTGTGCGTTATTACTGTGTTGAAATCTGCCTGGCTCGAAACGGCCGCCTCTATTTTTGGCTCGTTTTCGGTAAAATGGAGCATATATCATTGCGGTGACCCCATTGTATTATTCCGGCACCTTGCCGCGGCTCGGCCTGTAATGAGATCAGTGCTTTCGCGCTCGTGGTGGAATGAGTACGTTTAACACAAAGTGACGCCTGCATAATGTGGGGTGACGGGTGAGGTATCGGAGACGGATCTGTAGGTTGTTTAAGATGCGGAGCAGGATCTCCGTCTCCCTCCGCGCTAAACTGCTCCTAACTAGGTATCTGGTCCCTACATCAGTATGACTGGAATGCAACCGACGTGTTACATCCCACCTAATGGGAATCTCTGCGGCGTGACAGTGAGCATTCGCCATCCCAGCTTTCCTGTCTGCCGGGGGAGCCGAAACACCCTCAAGATGGCTGAGATCCTTGGCTGACATCCCCCTCAATTATCATTTTAAAAACAGTGGGCCAGATTTATCAAAGCATTACCGGCGTTTTTTCTTCTAAAACTGTACTAACCAGCAGAGGAACTGTTCTGCATGATAGTAAGAAACTTCCCAAATCCTGCATAATATCGTCAGTTTAGCGTGGATTTCTAGAGCTGCACTACAGTTAAGAAAAGTGCAAATCCATCCCTAAACTGCTGCTGATTAAGAAAGTGCTCAATAGCAGTTCTACAGATGGAGGCTAGACATGATTTGTAAAGGGCTCCTCCCCCCTGCTAAATTCTTCCTCAGAGCCTGCTGACAGCAGATGTAATGGTTACCTCAGCAACAGCAATTTTCCTCACACATTGCACTTTCTAACTCCTCCTATTCCTAACAGTTTAAGAAGGAATCTGTACTATTTAGTGATTTCTTAGGATGTCTGAGACAGTTCTGCACAGATTTCTAAAAACCTACTAATATTTTGTCTCGGACACTCTTGATAAATGTCCCCCAAAGTGTCGCAAATACACAAAACTTGTAAAACTAGTTAAAGACATCCGAGGTGAAATTAAACTGATGAGAAAACCAATTTTATCTGTCCTCCTTCTCCTAAAAATGACTTTTTAGATAATCCACAGTTTTATATTTAAATCTAGTTTTTAAGTTTTTACTGTTTCATTGTCTCTGCTCAATGACACAATCATTGAACTATGCCAGAGCTCAAATCTGTGAATTATTGATCCTTTTTATCTCTTTCCTGCTCTCAGAAGCCATTTACTGACAGGAAAGTGTTTTATGGCTGTAATTACTTATCAGTGAGGGTTATGCTATAGTCTGACCCGGTCCCGACCCAGACAGAAACTGTCACGTACATACCTGTTTAACAGGCAGAGAAAGTAAAAAAGAAACAAGAGCATGGTTATTTGTATGCTTGGTACTGTACATACACATGTCTATCTCATTATGTCGCATGTCACCTCAGTTGTCCTTTAAAAAAAGCCACTATTTATCACCCAAGTATTTTATTTGTAGTGGGATCGTGATTTCAGAGCGCATCATAAATATCTCCAAGACAGCATTTAGATGTAAAATATTTAACATTGAGGCCCCTGTTAGTTACCCAGTTGTACTGCTGGAAGACGCAACTGCAATGCAAGTAAATGGGCGCATTCACACTTATGCGGTCTCAATGCACTGATTGTATACAATTCGCCCAATCCGTTACTACAAGCACTGCACTTAACACATGGTGCTTGGGGTAATGGAAGGCTTTAGGTGACACAGGTAGTGTAAATGACGAAGCGCGTTGCTTCATGGTGTGCATGCGCGGACCGCCAGGAATCCCAGCAACGTACTTTCTGCCCAGCAGGGAATGTGCACAAGCCTCTAAGGACCAGTGTGGTTGGAAATGTGTTACCTGTCCTATTTGGTTGTAACGTTCAATACAGATGGTGTTTCAGTCAGACTAGTTGTTGAGCCACCCAGCTCCTGTTCCATACTCTTGCTCTATGCACTTCATCCTTGGTCTAGCACTTCCTGTTTCCCATACTCTTGCTCTGTGCACCCTCAGCCTTGGTCTAGCACTTCCTGTTTCCCATACTCTTGCTCTATGCACCATCAGCCTTGGTCTAGCACTTCCTGTTTCCCATACTCTTGCTCTATGCACTTCATCCTTGGTCTAGCACTTCCTGTTTCCCATACTCTTGCTCTGTGCACCCTCAGCCTTGGTCTAGCACTTCCTGTTTCCCATACTCTTGCTCTGTGCACCCTCAGCCTTGGTCTAGCACTTCCTGTTTCCCATACTCTTGCTCTATGCACCATCAGCCTTGGTCTAGCACTTCCTGTTTCCCATACTCTTGCTCTATGCACTTCATCCTTGGTCTAGCACTTCCTGTTTCCCATACTCTTGCTCTGTGCACCCTCAGCCTTGGTCTAGCACTTCCTGTTTCCCATACTCTTGCTCTGTGCACCCTCAGCCTTGGTCTAGCACTTCCTGTTTCCCATACTCTTGCTCTATGCACCATCAGCCTTGGTCTAGCACTTCCTGTTTCCCATACTCTTGCTCTATGCACTTCATCCTTGGTCTAGCACTTCCTGTTTCCCATACTCTTGCTCTGTGCACCCTCAGCCTTGGTCTAGCACTTCCTGTTTCCCATACTCTTGCTCTGTGCACCCTCAGCCTTGGTCTAGCACTTCCTGTTTCCCATACTCTTGCTCTATGCACCATCAGCCTTGGTCTAGCACTTCCTGTTTCCCATACTCTTGCTCTATGCACCATCAGCCTTGGTCTAGCACTTCCTGTTTCCCATACACTTGCTCTATGCACCATCAGCTTTGGCCTTCCTGTTTAATGTGACAGGAGGCTGAGTGGGGTTTTTCTAGAATATCGGTCTGTTCTTAGCGGTGTGAAGTGTATCCGCTGGATTCTTGCCATCTTTTTTTCATACTATTGTTGAGAATTACTTCAGACAGTTTGCTTGACACAAGGATATTTGCTGATGCGAAGCTTCATAATAAGTGAATTGATTATTGTGACTAATGACGCCGGTATATCACGCTGTCAGTCTGCACACTGCGTGCCTGACATGCTTGAAATTTTGCTGCCGGTTACAGACATGAATGAATAAATAATTGTTTACTTGCATTTATAAACACTGTGTCCCCGGTGAGCGCTCCGTGACTGCGCCAGTAATGCGCAATGCAGCGAATGCTTGATTTTACCTCCAGCGACCTGCTGGGTCAAAAGAGCAGCCAAAGTCCTTCTCTGGTTATAACAGTAGTTCCTCTCAGCCTCCACTCCCATGCCTCCTTCTTTTCTAACGTCCATTTCTCTCCTAGGTTACTTAGTGCAGTGTTAGTTTAGGAGCTTGGTAGACTGCCGTCTTCCTATGTGGCTGAGGTGTAGGAGTAAATCTCTACAGATCAGAACTCCACACTCATCCTATAGGAGGGGTAAATCTGCAGGTCAGGGCTCTGCAGTCTTCCTATAGGAGGGGTGATTCTGCAGGTCAGGGCTCTGCACTCTTCCTATAGGAGGGGTAACTCTGCAGGTCAGGACTCTGCGGTCTTGCAATAGGAGTAACTCTGCACTCTTCCTATAGGAGGGGCAACTCTGCAGGTCAGGACTCTGCGGTCTTCCTATAGGAGGGGTAACTCTCCAGGTCAGGACTTTGCACTCTTCCTATAGGACGGGTAACTCTGCAGGTCAGGACTCCGCACTCATCCTATAGGAGAGGTGACTCTGCAGGTCAGGACTCTGCACTCTTCCTATAGGAGGGGTAACTCTCCGGGTCAGGACTTTGCACTCTTTCTATAGGAGGGATAACTCTGCAGGTCAGGACTCTGCAGTCTTCCTATAGGAGGGGTAAATCTGCAGGTCAGGACTTTGCACTCATCCTATAGGAGGGGTAACTCTGCAGGTCAGGACTTTGCACTCTACCTATAGGAGGGGTAACTCTGCAGGTCAGGACTTTGCACTCTTCCTATAGGAGGGGTAACTCTGCAGGTCAGGACTCTGCTGTCTTCCTATAGGAGGGGTTACTCTGCAGGTCAGGACTCTGCACTCTTCCTATAGGAGGGGTGACCCTGCAGGTCAGGACTCTGCCGTCTTCCTATAGGAGGGGTAACTCTGCAGGTCAGGACTCTGCACTCTTCCTAAGGAAGGGGTAACTCTGCAGGTCAGGACTCTGCAGTCTTCCTATAGAAGGGGTAACTCTGCAGGTCAGGACTCTGCACTCTTCCTAAGGAAGGGGTAACTCTGCAGGTCAGGACTCTGCAGTCTTCCTATAGGAGGAGTAACTCTGCAGGTCAGGACTCTGCACTCTCTGCTGCCCTATAGTGGCGCCACTCAGTACTGCACTGCTAGAGGAGTCCGAGAGGAGATGCTGTGAGTGTGAAAAATGATGAAGACTCTCTAAACTTCCCGATGCTGACAGGTGAGTTGTACCCTCAGTCCTTCTGCTGCACTTCTCACCGCTCTGCATATGGGGAGAGGCAACCTAATCCTGGCGGGGGGCTCATCTAGTTATCTATATTTGGAAGGAAGGAGGCTACCTAATTATGGAGGGCACATCTGGCTATCTAAATGGGGAGGGGCTATATCTAGCTACCTATACTGTAGGGGGAGGGTACCTAATCTTGGGGTGCACATCTAGCTATGCTATAGATGGGGTTCCATAAGAGGGGGTGGGGGGAGTTAGTGGGGCCCCCAAGTTACTCTTACATTGGGGCCCCATTGGAGCTAGAACCGGCCCTGCCAGACTTTACTGCTTCGGCCCACAGTAGCATGTCCTGGTGTAAGACACAGTTTTCAGTCATCTACCATACATTACTGTAGTAGGAGTTTTGCCCGCAGAACTAGTGTAACCCCATGTGTGTATATGGACAGCAGTGGATTAGCCGGCCTCCCCTTGAAGGTGGTATGGCGGGAGCTGCAGATGCTGCAGGGTAGCGGCGGTGCGCTGAGCTCACGATCGCCCGCAGGTGCTCCAGCTCTGCTGTAGGAGAAAAGAGTGGCTCGCACTGCTGAATAATTTACAGCATATTGACACACGCTATAATACACTGAGATTATAATCACTCTCTTCCCCGGCACAAATCTTCTGGCTCCAGAAATTTCTCTTTTCTGCATCCACACAAGAGCTAATTAGAATTCATTGAAATACAGAATATTTTATTTCCAAGCCGTCCCGCGTAAAGATTCCCGTCCCTGATAACTCGTTAGCGCGCAAATGAACTTGTTCCTTGTTTGCAGCTGTAATGAGAATGGGCAGGACTGTGTGCAATGGCTTCTCTGTTCTCATCACTGCCACCAAAAAGACAAGAAAACAAGAGATATGAGTGCTGCTGAAAGCCCAAGCTTGGCCACAGATTCACATTGCTTTAAGTCAAAGGATCAGTACTGCGAAAAAAAAATTGTAAAACTTAACCACTTGCCGACCAGGGGATTTTTCAGTGATCGGTGCTGCGTGGGCTCTACAGCCCGCAGCACCGATTAGGAGTGCAGCAGGGCGATCAGACTACCCCCCTTTTTTCCCCACTAGGGGGATGTCCTGCTGGGGGGGATCTGATCGCCGCCGGCTGCATTTGCTTAGCGGGGGGAGGCACTTCAAAGCCCCCCTCTGCAGCGTTCTCCGCCGTCTCGCCCGTTCCCGCCCTCTCCCTCCCCCTGTGAGCTGCGCAGGACGGATTTCCGTCCTGTGCATTGAAGGATAGGCTTCAGCCTATCATATGCCGGCGATCCCCGGCCAATCAGAGGCCGGGGATCGCCGATCTGCCTTACGGCGCTGCTGCGCAGCAGCGCCGTATGATGTAAACAGCGGGGATTTCTTCCCCGCCTGTTTACATTTTGCTGGCGAGCCGCGATCGGCGGCTCTCCGGCTGTTCACGGAGACACCCTCCGTGAACTGACATGGAAAGGCCGCTCGATGGAGTGGCCATTTCCATGGTAACTCGCAGACGACCAGTTTACGCCAATCGGCGTTAGCTGGTCGTCAAGAGGTTAAAATACACATACCAATAAGAAGTCGGTTTCTACCAGAGTAAAATGAGCCATAAATTACTTTTCTTCTATGTTGCTGTCACTTACAGTAAGTTGTAGAAATCAGACGGAACTGATGCCGATGTTACTAAAAGGGTTGATGGCAATCCAGTCCAAGAAATAAGTACGGTATTTTTTGGACTAAAAGACTCACTTTTTCTCCCCCAAAAGTGGGGAAAAAAGTCACTGTGTCTTATGGCCCAAATGCCGGGAGTTCCTGACTTGTGAACGCTGCCAATACCAGCCTCCAACCCTCCGCAATGTCGGGGACTCCCTGTACTGTGCCCATGCAGAGGAGGACACAGGGAGATAAGATGTACAAGGGGGCAACAGCCAAAAATCATTCATTCACACATTCTAAGAGGGTAAAAATGCATACCCCAAAAACATATGCAAATAATACCACTACTAAATGAATATATTAATTATGATTGTTAGGAATGAAAACTATGAAGACCATTGATAATGGCTGTCCAAGTGCCAACCCAACAGTAAAATACCTCCTTCTGCTGCCCAAACCCCCCCCCCCCTCCCCCCCCTTCCGAATCACCTACATTCACCTATACAAGATTTCTCACGTGCCTCACCACTCCTCTGGAATCCCCTTCCAAAACACATCCATCATTCTAAAATCTTTGAAATCTTTAAAGTGAACCTAAAGTCATGATGAAAAAATGAGTTCAACTCACCTGGGGCTTCCCTCAGCCCCCTGAAGCTGATCCGTGCCCACGCTGACTCCATCAGATGTCCCTGGACCGGCCGGCGGCGACTTCCGGTTTCGCCGTCACCGGCCGACAGGCTGGGAACGTGAGTGATTCAGAATATCGTCCCCTATGCTGCTATTGCAGCATAGGGGGCGCTATTCTGGCTGGGAAAGCGAAGAATCACTCGCGTTCCCAGCCTGTCGGCTGGTGACGGAGAAACCGGAAGTCACCGCCGGCTGGTCCAGGGACATCTGATGGAGTCAGCGTGGGCACGGATCAGCTTCAGGGGGCTGAGGGAAGCCCCAGGTGAGTTGAACTCATTTTTTCATCCTGACTTTAGGTTCACTTTAAGCGCTTCCTCAAGACTCACTTTTTCAGACATGCATACATGGCAACCTAGGCTTTTCACCTTCAACCCCTGGCCAAGGTATGCTTACTAAATATATCCTACAAAACACACTGCTTCTATTTATACATATTGTATGTTACCCTACCCCACCTCTTGTTTCCTCCCTACACAACATGCAATTTTCCCATCAGATCGAAGAGAAAACTCCCGTCCAATATTTTCAGCATGTCCGGTCGGCTTATGATCGAGAAAGGAATCGATTTTTTGCATTACTGATCATAAAATTGATCCCTTTGTTGACCTGAAGCAGATCGGACATGCTGGAAATGATCAAGCCACAGGAAATACATTTTACAGTATTTTAAAAACTGTTCTTGCTTTTTATGTGTAAAATATGAGCCCAGTACTAGCATTAAGGGTCAGCTTGATGATGATCGTCTTGCGTCTGTACAGGGAAGACCCTGTTCTACTCACAGTGATGTCACCTAGGCCTCAATTCACTAAGCTTTATCGCATTAGGTAACGCAGAAAACAGCCGATTTTACCGATTACTTGGCCAAATTCCAACTCACTGAACCGATTACCGCACTCAAAAGTAAAATAAATTATTAGTGAGGTAAATTACCAACTTGTACGGTAAATACCTCAAGAAATTGCAAACCATAAAGATTTAAGCATTCGGTAAATCAAGTGAAAGTGTTCCGGTATTCATCTCCAGCTCTGACCAGCCGGTAACTCACAATCACCATGCAGTAAAAGTTGACCGATGTAACAGACAGCCAATCGGGAGAACCACAAAACCTTGCTTCTCGCCCCATTCGATCCAACTCTATGGAGGGCGGGACTTCAGAAAGGGAGGAGAAGAGCAGGAGAAGGAGACATTTTAAAAGACTTTTCTGTATCCCTTTAGATGTGCATATACTGATTCACAGAAGAGCTCCTTCTAGCACAGGTGCACATATAAAGGGATGCTGGGATGCACTGCATAGAAAGGCTCATGCACAGACTTGTAAGAGAGGACTGATAGCTTACCGCCTGGCCTGCTCCAAAGCTGGTGAGACTACTGAACAGGGCTTAGTGTACAGAGGTAGGGAACCTTGACTCTCCAGCTGTTAAGGAATTACAAGTCCCACAATGCATTGCAGGAGTCTGACAGCCACAGTCGTGAATAATAAAGGCAAATGCATGCTGGGATTTGTAGTTTTATCACAGTTGGAGAGCCAAGGTTCCCTAACGCTGAAACTGTATCATGTTTTTTTCAGTGTTTTACGGAAATTTCATGCAAGAAATCTTAGTGACCCATCCACAAGAGGTCAGCGCTCACAGCTAATTACAACACTATAACACCTGTTCGCCTCCTCTTACACTTGAAAAACGAATGCATCAAGAGGTAGCGCTCACGGTGTGTGATAACGTATTGGCATATGTGCAAGACCGTTGTTTCCAGGATAATATCAATTCCAATTCCCCTATATATTTATATTATGTATTCCAATACACAGGTAGAGATTTTGGGTTTAACCAAAAAGTCTTATTACGAGCAAACTGTCATTAAATGTCCATGTACAGGTGACCTAAAATTATATTCAACATATGAATATAATTTTAGGTCACATGTACATGGACTTTTAATGGCAGTTTGCTCGTAATAAGACTCTTTGGTTAAATCCAAAATCTCTACCTGTGTATTGGAATACATAATATAAATATGTAGGGGAATTGGAATTGATATTATCCTGGAAACAACGGTCTTGCACATATGCCAATACGTTATCACACACCGTGAGCGCTACCGCTTGATGCATAAGAAATCTTAGTGAATTTGGAAAAAAAGTGAACCTCCATAAAGAACCGCTGTCCCCTTTTTGTCTTCTGTTGTTACTGGCAATCTCACCCTTGCTCTCTGTATCTCTCCCCTCCAGACGCATTGATGATGATCGGGGACGCACACACGAGCTGGAGCACTCAGCAATCAAATGCATGAGAGGCATCCTGTACTGCTACATGCGGCAAGCTGATAAGGTAAATCGCCTTTCCGTGACTCTGGCCTATCACAGATGACATTGCGCAGAGGGCGAAGGGACCGCAGTGCTATCAGCGGCTACGGCAGAACAGCTGGAACATTGGCATTAGTGATATAAACTGCGTTTAGGGAGAGATGACAGCGGCATGCTTAAAGAGGTCCTGTCACATATGGGCATTCACAGGAATCTGAAATCTTACATACAGGATTTATGTTACTTTATTTTTACGGTAATCTCAATCGCTACTTCCCACAGCTACCTAACTGAAAGGAAGAACCTGCCCCAAACCAGAGGTCATCTGACCACACCTTTCAGGAACGTGCACTACTTCAGCCTGATATTCTGTGTCCTGATGTCACTTCCTGTTTCCCCAGGCCAAACCTCCCTCCATAGCCTGTTTCAGAGAATCACACACCTTCAGCAAGAAGCTTGTTGGTGCTGGACCTTGTAGTGACCCAGAGGTCCTCAACCTGTTTTGGCCCGGGGACTGTTTTATAGTCCAAACATTTCTGGGCGGGAGGGAGGGGGGTACTGGTCACAAACTGGTTTGGACAGGGAACAGGGCTTTTAGCTTACAGTTCCTGTGACTGCTACATGGGGCTTTCACCTCCCTTCACAGATGCAGACCTTTGTACAAGCCACCTCTATCTTGCCAGTATAGGGCGTTTAAACCGTTGCTGGGCCTTCCTGTGCACAGGCCCTCACTCGCCGCCCGCTGCTGTTTGCCAGTGCTCCTCTGCGAACAGGCAGTCAGTTTTCATGTTGGGTGTACTACACACGCCCTCCCTCATTGAATAAAGCAGAGGGACACCAAGAGCCCCAATAGTGTAATTCGTCTTGGGGACAACAAAATAAATGAGAAGTTAAAATTATACTTACAAACCAGGGTTACCAATAGGCAACCACTGTATAGGCAGGTGGGGAGAACAATCCTGACCTCACTCAGGAATAAAAAGTCGCTCTCTGTAGACAGGAAAATAGGGTAACAACCCTCCACCCAGGGTGGACTCAATGTAGTGTACAAGATACAGAGGCACCAAAAGAATAAAAGGTCATTAAATGAACTTAAAAAACCAACTGGTTAAACAGAGGAGGTAGCGGTGGTCTTACCCCCTCCAAACAGACACAAGCAAGGACTGCGATTCAGACAGTCAACAAGACAGACAGTCCCTCATTGAAGTCGCAGCTGCGCACTGCAGTGAGGAGAGTCGGTGATGTAGCTGCCTGCACATAACGCTGTGCACTTGTGGCTAATGAAGGAGCGGAGTTGGAGGGGCGGGACTGGAGGTTTCTGGCTTGTGCAGCCAAAGGTAACTGCAGGGAGGAGAGGCAGGGGATGTAGCCGCAACATGTCCCATGGCCCAGTATTGTGCCGCGGAGCGGGGATTAGGAACCCCTGTAGTAACCGATATCGACAAATACAAAGTAGGGTCCACACACTCACAGGTTGATAGGGAAAAGAAATGTTATTCTTCCAAAGTGCAGTTGCATAGTCATCTGACCGCCACTCCGACAATCGTGTCGGGGTCTCTTGATGATCCCCTTTATCAAGGCAACATGTCAGACAGTAGTACTATAAAATCCCTCCATAGGCTAATACTGGGAAGAAGCAGATTGTTCGACCACCCCTGCCCCCTCCCTCCACAACATACAGTATGTCACACCCCGGAATGTTGTACCAGGAAACGGGGGTGGGGGGGAGCCAGTCACTGTAACAGCCAAACCACCCACTTTCTACCATAGAGCAGATGAGAGAATCCCAGAATGCTCTGTAGAAGGCTTCTTACGCCATCCCCAGTCAGTGCCCAGGACTCATATGCACATCACAACCATGCTCCTCTTGCACAGGTGCCGTACGGCCGCAGTAGTGCATGAAGAGGAGTCGCAAGCTTAAAATCCGACAAAGTCTGGTCAGATTCCTTTTGGTGGTTCACACTTGGCAACGGTTGACTAGAGGAACCCTCTACAGGATCAAAAGGCTCCCATCTTTTTAGGCAAGTATTTGATTTTTGACCCAAGTTTAGTCTCGGATACAGCTCGTACTTTCTTGATTAAAGTCAGCTGAGGTGACCAATAACGACCACCTCAGCCGACTATCAAGCATGTGTACGGCAGCCCCCAACCCGCGAGGGATCTGCCACTAGATAACTGGCTGACCTTCTGAGGGCAATTGGTGCATGCAACTGTGCCTCCGGAATAAACCAGCATTCAATGTAGCAAAGAAGGAAGGACCAAATCCTGGCACCAGCAGGAATACACACATCAGCTTTATTTCAACCTCAGTACACCGACAGTTGTTTGAATGTAGGGCCCTACACATTCATGCAACTGTCTGTGTACTGAGGATGAAATAACGGTGACGTGTGTATTCCTGCTGGTGCCCGGAATCCTTCTTTGAGGACGCCGCTCCCCCTCCTGCCGCATAGCAATAGTACGCATCGAGGCTGCGCCAGTGAGGTCACCCAAGAGGATTGGGGCCCGATCCCCGATAGGTTACACACATCACAGGTATGTTTGCATCTTAAAAGGAAACTAAACTGGGAGGGATATGGATGTTTCCTTTTAAACATTACCAGTTGCCTGGCTTCCTGCTGATCTACTGTATGTGGCCTCAGTAGTGTTTGCATCACACACCTGAAACAAGCATGCAGCTAATCCAGTCTGACTTCAGTCGGAGCACCTGATCTGCATGCTTGTTCAGGGGCTGTGGCTGAAAGTATTGGAGACACAGGATCAGCAGGAGAGTCAGGTAACTGGTATTATTTTAAAAGGAAAAATCCATATCCTTTTCAGTTTAGGTTCCATTTAATGATATAATTTTGATAATATAATCTTACCATTTTAATGTAATATGAGGCGATACCTAAATTATCCATTCAAAGTAGATTCACTTACTTTACCCTTCTATTATGTAGATTTGGTAAGATTGCACAATCAAGATTGGATTATTGATGGGCACTTTTAGCTGGTCAGTTCGAACACTTACACACCGAAAATTGCAATCACTCTCTTCTGCGAGTGCAATCTTCACTCGTTTACAAATGCATGTTTTGCCGTGATTGCGGATGTAATTATTGGCTGCAGTTGTGATTCCTCATCAGTGTTCTCCCACCAAAAAATGTTCCAGCCGGGTGGCATAAAAAAGTAGTCGGATGGAGCTATATGAGAGAATGCACGGCCGGTGGTTCTGTGTGCAACTCTGCTTAAAGTAGAGGAGGAAGTGAGCTGATAACAGCCGGATGCTCACAAAAACTAGCCGGGTGCAGCGCCCGGCTAAAAGAGCCTGCTCATGTGGGCACTTTTACAGAGCTCCTCATGGTTTGGGATTGCCCAGAGTTCTCTTTTAAAAATAAGTGAACTCCTCCTTTAATCCCGGTCAGTCACTTTACCATTACCCCCGATCCTTCCCTCTACTCCGCCCACTTGTGTCCCTACTGGCCGGATCTGGCCGCCGGCTGCGTAGGAAGCAGGACAGTGCGTCCAGGATAAATGTCCTCTTATCCTGAGCTGCGTTTCTTTCCTCGTACATTTCAGCCATCTCCATAATGAGCTTTTATTCCCCTTCTTATTGTCGTTTAGCTTTTTTTCTTCAGCGTTGTTTTGTTCTCCACCAGTACGGACCATTAATCAGCGACGCTCGCACGGAACGGCCTCCTGAGTGGATTTTAAATTTGTTGCTCGTAAAAGCTACAGAAAGACGAAGTGTTTAGCCGCAGCCCCCTTCTTCACACGGCGGAGCACCCCGCTGGGGGCGCCGTCACTCGCTGCCGGGAGGGTGGAGAGTCTTTATGGCTTGTGTGTTTTGTGTTTTGAGCAACATTCTGACAATAAACCAATAAAGCATCGAGGAATCCTGGGACGGCGCAAATCTCGGGCCTCTTACAAGGGCTGTTCTATTGTCTCTGCTAATTGAAGCCAACTTCAGCTCTTAAGTTTGGCTCCAGTTAAAAAGATTCTCTGTACGGGGAATGCTCAGTGGCAGGTACGCTCGAGAAAGAGCTGTAAGCCAACACATGTATACTGTTATTATTATGATGATTATTATGCGTTTTATAGAACACAGCCACATTTCCTGCTATGGGTTACACGGTACATTGAACAATGCGAATCACTAACTGTCCCTCAGCGGAGTTCCCAATCCTTTGTCCCTAGTTTGGTTCCAGTATGATGTCCCGAACATAGTCAAGAGCCAATATGGGATTAAGCTAAGTATCCTTTCATTAAGTGCCTGTTCAATGCATGCATGAAATAAAGGCGCCTGGGAAAAAGGGCGCAGAGGATTGCCGCTAGAAGAATATCGCTAAAATTAGCGATATTCTACTGCTGGATTGCGATAGTAAAATATTGTTTAGTTTTACTGATATTTTACTATAACTAAACGTAACCCTACATTCGCACAGAACCCTCCCTCTACCAGTGCCTAACCCTAAAACCTTCCACCCCTCCTTCCCCAACAAGCCCCCCCCCCCCCCCCCCCCGGTGGTACCTAAGCCCAAGACCCCTCCCCTGGTGGTGACTAACCCCAAGACCCACCCCTTTCCAGTTGTATCTACAACACTCCTTCCCCCATGGCGCCTAACCCTACCCTCCGACCTTGACCCCCTCTCTAACACAAAGCCACGATATGTGGCAATCAAGTTACATTTGGGCGCACAGAGGTGCCTAATTACTGGCAAGCACAGTAAGTTTCCGCACACAGAGTCGCCCGATAGCGGTGCTCCCACTATGCAATGCCACCGTTTGCCTTTTAGCAAACCCCCAGTGCCCGCGATTCTATCTGGTGCCTTCAGGTGCGCAAATTTACTGTGCTTGCTGGTAATCGGGCGTCTTAATGCGACCAACGTACCTTTTTTTTTTTTTAATGCATTATAAAATCTGCAATCTGAGGCAACAACAGTAAATTCAGGCGCCCAATAGCAGCCACCGTTGTTTGCCACTAATCGCGGCTTTTATAATAGGCGCATCTTTTTTTCCATAAGGGCTTCTGCTACCCCTTTTTACCTGATTCACTGTTCGCTGTTCAATACTCTAGATGCAGATAAAATAATTTTGGATGTGGGAGGATGTAACAGAATACACAGATAGCTCAGGGTGACGCAGAACCACCAGGAAAGTATAAGGGACTAAAAGAGACCAAAAAAGCCCTTTTACTAAAAAGCAACAATAAAAGTATGATGTAATGAATTGTATGTGTAGTACGGATAATGAATAGAACATTAGTAGCAAAGAAAAGTCTCATTTTTATTTTCACATAAATATATATATATATATATATATATATATATATATATATATATATATATATATATATATATACTCGGGTAAAGGCCGAGTTTTTGGGGCAAAAAAAATGTCCCAACAGTGGAAGTCTTGGCCTATACTCGAGCCACCCGTCCCCCATCAGAGTGAAGCAGCATGGAAAATTAACTGACTCGCGGCTGAGGACCTGTGAGCTGTTCGGGCGATCGGGGGGTGCCGGCTACCTATACTAGCTAGCCTAGTGCTAGCTAAAGCTTTTACAGCCAGGCAATCAGTTGAATTAGTCCTGGGGACTCTAAAGCTGAAAAACCTCAGGAGCGGCGTAACGCTCAGGAGGATAACTGCCCCCACTGCAGATTTTAATTCATTCTTATGTACTTGGCTTTATACCATACAAAGTACACAAACTTTTTAATCTTGCCAAAAAATAGGGTGTTTAAAGAGAAACTGTGACCAAGAATTGATCTTCTTCCCAATCAGTAGCTGATACCCCCTTTCCCCTGAGAAATCTTTTCCTTTTCTCAAACGAATCATCAGGGGGCTCTGTATGGCTGATATTGTGGTGAAACCCCTCCCACAGGAAATTGGGAGAACCATGGTCCTGGCAGTTTCCTGTCTGTGAACCTCATTGCATTGTGGGATTGAGCTGTTTCAAACTGCTAAAAAAAGCAAGCAGCAGCTATTTCCACTGACATCACCTGCCACCACTAAAAATGTCACCATGTGATAAATGTCAGAATGTAAATCAGGGGGAGGAAAGCTTTTACAATGGGCAAACACTGACTAAATCATTTAAACATCATTATTGTAAAAATTAAGCACTTTTTTATTACATAATGTTCACTGGAGTTCCCCTTTAAGTGATGTGTTGTGTTGTTGTTTTCCTCCTAGGTGGAGCAGTTTAAGCAGGATCCAAGCCCACAAAAATGTCTCCATTCTATCTTCAACATAGAAACGGGGGATGAAGTCCTGTCCTACACACAGTACAGCCACATCCAGGTAATCCGCTCTGTCTCTTCAGTCTATTTCTTGCTTGGCTCGATATCTATCTATTTTATAGCTGTGTAGCATGTTTCTACTTTTCATGTTAAAAATCAGAGCCAAAAGCTGTACTTTGGTTTGTGTGGGTTTTAGCTGCATTGGAGCGATCCATTAGCAGAGGTGAGTCTGTTTTATTTGAACTGTGACAACACAGCCACTGCTGGTCTTCAACTCTCAGAAGACTACAGACTATTTTTCTTTGACCGCAAAAAACTTGGTTTGGTGTCAGGTTTCTCAATATATTTGCAAGGATAATGGTGTCCATACATGGTACAATTAAAAGTTCACTTTTCCCGTGTATTCAACCAAATCAATCAAATACAGTGAAAATTGAAAATAATCTACCGTACATACTCGCATACAAGCCGAATTTTTGACCCCCAAAAAGGGGGTCGGCTTGTATGCGAGTCTT